>NC_062567.1:63658033-64283033 GCF_022837055.1 Prionailurus viverrinus
CTAAATGAAAATACATTAAGATTTTAAAGACATTTATTATGAATAGAGTCTTTGCATTTTTTAGATTAAACATTCCTTTATTCCTATGGCATAGCCTCTATCCCTTTCTTCAAGATGGTAACCCTCCTTAAATACATAGTTGGCATTTGGGGGGTCTCAAATGGAGGACTGAGAAGTAACACTCCAGATTTGCTCCCACCAGAGCAAAATACAATAGAATCTGATTGAATCACATGAAATTGCCAACACTCGACCGTTTTTGACATGCGAAAATGGCAATCTCATGTAGTTCAACATAACAGCATTATCTTCTTTGATGCAAGCGCTGCACATCCATCACCACATCCTCAGATTGCATTAGCCTTTTAGCAGCTGCGTAACACCACTGCTTCATATTAGGTTTGAGGCCAAGTAAATCCCATAGGTCATTTTCCCATCAACAGCTGGGCTTGTTCAATGAATTCTACAGAATTTTATAATGCAGGAATTTACTGACCTGCCCCTTACTAGTTTTGTTACCCTTACAAAAGTTTTTTTGATCTCTTACAGTCCCCATGTATCCTTAATCATATAACGTTTACTATGTGCCAGACACTGTTATCAGTGGTTCACATTTGATCCTCTGAACCACCATATGCTAGAATCTCTACTATTTCCCACATCACAGATTAAGAAACAAGAGAGGTCAAGTGCACTTCCTTAGCCACTACATCACACTGGCTCTCAAAATAAGGCAACTGTCTTTCTCACATGGTTTTGTGGAGATTTAATAATATACATAATGTATTTAATTCCTTCACACCTTTCCTTTATCCAGAAAGTTCAATTAGCTGTTAAATACAATGGATTTTAGCTCCTAAATGCTTGGCTCCTGCATCTGGCACTTCCTTTCTACTGTTCCAGACTATTCTCCAGTTTTTAACACTTAATTCTTCTTAAATGCTGTCTATTGAAACTGCCTCTTAACTGCTTTCTCTTCATCTTCCTCCATCTGCTCCTATCCACACTAGATAATTCTGGGTCCTACTTCTCATCACTTTTGCAATTTCTACTTTTTATTATGCCCCCTTTGAGTATTGTTCCCTCTTACTAACTCTTTTTACTCCTTCAAGGAGAAAAAATAAACAAGAAGAATAGTGTTTTCCGTTTTATTTTATTATTATGGTTATTTTCCCTAAATAGTAGACCTTTTTCCTAATTTGTCTTTCACTCAGAGTCAAGCTTAAATAAGAATAAAACCCAAAAATCAATTTCTAGAATTTCCTTCCATCAATAAAACCAGAATGTGAATGTTGGGATCAGATAAGGATTCTGCAAAGCAAGGTGATCTAAGAGCAAGGGCTCTGGAGCCAGATGACCTGGGTTGAAATCCCTACTCCAGTATTTATAAGTGGGTAGATTTCATAATATCAATTAAGGTTTCTGTGCTTTAGTTTCCTCGTGTGTAAAATAAGAATTAGAATAGTCTCTACCTCTTAAGGTTATTATACAAGCTAAATTAGTCAATATATCTAAACAACTTAGAATATTAGTCATTATTATTATGAAAGATCTTATAAAGAAAGCAATTCATATCTCATTGTGTAGGCAATAGAAAAGCCTCTTCACTAGGGATCTGTATTGGCCCAGATGCCTGGTCCCATACCTTTTGAATGTTTATCTCAGTTCCTTTATTGGCCCCTCCAGTAATGTTATTTTCTGAACACTCCTAGTAAGTGCTTACCCCCAGCTAGCCTGACTCTTATGGTCAGTCAGCAGTTCCGGTGGATGGCCCCAGGCCTTTGAGAAAGGGAACTCTAGAGTGAATGACAAGAGACAGCATATCTCTTAGGAAAATAATCACAGGAAAAATTAGAGGAATGAGAGAGAAGCATGCACTCACGAGAATGTTATAACAGAGAAGACTAAGATAACATAGGTCTGAATGAATAAAGGACGTGGTTCATTTGAGATTTTTTTTTGATTAAAGAGAATTCACACCACTGGATAACTGATAAACAGGAAAGGTGTGGGAGGAAAAGTCAAGAGTGACTGCAAAAATTGCAGTTTGATATTTTGGCTGGTGATGCCATTAGCTATATGTGGAGCAAAGAGGCAGTGGCCGTAAGGTAAAGCTGATGAATTTACATTTGTATAAATAGACTTTGAGAAAAATATCACATGGAAATGTCCAGCAACAATTAAATATGAGAAACTGGTGCTCACTATCCCACTGACCCATTATCAGTAGGGGCAATTTTTGAATTGGTTTATTCTGCCAGTTTTGAGAATAAATTACAATGACCTATTCTTATCCTCTATCTCACAGTTGAGACACGCTGGTAAAAGGGCTGGCCGCAAAGCAATCTATGGCAACAAATAGCACAGATCTCACTAGGGAAATCTCACCAGGGAAATCTCACCAGAAACAGTAACCTCATTAAAACAATGCGCTAACTTCCTGGGATAACCAGCAACTACAAGCAGATAGAAATGCCTTTTATTTTAATATGCACCCCCCTCTTCCAGTGATCATCCTTCCATTTGAAAGGAGAGATACTCTAGAATATAAATTAACTAAAATAATTCTGCCTCCTTGTTTTTATTTCATTAAACAAAGTAGGTCTGCATTAGGAAACTGAGTTTCTACCTCATTTTCAAACAATAGGTTACTAACTGGCAAAAAGAAGGTGATAGTTAATATCAAGCTCCACACTTAAAATCCTTTAAAGTAATATTTTATAAAATCAGCAGTTGACTTCTAAAAGTGAGACTTAAATCCAGACTTCAATTGTGTAAGGATTGCAACTATTAAATTTACTTTAGACAGACACAAGTTTCAAGGCTAGACTATTCTATAAGAAGGCCATAAATCAGGCAAACATCGAGGATTATTAAAAACAAAACACGGGGTGCCTTGATGGCTCGGTTTCAGCTCAGGTCATGATCCCATGGGATCAAGCCTCGCATAGGGCTCCATGCTAAGCATGGAGCCTGCCTAACATTCTCTCAATACCTCACCCCCCCGCCCCTCTCCCCCACTCATGCTCTCTCTCTTGCTCTCCAAAATAAAACACACACACACACACACACACACACACACACACACACACACACACAAAGATGACTTTCAAAATTAAAAAAAATCCAATCTTTGGGTTGAAGAACACTTAAAATAACTAAAATCAAGACAGTATCACCTTGACCAAATTTTAACTTATACCATATTTTCCAGTACAATGATTTTTAAAATTTTTTTAATTCTTACCTCTCTCCATTCTTTATTTCCAACTCCTTGTACATATAAGACACAAACTATAAAAGATGAAAAAATAAATGTATAAATGTCTTTTTATAAATACAACATATGAATGTATACAATTTTTTTCCAGCTGTCGAAAAGCTACATCAAAATAATTTCTGGGGGTCCCTGGGTGGCTCAGTCAGTTAAGTGTCTGACTCTTGATTTCGTCTCAGGTCATGACCTCACAGTCGTGAGATGGAGACCTGAGTCAGGCTCATCTCTGAGCACGGAGCCTGCTTTAGATTCTCTACCTCTCAGGGCACCTGGGTGGTTCAATTGGCTGGTTGAGCGACTAACTTCAGCTCAGGTCATGATCTCGCGGTTCATGGGTTCAAGCCCCATGTTGGGCTCTGTACCGACAGCTCAAAGCCTGGAGCCTGCTTCAGATTCTATGTCTCCCTCTGTCTCTGCCCCACCCCCATTCACGTTCTGTCTGTCTCTGTCTCAAAAATAAACATTAAAAAAAAATTAGAAAAAAAAGATTCTCTCTCTCCTTCTGCTCCCTGCCCCTGCTCGCTTGCTTGCTTGCTTGCTCTCAAAAACAAAACAACAACAACAACAAAAAAACCAAAAACAAAAAAATTCCTAATTCCTAGCCTTCTTCTTATAAGAAACTTGCTAGTAAAACATCAAATGATAAAAACTACCTAAAAAAATAAAATAAAATAAGTGAAATGAAATGAAATGAAAACTATATCAGATCTTTAGAACCTAACATGCATAGATCTAGGCACAAAAACATGTAATAATTATTCGCTAATGTTTTCATCTACATTATTCTACACATATACATAAATTTTTAAACTACAGTTTAACAGTTTGAAATATTTCGTTATGTTAGTAGACATAAGGCAAGCTCTTCCTACAATACCTATAATGCTCAATGTCATCACAAGAAGGACAATCTAGAACATATCACAGTCTACATATGACATTTACAACTCCCACCCTCAATATTTGTAAACTGGTAAGAAAGCCTGTCAACCATGAAAGGAAGTCACAAAAAGAGAAATGAAGTGTTTGGGGTAAAGATTAAGGGATAAAAAAATTCCCAGTCATTTGTCAAGTGAGCCCCGGGAATTTTTAATACCCACAAATTATAATGTTTTTTCCCCAATGAGTACCTCAAGAATTCTAACATCTTACAAAACCTTCCACCTGTAATTAATCCACATTGGCCCACATATTTGTAGAGATGAAGAGGTGCAGGATATTAATTTGTAACTACTACAAGATTTGGAAACACTTGTTGATGTGCACATTACTGCAGCTGTTTTCTAATTTAAACTATCTTTTTCATTTGACAAGTTATCTCTAGTTTTTCAATATATGTAATTAGGAATCAAAAAATTCAGCACATCCATGGTTAAACCTACCTTTGCATACCCCTTTTATTTACAAAAAAAAGAAAAAAAAAGAGGAGGAGGAGGAGGAAAAGTCTTACTCTGGGGCTAAATCACTTAAAATTATGGTCCATTATGGTCGCCTTTCAAATATAATTTCTACCATATGGCAATACCATGAGGTTTCAATTTCAAAGTCAACTGTCTCCCATTGTATCTTTGTCTTATTCTCAAAGTGCTAAGCAACTCCCTCTCTTTAGCCAGACTACTGCCCAGGTACATGAGATGCAGGGCTTGAGACTATCCCACTTCGTGCTGTTTGCGCTTTAAAACAAATATTTAAACAAGAACTGTATTTAAGATAAAAAGGGGAGGGGACGCCCCCGTGGCCCAGTCAGTTGAGTATATGACTCTTGATTTGGGCTCCGGTCAAGATCTCACTGCTCCCTAGGATAGAGCCTCCCATTTGGCTCCACCCTAACAGGGCGGAGCCTGCTTGGGATTTCCTCTCTCCCTCTCTCTCTTTCCCTCCACTGCTAGTGCTTGTGCTCTCTCCTCTCTCAAAATTAATAAACTTAAAAAAATTAAATTAAAAAATAAACAAGAACTATAAGTTTCATACAAATTTTAAAAAATCAAGTAAGAAAAATAAGTAGACTGTTTCAAAAAAGCAAGTAAAAGATACTTACTTGGATCAGATTTGGAGAATGTGTCTCTGTCAAGGAGATTTCTGTTGAATAAAAGAAAATGTTAAATGAATATAAGGCCAAAACATTTACATAAATACATAAATGTATATAAATATGTAATCTTTATATAGATTATATATGTAATACCTATAGAGTATATATTGTAATATATAGGTCTTTGATATATGTTATATACACATTATATATGTATATTATGTATACACATATGACTAAATAAAAATTCACTAAAGATCTGGTTATACTTATTCAAAATGAACATCACTGAAGTTCAGGAAGCCAGGGTGAGGGAGGCCTATTTGTTCAGTCTTGTACTACAGCTGGTTGATATCAAAAACGCTCCACATTCTTATATTAAAATCTCTTTGACAAACTTAACTATTGGAGCACCTGGGTGGCTCAGTCGGTCGAGCATCCAAGTTCGGCTCAGGCCATGATCTCATGGTTCATGAGTTCGAGCCCCACATTGGGCTGTCTGCTGTCAGTGCAGAGCCTGTTTCGGATCCTCTGTCCCCCTCTCTTTCTCTGCCCCTCCCCTGCTCATTCTCTCTCTCTCAAAAATAAATAATACATTAAAAAAAAGAAAGAAATTTAACTATTTCAAGTTTCCTTTTATCCCTTCATTAATCAGCATACAGATGGTCAGAAATGTTTCCTGAATTGAACTGTGAGCTGTTACTGATGAAAAATTGTTTTGGATTCAGAGCACATGATCACATTAGTTCACACTATTAGAAGGTGACAGGGAAGCACCATCTATTGACATTTCTGTGACATCAATTCTGAGGAATTTTACATTGCTATTGTGGTTTGGGAATTCAAGATGAACATACAGATCTTGCCTGAAGATTTTTTCAGTAGAAGAAAATGTTTAAAAGGTAGAAGAGGCCATCATTAGCATCTACTGGTTCTTATTTACAGATATTTCTGTATCTAAACCAGAATAAAAATGGAAAATCAGTAACTGTGAAGGTCTCGGTTCCTCTGGTACTGGGGTATCCTGTTACCTTCAAGGACAGTAATGCTGTCATTTATGCTCATAACAATATGCTCATAACAATAACCCTGAGTAATCAAAAAAAGTTAACTCGGTATGCCCTGATTAATATGACAATTAGAAAAATTTCCATCTAGGGACACCTGGGTGATTCTGTCAATTAAGCATCTGACTACCGCTCAGATCGTGAACTCACAGTTGGTGAGTTCAAGCCCTGCATTGGGTTCTTTGTTGTTAGAGCAGAGCCTACTTCAAAGTCTCCGTCCCCCTCTCTCCCTGTCCCTCTCCCACTTGTGTTCTCTCTCTCTCTCTCTCAAAAATAAACTTTGATAAAAAAGAAAAGTTTCCATCAAAAACAGATTTTTTCCTAAAATGTAGTAATTTGAAGCTATATCCTTGCATGAAAAATGCGGCTATCTAGAATGATGATTTAAAGGTTCCAAAGTTAAATTTCATATTCATCTTTTATTAATGGGCAATAATTTGTAATCATTAATTACATTTTTATTCTTAATACTTATACTAAAAATCTCATATTTACAAACTGTCTTATTCCTCCACTCAGGACTGCTACTCATGTGCATATATCTGTGCTGCCCATGGTATTTGAAAGGCCTATTTAAAAAATTTTTTTTTCAACGTTTTTATTTATTTTTGGGACAGAGAGAGACAGAGCATGAACGGGGGAGGGGCAGAGAGAGAGGGAGACACAGAATCAGAAACAGGCTCCAGGCTCCGAGCCATCAGCCCAGAGCCTGATGCGGGGCTCGAACTCACAGACCGCGAGATCGTGACCTGGCTGAAGTCGGACGCCCAACCGACTGCGCCACCCAGGCGCCCCTTTTTTTTAAAAATTTTTTTTTCAACGTTTTTATTTATGAAAGGCCTATTTTAATATCAATGTTATCCTTTGATATTATCCAATGATATCCTTTCTTATTTCAGATTCTCAAAAGTTACTGCATCCATAGAATCACTGTACAAAGAGAAAATTAAAACAGTCAACAGAACAATGCAGCACAGACCAAAATAAATGACATTATGTCTTGAAATGTTCCTAAAAGGAAGAGAAAGTATCAGATATATTTATATTTGGAATTAAGTCAGCTTCAAAGAACCACTAGTCAAAAATCAAATTAAAATAATCCTCTGTATCCTAAGCAGACATAGTGACTCCAGCAATGGTTAGCAAACAGTAAATTAAAGCATTTCCATTTGAAAAATTACTGTGATACATATTTACAAAGGTGCTTCTCCACTTAAGTGGAAGTTCTTCAGCCCTTCCCATATCTCTAGCTTTTCACTCATTAGTGTCCTTAAAAATGTAATTTAGCTCTTCCTTTCAGAGTTCATAAAAATGTAGGAGAGAAGATAGTGCAAAATATTGCAATGTGATTGGGACTCAAAAACTACATTATACACATATTTAAAAGAAAATAATGTGATTTCCATGCTTAAAAAAAAACCCCTACAGTTTCTTTAAAAAAAAAACTACAGTTTTTAGCCCCAAATATACAATAATGGATTTCTATCAATAATAAAGACAAATATTTTAAAACATAGATTCTAGAGGTCACATGGTTTCTTCTAACCATTATGGTCCATATTACACATGGTAAGGCCAAAAATAAAGAAATAAAAAAATCTTAGTTTCAGTATATGATGAGAAATAAAACTCTATAATATCATCATAAATTAGCCCCTGTAATTTGCAATTTGACTTTCCCGTTGCTGTTTGACAATAAATTTCATTACTAAATTCAAACATGTATGAATTTAAAAGTTCAGAAAAGGCAAATATTCTTAAATAGTATATATACTGTAAAAGGCCAGCAATTACCAAAATGCATCACAAAGTTTGGTTTGATGATAGGAATGAAGGTTTTTACCTTTTCAACATCCTATTAAAAATAAAGCACATTCACATTAAGTAAAATAAGAGGTGTTGCAAAGGCTGTTTTATAAAAAAGAAGCTAAGCTGAGGCTCAGAGGCACTGAATAAATGAATAAGAGTACACACAGCCTCGGACTGACTAATCCAAAAGAGTCAACCCTTCTGTATCTCTGAACTGGATTTCTCTGTTCTTTACAAAATGCCACAGTGTCTGGAGAAGTCCAAAAGAAACAACTTATTTTCCTATGAGGGTTGGGAAATCTGGAAGGTCTCCCATTACATCTACTGGTTGAGCCACTGGAGTATAAAATAAAATAAATTCCTGTCCATAGACCAATATGAAGAGTGATCCTGACTAGGAATAAAGACATTAGGATAAGAGACCAAACATAACTGTATTTATTCACAGAAAAATGTCTTAGTTTTCTATATGAGGCACTATAAGAAACAACACGCGCACACACACACACACACACAGACACACACACACACACACACACACACACACACACACACACACACACCACTCATTAACTTTTATATGGGAAAGTTACTCTTCCCTCCATGGGGTTGTAATTTGCTTGAGTCAGGATACCTATCCCTTTATGCCTATAATTTCATAATGTGATGTTGCATTTCAAGAATAGATTAAAAATCCTGAATGTATCTTTCTATTCTGTAAATCTAGATGTAGCCAAAACAAGAAAGAGAGCAAAGTCCTGAAAATAAATTATTGAAAAATACAGTATATGAGAAGAAAACTTACCTGAAGAAATAACCCAATAAAAATTATAATCCACGAATTGCCTGAGTTGTTCTAGTAACCATTCATTCTCAAATTTCAATTAAAATCCCTGGACTTAAAAGAGTACAATTGAAATAGCATCACTAAAACTGAGGCCCAATTAATTAAGCTCTAACCTGCATGGAGAAATACTAGGTTAATGGAGGAGGTGTATTTTGCCAAAACCTGAAACAGGAAAACAGATAAGCAAGAATTTAGTAACACCTTTCCAGGACCATCCAGGAGAAAGGCTTCCCTGACTCCCCCTTAACTATTCAATCCTCATAGGTACTGATCCCTTGTAACAGTGACTGATACATCAAGCTACCCCCCCCTTGATGACAAGTCAGCTCCTTCTATAACCCTGCCTTCTCTGATTTTATGCCCAAGTCACCTTCCACTTGTAAGGTAGTTCTCATATCATTATTAGCACAGAACTATACTGAGTGACCAACATGAAAATTACAATTTTTTTTGATCACTGTAGTTTTTATTCTTTTTTTTTTTTTTTTTTGAGAGAGAGAGAGAGAGAGAGAGAGAGAACATAGACCAGCACGAGAGAGGGGCCAAGGGAGAGAAAGAATCCCAAGCAGGCTCCATGAACAGTGCAGAGCCCCATGCAGGGCTTGATCTCACCACCGTGGGATTATGACCTGAGCAGAAATCAAGGGCAGATGCTCAACCGACTCAGACACCCATGCACCCCTGTAGTTTTTATTATTAATTATCATTCCAAGACCCATACTGAACAGCTGACTAGTCCCTTAAAACGACCTCTCAAGCTTGTCTTTTTCTCACTGGAAAATAGTAATTTTCTTAAAGCTTCAGGGCAATTCTGCAAGTGTTTTTCAAGCAAATACTCTATGCCCAAGACGTAATTAAACACTACCAAAGATAGAATAAATATTAAAGGCATGTTCCTTTATTTGAAGAAACGTGAACTGTGCTAAGTAGACAAATTCACAGAAATAACTAATTAGCAACATTGGACGGTATAGAAAATAACAGTAGATTATGGGGAGAAGGAACGGTAACCTAAAAACAGTCAAATTGACTAAGATACAACATCAAAACAAATCACGTACAATGGTTAGCTTTTATCCTATATTTTTATTTTTTTTATTTTTTTTAAATTTCTTTAACATTTATTTATTTTTGAGACAGAGAGAGACAGAGCATGAACTGGGGAGGAGCAGAGAGAGAGGGAGACACAGAATCGGAAGCAGGCTCCAGGCTCTGAGCTGTCAGCACAGAGCCCGACGCAGGGCTCAAACTCACAGACCGTGAGATCATGACCTGAGCCGAAGTCGGACGCTCAACCAACTGAGCCACCCAGGTGCCCCTATCCTGTATTTTTAAAAAATATACTAGTGGGAAAAAACAATTTATAGGTATGTCTACATAATTAAAACCTTAAAAAATGAACATCTTGAACTACCTTATTTATAAAAAGTTAGGGGTACCTGAGCGGCTCAGCTGGTTAAGCATCTGACTCTTGATTTTGGCTCAGGTCATGATCTCATGGTTTGTGGGATTAAGACCGGCATCTGGATCTTTGCCGACAGCCTGGAGACTCTTGGGATTCTGTCTCTCCCTCTCTCTCTGCCCCTTCCCCGCTCACACATGCTCACGCCCTCTCTCTCTAAATAAATAAATATTTAAAATAATAATAATAAAATAAAATAAATAAAAAGTTCAAGTATCCATCTCTGTTATATATAATTTGGCTATATGAGTGGATTAAAACTTCTAATATTTCATATGTACAGTGATCATAGAATAACATGAGCAATTAAGATAAAGTGATCTGTAAGCAAGTTAACCTAAAAGTCGTAGGCATGCTGCTCGTTCTTTCCCACTCAGTAAATGAAATCACCTGATAAATATTCTTTTCGATTTAAAATTCTTTAAAAGGGAAACATCATCATTCTAACACAAATGCAATTTGGACAAGAAAATTTACTCTATATATGTTATGAATTTTAAAGTTAATAGTTTCACTGTAGAAACAATTTTGCTATTTGTGACCTTCTAAAGTGCTAATTTAACAAAACACACAACATAGTTGTTTTAGGGACTAAATCTTCAAATTGAAGATATGAAGTGAGCTCCAAAAGTACAGCTACTTGTGGTCAACAAAGTTTACACATAAAGGGTTATACTGCTATATGCGATTGGAATTGATCTACTTAATTTTTAATTAAAACAAAAATATAGTTTATGAATAGAGCCAAATAAGATACTGTTCTATTTAATTTTCCATAGGAGCAAAAATATAAGCTATAAATAAACAGGGTCCAGCTTAAATTTTCCACATGTGGACAGAGAACCACATCTCTGAATCCTACAATCTCTCCTAAAAATTTGTTTTGTATCTATAAACAGAATGATTCTGGGCTTAATTAAAATTTAGGAAATTACTGGGAGCCTTTTATTTACCTGTTATTCAGTATAGTCTCGGCATCATTGACTGCCTTCAAGGTCTTTATCAAACACTGCTTAGGCAGCCACAGAACCTAGCACATAAGCACAGGCTCAACATGCACCAATTGAATGAGTGAATGCTTTTAGTATCCAGTCAAAAGCATCAGCATTTTTCACTTTAGGTACAGTGAAGTATCTTATTATGGAAAGAAGAACAGATGAAGGTGGCATTTATGGCCTTTGCCCTAATAAGTAATCCATTAACTGAAAAAACCTATGACTTCTTTACTGGCATCATAAATATGCTCCATGTCACTAGGCCATGCCCAGGGTCCTTACTCTGGGCATTATATTGTCTTATAGACTAGAACGAGGAAGTTCTTGATATATATATATATATCTCCACTATATCCACACACACACACACACACACACACACACACACACACTTAGCATATTTTAACGCACATACACACAAAATGGTTTTCAGATACTTTTAATATTTTTATTTTTTAATGTTCATTTATTTATTTTTGAGAGTGAGAGAGACAGAGAGACAGAGTGTGAGTGGGGGAGGGGCAGACAGAGAGGGAGACACAGAATCCGAAGCAGGCTCCAGGCTCCGAGCTGTCAGCACAGAGTCCAACATGGGGCTCAAAATCACAAATGTGAAATCATGACCTGAGCTAAAGTCAGACACTTAACTGAGCCACCCAGGTACCCCCAGATTTTTTTATATAAAACAAGGAAATCAAAACTTTTTTGAGAAACTGAAAGAAAATGTATCCCATCTTTGAAGTGATTTGAATGTAAGATTTAATCCTCTGACTCACTTAGTCATCTTTTTATTATTATTCACTGAACAAATATTATCTCTGGAAATTTAGCACACAAATTTAAGGAAAAAATATTTTTCCTGAAACTACGATTTCTTTTTTTAAAAAGTTTATTTATTTATTTTGAGAGACAGAGAGCAAGCATGAGCGGGGAAGTGGGTAGAGAGAGGGGGACAGAGAAAATCCCAGGCAGGCTCAACACCCCACACTAAGCCCAACAACATGGGGCTCAGTCTAACAACTGTAAGATGATGACCTGAGCCCAAATCAAGAGTCAGAAGTTTGACTGAACGACCCAGGTGCCTTGAAACTACAATTTCTATGGCAAAGGGCAAACAGATTATGCACAGGCAAAAAGTAAAGCTTTTAGAAATGAAAAAATGAAGTATTTGGAAACTGAAGCTTACTGAAAAGCTGAAGTCAGCTAGACTCTAAGATACCAAGTAATTCTGAAGGATAGGGTCATTGGAAAGTACTTAACAAGATTATCTGGCTTTCAAGAAAATAAGAATAGACTTTCAGGTTTGAAGTTGTGCAAATAGACTAAAAATTCAGTTCGAGAGCTGCCTCTCATAGCCTGAGCAACCAAGGAGAACTCTATCACGTGTGATACATATTACCCCACTAAAATTGGAAATAAAATAACCTTAAGTGTTTCTCAGTTTTGCTGAAATTGGCTGTTTAAACTATTTATTAGTACTGCTGAGCTGAATGGGTTAGTGACAAAAATCTATTTTCAACCTTTGCATGGGTTGAATTTGGTTTTGATATTAAAAGAAATTTCAGGGGCAGATAATGCTGAAAAGTTTTATGCTTCTCTAGAGGCATTCAGTATGATTGATATTCTTGGCAACTACTTAAAAGAAAACCCAGGCTTTTTCAAAATGTGACATATCAGAGCTCTGGTTTGCCCGAGCTAAGGTAAACAGGAGAACCCATTGGTTTGAAGTAATGTAAGGTCAGCTTGGGGCAATAGGAGCTTTCAGAAAAAGGTACAAAACCCAATCCTCTTCTTTCACCTAGAGAAGTGATACATAACATTTAACCAAAAAAAAAAAAAAAAAAAAAAAAGAGAGAGAGAGAGAGAAAGAGAAGAAAAAAGAAAAAAAAAATGGGCAGGATAAAAAGACACTGAAAACAGAACATGGAGCTTCTTAAAAAACAAAAAGTCATGCACAAAACTAATCTCATTATATTTACCCCAATCTTGTGGCTCCATTTCATATCTCAGTAAGTGGCAACCATGGAAGGCAGCAAAATGCTCCCTCCCAAACATACCAGACAGGTCCTCATCCCTAGAACCTAAAAGTGCCTTAATGTGAGAGGAAAAAATCCTGCATAGACATGGATCCTGAGATGAGGAGATTATTCTGGATTATCTGAGTGAGCCCCAAACACAATCACATATATCCTTATAAGAGGAAGCCAGAGGGAGATTTGACACTGACAGGAGACAATGACATGAACAAAGCAGAAAGAGATTAGAAGACTCTGGCCTCAGAGACCGAAGTGATGCAGCCACAAGCCAAGGCATGCTGGCAGCCATCAGAAATTGGAAAAGGCAAGAAAGGGATTCTCCATCACAGTCCCAGAGGGAGAGCAGCCTGGCCAGCATCTCGGTTTCCGCTACTGACTTCACACTTCCAGCCTCCAGAACTGTGAGAAAATAAATTTCTGATGTTTTAAGCCAACAAGTTTGTGGTCCTTTGTTACACAGGACGCTAATACAGCAACACAATCCAACTCACATCTCTGTCTTCCAAGCCAGAGTCCAGAGTCATCCTCCCAACCCCCCATTTCCCTATCCCTCTCTCCCTTAATGCTTTTTCTCCACCTTGGCTTCTGTTTCCAAGTCCCAACTACTTCCCAGACCCTAGAGCCTCAAGTCATCTTTCTGCCTCCTGTATCTCAGTTCATTTGTCAAGACACCTCCAAGAGAAAGTTCTCCACAGTAAAACCTAATCAAATGGCTTCATTGCATAAAATCCGTTACATCTACAAAAACTTCAAACTCCTTAACATAGCACTAAATACCTGCTACATTCTGAACAAAATGAAATGAACTGCAACTAATGTTATCATTCATCACTTTGGAAGCACTAGGGAGTAAGATAGAAAGTGATAATGAGACACAGTATTGCAAATTATCATTGCTTGCAGATTTAATTTTGTACCTAGGAAAAAAAAAACAAGAGAATTGGTTAATAAAATCTTTCAAAATTAATGAGATAATTCAGTAAAAAGCAATTGGAGACACGATGAATACATAAAAGCCAATAATTTTCCTAGGTATCAACTGTTAATAATTCTTCTATGCCATGTGGACTTTTTGGTAGTTGTCTGTTGCCTTCAATTGCTGAAGTATTGTGAGGACTATGCAACTCTTTCAGCATACTATAACCTTGCTACCAAGACTGAGACCAAATTCTGACAAAGAAACATTTGTTACCAAGTGGAACTCAAAACAGTCAGGCAATATGCTGTACAGGTTTAACCAAGTTCCAGCTCTCTATTGCTGATTTCAGGGATTCCAAATAGCACCGTAAGGCTTATGTGACAATGTTCTGGTAGCAAGATTCAACTAACCTTCTGGTCAAATCAGTCTAGAGAATCCTCTAAACATTCTGTGCCTATAACCAAGGAAGTCCTTAGGCCTAAAGCACCACTACAAATGGCAGAATCACAGGATTCATGAGGTATGTATGTGACCTGTTCACTCATGCAGTATTTCTAGCTAATATACATATCTTTCTTTTATAACAACTTTACTCAGATATAATTGCCTTACTGTAAAGTTCACCCTTTTAAAGTGTTACCAGGGGCTGTGGAAGGTGGAATAGGGAGTGATTACTAATGGGTAGAGGTTTTGGGGGGTGGATGTGGGTGGTGCCAATGTTTTAACATGAGATAGTGGCAATGATTGTGAAATATACGATAATCAATCATCACCACTGTCTCATGTTAAAACATTGGCACCATCCACACCCATCCCTCCAAAACCTCTACCCATTAGTAATCACTCCCTATTCCACCTTCCACAGCCCCTGGTAATCACTAATCCACTTTGTCTCTATGTATTTGGCTAAATGAAATCATACAATATATAATCTTTCATGACTAGATTATTTCACTTAGGCTAATGTTTTTAAGATTTATCCATATTGGAGGTACCTGGGTGGCTCAGCCAGTTGAGCATCTATCTGACTCTTGATTTCGCCTCAGGTCATAATCTCACAGTTTGTGAGATCAAGCCCCCCTATTAGCATGCAGCCTACTTGGGATTCTCTTCTCCCTCTGCCCCTCCCCCACTAACACATGCGTGCACACACGCGCGCGCGCTCTCTCTCTCTCTCTCTGTCTCTCTCAAAATAAACTTAAAAAGAAGATTCATCCATGTTGCAGTAAGTATCAGTGCTTTATTCCTTTTTAATGGCAAATAATATTCCATTGTATGGATATATCACATGCTCATTAGATAATACACATTTGGGCTGTTTCCAGTTTTGGGCTCTTGTCGATAATGCTGTCATGAACATTTGCATACAAGTTTTTATGGGGACACATGATCTCATTTCTCTTGGGTATATACTTAGGAGTGGAATTTCTAGATCGCATGGTAACTCTGTTTTTTACATGTGGAGAACTGCCAAAGTAATTTTCAAAGCAGCTGTACCACTTGACATCCCCACCAGCAATAAATGAGGGTTGCAATTTCTCTATATCTTCTCCAGTGCTTATTATTGTCTGGTGTTTTTTTAATCATGATCATCTAGTTGCATAAAGTGGTAAACCCACAAATCTGATCATTTCTGATATCCATATTAACAACAAAACCCTCTAGTGTTGAACAAGATAAAGAGAGTAGAACAGGGGCGCCTGGGTGGCGCAGTCGTTAAGCGTCCGACTTCAGCCAGGTCACGATCTCACGGTCCGTGAGTTCGAGCCCCGCATCGGGCTCTGGGCTGATGGCTCAGAGCCTGGAGCCTGTTTCCGGTTCTGTGTCTCCCTCTCTCTCTGCCCCTCCCCCGTTCATGCTCTGTCTTTCTCTGTCTCAAAAATAAATAAACGTTAAAAAAAAATTTAAAAAAAAAAAAAAAAAAAAAAAAAGAGAGTAGAACAGTCCAGAGTAGGCACTTCTGGAGTGTGGACTTCTGATTAACTGCAAATACTACCAGATCACATCCAAAGTATGTGGTCCTAAGATATGTTGGATTTAACTCTACAATCTAACACACACATCTATATGATACTGTCTCTGCTGAAATATTTGAAAGTAAATTATGGAAAATATAACATCAGCCAGAATCAATTAGAAAAGACTGGAAGAAAATTTAACATACTGCTTTTAAAATCTTGGCATGAAGAATACTTTCTAAGCTTTACACAAAGCTCAGAGAACATTGATTCATTGATAATGAATGCATTTTTTTTTATTTTAGTGAGAGAGCAAGCAGGGGAGAGGGGCTGAGGGAGTGAGAGAGTGAGAGAGAGAGAGAGAGAGAGAGAGAGAGAGAGAGAGAATCTTAAGCAGGCTCCATGCTCAGTGTGGAGCCTGAGGTGGGGCTTGATCCTGAGACCCTAGGATCATGACATGAGCTGAAATCAAGAGTTGGGTGCTCAACCGACTGAGCCACCCAGGCACCACTGTTAATAAATGCATTTTAAACTTCTACACAGAAATGATACAGTAATTAAAATTAAAATACAATATTTGTTACATATACGGTGGATAAAATGTTAAAGCTATAAATATGCAAAACATTCTCTAAATAATGGGCTAAAGAAGTGAATAGGCATTTTGTAAGAGAAGAAATACAGTTACTCACTGAACGTGCTAAATGAAGTTCATACTCAGTAGTCATCAATGACACGCAAATACACTAAGATAGTGTTCTCCTGTGATATAAATATTAGCTGCGTGAATTAAGGCTCATTTAGTTGTAAGTGACATAAAAGAGGGAAACTTAGGATGAAAGCATGGTGATGTTTTATGGAACCCAGAATTAGGAATGTAGCAGTCCCCGTGGAAAGAACTGAACCACAAAGCCCTGACAAATCAGCAGAGAACAACACCATGAGGCAATGAGCAGGAATCCAGGGTCGGCAGACAGCAGACCACATGCCAGGCCTCCTGAAACTTTCCAGTGGCATGTCAACAGGAGCATTTTAACAATAGCAGTGAGGGTTCTGTGGAGGCGGTGGAAAGGGATTTATCGGGATGGCAGCGGAGATCATTCACGTGGAGTCGTGTGCTCTGAGTTCCTGCTCTCTAGGCTTGTAGAAAGGAAATCAAGTTCAGGTATTTATATCCGGAGTAGAAAATCCAAGAAAAAAAAAAAGCAGACTACCATCTTGTCTAAGTCATCATAACATGGATATAAATGGATATATTCTTTAAATATATCTAAATAAAGGCACAAAGAGGGACGCCTGGCTAGCTCAGTCGGTTAAGCCTCAACTTGGTCTCAGGTCATGATCTCATGGTTCGTTGGGTTCAAGCCCCGCATTGGGCTCTCTGCTGTCAGCACAGAGCCCGCTTCACACCCTCAGACTCCCTCTCACTCTGCCCCTCCCCGGCTCGCTCTCTCTCTCTCTCCTCTCTCTCTCTCTCTCTCTCAAAAAGTAATCTTTTTTTTTTTCCATTAAAAAGATACTGTTTAAATTTTTAAAAGGCACAAAGAGATGCCTAGGTTGATATGCTCTATCACTGGGCGGGATTTGGGGTGATTTGTACATTCTTTTTTGTTCTTTCCGGTGCTGCTTGGTTTTGTGTGTATATGTCTGTGTATGTGTGTCTATGTGTGTGTGCATGTGCACATGGGTTTTTATACAAGCATGTAGCACTTTTCTAAAATAATAGATTTTTTAGAGAACCTTTGCCACCTTCATGAGGTGATCCACTGTTTTCCAACTATTCCTGTTGAATACCAGTATAAAAATAAGAGTTCCTTGCTAAGTGACAGGAACTTTCTATACACTTAAATGATTTTATATCATACAATCCTTGTAGCAACTATACAAGAAGGAACTTTTATCCTCACTTATACACCAAAGCTGAGAGAGATTAATTTACCTAAATTTAGTTGGCAATATATGGAGCTGCAGTTTCAATACAGATATTTCCATCTCTAAACCTGTGCTCTGCTCCTTAATACATTACACCATTTCCCTTATTATGTTACAACACTTGAGACTAGGTATCATCATTTTCCCCAATCTCTCCTCCTGCTTGCTCTAAAAGCAGGAGCTGCTTTCAGCTCACTTGCTAACAGCTAGGTGGGCAATGACCTTGCACATATTTTAAACAATTTTCAGGGTTTATTACTTCTCCCAGAGTCATTGCACAAAGCATATTTGCAGGTGACAATCACTTGTCCAAACACTAAGAGCTAGTGACCGTGATAGGTCCACAAATCACCACCAAGTAAAAAGCTGAAGGCTAACACTACTCTGTCAACATCAGCTCAGAGGTAGCTGCCTTCTGTGCACCATTTCAAAAATATATTGGTCACATGACTAGACTTTCTAACTGTTTCTTTATTAACTGTTGAGCAACATATTGCTTCTATGTGGGGAAGAAGTAATGTGTCTCCAGGCTCAATATTTCCAAAAAGAATCTTTATATGTAAGGTTGTCTTGAGTCAGCTCTCTTTAAGATTTATTAATCAATGCACAGTTATGCCAATGAGAAAAATAATATGCCTATGAAGGTAAGGCTAGATTGGCTGAGTTTTGGTCCTCCAGATTTTAAGTAACATCTTCTGTAATTTCTTTGGATCACTGATCATTGAACAATTGAAATGTCCTTAAGAGCAATCTGAGAATCAACAACAGAATTTAAATAGAAAGAATTAGGGGGCACGTGAGTGGCTCAGTCAGTTAAGTGCCCACTGCAGCTCAGGTCAGGACTTCACCTCAGGTCATGATCTCACATCTCGCAGATTCAAGCCCCACGTTGGGCTCTGTGCTGCTCTCTGAGCCTAGAGCCTGCTTTGGATTCTGTGTCTCCCTCGCTCTCTGCCCCTCCCTAACTCATTCTCTCTCTCTCTCTGTCTCTCTCTCTCTCTCTCTCTCTCTGTCTCTAAAAAATAAATAAACATCAAAAAAAAACTTTAAACAGAAAGAATTAATCTGGAAAGGAAATTTGTTTGTAAACATAAATGACCAGGTGAGACAGGATGATGGAAAATAATTTTCTAATACCATCTGTTATACTTGTTACTAATGATTACACAAGGAATTTCCCCTGACTCAAAAATACTCATCTAGGTCCAAAAAATAAATATATAAACAAATAAAGCTCAGTAGCAACTATGAACCTATAATATTATACAAATCCTAAAAATGCCTATAATATTATACAAATCCTAAAAATAACATAGTGAAACAGATATAGGCAATTGTTCAGCCAAGCCTCATTGTTCCTGCCTTTATACAACTGGTTTTTTTTTTTTTCAAATCAAATGATGTTACTCTCTTTCCTGTACTAATGCCTTCCAGTCATGGTTCCATTCATCTGGGATGCTCTACTTTCCTTTCATCAACTATACATTGAATAAATAAGTAAACACTATCTATATGCAAAACATTTTACTAGATATTAAATGGATACAAAGGGGAAACACAGTTCCTGTCCTATAGGAATTTATAATGTAATAGTTGTCTGATACTCTCAAATGTTTATTCAACAAACACTAAGTTACTAAATGACAGAAAAAAGATTTGGCATTGGAGACTGTGATATGAACACATGGGCTCCTGACCCTGGATTATTTATATTCTATTAAGAGGAAAGATTCGTAAACAAATACGTGCAGCAGAATGTGGAATGTGTATAACAAATTCATCACATAAGACAGGAAAGGAGGGATAGTCAATTCTATCTGAAGGATCAGGGAACGTCTTCATAGTGAGAGTGATACCTGAAGCATCAGTAGATTCTGTCTATCGAGTGAGATAATAAAGTGAGGCAGAACTATTGCCACCAAAAACAAGGATTAAGCATCATAGTTCCCTCAGGAAATACAGGGGGTCTGAAATGACTTAGAGTTTTGGAGAGAGTTTTTAGAGCCCAGTGGGGGAAGAAGAGGGTGGTGGGACATAGAGAGAAAGAGAAGAGGCTGAATAGATAAGTGAGGGTTTGTAACGTTCTCATGGCCTTAATACATAGACAATTAAAGGGTATAACACAAGGGAGTAAGAGTATGATGGTATTTGTGCTTTCTGAACAGGCCTCTAGTAGCCCAAAGAGCAGGATTCATGGCAGGAAGGAGGCAAGGGGACAGAACAAGATGTGGGGTTGAAACAGTTTGCCATGGTGTCCGCAGGAGTCAGATAGGTCTGGGCCCAGTCAGAACGAGAGACGTCGGTCACATTAAAGAGCTAACGTAGAAGTAGAAGAGGCAGGAGATCAAGGTTTGAGGCTCAACTGACAGAAATTCTATGGGACTTGGGGGAATGCAGAAAATGGAGTTGAGGAGTCATTCCCTTCAGGGAGGCAAACTGGAATTCTAAGGAGTGCCCATACACAGTCTGAAAAATCTCTGAATCAATTCTTGTAATGATAACCCTAGTTTAGAACAGATGGTGTAAATCATTCCCCCAAAATGAAAATGATACAACCACCCAATAATTTCATTTTTTTAAATCACAGCTTTTTATATGTGTACTGGAAAATATTCACCAATCATCATGAGCATATCACCGTGTATTAAACTAATTCATCCATTTATGGCCCTCACCGAAACAAAACGCTTTCATAATTTTGTTTCTTGTTTTAGTTTCTGTTTTCCTAGTAAGAACCACTATTGAGGTCAGTGTCTCTGGAACGATTTGATTTGTAATCAGGCAGGATATAACATTTTAGGCAAAATACAATCAATTGAGCGCTTAGATACTTCAGCTGTGTCACAAGCACTTTGTAAACCATTTAGCCTATCCAACAAAACTTTATAACCAAACAAGTGCAGGAAACAATGTGGTTTATGGATAATGACTTAAGTAATATATTCATTTTTTACTTGTGCACATGAGAAGAAGTTCTGTGAGGGTTTTTTTTTTTTCCTTTTTCTATAGAAAGCATTGTTTCCTCTTCCATCATCCCATTCTTAACACTTTTTTTTTTTTTTTTTTTTTTTTTTTTTCAACTTTTATTTATTTTTGGGACAGAGAGAGACAGAGCATGAACGGGGGAGGGGCAGAGAGAGAGGGAGACACAGAATCGGAAACAGGCTCCAGGCTCTGAGCCATCAGCCCAGAGCCCGACGCGGGGCTCGAACTCCCGGACCGCGAGATCGTGACCTGGCTGAAGTCGGACGCTTAACCGACTGCGCCACCCAGGCGCCCCAACACTTTTTTTTTTTTAGTTGAATTTAGACTTTTCTGAAATTTTGTTTTACCACTTCATGGCACAAAATTAAAATTGGTGGAACAAAAACACAGGGACTGACAGAAAATCCATTAGATAAGAAACCCGTTGCTTCTCGAAGAGGCCAGGCCACCAAACAGATCTCCTTCCCCAAGATTATACCTAAGTGAAACCATCATGTCGATGCACCTTATCAGCTCACCAAGTTATTTATTAGAAACAGCTCTCCCCAAGACAAAATCTTCTTTGGGTCAAAGATTTGCTCATTTATGTTCTTATTTTGGTATATTATATATGATATCCCCATACATACAAATTCTATCATTTTTCTTTTTCACATATTATTCATCCCAGATTAAAGAAGCAAATCACCTGTCAGTATTCAGAAAGTACTAAGTGTCCACTTCTAAAACTAGTTTTGTTACTTGGAGGCAAAGTGAGTTCTTTTAAAATTATTTATTTGTCTTTCAATTGTTCACAAAACTTTATGGGATGTTTTAGATAAACTAAGTTTGATTCATTGTATGTTTTTATCAAATTATACTAGTAAAACGAGTCATTTTTATGCTTTTATTATATATACAAACCAATATTTTTAAAGTACAGATATACACAAATTCATGTCTTTACACATGTGTAAATTCATGTGTCCAGAATTATTCTTCCAATCTGTCCATAAGGCAGCAAATGTTTATTAAACTCCTTCCATGTGCAAAGCACACAGGTTTTGTGAAAATCAATGGTAAGACAAATATTGCACTCTTGAAGCTGATAGAGACAAACATGCGAAAAACCTAAATAATTATGTCAGAATAAAAGAAAACCACAAGAAATGTAGTGTAGGAACTCCAAGGAAGAAATTATTAATTCCACTTTGGGAATCTATTTTATGGTATACAGGCATACCTCACTTTATTTTGATTTCCTTTATTGTGTTTCACAGATAACTGTGGTGGGTTTTTTTTGTTTTGTTTTGTTTGTTGTTTTTTTGTTTTTTTTTTTACAGACTGAAGCTTGCGGCTATCCATGTCCAGCAAGTCACTCGGTGCTATTTTCCCAGGAGCACTTTTGCTCACTTTGCGTCCACATTTTGGTAATTCTCCTAATATTGCAAGCTTTTGCATTGTTTGTTATGATGATCTGTGAATCAGAGGTCTTTGATGTTACTATTGTAACACCTAATTGTTTATGGCACCATGTACCACACCCATATAACATAGAAGACAGCAAACTTAATCGTAACTGTTGTGTGTGCTCTGACCACTCTACTGACCTAATGTTCCCCCATCTCTCTCCTTCTCAGGCTACTCTATTCCCTGAGACTCAACAATACCGAAATTATTATTCAAGTGAGAGAAAGAGTCGTACATCTCTCACTTTATTTTTAAGTTTATTCATTTATTTAGAGAGAGAGATTGGGAGCAGGAGAGAGGCAGAGAGAGGGGGAGAGAGAGAATCCCAAGCAGGGGCTATACTGTCAACACACAGCCCGACACAGGGCTCAAACTCATGAACCGTAAGATCATGACCTGAGCCAAAATCAAGAGTCGGAGGCTTAACAAACTGAGCCACCCAGGCGCCCCTCTCACTTTAAATCAAAAGCTAGAAATGATGAAGCTTAGTCAGGAAGGCATGTCGAAAGCCAAGAGAGGCCAAAGGCCAGGCCTCTGGAGCCAGTTAGCCAAGTTGTGAATGCAAAGAAAAAGTTCTTGAAGGAAATTAAAAGTACTACTCCAGTGGACATAAAAACGATAAGAAAGCATAAAAGCTATGTTGCTGATATGGAGAAAACTTGAGAGGTCCGGATAGAATATCAAACTGGCCACAACATTCAACGTTCCCTTAAGCCAAAGCCTAATCCAGAACAAGGCGCAAACTCTCTTCAATTTTGTGATGGCTGAGAGAGGTGAGGAAGCTGCAGGAGAAAAGTTGGAAGCTGGCAGAGGTTGGCTCATGAGGCTTAAGGAAAGAAGCCGTTTCCATAACATAAAAATGCAAGACAAAGCAGCAGTTGCTTATGGAGAAGCTGCAGCGAGTTATCCAGAAACTCTAGCTAAGATCATTAATGAAGGTGGTTACACTACACAACAGATTTTCAGTGTAGATGAAACAGCCTTCTAGTAGAAGAAGATGCGATTTCATAGGTAGAGAAGAGAAGCCAATACCTTCTCCTCAGGCTGACCCCCTAACAAGGGGCTGATGCAGCTCGTGACTTGAAGTTGAAGCCAGCGCTTATGGATCATTCCCAAAATCCTAGGGCCCTTAAGAATTATGCTAAATCTACTCTGCCTGTTCTCCATTTAAGGAACAACAAAGCCTGGATGGCTGTACATCTATTTAGATCGATTTAGATGGTTCACTGAATCTTTTAAGCCCCCTATTGAGAACTATTACTCAGGGAAAAAAAAAAAAAAGATTTCTTTCAAAATACTGGTTATTGACAATGCGCCTGACCATGCAAGAGCTCTGATGAAGGTGCACAGTGAGATTAACGTTGTTCTTATGCCCACTAACAACATTCATTCTGCAGCCCAAGGATCAAAGAGTGATACTGACTTTCAAGAATTATTATTTAAGAAATACCTTTCATAAGGCAAAAGCTGCCACAGTCAGTGATTCTTCTGATGGATCTGGGCAAAGAAAATTGAATGCCTTCTGGAAAGCATTCACCATTCTAGACAACATTAAGAACATTTATGATTCATAAGAAGAGGTTAAATATTAACATTAACAAGAGTTTGGAAGAAGTTGATTCCAAATCTCATGGATGAGTTTCAGGGGTTCAAGACTTCAGTGAGGAAATAACTGCAGAGGTGGTGGAAATAGTAACTAGAATTAGAAGTGGAGCCTGAAGATGTGACTGAATTGCAGCAACCTCCTGATAAAATTTGAATGGATGAGGGGGTGCTTGTTATTGCTTGTTATGGATGAGCAAAGAAAGTCGTTTTTTTTTGTTGTTGTTTGTTTGTTTGTTTGTTTTTTGAGAGGGGGAGAGGGGCAGAAAAAAAGGGAGAGAGAATACCAAGGAGACTCTACTCAGCATGGAGCCCCACGTGAGGCTCGATCTCACGACTGTGAGATCATGGCCTGAACCAAAATCAAGGCTTGGACGCTTAACCGACTGAGCCACCCAGGTGCCTGGAAAGTGGTTTCTTGAGATGGCATCCACTTCTAGTAAAGATACTGTGAAGATTCTTAAAATAACAAAGGATTTAGAATATTACATAAATTTAATTGATAAGAAGTGGCACGGTTTGAGAAACGACTCCCATTTTGAAAGAAGTTCTGTGGATACGATGCTCTCAAACAGCATCACATGCTAGAGAGAAATCTTTCATGGAAGGAAAAGTCAATCAATGCAGCAAACTTTGTTGTTCTCTTAAGAACTTGCCACAGACATCCCAATCTTCAGCAACCGCCACCATGATCAGTCAGCAGCATCAACATCGAGGCAAGAACCTCCACCAGCAAAGTGATGGCTTGCAGAAAGCTCAGAGGATGGTCAGCATTTGTTAGCAATAAAGGATTTTTTATTAAAGAATGCACGTTTTGTTATACACAGTGCTACTGCATACTTAACAGACTGCAGTATAGTATAAACATAACTTTCGCATGCACTGAGAAACCAAAAAAATTATTTGACTCATTTTAATGCAATATTTCCATTACTGTGGCAGTCTAGAACCAAACCCACAATATCTCCAATGTATACCCTGACAATCAAGGATAGGTACAGAAATTGGGGGGGGGGGCATGGTGGGAGGCTTTTCAGCCTGAAGGAAAGTACCAACAATGGTGAGAAGCAAGAGCATACACAGGAGACATGGAGATTGGCAAGTACTCCACTTTGGCTAGAGTCCATGTCTGAGATGTGACTGGCAGGGGATGTCTGTCCAGGATGAGGGAAGACTGTGAACACCACGTTAAGGTGCTTGGATTCTATTTTGTAAGCAAAGGAGAAAGACTGAAAATTTCTGCAAAAAGAAAACCACATAACTCAACCTTTGTTTGGGAAGCTAACTACATAACAGGTGAAGAATAGACCAAAAACATGAATTCTGGAGTCACAGAGAATAGTTCAGAAAATATTTTAACATTCTTGGGGGAAAATACAACTTCCTGAACAAAAAGGCTGGCAGCAGGAATGGAAAGGGAAGCAACAAACATTTTGGAGAGCTGAGCCGAATAGAAAGTTGTAACTGAGCAGACACTGTAAGTAGGTTAAAGGTTATATCAATAGAAAAGTAATAGTATACATGTTGGTATCGGTTTACTTTATTTCAAAAGTCAAAGTCAAATGTAGACAATATGCTTTCCCAGAAAACCCAGATGTTCCCTAAGAATCTTTCCAGGTGCTACTTCAGGCAGCCAGCGCTTAGGAACAACTGATTGGTAAACACAAAATTGAAGCAATTTGCCATCTCCACTCAAAGCTCTATCTTTGCCAAGAGTTGGGGGCGGGGCGGGGGGCGGGCACAGGGGTAACATATCACAAAAGTAAATTGAAAGAAAGGCACACACATCTATTAATATCAAACATTGTTCATTTTCAGGATGAAGAAAGCTAGCTATAGATCCCTGGAACAGCAACAGTAGAATTTGATATCCCTTTGGGAGAATATTAAGTGAAATGAGGACTTTGAAGTGGGAAGCGGTTGGCATTAGAGAGAGTCTACCTTAATATCCCTTTAAAAACTCAGACACTGGAATTAGGGCCTAGGTTTTCAAATGGCATTGCCAATCATAAGATTTCCTCAAATCAAAGCACGTTTACATTGTATTTCAAGGTCTCACTTCCAGTGCCATTGACTTATCAAGCTTTGAGTGACATCCCAGGTCGTCTAAACCAGGGATTCAACCATCCTAGGAAATGATGCTTCTCAGAGTACTGGTGGCATTGCCAAAGGTCACAGAGGCAGTGTCAGAAACACAACGTAAGCCCGGGGATTTCCCAGACTTCACTGACATATTCCACAAGGAAAGAAGAAGTCACATAAATGACATTCAAATGACAAAATGACGTCAGTGAAACAAAGAAATTAAAACCATTTAATTTAAACTGTGAGACATATCTTAGGTTGAAAATCAATCATCTTTCAGCTAGTATACTTCAAACTTCTCTCCAAAAACATTTTTTAAATTCACCAATTCAAATTACCAATTAGGAGAAACATTCACTACCCACTTAATATTGATTATGCCTCCTTTTCCCAATGCCTACAAAGAGGCTTTGGATGAAACCTCTAACATAAAATCAATTGCAATCAGCTTTGTAGTGTTTCTGCTTCCACAATTAATTTGAACGTTGAGATAGCAAGGTAATAAGCTCTGTCCAAACTCTCTCTCATTCTTTGCTTTATGGCTGGGAAACATGAAAACCTATTGAAGACATTAAAGAAGAATGATTGAGCTTTCAATTACCTAGAAAGCCACAAATAATGTGATATTCCCTTTACAGGAGGACATTTAGATAAAAAAAAAAGAAGATTTTTAAGAATGCCCACAACATCATACACACAGAGATGACACAAAATATAAAGTTCTGTGGGCACTGAGAAGCAAATTTCTCAAAATGACTCTAAAACCACTAATATACTAAGGCTGAGAAACGTGTTAGTTTCGATCAGGTGTGACAATTATAACCATATCTGGTTCTCTGCACTCTCTTGACAATTGAGACATTCTTAATATATATATATATATATATATCCTTAATATATATTAAGAATATATATATACTAAATATATATATATATATATATATATATATATATATATATATATTTATTTGCAGAGAGAGAGCAACTAATTAGCCAAGTAGAAAATATTGACTTTTACAGTTATGTCACAACGCAGTTAGTCAAAATACTGTGCTGACATTTTCAATATCTAAACAACTATTTTATTTATACAGAATTCTGAAGAGCATATTTGTCGTGAAAGGAAACCCTGGAATCTATTATTGAAAAGCAAGCAAGTTAAGTGGTGACTTCATTATTAAGAAAGCAGGGGATGGAAATGACAGAGCTTGCAGTCGGTTCTCAACTCCAATGGTATGTATGAATGTCACATAGTCAATTCAATTAATTTCCCTCTACTTTTCATTTACCGGGTCCATCACCTTTGTCCAGCATTTAACTTTCTTCTCACCCTGCCTGCTGATTTCTAGTTAAAAAGCCCTCTCATTACTTAATTTCCCACAGCTTCATTAGGTAACTCAGCAGCAGAAAAAGGTAAGAATCGATACTTGGAAGTCAAACACCAAATTGTTAAAGTTTATGGCACTCATCTGAACTGTTTCTACCCACAGCTCTCACCAATAGGGAACAGAAATGGCACAGAGGAACTGTACTCCCCTTTGTGATGGTATTGATATCATCTACTATAATTGTGTCTCTCAGCTTTGTCCTTTCTCTTTAGTTCCCAACACATCAATACTGATAGGAAAGAATCCCACCCTTAAAGCCTAAAATGAGTAACTTATGGAAGAATGCCAGAGTATGTCTAGTGGACAGAAGCATACACCTAAGAACCAGACATATATGGACTGGGAACTCAACCTCACCATCTCCTTGATGTGCGACTTAGGCCAAATTATTTAAACCTTCTTTGAACCTCAATCTCCTCACCTATAAAATAGGACATAAATCGCCTGTTTTATAGAAATTGTGAGGACTGAGTGAATCAGTATATGTTAAGTGTTTTCTACATTGTCTCGCATACATTTTGACTTTAAATAAAATATATAGCATGTTTCTTGACTTCATTACTTTAGCTTATAATTGAATAGTTGTCCGGTCTAACAGATAGAAATGCTTCCCAGGGACTATCAATGATACTTTGCTTCTTCGGTGTTTCACAAAGTTAACTGATAATTCCCTCAGTGTTTGGAGTTTTATTCTTTATAGACTAAAATTGACAAAAGGTCTCATAATTTGAACAAGAATACGCGAGAACTAATGTCTCTGGCTGAAGAGGCTATAACATTGATGGTTGTAATACATTTGAAAACACTAAGGTATTGTAAGTCAGGCCGTGAACATTGGCCCTTGGGACAAGGCACCTTTTAAATATATCTCACTTTATTATTGGCAATAAAAACCTTCTCCGCCATCAGCTTGAATTATCATCTAGTTGGATCCGTTTTATCACATGTAAGACACGAAAGAGTTGTCTAAATGTCAGCCCACTGATTTTGTTGGTGGGATACAAGAATATGCTTTCACTCTAAAACTTTGTTGTTAAACACTACTTCCAATCTGTCAAATCCCATTGGGGCCACGTGTCTCACTGTGTGGGTTGGTGTGTGGTGTTGGGAGCCATGGGGTAGAATCTGTAGGAACTTCCTATGCATTTCCAAATCCACACTCTTGTGACCACTTTTACTCTGTACCTCCCTCACACTGCATTTCACGTTTCTATGACTTCCCATACTGATTATAAATTTGTCCAAAATACAGGTGTCTTCTCTTCTGTGTTGCTTATATGCCACCTAGTAACGTATTCATAAAAAATTTAGCTAAGACTAACAACTACTAAGTGCATTTCTTGTGACAGGCACAATCCTGGGCACTTTGTAGACTTTATTTCATTTACCTCTCCAAGAAGACTATAAATTTAGTTTTTAAATCATTTCTGTATTACTGATTAGGAAATTAAATTCTGGAAGTTGAAATAAGATACCCAAAATAACGTTCCAAAAAGGGATAAAACTGGGATTTAAAGACATCTGTCTGGCTCCTAATTCCACTTTCTTGCTGCTATACTCTGCTGCCCCAAATTCTCATTAATCTTTAAATGCAACTTTCTCATGGGAATAAAAGTATTTAGAAAGGTGCAGCCAGTAGTTTAGACTTGACTCTGCTTATTTAAAGAGGAATAGGGGGGAATAATGAAAATAAGCTATTAAAATCCCCTTGAGAAGATAGCTTTCTAATAACTTCAGTCCTAGAAAACTATCCTCAGGAGAAAAAAAAAAACCATAACTGCTGTCAAGTGTTCGTGAATAAGAATACTCGTTAGCATTATTCTGAATAGTAACTTTTTGAAATAAATTTTGGAAAATAAGAGAGAAGTCAAATAAATAGTGTGTGCATAAAATAGACTAGAGACACAGAGGGTTATTTTTTCAAAAACGAATGACAGCAATATATACATGATATAATACAAAAAATACAGAAGATAAATTATGTAGAATATAGTATGATCCCATTATATAATGTGAGCATATACACACACACACATACACTCAAGGGAAAGAGAGGGACTGTAAGTATGGCGTTATAAATGGGAAAGAAGTGAACTAAATGTTCATAGTTTGGGGTGCGTGGGTAGCTTAGTTGGTTAAGCGTCTGACTTCAGCTCAGGTCATGATCTCACGGTTTGCGAGTTCTAGCCCCGTTTTGGGCTCTATAGTGACAGCTCAGAACCTGAAGCCTGCTTCTCCTTCTCTCTCTGCCCCTCCCCCACTCATTCTCTCTCTCTCTCTCTTTCAAAAATAAAACATTAAAACAATTTTAACGTTCATAGTTGGATGGAATATGAGCGATTTTTATTTTGTATGGATATCCATTTGTAATTCTGAGTACTTAACTAGTATGAAAAGCAGTATTTTAATGCACATAGATGCAACAACTTATTTAACCCTCAAAACAAATACGAGTCACAGGGGCTATTATTCTCCCCACTTTACGGATGAGGAAATTAAGGAACAGAGTCATTAAGTAACTTTCCAACGTTTCACAGCCAGTAGTGGTAGAACTGGTCTAGTTCCACACCCATGCTCTTCAAGGCTAAGTAAAACTGGCTCTCATAAGCAAATGTTATTATTATAGAACAGGTTAACAACTGCATAAAACCCCTTTGAGAGGGATTGTTTTTCTTCCCTGTCTTGAGTGAAACAAGTAGGGAGGCTTCTGCCTGTTCTGCCACAAAAAGGTGTGTAAAAGAGCACAGATGTTTACACCCTTTTCCTTGGGGCCCTGCTTTGTGAATTGCATCCAGACTCACATTCTCCACATCCCAGGGCTGTTTTAGAACATCGCAGGCCCCAAATATTAAAAAATACAAAGGGCAGACCAAAACATTGGTGGAACAACCACATGAGTAAGGCTTTTGTCTGCTAAGATATACCTGGACACCTTGCACATTGAGACTTTAACATCACAGTACAAATGCCCCAGTACAAATATTCCTGAAACTCTGGGGCTAAGCCAAACCCAAATAGGGCTGAAAAAAGCATCATGGGGTCACTACAATTTTGAACCACAGGACTTCAGGAACTACAGAGCCAGAAGAATAGGATGCTATGCCCATACCACACTTGGCCCTCAGTTTACCTGTTATTAACAGCATAACAGGCGTTCTACTTCTCCTAGCATATAGTAACATTATCAGTTAACAATTAACTTCAAACTTCTTGTCTTTTTTAAAAAGGTTAGAATATGTCTAAAAGATAAACCAACAGGGACTGGGGTATAAACCCCAATTGCTGTGTTTGAACTCTTTCCTCTTATGCAAATTGGTGCAGCCGCTCTGGAAAGCAGTGTGGAGGTTCCTCAGAAAATTAAAAATAGACCTACCCTATGACCCAGCAATAGCACTGCTAGGAATTTATCCAAGGGATACAGGAGCACTGATGCATAGGGCCACTTGTACCCCAATGTTCATAGCAGCACTCTCAACAATAGCCAAATTATGGAAAGAGCCTAAATGTCCATCAACTGATGAATGGATAAAGAAATTGTGGTTTATATACACAATGGAATATTACGTGGCAATGAGAAAAAATGAAATATGGCCTTTTGTAGCAACGTGGGTGGAACTGGAGAGTGTGATGCTAAGTGAAATAAGCCATACAGGGAAAGACAGATACCATATGGTTTCACTCTTATGTGGATCCTGAGAAACTTAACGGGAACCCATGGGGGAGGAGAAGGAAAAAAAAAAAAAGGAGGTTAGAGTGGGAGAGAGCCAAAGCATAAGAGACTTAAAAACTGAGAGCAGGCTGAGGGTTGATGGGGGGTGGGAGGGAGGAGAGGGTGGGTGATGGGTATTGAGGAGGGCACCTTTTGGGATGAGCACTGGGTGTTGTATGGAAACCAATTTGTCAATAAATTTCATAAAAAAAAAAAAAAAAAGAACTCTTTCCTCTTTTGCCATAGATAATAAGAACAGCGAATGCACCTACTTCAACCAAACTGGGCCAATCCCCGCTGGACCAAGCAGATTCTCTCTCTTGCAATACGAATTTGCTTTCCCAGGTGGTCTGGAACTGGAACTGTAACACGTAAACTTGCAAAGTCTATGCTACCAGTGGATGGAGAAACAGAAAAACAAAGTCTTCAAAGTAAGAGAATAAGGAAGAAGTGGAAAGAAACACATGAAAAAGTGAAGAAAGCAAAAAGCATACAGAATTTCAATTATCTTCTTGTTTCATTCACAATACACTTGCAAACTGTCACAGCCTCTCATGGATTCTGAAACTACACAGCCCCACTAATTCTAAGCAGAGAAGCAAGACCACAAAAGTGCTGAACCGGACACTGTCATTTCTAATGTGTCATTTCTAATAGTGACAGTCCAACAGCAACAAACTTTTTCCTTTGTATAATCTTTTACAAAAGGCCTCTGAACAGTGAGGTGTATGTAACACATGTTTAACAATGGGCTCTCCAAAAAAAACAAAAAACAAAAAACAAAAAACAAAAAACTAGATGCATAAACGTGTGTATGCATGTGTGTATTTGTATAATTTGTTATAAACTTACCGACATATAGTATGTGTAGCTGAGCACACAACTTCTAAACAATAATAATAATAATATTTTTACTTAAATTCCATAAGGCCAATTGATTCCCACAGAAGGTCTTAAGTGCAGACAACAACAAAATCATAAATCAAGCCCTGATCTTGACTTTCATTATTTGCCAGTTTCCATAGTGTAAATATTCGCCGTGACCAACTTCAGTCTACCAATAGGACGTCACTGAACAGGACTGAAGAGATGAGCAGTAGCACAAGATTGCATAATACTTTCACCACGCGGATTAAAAAGAGCATAGATGTCATGAAAGAGTAGAGAAAACAGTGAACTGTAGTAAAACAATTAGGAAGTGACAACTTTTGACTATGCCTTTATTTTAAAATGTAATGCATTAATTTTAGGTTTATATCATCTAATTTTTAATAACCACTATATTTAACAACTGGTGGACAAATTCCTGTCTCAATCCCATTTAAGTCTGGTCCAGCACACCCCTGAAAAGTTATCTCCTCGCACCTGTGTAGGGCAGGGATTGCTAATCCGTATAAAATGACTACAGTCACAGTCATTTCCTCATCAAACAGGTAAACATTTTAATGTGTATCATCAGCACATGGTAAACTTGTTAAAAGTCCAGATTCCTGGGCCCTAGTCCCAGAGATTTTGATTCAGTAGATCTGGTGTGGGTACCTAGAAATCTGTATTTTAACAGGCACACAGCCCGCTCCATGCCAGCTGATTTATTCAGAGAATGACAGCATCCAACATTGATGGACTACATATTCTGTGCCAGACTCACGACACGCGGATTATTCAAGAAACAAAACTTGTCCTCAAGGTGAATGCAGAGACCAAGAATTAACAACATAACTATGATACTAGTACATACCAGCTGCTTTGGGAAAACAGCAAAACCCAGTTGGGGAGAGGAGTCGTGAGAGGGATGTTTGACCTGAGTCTTGAAGAAAAGAGCACAAGCTAATCAAAAAGACGAGGGGGAAGAAGGGAGGAAGGGCTATTCAAGGCAGAGAGAGTGGCATTCGGAATAGCCCCATAGGCCAAGAGGAAGTCGGTTCACTGGCAAAACGGCACGTGCTATGGGACTGTACCACTTATTCGTGTATTGCAGCCACATTTATCTGTCACCAGTTCTAGCATATGGTAAACACACATTGGTTGGACTATATTCAGTCACAGTGTTCATGTGAGAAGTGGTGGTAGATTAGGCAAAAGAGTCATGGCCAGGTCAGATAGGACCGCACGGAATATCTAGCACAAAGTAGGGGCTCACATTTTGTATCCTTCCCTCAACCTGAGTAGTTAAAATTGGTTGTATCACCATTATAAAATTATTGCTGTGAAAGAATTTACATGTGATGGCTAACCCACAAAGTCTAGAAATACAGAATGTTCTCTCTTTTTTTTTTTTCATTGATAAACTAACTTCTCAGAGAAAATGACCAAAATTATGTGTTGGAAACAGTTCACTAAACCAAAGGCCCAGGGAAACAGGTGATTACTGCATATTATTTTTCCCACTGGTTTTTACCTCATTCTAATTAATCTGTTTTCAGAATACAATGGGAATGTTGTAAATGTTATTTTATGTGTGTAAGGTTGTATCATTTCAGCTACAGACATTTTAATTAGGTAACCCAATTAACTTAAAAAAAATCTATGAATTAACATAATGAGAAAAATGAATGCTGGGAGAACTAAACTGGATAGAAGGGAAGTCATAGGGTAGGAGCTTGCCTCTACATAAACACAGCTAGAAAAGAGCACTCATCACATTAACACACCAAGTTTGTAGCCATCCCAAAACCTCCACGCTATACTACTGTCCCTTCTCTAATGCAAGCCTTGCCCATCCTTCTCGTCTCCCCTCAAGCCCCATCTTCTCTTTGTAATATGTTCCAAGCACTCCACTCCACTATGGTCTCTTCCCTCTCTGTGCACGAACCACATCTTTGGATTTAGTCCGACATCATCACATATTACGTAATACTTCTCTCCCAACCAGACTTTACATTTTCAGAGAACTTCTCTTACATTTCTCCTGGAGCAGAGCATAATTCTCGACATACAAAAGACATTAAACAGTTGGTGAGGGAATAGACTAATTGATTTCCATGAATTATATTTAGCTTCAAGCTTCAATTGTTAATTTTCTCACCTCCCCCAAAATGAAGATGAAAATGTCATAAAGATTTTTTTAAAGGCCTTCGACTGGGGACAATGAAAGGAGGTTAGTAAAAAGGATTCTATTCCTGAGTTGCTTTCGGAGTGTCAGCAAATCATCAGAGGTCTCTAACATAGAAAGCAAGGGAATTCCCTACTCTGCTCGCCCGGAGTAAGACTGAGAGACCTCCAGTTGAGCCTTGTTGCTAAGTGAAATTCCCCCCAAACATCCTAGAATATACGCTCTTTATACTTTCATCAAAGAAGAAAGAGAAAGAGAGAGCAGGTATCCCAAGACTGCCTCTATCCCTGTCTTCTTTACTAATTGACTGCAGAACAAAAGAGGAATATTTACAGAATTCCATACTGAAGCATATAGAAAACATTTATTCAGTAAATACTATTTCCAATTTCAAAATAGTTAATGTTGTTTTAACACTTCCTTTTGTGTCACAAATTGTGTGAGCACTTTTCAGACATCATGTTATGAAGCTCTGATAACATTCTATATAAGATAAATACCACAATTATCCTCATTTTAGAGATGAAGGAGCTCAGATTAAGAACTCCAAAGTAACATGATTGAGACACAAAGCCAGAATCCGTAACCAGGTCTCTTATGCCAAAGCCCAGAGGACACCATCTATGTTTACAAGATTCAATTCTCAACAATGTAAGTACTGTAAGTACTTGGGTTCTATTTCAGGACTTATTTTTTTTTTTTTTTTTTTTTTGCTTTTGAAAACTTAAAAACAAAAAACAAGACAACAAGACACCAAATCAATGATACGGAAAAAAGTCTGGAACAAGGATGTCCAGGGTCTGAGGTATCAAGCTTAAACAAACTGGGTTAAAGCCAATTAATTACAAGATTCTAGGCACACCCAACACACACACAAAAAGAGTGGATAAATGTGGATCCCACTGGTAGAAAGACCAGTGAAGGTACAATTTCCCCATCAGTCCTAAAGAGCTTTTGGGAAACTCAGATTTAATTTATAACATTTTTATATTCATGCCAGATACAGCCCACATGTCATTCAGGCTTTGCAGGATGTTCAGCAGAGAAGAACTCTAGAAAACACTCTTATTATAGGACTTTTGGCTATGTATGATGTGTATATACTAATGACTTCCCTCGAGCATCCAATGCCAGCTTCAGGGAAAAGAAAAAGGCCTAGAAATTAATGCCTGAAAAGAGTTTTCCATATAGTTTCACCTGTTCAGTTGACAGGAAGAAATCTCAGGCAACCCTTAAAGCAATAAACATAATAAGGCAAGAGCCCCACCTTAGCTATCACTATCAGCATTAGTATCTCCACAGTTGTGAGGTCAGCCTTAAGAGGAAGCAAGCAATCATGGGATGTAGTTTCAGGGATAGCCGAAAGCCTCGCCCCTAATTAACACTTCAATTAGGGTTGTAGGTGCTTGAATTTCCACAAAAAAGAAAATCCATCCCTTGGGCTTTAGACTTAGTCTTGTGAAAATGCAAAATAAAGTACGACTGGGGTGACAGCATTTTAAGTTTCCGGGTTTATTTACATCCAAGATTCCCCTTGTTTGTTACATTCTCTCAAGGCAAGTTTTGCTAAGGAAAAGAACTGGAGGGGGGGAGGGGAATTTGAAGCACTGAAAACAATCCTGAGGCCAAAGTGGGCAAAAGGGAAGAGAGTTGTCCACTGAGAGAGACCCAAGTATGCAAACAAGAAAGTGGGCTTCAGAGTCAATATTATGCAAATTCTCCCTCTCCTGGTGCCGTTATCAATTTAGTAATCTAGTCCGCCTATCTCCTTCTCAAAATCTTCTGCGAAACAGCAATTATGCTGCTTTGTTTACAGGACTACTGACCCAAGCAACTCAGGCAAGGAGTTGAAATTTACAGTCCTTGGGCAGAGTGTCAGTTGTTACCAGCACTGAAAACTGTGTCTACTTGCAGGCAGAAAGTCGTGACTTCCCAGATTTCAGGTACGGCACAGATTCGTCTGCAAACAGGGCTGGAGCCCAAATCTCTACCTAACAGGCACGAGGCAAGAAGCCCGGAAGGGTGGGGGGAAGCAAGCTGGATGGCTCCAGGAAGTGGGTGGGGAGGCAGCTGCCGGGTTTGGTGCCAACTGTGGCACTAGCAGGTTCGCACACGCCTAGCGGAGGGAGTCCCGGGCCACCGCGCGCAGCGGTCGCAAGCGCTTTTGGCAATGCTGTCCCCCTTCGACTCCCGTCATCACCCAACCCAGCAGCTCGGGTCTGGGACGTAAAAAGGGCTTGCAAAGTGGGCGGCGGCCGGCGTTCCCGCCGCTGAGTCACAGCCCAGCCAACTTTTACAGCATTTCCCAGAAAGAAAACGAAAAGTCTCAGTTCCGTAGCCCACCACTCGCTTCTCGTTCCCGCTCTCCGCTCCGTGTCACTGGGGTGACTCGGACCCACAGCTGGGGTGCTTCCCACTCGTCGCGCAACTTCTCACCCCAGCAAAGCCTCGGGGTGCCCCGAGCGCTTCGCAAGCGCTACCCACCCGGCAAACGGGAGAGCAGGAGGAGGGAGGGGAAGGGCTAGCCTCCTCACCTGCAGGACACCGACACCTCCACCCGCGTGGCCGGGATGGCCGCGCTCAGCTGGTTCAAGTCCCCGATGCCCGCAGTGCTGGTGTAGCGGCTGTCCATCTTGGGTGGAGGCGCCGCGGACTTGTCCGGCGCCCACATGCAGAGCTCGGGCAGACTGAGGGCTCGGAGCCCAGCTCCCGACAGCCGGGGATGGGGGTTGAGGGTGGAGGCAGAGGAAGGAGGGCGGAGGCAGCTCGCGGGAAGGGGGAGGGAGGGGGAGGCGGACCCGCGCAGAGCCGCGAGGGAACCGCGAGCCAGTCCTGACCCAGGCCGAGGCTGCCGGGGAAGTGGCGCACGGGGCTCCGGGCTTCCCTGCCCCCTCCCTGCAGGCAGCAGCCCCAGCAGGGGACACTCCGTGATCCTTTCCACGCTCTGGGTGTCAGGCTCTGAGGAGCCAGCGGCCACCCGGCGAGGGAGGCGGGGGGCAAGAGACCCAGACCTCAACCGTCTAGGAGCGCAAGCCCCGGCCGGCTGGGCGTGCGGCTGGGGTTGTCTCCGCCTCTGCACACCCACTCCCGCCTCCTGGGCCGCGACTCCCTCCTCCTGTCAATCAGGTGTGGACGGGAATGTCACGCAGTTCGCCTGCCTGAGCTGGAAGCTGGAGGTGTGGGCGCCTCTGCCCGCTCCTAACCCCCCCCCTCCACACACACCGTAGGTCCACCCCTCCCCACCCCGCGCTGGTCCTCACCGCACCCTCGAAACCCATGGAGGTCCTTGCCCTCGGGCCGAAGAGCCGGTCCAAGCTTCTGGACTGCCCACCCTCGGCCCCTTGAGGGTTGAGGACAATGGGGCAGAAGGACGATCTCCAACGTTCTGTACGCGGTGCTAAAGTGACATATCAATATCTGGGACAAGGCGGGAACAGGGTGGAGAGAAATGTGGAGAGAAAAACTATTTGGGATTTAAGGGGGCCATCTGGTTTCCGTCTTCCCTCAATTCCTCGGAACCAGGGGTCTAATAGGGACAGTCCTTATAGCCAGGGCCCTGCTGCGGCCCCTCGTTCCCAAATGCATGAAAAGTTCTGCCCTGAAACCTGGAGGTCACTAGTATTTAATGCAGCTCCCTCACCCCGACTCCCACCCAGTAAGACCCGAATGACACTGGACGGACGCTAGCACAGAGGAGCCGGAGTGAGCGCCGCATTTGGGAAACCGGATTCTGGGGCAGCCATGCTGGTGCCAGAATGCCGAAGCGGACACAGCCTGGGGAGGTACCCGAGGCTCCCCTCCATTGCCATGACCTCATTGGCTGCACCTTCCCTCCGGCCTCACCCGTGCGCCTACGGGTCCCCGAGCGCTCGCCACCAGGGGGCGACGGAGAGCTGGACGCGGCTTTAGGTAAAGACGCCGGGAGCGTCGGATGGTGGCCGCCTTCTCAACGCGCCAAGCACGGAGTTTCCAGCTGGCAGGACTAACTCAGAAAGGAACTGTTTTCATGGTTCAGAACCAGCCATACGTTGTAACATTTTAATCCACTTGGAGCCACCTGCCCGGAGAATCTGTACAGTTGCCCGTGAGGATGTGTAGGCGTAGTCTTGCCTCTCTCCCCCCTGTCAAGATCCTTCCTGCGATTCAGTCTTGGTTTCCTTTCCTCATCACCCAGCCCACCCCTTTTCATCCTTTAAATCCAGAGGTTCTCTGGTTCTCTTTTCCCATCACAGATTAATCTGTGGTTTATTACTATTTGGAAATGTCCTAAAACTCCAGACATTTCTCTTATGCTGCCCAAAATTAATTTGGAGGACGAGACCTAGGTGAATTTTTTTAAGGTCACCAGACTTATCTCACAGAAGCCAACAGAAGAAATAAAAGTTTAGAACTTTAAAATAGTACCCAGCCCGTAGGTCCTTTGCTTCTTCATTTTTCCCACTTTATTGACCTATAATTGATATATAATAAATTGCACATATTTAAAGTGTACCATTTAATAAATTTCAATACATATATACTCCTGTAAATCCATCACCACAATCAAAATAATGAGCCATTCCATCACCCCAAAAGTTTTCTCATGTCTCCTTTGTAATCAGTCCCTCCTTCACCACTAAAAACAACCCTCCAGGCAACCACTGGTCTTCTTTATATCACTATGGATAAGTTTGTATTTCTATAATTATATATATATATATAATTGTATATGTATATATATGTATATGTATTGTATGTATATGTATATGTATGTATTGTATATGTATATATAATTGTATATATATAATTGTATATATATACAATTGTAATTGTATATGTATAATTATACATATATATATACAATTGTATATACAATTGTATATAATTGTATATGGAGATATATATATCCATATATATATGGAATCATATAACCTGTACTCTTTTTTGTGTGACTTCTTCCATTAAGCAAAATTCTTTTGAGATTTATCCACCTTGTTGAGTGCATCAATAGAGCATTTCTTTTTTATTGTTCACTAGTATTTCATAATATAGATGTGCCACAAATTGTTTACCCATTCACATGTTAGTGGACGTTTTAGTTTTTTCCAGGTTTGGGCTATAACAAACAAAACTGCCATGAACATTTATGTATAAGTCTTTATGTGGGCATATGCTTTCATTAGTTTTGAGGAAAAAAAACTTAGAAGTGAAATACCTGGGTCATAAGGAATGTGAATGTTTAACTTTTTAAGAAACTACTAAACTGTTTTCCAAAATAGTTTTACTATTTTCCTTTCCCACAACATTATGTGAGTGGGTAACATTATTAGTCTTCTGATCCATGAACATTATATGAGTTCCAGTTGCTTCATAACCTTATCAATACATATTATTGTTATTCTCTTAAATTTTAGTCAATCCAATAGGTGTCTTAGAGTGGGTTAATGACTACTAATGTTGTAATTATGGATCTCGTTGTGGAGTAATCACTAGTGATGAGAATATTTTCTGTGCTTATTTGCTATCTGTATATCTTCTTTGGTAAAGTGTCTATTCAAATCTTTTGCAATTTTTTTTTATTTATTAGAAAAAGAGAGAGAAAGAGAAAGAGAATACACGCACGCAAGTACACGGGGGAGGAGCAGAGAGACGGGGAGAGAGAGATCCCAAGCAGGCTCCACACTGTAAGCTCAGAGCCTCCTGATGTGGGGCTCAAACTAAGGATCCCTTAGATCTTGACCTGAGTCGAAATCAAGAATCAGTTGCTTAACGGCTGAACAACCCAGGTACCCCTGCTCATTTTTATTGCATTATTAGTTGTATTATTCCTGAGTTTTGAGAGTTCTTTATATATTTTCTATACAATTTACAAAATAACTTCTGCCAGTCTGTGGCTTGTATTTTTTTTTTAATTTTTAATGTTTATTTGTATTTGAGAGAGAGAAAGCACACACCTACGAGCAGGGGAGCTGCAGACAGAGACACAGAATGCAAAGCAGGCTCCAGGCTCTGAGCTGTCAGCACAGAACCCCACACAGGGCTCAAACCCACATACTGTGAGATCATGACCTGAGCCAAAGTCAGATGCTCAACCCACTGAGTCTCCCAGGACCCCTGGCCTGTATTTTCATTTTAACGGTCTGTCAGAGAGCAGAAGTTCCTAATGTTGATGAATCCAGTTATTCAACTTTATTCTAATACTGATTATAATGTTGGTGTTGAATTAAAGAAATCTTTACCTAATCTGAGGCCAAAAATTATCCTCTATGTTTTCTTCTAGAAATTTTATATTTTCAGGCTTTCCATTTAGGCCCATGATTAATTTGAGTTTTTTAAATCAAAGTTCTCTTTTTTGCACATCAACATCAAATTTTTCTAGCACCATCATTAAAAAGACCAACCTTTCTCCATTGACTCTTCTTTGTACTTTTGTCAAAAATCAATTCTCCATGAGTCCATTTTTTAGTCTATCCTATTTCATTGATCTGTTTGTTTTTCTTTAAACAAATACCACAGTCTCAATTACTGCAACTTTGTTAATAACTCTTGAAAGCAGGTAGTGATCATTTTAAAAATTCTTTTGTCGGGGCACCTGGGTGGCTCAGTGGGTTGGGCGTCCAACTTCAGTTCAGGTCATGATCTCCCAGTTCGTGGATTTGAGCCCCGCATCAGGCTCTGTGCTGACAGCTCAGAGCCTGGAGCCTGCTTTGGATTCTGTGTCTCCCTCTCTCTCTCTGCCCCTTCCCTGCTTGCTCTCTCTCTCTCTCTCTCTCTCTCTCAAAAATAAATAAACATTAAAAAATTTTTTAAAATAATAATACAAATTATTTTGTCATTTTGGAATCTTTGAATTTCCATGTAAATTTTAGAATCAGCCTGGTAATGTCTACCAAAAAAAATTTTTATCAAGATTTTGATTGCAATTCCATTGATTCTATAGACCACTTAAAGAAGAGTGGATAACATTAGTCTCCTGATCCATGACCATTATATATCTTCCATTTATTTAGGTCTTCTTTAATGTCTATCAGCAATGGACTGGTACCCTTAAAGGAGAAACATTTGGAGATAGCCACACAGGGAAGAAAGCCATGTGAAGACAGAGACAGAGATTGGAATTATACTGCACAAACCAAGGAATGCCAAGGATTGTTGTAACTACCAGAAGCTAGAAAAGTCAGGGAGGCAATCTTACCTAGAGCCTTTGGGGACAGCATGGCCCTCCTAGCACCTTGCATCCAAAAACCATAAGAGAATAAATTTCTGTTGTTTTAAGCCAACCATTTTGTGGTAATTTGTTACAGCAGTCCTAAGAAAACTAATGCATGATATTAACACTAATTATTTCCGTTTTTCTGATTTTTTTTTTCAAGTTTGGTACTTTAAATCCATCATATTGAGGTAAGCTTTAAATGATAAAACATTTCAAGTATATTCAAAGTCTTTGTTAATATGGTCAACACAGCACATAAAGAACTACAATTTTTAAAAATAATTTTAATAACCTAATAAATATCGTGAATTATGGCATGTTTATTCCCTTTAACTTTTATTTTTGAGAAATTTTAATATAAATTTTATATTTATTGACATGTATTTAAATAATATGAATGGTTTTAGAATTGCTAAAAGTCAAAGGTAAATTTCATTTACTAAAATTGTTAAGCAGCCATTATTCACCAAGTCAGGGATTCAGCAAATATTAGTTGAATGTTTACTATGTGCTAGGCACTGAGCTAGATCTTAAAGGTAAAGCTCCTTCTGCCAAGGAGATGCATGATGACTGTATAAATATAAAAAGATAGGGGCGCCTGGGTGGCACAGTCGGTTAAGCGTCCGACTTCAGCCAGGTCACGATCTCGTGGTCCGTGAGTTCGAGCCCCGTGTCAGGCTCTGGGCTGATGGCTCAGAGCCTGGAGCCTGTTTCCGATTCTGTGTCTCCCTCTCTCTCTGCCCCTCCCCTGTTCATGCTCTGTCTCTCTCTGTCCCAAAAATAAATAAACGTTGAAAAAAAAATTTAAAAAAAAATTAAAAAAATATATATATAAAAAGATAAAAATAAAAGTAATAAAAAATAACAATAATAAATCAAAATAAATTTTAAAAAATGTAAGGGCGCCTGGGTGGCTCAGTTGGTTAAGTGTCTGACTCTTGGTCTTAGCTCAGGTCTTGATCTCAGGGTCATGAGATCAAGCCCCACAATGGGCTCAACGCTGGGCATTAAGCCTGCTTTAAAAAAAAATAAATAAATCAGCTAGCCTAAAAGAGCATATCCTCATAATAATAGGACAAAGTGCATTTACCTCATCTAGCAAGTGGTGTTTTGGTGCAGAAGTCCAAAACAAACTAGACTGAGCAGTTCTTCAGACTATAGCTATAGCAATAGAAAATTTGCTCTACTGGACCCAACAACTATTCCACACCAGGATAAGTCAGAAATAACAGCGTTACCATATTTTCATCTTCAAAATGTCCTTGGGAGGGGCACCTGGGTGGCTCAGTAGGTTGAGCTTCCAACTCTTGATTTCAGCTCAGGTCATTATTCCAGGGGTGTGGGATTGAGTCCCACATCAGGCTCCACGGTAAGTGTGGACCTTGCTTAAGATTCTCCTCTCTCTGCTCTCTCTCTCTCTGCCCCTCTCCCCTGCTTATGCTTTCTCTCTCACTCTCTCTTGCTCTCTAAAAATTAAAATAATAATAATAATAATAATGCCCTTGGGAAATTGAAGAAAATAGCTATGTCATTACTTAACCTATGAGGATATGCAGATAGCTGTATAATCACTGGGCCACATGACCTGCTCTGTGACAATACAGCTTATCAAATAAACATATAAGAGCAAAGAATTGACTGTTTAATTATGGAAAAATGGCAGCTCAAGGAAGACTTTATGATGAGTGGCCAAAATATGTTCTCTGAATACCTACCTTTTCTGTGACCTGCTAATCATTTGAAGATGATTTACTCAAACTGATCAAATCTGCAGATAACTCAATCATTCCAGACATTAAAACAATATTACCAACTTTAGCTTGAAGTTACCTTGTGACTAAAAAAGATCGACATCTCACCAATTTTATAAACACCACCCTTTTACTGGTTAAAGCACTTAGAAAAATATCACTTTTAAAATCTTACAAATAATAGAAAATTAAGATAGGTCTTGAGTAAGTATCCAGGAACATTAAACCCAATATTTCAATTATGTAATACCTTTATAAAGGATCTTAGATAATTATTTAGGTAAACCTATTCTCAAACAAGACTTTCCCCCTGTGTTTGATAAATAAATTTTACACTCGAGAGAACACTTAGAATATAGGATGCTTTCAATTCAGAATTTTACACTTAATATTCAAACATATGGAAGAACATACTTCAAATTGTGTGTTGAAAGTCTCACGTTGGTTTGGATAGTATTTGGTTTTCTATTATCACACAGTCATTTGACTCATCCACTGCCTGTTCCATAAAGAGATGCCCTAAACTTGGGATGAGGGAGGGGTGTGTCAAGAAAGTGATCAAACTGGGGTTAGTTATCTTACTACGACTGAATCTTCTATTTTTTAAATGATAGCATTTCAGTTATTTATTGCCGTGTAACAAGCCAATCCAAAACTCAACCACTCAAAACAACAGTGCTTGTATTAATTTTCATGATTCTGTGGGTCAGAAATTAGCATAGGCCTCCACCAGGCAATTCTGCTCCATGTAGTGTCAGTTTGAGTCATGCACATAGACTGCATTTAGCTAGAGGCTGGCAGGGCTGCAAAATACAAGAAGCCTTCATTTCCACGTCTGGCAGCTCAGTGCCCTTCCTCCACGTGTCTGCTCCGTGGTTTCTCCTCATTCAGTCTAGTCTAGCCCCAACTGCACAGCATGGTGACTGGCTTTCCTACAGCCAAAGTGGAAGCTGCCAGAGCCTAAAAGGCTAGGCCTGGAACAGGCGCAGTATTGCTTCCACTGATTTCTATTTGTCAAAGCAAGTCACGAGGCCAGTCCAGATTCAAAGGGACCAGGGGAGGTGGCTGAGTGACATAAAAGGTGGAGCAGCACTCACAAATTGGAAGAGAAGGAACTGACAGCCGTTATCTTTGGGGACTACCCACTAAAAACAGTCAATTCGGGTAAGGCTTAAGTAATTGTATATCTCTTATTTTAAAAAAACAACACTGATCTTTTTCACTACTTTAAATTCGTTTTGTTTGAAAAAAAAATGTATATAAGGAACCAGAAACCTCATAGCGTACATTGTAATGAGTAGGATCACAGTAGTAAGCAAGGGTTTGTCTTCAAGAATGCTTTTGCCAGGGTGCCTGGGTGGCTCCATTGGTTAAGCTTCAGACTTCGGCTCAGTTCATGATCTCATGGTTCCTGAGTTTAAGCCCTACATCTGGCTCTCTGCTTTCGGCACAAAGCTCCCTTCAGATCCTCTGTCCCCCTCTCTCTTTGCCCCTCCCCCACTCTCTCAAAAGAAGAAAGAAGAAAGAAAGAAAGAAAGAAAGAAAGAAAAAAGAAATAAGGCCTTTGCTAACTACGTATTCAACAGTAGAGGAAGAAATATAGAAAATATGAAGAATATGTTTCCTACTTTCAAGCATCTTTGTTTAATATGAGATTAGCATCAACTCATCACATTAATAAAAAGTAAGAATGAGCAAGAAATAAGCCATGACTTGTCATGAGGTTATGTAGTAAAGACTGGAATGACTGATGCTCAAGGACATGTATTTTTTTTAAAGTTTACTTATTTATTTTGACACAAAGAAAGAGCGGGGAGGGGCAGAAAAAGAGGGAGAGAGAGAGAATCCCAAGCAGCCTATGAGCTGATAGTGCGGATGCAGGGCTTGATCTCATGAACCAAACTGTGAGATCAAGACCTGAGCTGAAATCTTGAGTTGGATCCTTACCTGACTGAGCCACCCAGGCTCCACACAAGGGAAGACATATTAATGAGAAAGAATAAGCATTAAAACTTTCCTGGAAAAAGGGGTCTTAAATAGGTAAAATAAGAAGATAGAGCAATATAGGTGAGGGTGGAAATATGAGCAACTCTAGAAGTAAAAATAAATATTTCATATGTTTGTACAGTAGTGAGAAGACCCAACACACCAGAGGAGAAGCGTGCCAAGTTTAGATAGAGTGACGTTATCTTAAAAGATCTTGTAATTAGAGAGAAGATATGAAAAAAGAGAAGAAGCTAAAATTATCCAATCCTGCCTTGTCCAATAAGATAGCCTCAAGTCACAAGTAGCTACTGAAATTTAAGTTAGTTAATATTAAATAAAATTTAAAATGCAGTTACTCAGTTGCATTTCAAAAGCTCAGTGGCCACATATAGGTAGTGGCTACCCTATTGGATAGTGCAAATTTTAGGACCTATCATTCACACTATAGAGATCTATTGGACAGTGCTGACAACCTTTTCTACTTCCTAATATTTCTGAAATCTATTCAACTTTCACTTTCCCTCTGCCATTATCATTAGTTCCGTTTACGATACTTTCTCACCTGGGATAATGCAATGCTCTCCTACCTGGTCTCCCTGTTTCCAGTCATGCCTTATTCTACAGCTAAAATGCACTTTATAAAACTTTTTAATCTGGCCTTGTAAAATTCCTCCTGAAACCACCCATACCATTCTCTTTGCCTGGAATTTTCCTCCATGCCTGTTTCCTTAGCTCACGCTTAGTCTTAAGGTCCCAAGTTAGATGTCACCTCTTCAACCAGGCCTTCTCAAATACCTCTGAGCCTCAGTATTCTTATCTTTAAAATGATACTTTCATCAATGATCCATAGTTGATGAAAATTAAAGATTATGTAATAAATGAAACTACTAATAATGCTTATGGTGATGATGACAATTTGGTGATGATGGTTTAAGCTCTCTATTTCTATTTTCTCATGTAAGCTACCCAGAGTAGTAATTTAAAATTACTTACATGACTTGTACGACTAACGGAGATCCACATTCACTATATTCAGGCACGTGGTCTTTCCTGAACCATTCTAACCCTCTATGTTTCTCTCCTTCTCAAAGTTTTTATTTTATGTACACATATATCTTCTTAACTTCATCTTCACTTGGTCAAACTACTATTCATCCCTCATGATCTATCTAAAATGTCACTTCCTCCTGGAAGTATCCAGCAAATATCTTTGTGTTGCTTTTAAGTAACTATTCTAACAGAACAATTTACTTTATGCATAGAGAAAGATGAAATTCTAAGATTGCTGCTTTATCTAATAGGGAAAATGGCAGTTTTCATTTCTTCTAGACTTACAGATGTTCATTTGAATATGATTATACAATGATAACCAGTTAACATTAAGAACTCTCATAGAATAAACCTTACACTCCTTGAAATACAAATGTGCTTAAAAGGAGTCTGTCATTAGAATTTTATAAGGACATATTTTCAGTTACTGAATGAAGAACAGGTCTTATTTTTTATAAATGTTTTCAGCCTCCAAATTTAAAGTTTCTTCCAAGAAGCTTTTCAGTAAATCTGCTAATTCAGAGAGTTTGATTTTTCAAGGCTGCCAGAAGAAATCCATTTGTAAGAGTGAATCAGAAAGGGCAGCCCTAAAAGTTTTTGAAACTTATCAAAAGAGTATAGAAAAGGAAACCTTCTTACAAAAGGACTATAATACCTGAAATATTTTGCTCCTATAGGAGCTTTCCCAAATAGGCTAGGCCACAGCACTTTTTACCTTTAGCTATCACAATTAGAATAATTATTGTGTGACAACTTGCTCAATACCTATTCCTCCTGCTAGACTTTGAGCTTCAAGAGCTAAGTACCCATCTATCTTCTCCACTGATGATATCCTGCACCCAGCATGCAGACTGACGTGAGGCAGTCCCCATGTAGCCATGACTATTGAAAAGTGGGTAAATTTGTTTTGATTTGTCAAGTTCAGGTGAGAGCTGGGCTCTCAGGTGTGATGACCAACAGGCATTTGGGGCTAAGTTGAGGGGACAGGATTATCAGGTTGGAATCAATAGCTTAGAGTTAGCAGTTGAAGCCAAGCATTTAGGTATACACTCCAGGGAAAAAGGAAAGAGGAATAACAATAAGAATCACATCTCTGCCCCTCCCCCTGTCTCTTTCTCCCCCTGTCCTCCCTCTGTCTCTCTCTCTCTCTCTCAAAAATAAATAAGCATTAAAAAAATAAAAAGAATCACATCTGATTAGTATCAGTCCTGAATAAAGGTGCACCAAAAAAAAAAAAAAGTCCTACTAAAGAAACTGGTGGGGAAGAACCACTTGGACAAGTAGGGAAGAAGGTGAAGAAAACCCCCAGGATCAAGACATTAAGGACAAGGAAAAAGCAGTTTTGAAAGAGAAAGAGGCCAATGGGATCATTATAGCAGATGTTGTAGAGGCCACATTATTGCGTTGTTCTGTGGTCTTTGTGGGTTTGCCTCACTCTCTTTTTTGGAGAGTTAGCAACATTACAGAAACCCATACAGATTTTCAGTTTTCATTCCAGGTCTTTCAGATTCTTCTGCTGAAATGCCCCTGGCAGGTCACTCCTAGCCCCACTTTATTACCTTGAACTTGAAGCCCACCCTACTCCAGAAGTCATGAGTACAGAAAACAGGTCTCCAGACAGCAAGCACATTGCTGAAGACCTCACACAGGAATGAGCCCCACTGGCATCTTATGGCCATGTTGTGTGAGGAACTCATGCCTAATTTTCAAACCTGATTTAGATCGCTCCTTGAGCAGGGCAAATAAGCATTAATTAGTATGTGGTCAGAGTCTACTCTGGTTTCTTTCCTGCTTGGACAATTAAAATGTGCTACCATGCAAAAGAATAAAACTTTTGTTGGAAACTAGAGAGACACACAGAGAAAAGAATGTAAATCTTGAGTATCTAATAACTTGCTGAAATTAACATTCTTCTAGGATAACCTGGCCTTTTAGTATATTTGAAAATAACTATTTGAATGTGAAAATACTAAAATTTTGCAGGACCTTTCTCTAACTGTCCAAGAGATTTGGGCAGAATTTCATCACCCATGAAACTTTTCCATAACTATGATAATTGCTGTTAAATTTACCATGATTTGTCACAGTAGATGGAGCATTTTCTATTCATGCTCAAATAATTAAACCTTTGTTTCCCGAACGAGTCCCTTAGAATGTTGTTGGGTTTACAGAAATAAATAGGGTCTTGGGGATGGGGGACGGGGCAGGGGAAATGTTTTTGGGTCTTTGTTGTTGTTGTTGTTGTTGTTTTGGTTTTCAGATGTTGAGGAAAGTTTTCCCAGTCACCAAGACTAATAACCTTAGGAGAAAGGACTTCAGTTATTTATCCTAACAGAATCTATGGAGGTTTAGTATCTGCTTTAATAAAAGGCCAATTTATGGCATTCATTAAGCTCTTCTTAAGTTTAAATTCATCCACCAAGGGCTATCCAAGTCACAATTATCTTTAAGTTTCAATATCATAAATCTTCCTATTTTTGCCTGTTGGTGTTAAGGGACCAAACCCCCACATATGATACTTTTGCCAAATAGCACTGATGTTGCCAAAGAAAGCCACTATGGGAAATTCTTCTGTTGAAGACAGAATGTTTTATTGACTGAAGCCAAATTTTTGTATTATATGGTCTTGTTTTGCAAATATAGACAGTAAAAGAAAATAAAACATTTAGTCTATTTAAGTCAAAGCAGTTTCTTTACATGGCCTCACCATGTCATTGGACTTTTCAAATGCTTATCTAAGTCAGGGTGTGTGATTAAAAATTATCCTGGTGAATTAGGAGACTGAAAGTCCCACATTTGACTCTGCAATAGTTTTCTGATGAAGTAGTATGAGACTTCCTTTAAAAACATTGTTTTAGTGTGTTAAAAATTCATTTTGTTTTACAAACTCACTGTTCATGTACTACCATCTCAAAGGTATTTTTTAAAGCAATCAAATAGAATTCAACACTTTAATTTTCTAAAACAAGAAGAAAAATGACAAACAATCCAATGGAAAATATTGAACCAAGGAAATAGTTCACAGAAATGAGATGCAAATAGCTCTAAAATATATGATATGGGGTGCCTGGCTGGCTCAGTTGGTCAAGCACATGACTCTTAATCATGGGGTCGTGAATTTGAGCCCCCATTGGGTATAAACATTACTTAAAAAAATAAATACAATATATTAAATGATGTTCAATCTCACTTATAATTTCAAAAAGCAATTTAACAGTAGATGAGTTAAATGAGTAGATGAGATTTTCCCAGTAGACTGTTGAGTATTTACTCATACTTTGCTGCTAGAAGTATAAAATGACATACATTTATAAAAAACAACCTGGTAATATTTATCAAAGTTATAGACAGTTCCATTGGATATCCATTTGAAAAAAAATGAAGTCTAATCCATATCTTATACTATATACAAAAATTTACCCCAAATGTGTCATAAACCTTAATATAAAACCTAAAATTATAAAACTTACAGAAGAAAATATAGGAGAAAAATTTTATGACCTTGGTTTAGGCAAAGATTTCATGCATATGAAACCAAAAGCATGATCCAGAAAAGAACACATTGATACACTGGACCAGGAAATTATATCCTCCAAGGCTCAGATATAATAATGACTATTCTGTGACCTTGTCACTCAATTAAAGGAAGACAGCTTTTACTCCCAAAACTTTATTACGATGCACACTTTTAGGTAAAACTTTTCATTCTTTAAATATTTAGTAAATATTTCTTAGATCTTTGGTAAAATATTAAACCAATTCAATCATACCAACTATTCCTCATTTTTCACTCATAACTGACATCCTTTCCAACTGTGTTGACCACAAACCACAAAAGCAAGTTGCTTGGGGGTGTGTGCTGTCTAACTTTCCTTCTAGCCGTTCCTTTCTTTCTGCCTCCTTCTGTTTGATTTTCATAAATTATTAGTGCTACACTATGCCACAGGAATTTTAGTGGCCTGTATTTTGGGTGTAGTAGCAGCTGTCTACAGTGTAGAGAGTAATAACACTATGATTCCTATTCATTCTATCTGGTATTTCTAGGGTTCAAAGTCAATATATCTCTATTATGAGCTTTTAAAATTAGTACAAGTAGTCTGAGTGACTCAGTTGGTTATGTGACACTTGATTTCGGCTCAGGTCATGATCTCATGGTTCATGAGTTTCAGCCCTATGTCAGGCTCTGCTCTGACAGCTGATAGCTGTCTCCGTCTCTGTGCCCCTCCCCCACTCATTCTCTCTGTCTCTCAAAAATAAATAGACTTTAAAATTAATACAAGCTTGGGGCACCTCGGTGGCTCAGTCGGTTGAGCATCCGACTTCAGCTTAGGTCATGATCTCACACTTCGTGAGTTGGAACTCCATGTCCGGCTCTGTGCTGACAGCTCAGAGCCTGGAGCCTGCTTCAGATTCTGTGTCTCCCTTTCTCTCTGCTCCTCCCCTGCTCATGTTCTGTCTCTCTCTGTCTCAAAAATAAATAAAAACATTAAAAAAAATTTTTTAATAATTAAAATAAAGTAAAATTAGTACAAGTAAATTCAATTCACACTTATCCCAATAATGTCAACAGTCATACAACAAATATCAACATTTAATTTGTGTATTAGTTGACTGCATGTATACTTTGGAATGACATACCTTTAACAAGGGCCATGAAAAACATTTTCCATTAAATCTTAGGTTTCCTTGTTTATGTGGTAGCGGTGGTTGATGTGTTTATTTTAAGAAGCATTTGCGATGTAACTCATTGTATGAGTTGGGCAGTTAATTCTCATTACTGAGACTGACAACTACATTGGGTTTACAAAATAAAAAAGAAAAACATTCTGGGATGTTTTCCTGCTTCAAAAAGTACTAACATTGAAAGAATTGCAGATTGGAAAGACACGATTTTCTTATTCTTTTCAAGAGACTTAATCCTGTTATGTTGTTTTTATGCCGACTATTGCCCCAAATAGCAGGATATGATGTAATGTCAACAGTGTGAATGTTAGATGTTTCTTCAGTGTGAATCCCTTTTCACAAATCTGCTTTTTTTCACTCAAGTTGTAGCTCTATGACTCTAGCATTTACAAGTAAATGCTGAAATCTCCAATGCTTATTTTAATGCTATTTGTGTGCTATGTAAAAGATCCACACAAATAGATTTACTTAAAGAAGCAAACAACTCTATGTAGTCCAATACATATAGTCAAACCAGTGGGGGAAAATATTACACAGTCTAAAAGTTCAAATTTAGTCCTCTTTCTCTTCATTGAAATTGATCTCCACACTGCCCTCCATGACTGCAAAAACAAAATACTTCATCCAAAGCAAAATGGCCCACAAAAAAATTATTAAGCTAGCTTCCAAGAGACTGTGCCTGTCTATCAGAGCACTCCTGGGCAATGAAAGCCCAAGTTAAAGCATATTAAATAATGTTAATAATTAACATAATTTAATCCTCACCAAAACCTTGTGAAGTATTATATAAAATAGGTATTAGTTATTCCTTTAAAAAGTAAGAAAGTTCTGAGTTAAGGAGTCAGAGTGACTTATCTAGATCACATGGCAGATGGATTCAGATAACTCCAAATGTTGGAGTCTTCTCACTGCAGCACATTATCTTTCCTTCCTTTGTAGTTAATCTGTTCCTCCTTTGAACTCCCACCACATTTATTATTGCTCACAATCATTTAACTCTGCTGATATTACATGTTTTGTGTGTCATGTTCTATTTCCCATTCTATTAATTTCCATTCTTATTATGCTCTTATATGTCTTTTGCCTTTACTCTATTTACATTTTTCTTACTTGTTAAGTTTAATTATTAGCTTATTATTTATTATTTTGGTATTATAATAAATTACGTAAAGCTATAAATTTCCCTCTAGTACCACTTTAGCTGCATCTCACAAGAATTGATATACAGTACTTTGTTGTTCAAAACTAAATGTTTAATAAATTTCATTTTACATCTATAAAGAGTTGATTATGAGCCTGTCTTTTTTTTCTCCAAAGACATTTTATTTAACATTTTTATTATTAATTAATACTTTCATTGTAATGTTAGCAGATAACACAGAATATGTGATAACAGTTTAGGATTTCTGAAGACTTCTTTTATGGCCTTGTACGTGCTCACTTCAAGAAGTTATCTACAAATCTTTGAACACCACCATAAGAGGCCTTGATAGCCTACTTAGTCTGTACTCCACCTCAGACCATTATGGCTAAATAGATGCGTCTTCTTCCAAGGATCATTTCTATAACTCAGTTGAAAATTCCACTATAGTGTATCTGCTTTGATGGAAAGGGAGATTCAGCAAATAGGAAAAACACAACATCAAAGCTAGGGCTTATGTTTTTTCAAAGCGCATGCCAGTTCAAATATGTAACTGTTCAAGTATGTAACAAAAAATAATAAATGTTTCCTTATTGCTTCATAAATTAAACCAACAGGCACTGAAAGTCTGATTTGAAGGTTTATGCTACCATAACGCCTCTTTTTAGAACTCTAAGCACAACAAAAATGAGAGCAAGAGTAAACAATGACCACTCCCAACAGGTTTTACTTAAAAAAATATATCACTGCTCTTGACTCTGACTCATGCTTGTCACATAACGGGAGTAGGCACAGTTCAAACTATCTGACCAGCAGGTGGCACATGCCTACCTGCATGTAAGCACGAATGATCAGTAACCACAATATCTGCCAGGGCCTTCTTTTCCTGCTGTTGTGTACAGCTGTGACTGGTCAGATTCAGATTTTTAAATTACTGTCGTTTTTCCTAAAGATTTTGTCCCATTATTCTACTTAACGTCTTACTTGAGTCAAATAGAAATAAGATTCTGTTCCTAAAATAATAATGACATTTATTCTTCGATGTATCATGTTTCCCCAAACTCTACTTAAGCTAGTCCATATCATAAAATTATTTGGATCAAGTTAATTTTATTTATTTTTTTAACGTTTATTTATTTTTGAGACAGAGAGAGACACAGCATGAATGGGGGAGGGTCAGAGAGAGAGGGAAACACAGAATCGGAAGCAGGCTCCAGGCTCTGAGCCATCAGCCCAGAGGCCGACGCAGGGCTCGAACTCGCAGACCGCGAGATCATGACCTGAGCCGAAGTCGGACGCTTAACCGACTGAGCCACCCAGGCGCCCCTGGATCAAGTTAATTTTAAATTCTAAAGAAGCAATTAAATCTATGATATAATAATGTAAACCGACAAATTAAATGGCAGAAAATGTGATTGAATATTTTGTAGGGTATTTAGAGTAGAAGAAAGATTTTAAATGTAATAGCCAAGGACCCAAAGAAAAAGTTAATGGATAGACCTCAAGGGGCCCATGAATCCTATACGATCATGTACAAAATACTGTGTTGGGGAGTATTTTATCTAAGGAGAGGTATAGCTTTTATTATGAAATTCTCCAGAGAATATAAACTAAAAAATAATAATATAGTAGTGTACATATTTTCTTTAAATTATTGTTAATCCTTACATAAACATAAAAAGCAGATATTTCCTATTCTTTTCTCTTGCACATTTTTTTGTGCCACCCTAAAATATTTTTTAAAATCTTTCACTAAATTATTTTATTTTAAAACCAAGTTAATTTAAGAAGCATAATGTATTTAACATATTTCAGTCTGGGTCGATATCATTGACGCCACCTATAACAAATATACAGTAGTTTAACTTTTTAAATTGATGTTAAATTTAGCCATCTCTAAATTTCCAAGCACACAGCATTTAATTAAAGGTCTTTTCCCAGTTTTATTTAAATAGCCTTCTTGCTTTTTTCTCTCTCACACTGAGCCAAAATCTTAATTAAAAATAAGATTTTATAAACCATTTAGGACAAAAAAGACCCCAACAGAAAACCCTCAGAAAATAGCACATAAGAAAATTTACATTTATGGTGGGAAAGGGCCTATCTAATATTTAAGGAAGTAACTTAATGGACCCCTAAATGATACATTTTTTTAAGGTTATAGGACACAGGTTCCTTGTAGGTTTAATCTAGATGTGAGAAAGAAATTCCAAGACTCATATTCAAAGGAAGAATGAAGAAATCCTTGTTGTTGGTAAAACTGACAATGCCTCTCCCTGAGCCCACATATCTTTCCCTCTCAGAGGAAGGCTTTAAATCAGCAAGTTTTATCAGTCGTAATTTAATTGTAAGCAACCAAAGCTGGCTTTGGTTGATTTAAGCAGAAAATACATAAATTAATTGATTGGTTATTGTGTAGCTCCCAGGAACAGTAGGAACTCAAGAGAATCGATCTCAAAGGCAATAAAGTTAGAAACAATGCCCATAAATCACACCTTACTGGGTATGAGTATACCATCACTCCTACCATTGCATATTAGATGTTGCCCTTGCATTGTTGTTATTGCTAGAATAAGCTGCTTGATACCGACCCTAGTCCCATTTAATTATTATCTTTGGAAAACAGACCTGCACATGCTGCACCATAGCCCAACTGCCACCTTTGCTACCATTGTCACGAGTTTTCCTACCTCTATAGCCACATCTTCACCACAGCTTCCACCACATATACCACTTACACCACTACCACTGTTAAAAAAAAAGAGAATATCTCACTCCCTTTTACTTGAAGCTACTGGCCTTAGAAAAAGGGCCCTTTCTTTAAAGCAAGAGAGGCTGAGAAAATTAGTATCCAGTTTATTAGCATTTATATTGAGAAATGGGCTATGTCACCCACCAAAACTCACAGTGAGAATAATCTAAATACAGAAAGGAATAACGGCATTGAGCAGCCAAAAAATATCCAGTGAGATTCTTCTCCTATTAGAACTTTTAAATATTTATTTGTATGCATATACCTATGTGTGTGATGACACACAAGATATCATAACTATGCTTTGCACACCAATACACACCCACTCCCTCCATGAAGACTTAGTAGTTACTACATCCTATTTCAAGACCTCAAGCAGATGCCCATTCCGTTTCTTATTCCAACATAATCCTGTCTCAATTATCTTTAAAAGTATGAACTAACATAAAATCCCATGAGAGAGAAAAGAAAAGAAAGAAAAGAAAATTAGTTTGTAGTGAGTATACACACCGGACCCTTCAAGGAAAAACAATGTGAGTATACCCTACTTTGTATCTATACTGGTTGTAAGGCTACGATCGGTATTTATGACTTCCATATCTCACTAATCATCCCATAACCTCATTCCCTTTGCCTTCAGCCTCCACCTAATCTGGGCTAAGTTCCTTGCCTATATTTTTGGCCTAAATCTTCACTTTTTAGAAACCATACACTGGAAGCTCTGCCTCTATCATATTGCTTTTTATTCCATTTAATGGACATGGATGTACCAAAGACCTCCAGGGCTCTATCTATACTCCTTTCTGTCCCCATGGTGTAGCAGCAAATCTGTTTCCTTTTCAAACTCAAGCTAAATCACCCAAGCCAGTTGAATATTTATGCCTCTCATTAAGTGGCAATGGGAGCCTAAAATTGACAGGCAGCAATCTCAGCTCTCAATTCAATGGAACTTTTTATAGTATTTCCAGGGAAAACATTCTGTCCTGGGGATGGTGAAACCTGTAAATGAGAGGAACTAGAGGTGAATACGTAAGAAGCAAATACTATGACTATGAGAAAATGCATTATATGATGAATTCAGAGCATAAAAGCCATTCTCTAGGAGAGCACCACAACCTCAGCAAAAATTTGTCTCCCAGCTGGCACTGTAACTAAATCTTCTGTGGCTTTATAAGACAAACTGCTTCTCAATGTTATGGTAAAGGGTAAACCCAAGAACTCCCATACACATCAGCCCACTGTACCACAAGTGTATGTCTTTGGAATATCGACTGACTCAATATTCAAAACACCAGATAAGAAACACCCATCCAGCTGACAGTCACTGCATCTAATTCAACAGAAAGACCAGTACCGTTTTTACTGTTGAAAGCATTCCTGCCTTAAACGCTAATATGTCCAAACCTTAATCACTGTCATGGAAGACCATATTCCATGTTTCGGTCCAAGGAACTTATCTTACAGTAAATTAAATAATGAAGTAAAGGCCAGAATCACAGGGAAAGGAATCAAGTGTGAATGGACTCTTAGGTTTAATAGTAACAGCAGACGTTCAACTGTTTTTATCCTGGACCTATGCTGTCATGAATGCTATGGAAGTCTCAAGAAAATTAAATGGTAACCTAGAGAGAGAGGACGAGAAGAGAATACAACACATTGATTGAGTTTACCTTAAATTTGCAAGATTAAGTTTCTGCTACAGAGTGTAATAGGGACCTGAGACTAAAAGTTCACTCATAGAAAATCTAAAGTTGTTTGGAGGAACATGAGTTTTGTAGAAGGAGAAATTTCTTTCTTTTTTTGAATTAGTAGTGTGGAATATGATACCTTTTAAGAGACAAAATTACCCCCATCACACTCATGCTTACTTATATATTTAGTCAGTTGCAAGCACCAAATTTAAATGATCAATAATTAAAATCTCCCCCTATATGCAATAATGATATTTAACTCTCACTAGACTGCGTTTATTTCTGGAGACAAAGGGCCATGTCATATTCACTTTTCTACTTACTCTTAGCACTGAATAAATACTCAGAAGTGTTTAATGAATGAATGAACAAAGTAAGAAAGAAACACATTAGCAAAATGATTCCGTTAGTTGTACATCAACAGTAATGAATTGTTCCACCCACTTCATTATCTTACACACATACCTTTACTCAGTGAAAATCCTTGACTAGAATTAAGAGCACTTCTAAAATTGAACCAGTCAGTAGACTCCCTGTCTCCCCAGTTCTAAGTTACTCATTGATAACTAGTCCAAAATTTAGACCAGAAAACATAATCCCATAGGCCACTTGTCAGAGAAAGCTAGTATCAAAGTCTAGTGTTTTGAAATGATAGCCAGATGAGCCATAAACGCTGAACCCAGAGATTTTCATTACAAAATGAAATGCAATTTCTTACATTCTACTTTGATTTTTTTGTATTCAGTAGCACTGTGCAACTATGCCTAAAATTAGATGGAAAGAATGAGCCTTATTCCAAGACTTGCTTTTATTGCAAGATGGTGACTTAAAAAACTTTCATTCGTTGTGCCCTTTTATGTAGTTCCTACCAAGTAATTGCAGGAAATAACACAAGACATTCTCTTCATTTTGAAAGGCAGGAAATGTTAACATGGAGGGTTTACATGGAGAATATATCTTGAGAAAAATTTATTTCCTACTGTATTCCATGTTATGACACTTGCTCCAGAGGACCCCGTGCATTTGACTCAAGGAACCTTAACAAATAAGAAGGAAATTGAGCTAAACTTAATTTTTAAATTGAAAGAGATATTTTTATATGAACATGGGTTTCTATAGTAACACACTAAACAGGAATTAGAGAAATATTGTGTAAGTGCCATAGTGGTAGCTGTAGATGACAAGATATCATCACAAATAATAGACGCAAAATACTGAGTTCTCACCTACCTTAAAATACAAAAGTCTTTCCCCCCAGAGCCTGTAAGCAACCTACAATTCTCCAGGATAAGTAGATACAGAACATTTAAGAATATGAGAAGTTGGTCTTTAAAGCATTGCATTGTTCTAGGTTTCAATGGTATAATTGAACTCAAGTACCACAGGATGTAAATATCAATCACTCCCCCACAACCTCCTTCTTCGTTTCCATTGGAAGTCATTAATTAACACATCTTGGAGATCTTTTATGACTCAGAATCTAAGGAGAGCCCTAAAAACTATTATTTGGTGGAAGAGCTAGGAAAACCCAACAGTTGTCATGGCAAGAAGGATTAGTAATCTATCCATTTATGGGAAAAAATTTAAACAAGTAATAAATGTAAGCATTGCCATTAAAACATTATAAATTTATGACAAAAATCAGCTTATAATATTAGCAGAAATGTTAGTTCTCTAATCATTAAATTGCCATTTTCAAAAAGTATTTCTAAGGTATTGTATGGCGAATTTAAGTATGGGAATATCTACTACATGAAACCAAAAATTCTGACATTTTTCTTCATAACAGGATCTTGAGAGAGAGATGAAAACTGCAGACCCATATTTAGGAGAGCCATTAAAATAGAAGATCTTCTGCCTAAAGCTTGTGGACTCTCTATTAATATTAGCTATCAGATTACCTTTGGTGCAAACTCAATATTTATCTCTACTCTTGCTTGACTTTTATTATTTTCTTTGCCTAAACTGCCTGTGTCCATAGGCCCAAATCTTATTATCCTTTTATCTCCCATCTCAAGTGCAACCTCCTCCATATCTTCCCTGGTTGTCTAAAATAGACTCAGACACAAACACATTGTAGAAATGTACTCTCAGCTCCTCAAACATTTTTCCCTTTTACATCCTTCATGATAATTATCACGCTTTTTGTCTTGTATTTTAGTTGTTTGGATAAGGTCTTCAAGCCTTCTCTCAGATTAGAGGTTCTCAAACTTTACAACATAGATTAAGAATCATGTGGATAATGTGTAAAAGATTCAGATTGTCACTCCCACAAATTCTGAGTCCAAAGTTTCATGGTAGGGCCTTGGAATCTATCCTTTCAACATGTTCTCGGTATTCTAAGTTTTATTCTCCTTGGGATCCAAAAATGTTACCTTTCCACCTACAGCCGAGTTAACAAGCTCTTTCTTTAAAACATTTTGCCTATGTGCCAGTGGACTAGAAAATTTCCCTAGGTTCCCCATGCTACCAACTATCATTTTGGCCATATTTGAATATTTAGATAAAATAGGCTGCATCAACAAATAAACCTCTCCAAACTCGTGACTTAACACAACAAAGTTTTATTTCTTCTTCATATTGTATACCTCTACAAATCAGGTATCTCATCTTTATATTCTAGCCATGCCAAATGAAACATGATCTACAAGTTATTTTTAATATATCATATTTCACTGGCTCAAACTAATCATCTGACCCTAAGCTTACTGCAAGAGAGGTGAGGAAATATAGGATGTTTTGCATGCATTAAGAATCTCTGCACAAACTAAAAGGTCAATTGTTTGGCTTTTAATAATATCCTACAACAACTCCAACTCAAGAAGTGCAAAGGAAGGCTTACCAGCCTTTCTTGGTAATAATTATGACAGCCATCATTCCTTAGGCATTTACTACATTTTTCTGGAAAGTCCAATGCAAGACTAACTTAATTCTTTTTTTCTTTTAAGTAATTTCTATATCCAGTGTGGAGCTTGAACTCACAACCCTGCAATCAAGAGTTACATGCTCTACTGACTGAGCTGGCCAGGCAACAGCACTGAATTCTTACACAACCCATAAGGTGGGTATTACTAGCTACAATTGTTGAAAAGCACTGAAATTTAGGAAGGTGTGGTAATACAATTTGCCCTAATACTGAAGCTTGTAAATTGTAGAGCCAGCTATCAAATGAAGCCTATATCTCCAAAGCTTATTCTTTTTAAGGAATGCTTTACATTTCCTTAAAAACCACTTATTCAAAGTAATTTTTATAAGCTACAATTATTACTCCCTGTTGATTATAGAATGCAAACCAAAATGTCTTAGCATTGCCCAGAAAGCCTTTCCTGACTTATTTTTGTTAAGCCTCTGGCTTACTCTATGATAATTGTACCTGTTTAAAAATTGTTTCAGCCATACTTCACAATGTGCTTTTTCATACTAGCCCTGAGGTTTTCCTCACTTGGTCCTTCTTCCTGCTCTGCTCCTCATCTTATCTAGCTAATTCTCATCTATATTTCAGGTCATACCTATGCAAATGAATACATTGCATTTATTCCAAAATAAAGATATTAGGGCGCCTGGGTGGCTCAGTCAGTTAAGTGTCTGACTTCAGCTCAGGTCATTATCCCACAGTTCATGAGTTCAAGCCCCATAACAGGCTCTGTGTTAACAGCTCAGAGCCTGAAGCCTTCTTCAATTCTGTGTGTCTCTCTCTCTGCCCCCTTCCCCACTTGCGCTCTGTCTCCCTCTCTCTCAAAAATAAATAAATAAACAATAAAATGTTTTTTAAATATGAAGATATTTAAAAAGAGTTGTAAAAAGTTAGGGAAAATCAACATTGTGAAAGAGAATCATTGAATTCAGTCAACAATACAACTAACATCTCAGGGGGAAGAAACACAGACTACAACTTTAAAACACATTAAATTAAAAATAATGTCCTAAAAGAAACAAAACCTATGACACCCATAAAACATTAATGCAATTTTAGGAGAGAAACTTCGTGGAAATGTAAAACAAATTATTGTTAAAATATAAAAAATTCAACAAATGGACTTAATGGCAATATAAATATAGCTAAAGATTACACTATCGAGCTGCAAGATAAAGGAACTTCTTCAAAATGCAGTTTAGACATAACTTCAATTTCATTTTATCATTTAAAAAGTAACAATAATTTCCATGTATCATCATCTCTCCAGTTACTTCACTCTTAACCATTGTTTTTACTGTTTATTGGATCAGGAAATAAAACAGGCACACATTTAAGTTTTTTGATAGGTCTCTTAGGTCTCTTGTATTCTATAGTTTTCCCCTCCATATCTTTTCTTTTCTTTTCCATTCTTTTTTCTTTTCTTTTCTTCTCTTCTTTTTTATATTTCTTTCTCTTTCTCTTTCTTTCTTCCTTTTCTTTTTGAGAGGTGTTGCTGTATTTTAAAGAATTTGGCTGTCTCTTGTCCTATATGGTTTATCACAGTCTTTGTTTTGCTGAGCACATCTCTGCTTTATCTATTAACGTGTTCTTCTGCCCTCTGTATTTTTTTATAGTTATATGTAGTGGTTTAATTAGATTCAGTGTCCTTTATTTCATGGCATGTGTATGTGGTGATGTAGGCTTCTATCAAGATGTAGGGAATATCTTTTTGTCCTTATGTAATGTTAGCAACCATTGATTATGATTCTCAAAATGCACTTAAGATACTTCAAAATGGCAATGATTCTTTGGTTATCTGGAATGTTTCTATAAAAGGAAACATCCTCTCATCAAATATGTGATTACCTTGAGGTAAAGTTTATATAGGAAAGGCATAATCACTATTTGATTTTTTCCTTTGTAGTTTTCCAAACAACAAGTTCCTTAGCAATCTTTAAAGTTAACAAATGATTTTTAGTGGCATTTTGAAAATATGGATTTAAACATATTCTTGGTTCAAACCATTGTAGATACTGCCTATATTGGTAACCTCTTTTTCTCATCTTTGGCCTGGGAGTCCATTCAACTTGGCTCCTGGACCTTTTTGACATGATTCTACTAGTGTTTTGTTGTTTCGTGTTTGTGGTATGAAAGGATGCTTTGGGTTCATCTTATGCGCTTCCTTGTCCCAGCACTACAATGAACATGGTAAGAACCACCCAAATTTGACAGAATGTTATAAAAACAGTCTCAACTAGACAGATACATTTTACTTTTGCCAATAAATTAAAACCAAATTTATGAAATTATTCTATGAACTGAATGTAATTATGGTAAAATGCCAGCAGATATTTGGAATTCTAAAATTCAAGAAAATAGGAAATGTGCATGAATAGACAAATCTTTGAAATGGTTCATAAAAGGTATATTATTTATATTGTTGTATTATGTATATTACATATTACATATTTTTGATGCATACCAATCAGTAATGTACATTTAGGAGTGCCAGGGTGGCTCAGTCTGTTAAGCGACCAACTTTGGCTCAGGTCATGATCTCACAGTTTGTGATTTCAAGCCTCACGTTGGGGTCTGTGCCGACAGCTCAGAGCCTGGAGCCTGCTTCAGATTCTGTGTCTGCCTCTTTCTCTACCCCTCCCCTGCTCATGCTCTGTCTCTCAAAAATAAATAAATGTTTTAAAAAATAATGTACATTTAAATATAGGAAAGACTATGTTAACTAAAACACATAAAAAATACCACCGTGTTGCCAAAAGAATTGGGAAAAAGAAAAAAATAATCCTGCTTTAATGCAAATATAGTTTATGATAAAACTGCCAAATCAAAAGGATAAAAGCATAGTTTATCTAAAAAATGGTGTGAACAGAATAACAATCAAGTTGGAAAAAATGTTTACCTCACATCCTATTTAAAAAATATCAAATGGACTATAACCCAAATATATAAAACAAGTCTATAATACTACTAGAATAAAACATTTAAAAACCAAAGTACACATATACATATTTTTTACTTTGATATTCAAGAGGGGTTTCTTAACAAGAAATAACACTACATATAATAAAAATTGCACAAAAATTAAAACTTCCCTATGTCAAAAGATATCACAATCAACGACAAGCAAAGGACTGAAAGAGAATATCTGAAATTAATAGAAAAAATATGTATCTGTTGTAGAGTGTCTACAAAAAACTTTTTTTAATAGGCAAAGAATAAAGAGAAAAATTTACAAAAGAAGTAGAAATGGTTCCATAAATCTGTAAATTACATTCAAGCTGACTAGGAATCAGAAAAATATGTTTTGTACATAAAACTGAATTAAATTAAGTGGATTAATAATAACTGTTATTACCATTAATGTGGGGAAATGGACCCTGAAATTAACTGGTGAGAGAGTACTTTGCATGGTTTTTTAAAGGGCAATTTAGTAGTACTGACTACAACTTTCAAGAAAACCACTGATCCAGTAACTCCACTTTTGGGAATTTATCCTACAGAAATACATTCTCAAGCCAACAAAGTTCCATGTTCAGGATGTGTACCACAATAGTGTTTGTAATACAAACACTGGAAACAACTTAAATATGTCTTAGTAAGGGAGAAGTTAAATTATAGTGCGTATGCTATTTATTAAAATAAAGTGGTTAAAGAGAATAAGGAAATCTATACAAGCTTGCAGAGAATTATATGCATTATTAAGGGGGGAAAGCAGGCCACAAGAAAATAATGTATAGAATGCTCCCACTTGTTTGTTTTATTTTTTAAGTTTTTTTAAATTTATTTTTGAGAAAGAGAGAGACAGAGCATGAGTGGGGGAGGAACAGAGAAAGAGGGAGACACAGACTCCGAAGCTGGCTCCAGGCTCTGAGCTGTCAGCACAGAGCTCAACGTGGGGCTTGAACCCACGAACCGCAAGATATGACCTGAGCCAAAGTTAGACGCTTAACCAACTGAGCCACCCAGATGCCCCACCACTTGTGTGTTTTAAAAAACATATATTTGTGTGTATATGTGTGTGGGGGGGTGTATACAAATCTACATAAATATGTTAACCTAGAGAAGAGTCTGAAGAGATATGCACTAAACTGTCAACAGGAGACACTTTCAAAAACATAGTTTGTGGAGAAGTAGGATTTCCTCTTTAGCTCTTTATACTTAGTGATTTTTATTTTTAAGAAGGAGTATGCGTCTATTTCTTGAGTTTTTAGGGGAAAAACGAAACTTATTTTCCTTACGATAAAATTGCTCTGAGAAGAAGCTTTCAATTATTTTGCAGCTACAATTAGGCCAAGACTGAAGGTAGAGAAAGGTGTATACTTTATCATTTATAATTAATCAAATAGAAATTTCTGTATGCACAAAATCATTTAATGAAAAATTAAACAAATAAAAGAATAGAGTATCAGTTTTATGTCCTCATCGGATTCTTCATCCATATTTACTCTCAAAAAGATTTGCATCCACATCAGATTCTTTTGAGAATCCAAGGAAAAGAAAGGATCTTTTTCTAGAGGAAGAAACAATATACAAGGAGACACACACACACACACACACACACACACACTCATATAGATACTTCTTGCAAGGGTATGAATTTAATGATCTCTATTCCAGAAGCTGTTAGTTTGGAGATTAATGTGCCTTAGAAAAGTCACTTAATCTTTCCTAGTCTCCATTCCTCACTAAAAAGAGAATGAGAGGAAAGCAGAGAGAGAGAGAGAGAGAGAGAGAGAGAGAGAGAGAGAGAGAAGAGAGAGAGAGAGAAAGAGAGAGAGAGAGAGAGAGAGAGAGAGAGAGAGAGAAGGGGGCAGAGAGAGGAAGAGGAGGAAGGAAAAGAAAAAGGAAAAGAATTGCTTCTTTCCCTTAAGGATTATTTTTAAATTGGGTGTTTTTCATAAAATTTTTCAAATACATAAATATATAAAGAATAGTTTAATAAAATCACATGTGCCCATCACCTCACTTGTATAATTACCTATTCAAAGCTAATCTTGTTTCATCTATACCTGACTCCCTTTCACCCTTCCCCTGAATTATTCTGAAGCAAATCCCAGACATCATATTTTATTCCATATACAAATACTTCAGTATGTAGCTCTAAAAGACAAGAATTCTTGTCTAAAAACATAATTCCTGTTTAAACACATTCCACCAAAAAAAGTTAACCACAGCCCTTCATTATTATTAAATATCCAGTCAGTATTCACTTTTCCCTAATAGTTTTGTTTTTCACATTTTTGATGTTTATTTACTTGAGTCAGGATCAAAATCAACTCCACACGTTGCAATTTGTTTAGCATATCTATTAAATTTATTTTAATGTAGAGTCCCTTCCAGCCACCCTCCCCCATCCTTGCAATTTATTTATGGTAGGAACTTCTGCTTCTACCTTTTGTCTTGTAGAGTTTCCACAGTCTGAATTTTATTGATTATATCTCTGTTGTGTCTGTTAATGTGTTCCTCTATCCCTTATATTTCCTATAAATTGGTTAGACCCAAAGGTTGATCAGACTCAGATTCAATTGTTTGGAAAAGCTACTATATACATGGTGTTGTGTGCTGTTCTCAGGTACATAGTTTCTGGTTGTCTGCCTTGTGATTTGGGTAGTCAATGTTAACTGCTTACACTCTTAGAGATACTCAGTTTTGAAAAGAGTTTAAGCTTTTATGTTGTGAAGTTTGTTCTCACAAGCTGACAAGTTTGATACTAGTTTCTCTAACTTAATGAGGAAAAAACTATGACTCAGATGTGGGAAGAATGAAACAGGATGAACCCAAACAACTTCATCTAGCTTACTAAAACACCAAAATGATTGTTTACCCCATTCCCATTCTACTCCATACACATTTATTTTTTTTGGGGGGGGGAGGATATTTTTGCCTTCATTTAGATATGAGGAATTTTATGTCTCATACCCAAACTAATTTTCTGGTGGGGTGGTGGCAGGGGCAGTAGAAACAGGATATACGTAGAAGAAGATACACAGGTAAATTCTCTTGTGCATTTATGCGTTGGTTCTTATGTCCCTTTATGCCATGTGTATCAGTCACAATAAATTTAAGAGACAAAACAAAAGGAAAAGAAATATCCTACAAATGTGTCTATGTGGCTCCAATAAAGGACATGGCAAAGTTATAGATTCTCTAAAGACTAGTAGCAAATATTTGGAGCATACTAGTAAAAAAAATACATCACATTCTTTTCCAACCAAACCATGTTGGAATTAACACATAGAGAAAGACTTATTCAGATCTATCATTCATTAGAACCGTGTGATAAGTGTGGTTACTCTCTTTTCTTCTTTGCTTTAAATTTTCATTGATTTAGTCAGAAGTTTAGCAAATGAACATGTATTGAGTGTCTACTAGTGTGGTAGACATTTCTCCAGGAATTTTAAGTATATAATAAGCAAAATTAATCTAGAAAGTAAAACAATCAAATAATAACACAGATAAATGTTAAATTAGAAGGAGTTATAATTTATATATTTATATTTTAAGTTATACATTTATTTATTTACATTTTATATTATAAATATATAAATTTAATTAAATTTAAATTTTAAACTATTAAATATAAGGTGATATTATAAAAGAATATAATAGGAGGACTTGACCTAAACAGGAAGACCAGAGACGGCTTTCCTGGATGAGAGAGAAGCCGCATTGGGACAGACTGTGGAGTGAATAGAAAATAAGGAAAAATGAGCACCTCTTTTCAAAGGTTCTGCTGTAAAGGGGGAGGAGAGAATAGAGAAATTTGAGTTGAGAAATGAAAAAGAAGTTCACAAGGTAACATGGTGAAGGGACAAGAAGTGTGTTCTAGTGTGAACGTACTGGATGAAAGATCTAGATTGGCAAAGAGGAACCGTGACTGTGGCTGGAATATTTTTTTTTTTAACGTTTATTCATCTTTCAGAGAAAGAGAGAGACAGAGCATGAGCAGGGAAGGGGCAGAGAGAGGGAGACACAGAATCTGAAACAGGCTCCAGGCTCTGAGCTGTCAGCACAGAGCCCGATGCGGGGCTCGAATCCACGAACTGCAAGATCATGACCTGAGCCTAAGTCGGTCGCTCAACCGACTGAGCCACCCAGGCACCCCTGGAATATTTTTATTTGATCGGGATGGAACGTGAGATGAGACTAGAGCATTAGAGAGTGACTGGATCAATGGGATGTTATGTTGTTTGACTATATGTCTCAGGTTTTTTAGGTTTATGTAAATTGTCCTAACATACCTATTAATAGTTTCCCCTTTTGCTTTCAAAAGTGGCTCATTTTGGACAAGAAAGTATATTCCCCCTACTTTTATAGGTCATCCTACAGAAATAATCCTAGAACAAGTGATTGAAAATTTTTAATCAAAGAAGGAGGATGATCAGATTTGATTGTAAATAGTGTCATTCTGGTTTCATCAATGAGATTGCATTATACGGGTGCAACACTGTAGAGGACTAGTTACAGGTTCTTGAAGAGTTTAGGCAAGAGTTGAAAATGACTGACAAGACTGGTGAGTTACACATAAGGAATTGAATCCATTTGAGAGACATTTAGGACACCAGATGGTGACAAATTGATGATATATGGAAAAGGGTAAAAGAGATGAGGGAGAGGAGGTCTTAAGCATGCTACCCAGGTTCTTCTGTGATATGTGTTGGGTAATGATACAAAGTTGTGGTACCAAAAAAGAGAAAGTCAACAATGGTGTCATGTAGCCTTGAATTTTTGCCAGATTAGTGAGATGAGCATGCTAAAGAACTATGGCATTCCAGGGGCACCTGGGTGACTCAGTGGGTTAAGTGTCCAACTTCAGCCCAGGTCATGATCTCACGGGTTAGAGAGTTTGAGCCCCACATCGGACTCTGTGCTTCGGATTCTGTGTCTCCCTCTCTCTCTGCCCCACCCCCACTCACACTCTCTCACTCTGTCTCTCAAAAATAAACATTAAAGGGGGCGCCTGGGTGGCTCAGTTGGTTGAGCGTCCGACTTCGGCTCAGGTCATGATCTCACGGATTAGAGAGTTTGAGCCCCGCGTCCGGCTCTGTGCTTCTGATTCTGTGTCTCCCTCTCTCTCTCCCACTAACCCCTTCGCATTCTGTCTCTGTCTCTCTCAAAAATAAATAAACATTAAAAACATTAGGAAAAAGCAAACATTAAAAAGTTCAAAAAAGAACTATGGCATTCCTGATGTTATCATGACTGTCACTTAAAAAGGAACCATGAAATCTAATCTGGATAAGGAGAGTAAATGAGAGAGAAGGCTGATGGATCAGGAATGAGCATAGGAACCAATGGCTTGGAGGCCCCAGTGATGCCAAAGAAAGATCATAATTGGACAAATTTATCAAGCAACCTGGAATGTCATGAACTCTTGGTTGTAGAGCAGAATTACTGCCCTAACGATAACAAGGTAGAAGTGTGACCTCAGGAATGTGTGATCAGGAGGACAAACTCCTCCATTCTCTTGTTCTGACCTATGCTCCACCATTTCTCTTCTTGCCTAAAGCAATACTCCAGCTGTTCTTGCTTCCACTCATATCATTCTTTAATCCTTTAATCAGAGAATAGTCTCTTTTCTGCACTTCAACCACAGCAGTCCTTTTAAAATGCAAATCATCAGGACACCTGGGTGGCTCAGTCCCTTGAGCATCTGACTCTTGATTTCAGCTTAGGTCATGATCTCATGGTTCATGACTTTGAGCCCCATGTCAGGCTCTGCTCTGACAGTGGGAAACATGTTTGGGATTTTCTGTTTCCCTCTCTCTTTGCCCTCCCCTGTTCTCTCTCTCTTTCTCTTTCAAAAATAAATAAACATTCAAGAAAAAAAAAAGATTCAAATCATCTATCTCCTCTCATTCAAATTTCCAAAAGCTTTTTAGGAATAAAATTAAAATTGCTTCCACCTAAAGGACATGTGTATCTGGCATCTGGCTACCTTTTCTAGTTCAGGTTCTGTCACTCTTTTGCTCTGCTCCAGGTTTCTTGCTCTTTCTCAAACATAAAGCAAACTTGGCCTCAAGCACAATATTCTTACTGTTTCATCAGTTCCTTCCCAATATGTTTTATGTATCGCCCCTTAGGTTACTGAAATCTTTGCTTAAATGTCACTGCTCATAGTCCTTCCCCACCGCTCTTTTTGAAGTAGCATTCTGTCTTTGTAATATTTTGTTTTGCGTTGTTTAACTACCTGAAATTATATTATATAGTTATTTATTGCATTATTTTCAAGTCTTTTCCAGTGGAATGTAAGCTTTTTAGAGGCAGAAAATTTTTAGTTCACTACAAATAAAAAGTAGGAGCTTGATAAATAGTCATTGTATATAATTGTGAAGAGGAATTAAGATCAGGGACTCAGCAGCCAGGTTTCAAATGGGTGACCACAGGCATGTTGAGGTTCCCCAAACTAGACAAAAGTTATCAGGTATGTAAAGAGTGAGGGGAACTATATAAAAGTCAGAAATTTGGAAACGAAGATTTGGATCTCCACGTTGCTATTGGTTCAGTAGTTCAGTAGTCAGGCTAAATTTTGTCGACTCTCACAGTTTGTATTTTCCTTCTACAAATGAAGGAATTGTGTTCAGAATTAGTAAGTATGAATATATACTTATCTTGAGTATGATTAACTGTGCATCTTCAAGTGGAATTCTTCATATGGGATTCGTTAAATAGTATTAAGGAAATTTGCATTAAAAAGCAAGTGTCCTTCAAAAGAACTGCTTATCTCAAAACAAAAGCTATAGGTATTTCCTGACTAGAATTTAAAAACTTTTAAGCATTATTGTCAGTGAAGTTATCTTGTATTACATTTATACTTTGCGTGGTATATCAACATATAAAATTCTTCCCCTTCTTTTCCAAAAAATGTGTTCGCCCTGCCTACTTTTAGATAGCTGGTTACACCAGTTAGGACTCTTTTCGACTGCCAGGAGCACAACACTCAATCAATCAGTTTAAGCAGAAAGAAAATTTATTCAATAAAAAAACCTGAAAATCTTAGTAACAATATTTTAAATAGTATTTTTAACATGATTTATTTTTATTTTGAGAGAGCAACAGAAAGCACCAGTGGGAGAGGTGCCGAGAGAGAGGGAGAGAGAATCCTAAGCAAGCTCCGCTCTGTCAGCTTGATCCCACAAACTAGGAGACCGTGACCTGAGCCAAAACCTAGAGTCAGACACTCAACTGACTGTGCCATCTAGGTGCCTCTTAAATGATATTTTTAAAGCAGAACTTGACCCAGGAATTCATGTGGTTCTCTTCTTCCCTTCTTTTGGCTTAATTATCGTACTCTTAGCACTAGCCTCACATCATTATGAATACCAAAGTCACACCAGAGAAGACAACTTGCCTCCCTCGGTGATCCTGGTAGAAATCTGTCACATTACATTTCCTTAGGTCTGATGGGGACCCATGAAGAAACTTGACCCAATCTCAATGGCATGAAGATCTGATGCTCTTATTGATTAGCCAACCCCCCACTATTCAATCCATCTGTGCATTTTATGTACACTCTTGGAGTCCAGAAGAGCCAACGTATCAAAATACATGGACTGAGAATGGAGGATGGAGTAGAAGTGGTCCTTGAAGGGAAATAACAGTACTATTACAAAAATGCAGGGAGGAGTGGATGCTGAATAACAAAAACCACAGCTCATTAGAAAGTCTTCCACACATAATTTTCATCTGGCACTAATATCATATTTATATATAATAAATGTATATATAATAAAAAGAACTTTTAATATGCTGCCTTCACATACCTTACATTAAAAATTTGGGATTAAATTGAAGAAATTCTGTTAGAGAAAAAAATTATTCATTAATCTACTTTGTGAGAGAAATGTATACAGCACTTAAACTTTTTTTTAAAGATATTATTTTAAGTAATCTCTAACCGAACATGGGGATCAAACTCACAATCCTAATATCAAGAGTCTCACACTCTACCAACTGAGCCAGCCAGGCACCTGTACAAATTTTAAGCTTTTACTATGACAGAATAAATGGACTTTGAGTGAAAGAACTAAATGCACTTTGAATCACTGGATCTGGATCTGGTTTTCCCCTCTGGCCTAACTCAGCCAGACCAGGGTTTCCTTTCTTCCTAGATTCTTAGATGATTACTCCTCAGGTATAGTTCCACTTTTCAGTGCTCTGAGCTTTTGTTCATGCTGTTGAAATTTTGATAAACACTATCTTAAATCTTTTAATCTAACTTAGAAAGAACTTAAATATTTATATCAAGTCATACCACCCAAGAGTTCTGTATTTTTCTTTATTTATTCAATCCTTCCATATTTAGTAATAAGAATATTTAGTTTATGTCACACAGTTGTCTTTCTTAATTTAAATTAATTCCTAGATGTTTTGTGATTAATTTATCCTTAATTTTGAGTTTTTAAGTGGTGTTTTCACTGGTTATTACTGACACATAGGGGAATTAGAAATTTTTGCTTACTTATATATAATATACTTTTCTAGTCACTTAAATGACTTCTAGAAATTATAATGTTTTCAGGGAATTCTCAAGGATATTCTTGAAATGTAATTATGTGTTATGAAAATAATAATAATTTTACCCCCATTTTGTCTTATCTTTGTTTTGTATTTTATTGTCTTGGCTAAAGTTTCTAAAAACAATAATGTCTATAAGGGTTTGATTAGGAAAACAGAACTAATTTGAGTAGAAAGAAATTTAGCACATCCATACCTGCTTATTGAAAGACAATTCTCTGGGCGCCTGGGTGGCATCCGACTCTTGATTTCAGCTCAGGTCATGATCCCAGGGTCATGGGATTGAGCCCCACTTTGGCCTCCGCTGAGCACGAAGCCTGCTTAAGATTCTCTCTCATGGGGCGCTTGGGTGGCTCAGTCAGTTAAGTGTCCAACTTCAGCTCAGGTCATGATTTTAGGGTCCATGAGTTCACCCCCCATATTGGGCTCTCTGCTGTCAGTGCAAAGCCTGCTTCGGATCCTCTGTCCCTCTCTTCCTCTGTCCCTCCCCTGCTTGTGCTTGATCTTGCTCTCTCAAAAATAAACATTAAAAAAAACCCGATTCTTTCTCTCCTTCCCTCTGCCCCTCTCCCCCAATCAGGTGCTCTCTCTAAGATAAAAAAAAATAATAATAAAAGTTTAAAAATTGAAAAAATAAATAAAAGACAATTCTCCATGGTGTTTCTGAATATTTTGTATAGCATCTTGTTCTAGACTATCTTTCCAAGGATATTTATAGCAAACAAACTTGGAACAGAGAGATAAGGTCTCCTGGGAGCAGAGTAGGTTTGTTTCCTGATCAGGATAATAAAGATGTCTTCCCTCCTGATAAAGATTGGACACATTGGCTGTCTTCTTGTAAGACTAGAGGTCTCCTAAGTTCAGGATTTCTCACCTGCAACACAAAGCTACTTTGTGTGCATCATCTACCCATGTGGCTCCACATCACTCCCATGGGACTTGGGCAAGTGTGTGAACAAGAAGCTTGTGCTGCCTGCTGTACCATCTTTGTCTCTGATCGAGAAGTCTCCTATCACTGCCAGCATTTATGAAACTGTAGTAGGATAATTTTAAACAGGGTACAATTTCACACCCTTTATAGCTCTAGATATTGTCTGTTGATGTCCATGAGTTTCTTGCAGTTGCTGCTGGAGATGAATTGTTTTTCCTTTTCTCCTTAAGAATTTTTCATGATTGTCTCCCTTCCTGTAATCTAACCCTAAAGGCAAAGGAAATGCAAATTCCCGTAAGACACCATATGCTTCTGTGGATAATGGTCATTTTTTTAAAGCACAATCACAATCTCTTTTGACATTCTGTAAATAAACTACAGAATTAGAAGTCTAAAATAAATCATTGACACACACTACATAAAATTGGGACAGTGGAGAAGAAAAAATTAATATATACTATATATTATATGTATTATATCATATATAATATACATTATTATATATATATTACAATATGTATATAAAAACAAGAAAATATGTATAGCCAATGCAGCCCTTATTTTTGTAACCAGTCATGAGGCCATTTTGATTTTCATTATTTTCTTCTTCCAATACTTATTACTAAGTTCCTCAATTGATCATAAGTTTGTTTGTTTACCCAAACCTTTACATCTGAAGGAACTAAACCATTAGCGTTCTTAACTGCATTGAGTTGATGTAGTCTTCTATTCTTCCATCACTGTATATGGAAACACTCTGGGTTCCACACTTCTCCTGATTCCCCTGGGTAGCAACAGCCTTCTTTCTTCATTAATAATTGGAACCAGTCACTTGATCAAATACAATGACCCCCTTCCTTTCTTTGACTCTCTCAGAAATAAGACTTCTAAACTAATAGAGCCCAGACTTATAGGTATTAGAAACATTGAAGGTATTTGCATCCTTAGTTCTTGGATCCATATATTTTGGATACAGAAGAAAAAGCACTATAAACTGGATATTGGTTTAGCATACCCAGTCAATCTTCTGGGACAGCATATCAATACTTCACAGTTGTTTACTGAATCTCTAGTCTAAGTTCATTTTTAGTATATTATTGCACAGTTCTGTCATGTCAGCTGCTTCTTCTGTTGACAGTGTATATGGTAAGACTTACTACTGTCATGGATATGAGTCTAAACAAAGAACTTCACTTATTTTGCTGTAAAATGAGTTCTTTGGTCAGAAGTAATGTTGTTGTTATTGAATATCATGATTTTTAATAAAGCATTCATGAAGTCTTTAGATTATAATACTGTCCCAAATATTGTGGGTAGGAAAAAAAAATCCGTATTTTTAGTGTCTGGTCCTGTGAAGTCAAATGGAAGGAAAGGTAGTCAAATAATTATGTGGTAAATGGTGCCATTTCAGATATGCAGTGTTGATTTTTGCTAGTAATAAGTATGTTATGTAGCAAGTGCTGAATTATCTATCCCAATCATGGATTTAGGAACTTGGTAAATAATCTAGGGTAGACTCATAGGTCTAGGAGTCCATTTTTAAAGGAACTTGAGCCAAAACTTCATCTCTCTTGGCCTCCATTAGACCTCACACTGACTGATAGAGCATGAAGCCATTTTAGGTCCTCTGGGATTCATGTCAGCTCAGGGCCACTGCTCTGTTATCCCTATTCTGCATTGCAAGGTCACTCTGATAAACGACTATAATTTTTTGATGAAGGCTATGAAGACTTTACTGTCACCATTATTGAAAGGTGCTTCCTCAAACAGATTTGGCCTTCTAGTTGTTCAAAATAAAGTCATCAGTGGTGCCTGGGTGGCTCAGTCGGTTGAGCGTCCGACTTCAGCTCAGGTCATGATCTCGTGGTTCGTGAGTTCGAGCCCTGCATCGGGCTCTGTGCTGACAGCATAGACTCTGGAGCCTGCTTCAAATTCTGTGTCTCCCTCTCTCTCTGCTCCTCACCCACTCATTCTCTCTCTCTCCTTCAAAAATAAATTTAAAAAACACATCAAAATAAAGTCATCAAATTCTAGATTCTGCCAATAAAACGTATCTGAAGTCTTGGATGTGGAAATGTGCATTATGTGGTCACAGTTATATTTAGGAAAATTGATTTCATGGCTCGTGTCTCCAGGCCATATTGGCTTGTTAGAGGAACCTATACTGTAGGTTCTAAGGTCCAATTCTGAGTATCATAGAAACTAAGCATGAGGCAACCAAAATGAGGATGACATTTTAGCTAGAAAAGTCCTGAGATATGGTTGGACATTGTTTCTGGCTTCTTTGCTTCTCTCCTTCACCAACAGATTTGTGATCTACCCTACATCTTTTAAATAAATTCTTTCTCTTGTAAGTGGTGGGAGTAAATTGCACTTGGAAAAAAAAAAACAGAACAAAACAAGGCAGATGTAATCCTTGTATAGAACACAGTAGAAAATTACAAGTGCTCAGGAATATTTAAAGTAGAGATTAGTCCATATCTGAACAAGTATTGCCCATAAGTACAGGAAGATTAGAAGGACAAAATGATCAATACAGAATAGTTTTTCAGGCTAGGGGAAGATCAAAGATTTATTATCTCTGTTGACAAGTGCAATTACTAAGTAAGCATCAAAATCAGTGTCCCCATGCCATCAGTGGAGAGCTAGAGCTAAATGAAAGCTGCAGATCTGAGTTTAAATCATGATTCCAAACACTTATTCGCTATGAAACCTTGATAAATTGCTTAATCTCTTTTAGGCAATTTTCCCATCTTTCAAGTGGGGATAATAATACTTGACTTGTAGAGTCATTAGGAAGATTTAATGAGAAAATGGAAGTGCCCATCATAGTGTTTGATACACAATAGATATTCTATAAATATGAGTTTCTTCACTCCGTTTCCTCTGCTCACAGGAAAGACTACAGTCTTAAAATTTGATATACTTAGTGATGTTAAGGCTCTTGTAAAAGAAATGATAGGTACACACATTTTATTCATTGCAGTATGAGTTATTTCTTTTGACTTTAAAAACCTAGAATGAATTCATCACATTGTATAAAACACAGAAATATCTCCAGCTGGAAGCTGTTAATCCATTCACTGTATCAATTCTAATTAACAAGTCATATAGTTTCTAAAATGAGGAATGTGATCAGATTATGGTAATCAACATATTCTAACTAAACTCGAAGACAAAGAACCTTCAGTACAAAGAACAGTTCTAATTTTGTGAACCTAATTTAAGCTCGAGATCATAAGTCAATAACATCAATAAAGTACAGACATCCTCCACACAATATCTTCCCAGTTTAATCCTTTTTTGATACTTTTTTATTTAAAATACTTTTAAATTTTGAAATAGTTTAAGACTCATTAGAAGTTGTGAAAAAATAGTTGCATTCTCATCTACCTTTGCTCTGCTTCTCCCACTGAAAACATCTTATATAGTCATAATACATTACCAAAACCGGGAAATTTATGTTGTAAGTAGTAAATAATGCTACTAACTCAACTACAAACCTTATTCATATTTCACCAGTTTTTAAAAGCTTCTTAGTTTTTAGTACCCAGATGTAAAGAATGTACATTGCTATCAATTTATGTTTTATTGAGCAATGTTTATATGGAAAAACATATGTTAATTTCCTCCAAATGCAATAAAACATATTTAAAAGAGATGTGTAGGAAAATTACATTCTGTATACTATTGGGTAGATCATCAGAACAATGTGTTAAACATTTTGAAAACCATACTAAGCAAATGTGCATCTAAACTCTCCTCCATCCACAAATTTCAAGTTTTAAGTCTGCACTTTACTTGGTAAGTAGAGGGTATTATGGGAAATGTTCTTGTTTTTAATTATTACTTTGATCTGCCTTATTTATAACAAATTTATTTACTACGATTTTTTTCCTGTGTGTTTAACATGGTATTTCATGCAAATTCTACATATTACTGCTTAAAAAGCAACCATTATATTTAAAAAAAAAATCACTGATGATCAGGAAGCTATGTTTAAAGCATTGTAGCTCCTACCATTACAGTATGCTTTTTGTATATGTATTTACCAGCTTTTAGTTTAATTCTGGAAATTTGCTGGGGAATTTGGGATGATGTATAATGCAGTGTCATTTTCCTCTATTAAAATAATGGGTTATAGGCTCTTGGTTAGTGTTCTCACACAAAACTTCTCATTTTCAGCAACAGATTACTGGCATTAAGTGAGAGACGCCAATATATAGATTTAGTAACATGGAGATCCCTAAAGCAGGTACATCAGTGGAATGTGATTGTTCAGCTATTCCATGGGATGAACTGTTCCCCCTGAAATTTAAAATATTACCAAAGTAATGCCCCCAAATCAGTGGGGCATGGAAGATATATTCAGTAAAATCATGATGAGGGAAAAAACTGGCAAACTGAAAACAATTTTAAAAACCTTACCTCATAAATCTTTGTTTCTACTCATTTTCTTCCCTTTCCTGGAAATACCACTTTTCTTGTTTTCTAACCTTCAGCATCCTACTCTGCACCCAAAGGGTGACCCCACTAGCCCCTCTTTCAGGACATATGCTGTTCAATACTATACGTAACCCTTAGCCTCCATTTCAGTGCATCTTTGCATCTTCCGTTTGACAAGTCCTAGTTCTGCCCTATTGCTAATTATGTCGAAGAGGATGGAAATAAATTCACTTTATTATTTCTACAATAAGACACTGCTTTTGCGGATCACCCAAGCTTAAAGTTGGGAGTAAAAAGTTGTATTTGTGTTTGATGCTAAGACAAGTTTCTGAGGAAGAAAAGGTTTCATTTATAGATTATTCTCATCCTATGATTTGTCTTTGACTAGTAACATTTAAATCAAAAGATTTAAGCCCTTGGGGCGCCTGGGTGGCTCAGCTGGTTAAGTGTCCGACTTTGGCTCAGGTCATGATCTCATGGTCCATGAGTTCGAGTCCCCTGTCGGGCTTTGTGCTGATAGCTCAGAGCCTGGAGCCTGCTTTGGATTCTGTGTCTCCCCCCTCCCTGGCCCTCCCCCACTTGTGCTCTGCCTCACTCTCTCAAAAATAAATAAATCTTTAAAACAATTTAAAGACTTAAATATGAATGTGACCTTGGATTTCTTTTTCAATAATATTCTTTCCTCAAGCAAATTCTGATTATCTTCAGTTACAACACTCAACTTAAAATTCATGCCTCAAAATTTGCAACCAAGGAATTTTACTCAGAATTTAACAACTAAAGTATACGAATGTGCAATGATCTCATTTGATTGCCCATTTTTTCAAGAAATGTAAAGAAATTTTCATGGGTTATTGTCATCATATTAATAATTCCATCTCAGTCAGTTAAATGTCTGACTTTGGCTCAGGTCATGATTTCACAGTTTGTGGGTTCAAGCCATGCATCAGGCTCTGTGCTGATAGCTCAGAGCCTGGAGCCTGCTTCAGATTCTGTGTCTCCCTGTATCTCTGCTCCTTCCCCACTCACACTCTGTATCTCGGTCTCTCTCTGTCTGTCTCTCTCTCAAAAGTAAATAAACATTAAAACATTTTTTTAAAAAAATAACAATTCCATGGGCTCAGCATCGCCTTTGTACTTTTCACTTGGCATTGGTTATAAGAGACATTCAAAAGTTCCCTATTTACCAAGAAAATCTATGTGGGAGGAATCTGGCATCTTTGTGTGCATGTATATAGAATCTAATGAAAATAAATGACTTGTTACTCAAGAAACAATAGAGTCTTAAAATATTCTGGCTTCTAAATTTGTTTGTTACCTTCAAATAAATTCAATATTTTTAAGCTTTGCCAGAAATTTGTCAAAAATTCTTTTCTAGCCATTTGCTTTTCCCAAATGAAGACTATGAAAATACTTGGGGTTGAATTAATTATGGCTTTGGTCACATTGATCCACATTTAATATTTTGGACTGCACATTCTGTAGCAGCCATTCTGCACAATACCCAGAATTCAGTCATTTGGCTGAATTGAAGAGGTTGTTGAACTCCATCCAAAAAAGGGATGAGAAGTATGTATGACAGCTCATCTTTTCATAGAAGGAACAATATTTATTCACATGCAGATGTTTCCTGCCCTCCCTCTTTCCTCCTCCACCAGTGTTGCTTAGGAAAGTCTGTCTCTGCCCACTCAGCTACTCTTCCTTAAGGAAAATGATAAGGGACACCAGATGCTGGGCTTATAACATAGAGAATATGGAGAACGGACAGGTAAAATCTAGAGGGTCAGGCAATGGGCGAGACGAAGGGGGCTGCAGAGTGAAGCCCAGGACCACTCTTACCTCTTGCTGAGATTTGGGAGTTGAAGAGAAGTTGTAACCTGAGTTCAGCTGCAAAGAGTGATGGAATTAGTTTCTAAGGAAGTACTATTGTGGATTAGAAATTATACCTTTTAATAGTATTTAAAAGACAGAAGTGCTTTTGAATTTGATTAGAACTGGTCAGTGGATTCGATTTGTAGATTAGTAGGTTACAACTCATTTTCCAAAATGATACTTGATTTCTTTGACTCTAATAATCTTAGACTGCTTTTGTAGAAGCACAGGGCAGCTCTTTCCTCTATGGTCCTCTGCCCTACAAATTCTTATTGCCTTCGCCTCAGGCTCCATATCCTGTCTCCTGACTGCAGAGTAAGCTGGGCTGTGCCTCAGTCGCCTCTGAGGGAAGCTCTGTCCTGGCAAGAAGCTGGAGCACTCCTATGTCTCACCTCCTTTGTTTCCCGTCTCTCGGGGATCACTGTCCTGCACTGCTTTGTGTCTACTGCCTGAAAACTGTTCTTTCACGTAGCTTGTCTGTTTTTATTTTCAGTTATTCAATGGGGGGAAGTAAATCTCATAGTCCCTCATGTCCAAGAGCGTGCAGTCTTCTTTTTCATTTACCTTTAGTAGAGAGGAATGCTTTCAATGCTATTTTAGTCTTTAAAATTTAAAGATTTAAAATTACCTCCTCAGAGGCAACATTTACCAGGATCAAATGACTGGCTCATTGCTGAATTCACGGGCTTGTTCTATGCTATGATGCTTCCTCACCAGGAGGCCAATTTGAGCATAGCAAGAGGGCACCTTCGGTTATCTCCCTAAATTCTGTTTTCTGTAATACTTCCCCTTGTGCTTTGTTTATATGTTCATACCCACATTCTCTTTTTTAGAGAATCTACAAGTTAAAAGTACACAATATTTATTTAACTGCCCAAGACCTACCGCTGAATATCGGCGTTTGCGTGTTTCTGTGTGGGAGAGGAAGTGGGTGGTGCGTGTGCATATCTCTATACACCCACATACACACAAAGACACACACACACACACACACACACACACACACACTCTTGTATGTTCCAGGACCATGAGCAATAACATACAACATGTTGTGATGTTTGCCCAGGTACAATAATTTCTTTGCCTATCAACTGTCTTCATTTGTGGGGTGTTGGTTCTGTCTACATCTTGGTTCTCCCTGGTCCTTCATCATGTTCAGCATCACCATGAGTTTTGTAATCAAGATGTTTACTCATCTGGGGTGCCGGGGTGGTTGAGTCAGGGTCTGACTTCAGCTCAGGTCATGATCTCCCTGTTCCTAGGTTCGTGCTGACACCCCAGAGGCAGGAGCTTGTTTCAGATTCTGTGTCTCCCTCTCTCTCTGCCCCTCACCTGCTCACACTCTGTCTCTGTCTCTCTCTCGTTCTCAAAAATAAATAAACATTAAAAATTTTTTAAATTAAAAAAAGAAGTTTAACTCACCTATTTTAAATCATGTATAGTATTTTTCCCATTTTGTTATAAATAGTGTTTAACTTTCTCTTCATCTGATTTAAAACCATTTCTGAGTCATCCTAAACTCTCTCATTTCCTTGTTCTTCCCTGTGTTATGCCATTTTCTGTCCTTTTAGAAAGATTTCCAACGTTTTCTACTTCGAAAGTGCTTTCTGCCCTCCTCTCTGTGCCCCCTCATAATTCTTTCCTTAGGTATAACCAGATCGCTTTCTTTCTTCATGTGAAAACTGAAATTTTTTCTCACACACAAGATCTCTTACCAACCAGAGAAGCCACTTTATCTTACCACGAGTTCCCCCAAATGCCCTCATGTTTACCCAAGAAACATGATCTGTACTATACTTCTATACAATGTGAGCATTTCATTTCATATCTTTTTGTTTGTCTTTCTGCTTGTAGGTTTGTAAGTCACCTACAAATCCATCTACAAAATGTCTGAGGGTGTAGGATGTGTTACTGACATTATTATGTCTGCCGAGCTTTGAACACTTTACTACCACATATAAAAAAGCACTTAAAGAGTAAAACAGTAAAGACCTTGATGATAACAATCCATTCACAGTTGGGTTTTCTCTTGTACGTAATTAACAACTCAAGAAATTATCTATTTTAACATGTACAGAATTCTCTCGGGGGAGAAAAAAAAAGACAGATGGAATGAGGAATGCGAATGAAAAAAATGTGATGGTACAGTGAACACCCCAGCATGCATTTTACATAATTTACACAAATCTGTTCCAATTTGTGAGCCAGAACAAAAATAGCACAATTTGTCAAATAAAAGTTAAAACTTTGTTGAAAATTATAAGCCTTGAATTATACATCACATTGTTAGATTGGCCATTATTAAGCACACCATAAGGGCAGCAATCTAAGTATAAACATGCCCTCTTTCACAGCTGCACAATTGTCTTAATTGGCACTAATTTCCCTCCAATTGCAGGATCATTTGTTTTCCTTGGTTTGGAAAAGCGGAGTGAGTTCACTTTCTGTATCAATACACGGAGGAAAATAAGCAGAGGTCCCTTGTTTTGCTTGCAAATAAGGAGAACTGATTCATAATCAATATGTGAAATACATTTTGTGATGTAGCCTCCATCTTGCTCACTTCATGACATGTACTGGAACTGGACCGAGGTAACATTATTTTTGATATACGCTTTGTTTGAATTCACATTTTCGGTGGGTTAGGAATATGTAGTAATTAGTCTTCAAAATATATCTGAAATATTTGAAAATAAATTAATCCCATGTTTACCATGTGCAGTTAAGCTTGACAACCATAATATCGCCATGGAACTGTTTTTGTTGAATATTGTTTACTTCTAGTAAAATAAATAAAAAATGTCAGACACCATGTAGAACTCCAAAACCAAGGAAATCATATAGGGTTTTGTTGATGAATGCTGCATGAAGGATTTTGTGACTTAGTTCTAAGTGATCTCAGGTTTTAAAGTTCAGGGAGATTAGTTTAAGAAAGTGTCAGGACAGCTCAAGGTATATTTTAAAGATGAAAGATGGTCAACTGATTCATTTCAATATGTTTTAAAATCATTCTCTTTCTCTTTATAAATAACATTTGTTTTGGAAAGTGCAACGTGAGGGAACTTTGATAGTCTCAAAGAGCTAAGGATTCAATGCAGTCACTTGAAAGATCCTTACAGCAGAAGGCGCTCATTCAGAAGATAGTCATCATGTGATTTTTTGATGGGATGAGGCACACTGCTATGTGGTATGGTCTATGTCTCCTGAAATGAAACATTTATTTTATGTAGTTCTTTAAGAGATCCTCTTGAAATTTCAAACATCTCTGGGGCTCAGGTTATAGGATAAGATGTTCTCCAACATTGAGAAATGTTTGATGCCTTTTCCCTTGGTTCAAAAACAGAGTACAGTTTTTCAAAATCTTCTGCTATCTCTTCTCATTAGAAGGGACTTGGAAATTTTATTCTGTAAACAAATAAGCCCCCTGTAAGGGGCTTGGAAATTTTATTCTGTTCCAAGGCTGTCTGGACCTGGATAATTTGGACTCAGTACCAGCATTTGGGACCTTTAAAGAGTTTGACTAGATGCTTGGTCTTTGCCATAAGTTGCTGTCTCTTTTCTAGTGGGCTGGTCCAGGCTTCTTAAAGAGAATGTAAATGTACTAGAGACCTGAGAGATGTCTCTCCCCCTTATGTCCCCGGCCATTAGCACAATGCTTGTCACACAGGAGGCCCACAACAGACCTCATAAATAAATGAGTTTATTAATCCCATGCTGACAATACTAGGAGTCACAAACTGCGAGTATCATTAAGTATATGCACACCATACCTATTACACCTCTGTAATCCTGGGTCAAACATAAATTTAATACTGGAACAATCTGGATTCTAATAACAGTTTCATTAGAATAGTGTAAACAGCTGGAAGCTCTTGACATTAAAAAGATAATTATATTTCCATAGTTGTTTTGCACTATGTACAAGCTTAAGATAACCAGCTACTTTGTTACAAGTGCCATATTGGTGTCACAGCAACTTTGGAGGAAGTCAAAGTGAATGTGAAGCTGAAATGGTAATGACCTGAAGAGATAATTTAACAGTGACTACAGTGACTCCTGCTGGGAAGTTGATGCCAAATTTCTGGCAAATATGTGAATTCTTGTGAAGCTCCGTATGTTTGCTTTTTCATAAACTGTATTATTTTACAATAATTTTACAGAAAAGTAAATCTTTACAGAAAAGTCTCAATGATAGTGCAGAGAGTTTCCATATATCTTGTATCCAGTTTCTCCTATTAGCATCTTTTATTACTATGGTGCTTTGGTCATAATTACTTTATCCCTATTGATACATTGTTATTAACTACACAATGCTTTATCAGATTTCATTAGTTTTCCTCTAACAGTCTTTTTCTGTTCCAGAATCCTATCCAACATACCAGATTACATTCATCTTCATTGTTTCCTTAGCTTCCTCTGGACTGGGACAGTTTCTCACACTTTTCTTGATCTTAATCATCTTAACAGTTTGAAGAGTACTGGTGAGGTATTTTGTAGCATATCCCTCAGTTTAGGTTTGTCTGATATTCTTCTCAGATTTAGACTGGGAGGACAGGTTTTCAGGAGGAAGATCACAGAGCATAAAGTGTCATTTGCAACACAACAATCCAAAGAACATACTATCAGCATCACTTATCACCAATGATATTAACCTCGATCGCCTGGCTGAGGTGGTGGCTGTCAGGTTTCTTCTTTTTATAGTTATTTTTTTTATTTCCCCCCTTTTCTTTATATACTTTGGAAGGAAGTCACCAGGCAGAGCCCACAGTTGAGGGGGAAGTTCTTCCTGAGTTAAGAGTCAAATTCTCTCCGAAAGATATGTCTCTTGTCCTCCATTTATTCAATCATTCGGTTATATCAGTGTAGACCCATATTTTATACTTAAGGTTAAAATCCAACACCATGCTATTCATTTTGTTGCTCAAATTGTTGCAGCTTTGCATCCTCATCAGCACGTGGTATCACCAGTTTTTAGAAGATTTTAGCTATTCTCATAGGTATGCAGTGGGTTTTGTTGTATGGATTTGTTTTTTTACTCAGTCTTAAGCTTAAACAGAGAGTACATCCAAACACAGACTTTAGACACCACCAAATCATTGCCTACAGTTTGTTTTTTAAATCAGACAAAAACAACAAACGCACATACACAGCACATCTGTGACCAGTATTTATCTGACACCAGCCATATAACATTAATTTCAAGAAATTTCTCCCACTGGCAATTTCCCAATCCCTTCTCTCTCCAACAATTCCTCCAGCTCAGTGGGACTTCTGACCTATTGACCCTATCCATGCTTTTTCTGTACCTCACAGCCTGCCTGTCCTCACTTCTTTCCTTACCAAGCTTAGATTCCACGATCCATCATTATAATCATTCTCTGTTATACTTTATTTCTTTGCCCCCTTTTTTTTAATCCCCTGGAAAAATTCCCACCTCTAACTCTAATTCTACTCTCTTGTCAGTTCCTATCTGTACCCAAGCAGCTGGCTTTGGGCTACAGAAATCACAAACCCCACCGACTGGTCTAATTTTACATGGGATCTTAGTGCGAAGCCACAAATCCCATTACACCCCCTTCATCAATTTACCTTTCTTCTCCCTCCCACCTTCTCTCTCCTCAAATTTCCAACACCCCCTTTCCTATCTTCATTCTCAACTGATGTCATTGCCTCTTATTTCATTAAGAAAATAGAAGCCATTAAAAAAGAACTTCCACATATTTCCACCCCTAAATCCACAAACCAGCCTACATCTCCACCAACACATATGCTGTCTTCCATTCTTTAGGGATGAATGAACTCTCTGTGCTCCTATCCAATGACAGATCTTCCATGTGGGCATTAGATTCCATGTACTCACACATATTTAAGGACTTAGCTCCCGAAATTTTTCCCTCTCTTTATCCCCGTTATCAGTCTTTATCTATTTTTATCTATCACACCAGTTGTCTCATCATTCATGCTGGAAAAATTCCCATCTTAAAAAACAATAAGCCTGTATCCACATCTCCTCCAACCACTGTCTGATCTTTGCTGCCCTTTGCAACTAGGCCCTTCTGAAAATTTGTCTACACTTATTCCTGTTTCACATTCTCACAGCTGATCTGAGTTGGACGCGTAATGGACTGAGCCACCCAGGTGCCCCAAGTGGAAGGAGTTATATCCAGTATTTTATCTAGCTTCTGTAAGAAACACTATCAGGGAATTTGAGTAATACACACAGACAATATACAAGATTGAAATATTTCAATTGTATTGCTATTTAAATTAGACTACATTTTCCATATTATTCGAATAATTTTTAGCAGTTGTAAATAACTGTTGTAGATAGCTTTTCACCACTGTTGCTTGAGCTGTTATCTCTTAAATTTTTTTCAATACTCTAATAAAATGGTCAGCTCCTGGAAAAGGGGTGCCAATATCCACAAAGTGATTTTGTGTAACAGATGAGAAGGGAAATAAAGTAGCAAAAGTAAATCAATGTAAAGAAATTTAGTTATAAGTGAAGTCATCAGAATTAACTTACAATGCTATAGAGATAATCAAATGTTATCAAGTGTTAAGGGATAACTTTTATATATTTGCATGTAATAATGTGTAATATGCATAAAGTGAAGTAAATTACAGTTATTTGATGATTCACAGACTCTACCAATATAAGTCTATGAAATGCTCCGATTAAACAGCTTAGTTTATTCAAGAAATTTTTTATATCTTATAGAACTTTAGCATGCTCTTCTCTTTTTTTCTCTTTTTCAAGATCAGCCATACACATGTATGAAACCAAAGTTTGTGAAACTAATTTCCCAATAAAGATGTTTTTGTTTTCTTAACCTAATCAATCACTTTTAGTTTATCAGGACTTAGAAAAGAGAAAGAGCACACAGGTAAAAGGAGGGACAGCCCAGGTTTCCTGCCCCTTTGTTCCTAACTGTAAAGTCATTCTAAGACACTATTTCTTCCTCTTTAATATCTGGATGATAATACTGACCATACAGATCTATTCCCAAGGCTATGGTAAGAATCAAAGGGAGTCATGTTACAAAGTACTCCGTAAATTATAACATTTCAAGTAAAGAATTATTATTATGATTGAGATATTGAACAACTTGCTCAACAAAACTCCCCAGAGAAAAAAATCCATTCAATTAGAAAGGGGTAAATTTTGAATAGATGATCATTCAAATGACCTTGTTATCAATTATTTCCTTAGTTAGCAAAAGGAAACAAAAATTCAGTGTCTTGAGCTCTGTGTCACTGTTCTGCATTAGTATTAAAGACCATTATGTTGTACTGTGTGATAAGATATTAGAAATTCAAGACAGGGGTGCCTGGGTGGCTCACTCAGTTGAGCATCTGAATCTTGATTTCGGCTTAGGAAATGGTCTCATGGTTCCTGAGATTGAGCCCTGCATCGGGGCTCTGTGCTGACAGCAGGGAGCCTGCTGGGGATTCTCTCTCTGCCATTCTCTCTGCCCCTCCCTCACTCACATGCATGCACATGCACACACGCGTGCGCTGTCTCAAAGTAAATAAACTAAGAAAAAGAAAAAATGAAAAGAAATGCAAGACTGCTTCAGAGTCTCTAAAGTCTCTAGATCCTCCTCTTATTACAGGGCTTTGATGTCTATTTCACCTCCTATTAAATCCTTCAGTGATGGGGATTACATCTTGTATCTATAAGCCTGTATTTATAGCAAATAGATACTTTCAGGAGCTCAGTAAGAGCTCAATAAATAAATGTTTAATTTCCAGATGGACAGAGTAGAAGGAAAGAGCTATGCAATGTCAGGAGTTTCAAGATCAAGACTCAGTTCTGTCAATTGAGTTATTAAAGTACATGATCTTGGTGAGTAACTTCACCTCTCTGGATGCTCAGATTCCTCATGTGTTAAATGAAGGAATTGGAATCGAGTCCCTCTAGAATCGTCCACTTCTAAGTTTCTATAAATTCTAATTCTTGTTTATTTTACCCAATTATGTATCATCCCTTTATGTTAACATTCGCCAAGGAACACCCCAGCCTTGCATATTATCTGTGACATTCAATCCAACAAAGTTCCCAGCCCTGACAAAGGCACACTTTTATCTAGAAATATAACTTTATGCTAATTGTTCTTCCTTGAACTTCAAAAACATGCAAGGTATTATTTTAGAAATGCAATCTGTGGTTTTTGCAAGGAAGCAATATTCAGGGAAAATTCAATTATTAGCAGTTGAGATATAACCAAATAAATCTTGTTGTTTAATTCAATTATCATGTTTAAAACTTACCCTATTGAAATGATATGGTATTATGTTGCTTGAGATAGTTTCTCCATTCATGAAAAATAACATTGGGCTTTGAAATGAAACCAAGGATCTGAATAGTACCCTATGCCAGAGTAGCAATTTCATGGTAGCCATTTTTAAGCACAGTTGCTCTCAGAACTTTCTGTTATGGAGGAGAGAAAAGACTTTTACATTCTTTTTTTTTTAGTTATGACAATACACAGAAGCATAGAGTGCAATGGGGTTTGAATAACTGCCAATACTTTGAAATACTTATTTTTAAAGTCCCTTAGAACATATTTTTCTTTATAAAAATGAACTGTTATATCACTATAAATGCTGAGTGGTTAAATTTACATTACTTAATTTGTATCTGACATAGAAGTACTCTTCCCTTTCAGTAGAATCTGCAAAAAAAAGTATTAGCATTAGAAAATAAATGTCAATTTACTTTTATTATTATTTTTAAATCTAATTTCTGATCAACTAGTCTCCAAGTCCAGAAGGTCTCAGCCTAACCCTTATGCTTTGAATCCACTAACTGACCTAACAAATACTGGGCAAAAAAATCATTGAATAATCACTGGGGGCACCTGGGTGGCTCAGTTGTTTAAGCATCCAACTGTTGGTCTCGGCTCAGGTCATGATCTCATGGTTCTTGAGTTCGAGCCCATGTCAGGCTCTGGGCTGACAACACAGAGCCTGCTTTGGATTCTCTCTATCCCTCTGTCTCTCTGCCCCTCCCCGGCTCTCTCTATCAAGATAAACAAGTAAAATTTTTTAAAAATCATGGAATAATCACTGACCTCAAACTTATTCATGAGGCTCTTTGAAAAATAAAAAATAATTCATCTGAAGGGGCCTCAGCATCTTACCCACCTATCCTTCATTTTTCATGCTTATTTTTTATGGAAAAACAAGGAGGAAGGAGATTTGTTTTAGACATGTTTTCAACTTTTTAGTTTAATAAGGAGGGATAGAGCTTAACAACTTTATAGACAACCTCCTCACACATCTCTATTATCCACAGACGCAAATACAACCACAGGTGGACATACCCATTTTTTTCCTTGGTTCCTAATAGTCTTTTGATTTAAATCCCTGTCTTCTAAAATTCAAAAACAATGTGAAGGTTAGAAACTTAATCAGTGTCTCTTGAGGTAGTTTGCTGAAAAGAAAGAAAAAAGAAAAGGGAAAAAGGATGCAGAAAATTCTGGTTAATATGAAAATACAGGCATTGGCAGCCTTTGTACCTTCTCTTAATTTCTACTAAAGAAGCATCTAGTCATATTGTTTATATGTAATATTAGACATGTATTTTCCTATTTACCTTCACATTCTCTTGTTCTGCCTTTTCCTCTTCCTTATGAAAATGATTCTCCTTCCTCCCTTTCTTTCTCATGAAAGAGGGGCAAAGAAAGATAAATGAATGCAAAGTTAACTAATAAGGGACAGAAGAAATGTTCTTAGCAGTAACCTCACACGCATTATTGTCTCTGTGGTATAATGCCCATTTCCTTGGAAGTCCATTGCTGATTTTTAAAATGTGGCTGCTTTGAATATATTTATCAGTGTATATTAGTAGGTACTTTTCTCTTTTTAAAATTTTTGTTTTGTTTTAAGTTTATTTATTTATCTTGAGAGAGACAGCACGACTCGGAGAGGGGCAGAGGGAGAGAGGGAGAGAGAGAATCCCAAGCAGACTCCATAGTGCCAGCACAGAGCCTGATGCTGGGCTTGAACCCATGAACCGCAGAATCGTGCCCCATGCTGAAACCAAGAGTGGGACGTGTAACCGACTGAGCCACCCAGGTACCCCGGTACTTTTCTTTTTCTTTTTTTTTGTTAATTTTTTTTAACGTTTATTTATTTTTGAGACAGAGAGAGACAGAGCATGAACGGGGGGAGGGTCAGAGAGAGATGGAGACACAGAGTCCGAAGCAGGCTCGAGGCTCTGAGCTGTCAGCACAGAGACTGACGCGGGGCTCCAACTCACAGACCCTGAGATCATGACCTGAGCCGAAGTCGGACACTTAACCACTGAGCCACCCAGGCGCCCCATACCCTGGTACTTTTCTTAACATAGAAGTCACTTGTACTGTTCCAGGGAAAGCCTTTCCTATAGTTTGCTGATCTATGAGATTAGACTGAAGGAGAACATGGGGATAATATGAGACAAATGAATAAATAAAAACCACTGATTTTATGCCTTAGCCAGCTAAGTCTTGACCTGTTTTTTTCAATTCAGGCTATACCTCTTCCTCTACTATACATTACTCTTTAAACAATGGTCCATATCTCCTCAGTATAGAATCTCAGCAATTCCTCCTACTTCCAACCTAACACCTATGCTACCAAAGCCAAGTTCTCAAAAATTTTCATTGAAAGTTTGATTCCTTAAGACTGGAACCTTTATCCCTTCCATAGTGAGAATTAATTAATGAAAAATTTTTATTGTAGCAGATGAATAAGATAAACACTCTCTTCTCCCAGGTAAACATAGTGGGTTTGATAGCATTTTCCTGGAGATGATAGTCTCACTTGTGTTGCTTAACCAAGAGGAGTGTCCAGATAGAAGGAAAATTTCAGCTTCCTGGACAGTAATGTTGGGGGAAGCTGAATCTTGTCATGATATCTATTATTCATACTTACTTTGTTGGTTCAGGTCTCCAATATTTCATTTTACGTCAAGTCACTGAAATCCAGAACATTTCAACTGTTCTACATGTTGGTATGCTTGGCAATAGAGTCACCATCATCCCAGAAAAAGGAGCCAGATGTTTCTCCCTGTTCATCTAGAGCAATTATGAGGCCAAACAGATTCAGATGGCTGTAGAAAAAGAGTGAAAATTGTATTTTCAGAGTTAGAAGGACTTACCTCCAACTATCTCATAGAAGTACCTAGAAAAATGGTGAGTCCTTTCTTAAACATTTTTACCAAATGTCTACTTAGTTTATTGTTGAAACTCTCCAGTATTGGGAAACTTAAGATATTCTTAAGCAACCTATTTCTGCTCTGAACTGCTCAATCTGGGGTGGAAAATGTGATTATCAAGAGCACAGGCTTCTCAAATGCCATCTGCTGGAAAGAAGTAAATGTTTTCATAACTAATAAAGTGACAATATAACTATTATGCCATGCTAATTGAAAGTGCACCCCTCAGTCTCTTTGGCCTATCTACCACAAAGAGAAAGTTATAACAAAATTGCCAAAGTCATTGAATCTGGGAACCTGGGAACTGGTTTTAAAGTAGGACCAATGTGATTCCAGGGAAATGAAGCTTGAATAGTAATTTAGAGACTCTACTTTGCTGATAGTTGCATCTCAGGAACAAGGATGTCAGAATCCGTGTGCCCCATTTTTGTGATTCCACAATGAAAACAGAATTCAATTTGATCCTAACCACGTGGTAAGAGAAAATTGCATAGTAAGAAAAGAACTACACAATGCAACTGATAAAACAAATTTACGTTGAAGAGGCTGAGTTATTGTGAGAGTTTCTTAAGAGAAATATTTTGGTTTCATATGAAATATACTTATTTCATTAAATTTTTCCTATTGAGATGAAAAGTTAGGCATGAGACTCTCTCTTCTTTCTTGACAATGAGCAACATACTAACTTGAATCCAAATGAGTCTATTATTCAAGTTAGTGCTTGGAAACTATGGATAGTATCTAGTTCAAAGGGTCTTCAGGGACTTTCCATATTTCAAAAATGTCTAGCCAAAATGTTTCTCTAATAATGATGTATATTTTTAGTTGATTTTACTTTCAATTAAGGTTGATAAGTTCTGATTTGCTATTATGAATCTTTGATGTAAAATAGAAATATGAAGTAATTATTACTGTTTAAAAATCTGCTTGTTTGCTAGACAAAATCTTTGCTTACATGGTATCAATGGAGAAAAAGTGACTAATTAAATATAACCTAAATGGATAAAAGCTTAAAGACCCTGAGTTAGCCTTCATATAAAACCTAGGAGAGAATTCATGAATCAAAAGCCACTTACTGTCTTAAAAATAATAATAGGAATATATGTAGCTCAGGATAGCTTGGAACTGGATCAAATGTTGAAGCATATCATCTACTCATCTGTCTCACTCCCTTTTCTTCCTTCCTTTTTTTGTCCCTGCTTTCTCTCTCTCTTTCTCTCTCTCTCTCTCTCTTTCCTTCTTTCTCCCTCCCCTTACTGTCTCCCCCCCCCACACACACTGACTCACATATTCACATGTATAAACATACACATAGACCAATAATTGTACCACTGACTGACCACTCTTCTGTCACTGGCCTCTCACTCACAAATAGCCCTCCTCAGACACTCCCCAAGCAGCAACTTTCAACCAGAACAGGAAGGTGGAGTCCCCAGGTCAGTTCCTGACAGGATGTGCCTGTTACCTCAGCACTATCATTTTGGCTGGAAACTGTGTTGGCAGAACATATCCAGGAACGAAAAGAGGAATTACATCTAGAGGAGCAGAAGCTTCAACAAACTTCTGCAAAGGAGGTGGTACTTGACCCCACTAGCCTAGAACAAGCTAGAACTAAACACTCAAACTACATAATTGGTAACAAAGCATTCCAGCAGACATAGGAAGTTGAAATCCAAACTTCTGTTTAAATTCAACAAAACATTCATGGAACTCACTAATAGGAAGGATGACTTAAATGTCTAATTCAGTGTTAGGAAAAAAACCTACATAAATTCAAGTATGTAGAATGTATAAAAGCAGCATTCATTAGTATATACTTACTTCAGAAGTTTGACTCTATAACCACATTTACTCACTAAAAAGCCAAACGATGATATAAGTTAACACGATGCTGGGCTACAAAATTTTAAATTTGATATAATAACAAAATTTTGTGTATGTGTGTTTCTTATTCTTTTTAAAAGTTCAATATTATTAGAATATGAAATTTAATGCAAATATTTATGGAAATTTATGAAGCACCTCTAGAGAATATAGTTCTTGCAAACCATTGGTTTAATTAAGACACTGCAATAATCTGACCACAAGAACAGAGGATTTTTAATACCTTTTCCCTCACACACAAATGATTGATAATTTAAAAATAGATCACATTTCTGGGTGCCTGGATGGCTCAGTGGGTTGAGCGTCCCACTTCAGCTCAAGTCAGGATCTCATGGTCTGTGAGTTCAAGCCCCGTGTTGGGCTCTCTGCTGACAGCTCAGAGCTTGGAGCCTGCCTCGAATTCTGTCTCCTCTCTCTGTCTTCCCTCTCCCACTTGCACTCTGTCTCTGTCTCTCAAAAAAAAAAATAAATAAATAAAACATTTAAAATTTTTTTAAAAAATAGATCACATTTCCTTTTTTCCAATTTAGGATTAGTCCTATGTGTATAGTCAAAACTTACTTCCATAAAGATTTCTTGAATACTGGGCAAGATTAGGCAATGCTCATCATAGCAAACTTGAAGAATGTGGAGAAGTGGACTCACTTAAAATAACCGCTTTATAGTAGAGGTGTCATATTGCTTCCCCTCATATTCCACCACTCTCCCACACGGTGTAGCTGGGTGGAAAAGGTGAGCTGAATCAATGATATTATTATTTCTTGGGACACTGAACTATAATACAAGAAAAGAGCCTACCACTTATCACACAAGCACAAGGGAGATATAAAATATATCTCTCCCAAGAGAAATATAATTCTCTTGCTGTGGCCAAAGAGTCTATTACAAGCTGAGGCCCTTTGGAAGCCAATTACTAGTAAAACAAACAGTCCCATGGAATGCAGAGTCCTGCTAACAGTACAACACTGGGCTGAAATTTCCCAAACTTTTGCAATTGAATTCTGAATTTCCCCAAGAAATCCAAAGTTATTACACTTGATGCTCTTAGATTTCCATGAGATCTCCTTTCTCATTTCATGTGTATTCCCATGATAAATTCCATACTTGAGCTAACTTGAATGAGTTTCTGTTTCTTGCAAGAAAAAGCACCTGATTCATGGACTATAATCTCTATTACATTCTTCTATAAACAAAAGTCACTGTGGAGAGTCATTTGCTTTTTAAGAATTTAAATGTGTGCATAAAATCAATGTCTACCATGCTTCTAAAAATAAACATTCATCCCATCTCTAATCTTAAATTTTTGTCAATCCATATATGGCTCAATTCTTCTATTTTGAGAAGAGCAAACAATTCTAAACAGAGTCTTACAAAGAACCAAGCTAGAATTATACAGTGCAAAGCTCTAGAAGTCATATAAAAGCAGTGAAAAAAAAATACCATATAAATCTCTGAGTTCATGGATTTATTTTTTTTCTACACAATGTTTAAAACATATACCGTATAAAAGTTGAACCAGGATGCTTCAGGAAAGAGCACACACACAGATCTTGCTCCTTTTGGAAAAAAAAAATTACTTTTTGAAATATTTTATTCCATGTGCATTTCAAAAGAACAATCAAATAGTGTCTTTTGTTGTTTGGGGATGAAATGTTTTGTGTATAACTGTTATGTCCATCAGATCCCATGTGTCATTCAAAGACATTGTTTCTTTATTGATTTTCTGTTGGGATGATCTATCCGTTGATGTAAGTGGATGTAAGAGTAAAAGTCCCCTATTGTTACTGTATCACCATCAATTTCTCTTTATACACATTGATATTTGCTTTATGTATTTAGGTGTTCCAGTGTTGGGTACAAGATATTTATAATTGCTATATCCTCTTATTGAATTGATGACTTTATCATTATGTAGTGCCCTTCTTTGTCTCTTGTTATAGTCTTTGTTTTAAAGTCTATTTTGTCTGATATGTTTTCCTACCTCAGCTCGTTTTTTTTTTTTTGCTTCCATTTACACAGTGGATGTTTTTCTTTTTCTTTTTTTAAAAATGTTTATTTATTTATTTTGAGAGAAAGAAGAGTATGTGCATGGAGGGGCAGAGAGAGAGGGAGAGAGAAAATCCCAAGCAGGCTCCACACTGTCAGCGCAGAGCCTGATGTGGGGCTCAAACTCACAAACCATGAAATCATGACCTGAGCCAAAATCAAGAGTCAGATGCTTAACTGACTGAGCCACCCAGGCCTCTGTGTGTGGTTAATGTTTCTCTTAGGTTTCAGATGAGTCTCTCATAGGCAGCATATAGATGAATCTTGGTTTTTGGTTTTTTTTTTAATTTTTTTTTCAACGTTTATTTATTTTTGGGACAGAGAGAGACAGAGCATGAACGGGGGAGGGTCAGAGAGAGAGGGAGACACAGAATCGGAAACAGGCTCCAGGCTCTGAGCCATCAGCCCAGAGCCTGACGCGGGGCTCGAACTCATGGACCGTGAGATCGTGACCTGGCTGAAGTCGGACGCTTAACCGACTGCGCCACCCAGGCGCCCCAGAATCTTGGTTTTTTATCCATTCTGCCACCCTATGTCTTCTGATTGGAGAATTAGTCTACTATATTTAAAGTAATTATTGATAGGTATGTACTTATTGCCGTTTTAAAATTTGTTTTCTGGTTGCTCTTGTAGTTCTTTGTTCCTTTCTTCTCTTACACTCTTTCTTTGTGACCGATGAGTTTATAGTGTTATGTTTGGCTTTCTTTCTCTTTATTTTTTGTCTCTCATAGGGTTGTGGTTACCATGAGGTTGATATATAACATTCTATATAACATTATATAGCAGTCTACATTAATTTGGTGGTCATTTAAATTCTAAAAGAACACAGAAAAATTAAAAAAAACACATTTTTTCTCCTTCTCCTTTTTTACTCCCTTTCCATGTTTTATGTATATGTTGACATATTTTACATCTTTTTACTCATAATTCTCTCATGTCTAATTATGGCCATTCCTTTTGTACTTGAAGAAGTCCCTTTAACAAGTCTTAGAGGGCTGGTGTGGTCTTTTGTATGTCTGGGAAACTCATTATCTTTCCTTCAAATTTGAATGATCACCTTGGGTGATATAGTGTTCTTGTTTTTTTGTTCTTTGTTTTTTGGTTTCTTTGTGCCTTTTTTTTTCTTCCTTTCAGCACTTTGAATATATCATGCCATTCCCTTCTGACCTGCTGAAAAATCAGCTGGTAGCCTTATAAGTTTTCCCTTGTAGTTAATTTTTTTGTGTATCCCTTGCTGCTTTTAAGATTTGGTTGAATTAAACTATTCCAGGAAAATTCATTCAGCTCTCTGGACATTGAATTCTATATTATTTAGCATTAAAACCAAGTGTTAGTCAACTCATATGTGGTTACGCAGAAATGGCAGAGAGTCCCCATGAAACATGCATAATCTGTCAGAAAATATATTTCATGCCTAGATTATGGAACTTTAATGTATACTGTTCATAATGTTTTCTAAAAAGCCTAATTGGGTTTGCTATATACCAAAATATGAATAAGCATCACTACAATGTAGATGTATTTTATACTAACCCATGAAATTACTTTATGGCATTTTAGCCCAATGGCAATTGCTGTAGTTATAAAAAATGTAACATATTTAACACTTATTCATTTATTTTAAAACATTTTTTAATTCTTACTAAGTATAAGGCACTTGTACTTGTGTGTGTGTGTGTGTGTGTGTGTGTGTGTGTGTGTGTATATATATATATATATATATATATATATATATATATATATGAAGTTGGCCTGTGGTGAAGTCAAGAACCATTCAGAAATACAGAATATAGTTATTTTGAAAAATCATGAGGGCCCAACTTCAGTTGTTGTGTAGCTGTGATATGTTTATCAAAGCTAGAGAAAGTCAACATAATAAACAGGCAGCCTTAGAATATTTCCTACCTCCCTGCGTCCTAATATTTGGTCCTGAAGGTTTGCACGGATTTACCGGCAAGTCATACTCACGGCATCTGTGCTGCCTGCTCTCCTGCGCGCACGTGGCTTTCACTCCCCACTCTCCCAGGTTACGTTCACCTTGCCCCCTCCCCTTGTGACTAAAGTATGAGTAAGACAGCTATCCGGGGGTGAAGGAAAAAAACGATTTGAATCAGGAATTTTTCTTTGAAAAGGCTAATGAAGTAACTAATGTTCTTAGAATAAGCTTCTTTGCTATGACATTGGCAAATTGAAAAAGGCACTTTATTCCTTTTAATGAAGCATATATTGGGGGGGGGAGTCAGTATCATAACTTCTGCAAAATATCTTGAGATCTATTTCAGAATCTCTAAATAGTAGGAATATATATTTTGGTTTTGTTCAGATTTACTTAACATGAGTTATACCCTATATAAAGTAAAAGAAACACATAAATGTATTGTTTTCAAAATATAAAAATGAAAATAACGTAAGAAAAATAGGAGAATTTAATGGCAGACCTACACTGGTTGTATTAAATGCACCAACCAATGCAAACTGCTCATGTAAAATTCTAGCACTTCCTTCTTCAAGAACTGGACCACCATGAAAGGGGGCCCCCAAAGGGCCCATATCAATTTCATGAGCCTGAGGAGCTGATGTAAATCTTTAGTTAGACTAAAGCCTTACCCAATTACTTCAGGTTTATGGTGATCAACACCAAGAAGACCTAAAAATATACAAACAGGAAGAGGTTTAGGGTAGAAGCAGTGCTTTAGGAATAAACATCTAATCATCACGTGAGGCAATAGGGATCAGTTCTCTTCCTGGAGCAAGAGCTAACTGGGTGCAAAATGGAAGGCCAAGTAGTGCCAAGTAATCACGCTATGTTTTTTGTTGTTCCTTTCTGCATCCTAAATAGTCTTAAAGATCTCACATCAATCTTACCTCCTTCACAAAATCCCTATTTATTTCACATTGACCTTGCCTCTCTTTTAATTTTTCCCACACTATATGGCTTATGCCACACAATCAAGACATAAGTACATAGTGTTCTACATTATACTCAATTTCTTTCAAACCCGTTCGTTGTGACCTTCTTAGTTCTCTGAGAGCAGGGATTGTGTTTCATCCTTTTTCTATATTCCACAGTATTTACACAGAAGACATAGACTTCGCTTTTTGGTAATTAATTGAAAGTGCTTTCCTAACTAAATTCTTGAAATTTGTAAATTATTTCCAATCACAGTTAGTAGAGGGAAAACCGATTTGCTTATTTCTTTATCCCTCTCAATAACTCCCTTAGTAGAAGAAGCCAGGCTTCTAGGATCTCTATGATAGAAAACCTAAGACTAGAACAATTATTAAACGGTATTTTTCATGCACCAATTCTGGGAACACTTTATTTCCACTCACACAAGAATGGTAGAAGAGGGTACATAAGTAAGGCAGCAACAACTATCTTTAATGCAGAACAGGAAATTATAAGAAAATCTTCTCCAAACGCCCCCAAGGTCTTATTTCTATAAAAAAAGAAAAGAAACATTGCAAGAGACATTCGCTGAAGTGAGAACTTTTTAAGGGGTTTCTTTTATTCAGGGAGAGGGCAGTTTAGAGAGAAGCAGATCATTTGTAAATATTATTTATGTCTTTTTGAGAGCTTTTCATAAATGGCAAGTTATTGTAGAAGCTTTTTTCTCAATATGTTCTATAAACTTTACATATTGTAATATGTATCGTTTGCATGCCCATCTAACAACAAAGTTTCAAATCATTTCTAGATGAAAGATCATTACTACACCTTCTCCTGAGACAGAGGATGGCTTCACGCCATTTAACTAAGCAATGATTTTGCCTTCAGACTAAAGAATCATTAATACTATAATATCTGCCAGCCACCAAAACAAAAACTGGAAACTAAGTAGATTACTGAACTACTAAGGAAGAATAATTCTAAATATCATAGGTTTATCTGCTACTATTTTGTATGATAAAGACAAAATTTGTTTATAGTTTATTTTAATTGATGCAATGCACTCCCTCTTTTAGAATTTATAAACAATGCATTTTCAAAAATAATTTTGGAAAAACTATTTCTATGACATTTGTTTCTTTATATTCTCTCACAGTTCTTCATAAAGTCAATAATATATAATTGTTTTTAAAACCCAATCACATATTTCAACATCTATTTTAAAGAGAAGTTTTATTTTTGATTCACATTTTTATGATTTCTTATATACATTTTCTAACCCCAGTTTCTAATTACAGGTTAATATTGACTATAGCAATTATTTTAAATTAACTTTCACTCACCTTATTTCCAATTGCATTATGGTTTCTGGAGAAGGGATAAATGGCCCAAGCTGCATCCTACCCAGACAAAGTTCATAAATTATCTTTTTACTAAAACTACATATATCAAATCTAACCTGGAGACAGATTTTCTTGACTTTAAAATACATCACTTATTAATTTTGCTGTAAAACACATACTAAAATATTTCAGACTGTACTATCTTTAACAACAAGCATGTTTAAGACCACAAAGATGTCATTTTCATGCCGTGGAATCTGAAAGTATAAATGTGCCCTTTGAGAAAAGCATACAGAATAAGTGGCTCTTCTTGTCCAGTTTTGATTAAAAGAAGACCATGGGCTCCACTGTGGTGTAAGAAAGGAGTCTTTTGAGTAATTCAAGGTACCCCCCCCCCAAATTTTTTTTTAATGTAGTACTATAAATGTCTTGTCTCGGTATGAGAAGTTAAACACACAAAGCAATCACAATACATTTAGTTAATTCAAGAGATTTAGTGGCTTAACTACTCAGGCTAGACAAAAGGATTACTGTATAAGACTACGCTCTCCTCTTGATCATAAGTTATAGATATTTTGCCTCCTGACATCTAATGAAGGCCTCTCTCGGTCTCCAAATTGTTTTACTCTAGAGCTCCTCTTGTTTTCTCAGAAATATAATCTTTAACCTCAAAGCTTCAGTTAACATCAGTTTGTAGGGTAAAAAGTAATGCAGAGAAGTAAAGCATGGAGTCATAAAAAATGTTAATTGTAATAAACATGTCAGTTCCCCAAACCATGAACACTGTAATCCACATTCTATCAAAACTATGAAATTTTTGGTGGATAAAGATCTCTTTTCCTCTGAGACTACTTTTAAGCTTTGCCTCTGTCAGTTTTGGGTCCAGACAAAACTTGAAGTTATAATTCTTTTCCAATATTCATTTCGTAATTCTTCTTTGAATGTACCTAATCTATCACTTGAACAGCAAATGCAATTCTCACTAAATTTGACAGTTTACAACAATTTGATTTGCACCTTCCCCAAATGAAGCAAATATTGCTTTATATTTCTTGCTTGTAAAAAGTCATTGGTATATGTCAACTAGACTTCAATAAGATTTTTTTAAAAAGTCATTGGGATATAGGGATGTGCTACAATAAATTTATTAACACAGCAGCAAATTCTTCAATAGCTACATTGTTTTATCACTAGTTAGAGGAAATACTTTGCAGGCTTAATTTCACTTCCTCTTTTCATAGAAAATGAAGACACTTCTGAGTGAACATTCTATTCCCCTTTGCAAATAGTCTGTTTATTCTTTTCTCCCCATTATCTCTAGAGCTCATAATAATAACTTTGTAGAGGAGCTGTGAATGGGGTAAAGGTAGAGGTGAATGATAGAGCAAATACACTTCCCAATTTAACCATGACTAGTGCTTTAGTGGCATAAAACAAGCAGGAAAAAATAATAAACGTGGTTCTCTTAAAATCTGTATAAGTTAAGGGCAATTCTACAATGGCTAAACGAGTGTATTATTTATAAGGTCCTGAAAAAAACTTGAGTGCATTTTATCTTCACAGAAGTACATTTGCACCCCTAGGTAATATTGATCAACCTACCTTAATGTAATTAATTATTTATTTTAAAAACTTACATATGGGATTCTACAGATTACATTCTAGTGTTCCAGTGATTGACTATGACTGATATGCATCTCTCTCCGCGTGGAAAATTATCACCCAAGCAATGGCCAGTGTATTTCCCACTCTCAACAAATGTTGGATGACTTAAAACAAATGCTTGCTTTTTTGTTGTTGTTGTCTTCCGAGCAGCACTAGGAAAAACATAAGAAAAACTTTTTTCAGTACTATTCTAGATGGATCCCTCTTTTTTTCTTCAAAAAAAAAAAAACCCAAACAACCCACTTATCTTAAAGTATATGAACAGTTCTCAATTTCATGTAGTTCAAATATTTAATCATAGGTATGTATCTGTGTGAACAGAAAACATGGAGGAAATGGAGAATAAAAAAGGAAATTACCACCTATAAACTACTGTACACATTTCATGAAAAGCTGATTTAAAAACAAATGCTAAATATCCAAAACAAACTTTTCTACTCTAAACTCTTCTCATAAGTTACCTTAGTATAAGTAGTGCAGTTTCTCATCATGGCTGTATATTAGAAACTTAAAAAAAAAAAAAGAAAGAGAAAGAAAAAGAAAAAAAGGAAAGCAAGGCCAAGGCACCATTCTTGATCAATTAAACCAGACAGTCTAGGAACAGGACCTGGACAGCAGCATTTAAAAAAAATTCTCTGTGATTCTCGCATGCAGCCATGGTGGTTTTTATACTAATATTGAAAATGCCAGTAATTTCCTTTTGATAATTGATTACATTCCCTTAGTAAACCCTTGTGTGTATATATTATATATATATTATACGTCTATATATGCATATAATATATATATATACATATGATATATATATATATATTTTTTAGCCATATTATTACAAGATTTTGCTTTTATACTTTTGTTTGAATTTAACTTGTATTTTTAGCTATTTTTAAATCACACTTTTAAATCAAAAATTAACTGAAATAGGCCTTGCAATCACACAGATGGTTTAACCTCCATCTGACTTTTCCATATAAAATATGTATAACCTCGAGCATGTTACCCAATAAAATAGAGCTAATGATGTTTAACTTCACAACACTGTTATAATGTTTAAATTTAAAAAAATTATATACCTCTGAAAGCTTTCACCTTTCACAACAGCTAGCGTATGACGAGTGCTTGGTAAACGGCTCATTTCCTCCCTGTACTGGCCAACTGTGCTTAGAAGTTATAGCCTGAGATCGGCTTCACCCTTCTTAGCTTCAATCTCAGTTTCAGCCATTATTTACCTAGAACTCCAAGACTAATCATTTTTTCCCTTGAGGGTAAAATAATAACTTAAAAAAAGTTGAATTGTCAGATTAAATTGAATGATAAAAGCTCTAATAATAAATTCAGTAAACTGCCTTTCTGCCTTGTCTAGGTGAATCTTGCTAATGCTTCCACTTAAAACTATTTTTATGCCTTCTGGGAAGTGATTTTCATTGTTTGAATTTCATCAAGTTCAGAATTTGGAAGTTGTGTTCATTTTGTACCTGAAACATGAAAAGTCAGTAGTATAATTTTCAGCACTAAAAAGGAATATAAGTCTAAATTTACTTCTCTTCCTCCTCGTCCTCTTCCCCCTCCTTCATCTTCTTCTTGCCTTAATTCCTTCATGACTTAAACACAATTAGCAATTTCTTGGGTAACCTAAATGTGAGTAGTATATTCTAAAATATGTTTAGATTTTTTTCTGATTCCTTGACTTTTCAATAGAAATTTGAAATGACTGATTAAAATAGGGTAAATAAACCCCAAGTAGTTGTGAGCTACTTAATTTCTACTTTATACCAATGATATATGATTCTCTGTTTTATGTTATTTAAAAGTAACTTCTTTTTTACTAGTTTAAGAGAATTTAATTAGCCATATTTTAAAAATATATATTCATAACATTGCCTATTAAGACCACTCTGTGTTTATTCATTACATTTTAGTCAAATCAAGACCTAAGAATTTTTCAGTAGTAGGTAAGAGAGAGCCTGGTTAAATAATCTTTATATCCATCTTTAGAACTGTTATTCTCTATTAGGTCAACAAACAAACATCAATAAGTTCTAGAAAAATGGCTCTATTCCAAAGCATAAAAATAGAATGTATTTGTATATGACCAAAAGAATCAGTTCTATCTTGATCCTCATATCTTAAAACTATTTCTGTGAGTTTAATTTATTAAAGCAGAGTGACTCTATATACTTTTCCCATATTTATGAGAAATTGTTAAAGTACTATAATACACCTGAATTGCACAAAAACTGTAACAGGGTTACAGACAAGGATGCAGTAAATGGAAATGGCGTTCTGTATCTGAACCCATAAATCTCATTCTAACCCATAAATCTAATGCAGGCTAGGTGAGTCTCCCAATAGACACCCACAGAAAGAAGATAAAAATGGTGTAATACAGCAAACCCTCATCTAGAGGAGCAGCATGAATCATGTGGTCACTGGGAGGTTGCTTCCATATGTGGAATTAACTCTAGGAGAGAAGAGGTTTTCCTGTCAAGCTTGCATTGCACTTAGTGTAATGGCATGCACAAATCCTAATTTATGCTTCTAATGGTGAGGATGTTATCCATTCAAATTTAAGCAGGCTTAAAAGTAACTCTATTAAGATCAAGGTAAGATACATTACCTCTGTCAAAACTGCAGAGTTTATTAACAATTACTTCTTACATTATAAAATTGTCCCCAAATTGTTTTCTCTTGCATTTGTCTGAAATCAAGATTTTAGCTTCAGTTGTCTTAGACAAGTTTTTATGCCTCCACTAAGACTTATTCTGCTCTGCTTTTGTGCTGTTCCAAGATGTTATGAAAAATACTTGTGAAACCAATGAGAACATTTAATAAAATAATAAATCAGTAAAACAAAACCTAAAAAGAGGAAGTTTATTAGTCCTTGAAAAAATTAAGAAACAGAATTAAGATTAAGAAATTTTAAGAAAATTAGAATACAATGTAACATCTACTCTGAGCAGATTTTTTCCTAGCTTAAAGGATATTTTAATAACTTGTAGATATTAAAACAACATATTTCAAAAAGACTTATATACTACTCACTAGAAAGAAGGTTTTGCTTGTGAACAACCAGGGAATGAGTATCATAATGATATATATAAATCATGTTTTCTCAGCCAGAAGCCTACTTGTGATATCTAAGGATGAAATAAAATAAACTATGCATTCTTAGCATAACTTAAATGTCTTTATTGTACTTATTTGTTTATTTACATTGGTCACTCTCACTTGCCTATAAGCTTCTCGAGGACATTGTATGTCTTTTCAATTAGTAATAAGGGTGTTATAATGACATGACAAAAAATTTTAATTGTATTTGGAATTTAGGAGACATAGTTATCTATTATTATCAAGACCACATTAGATTTACCTTAGAAATGCAAAGTTATGGGGCGCCTGGGTGGCGCAGTCGGTTGAGCGTCCGACTTCAGCCAGGTCACGATCTTGCGGTCTGGGAGTTCGAGCCCCGCGTCAGGCTCTGGGCTGATGGCTCAGAGCCTGGAGCCTGTTTCTGATTCTGTGTCTCCCTCTCTCTCTGCCCTTCCCCTGTTCATGCTCTGTCTCTCTCTGTCCCCAAAATAAATAAACGTTGAAAAAAAAAAATTAAAAAAAAAAAAAAGAAATGCAAAGTTAATTTATCATAGAAAATTAATTAACATCATTCACATATTAACATGTTAAAAAGGCATTTAATTATCTCAACAGATGTTTTGAAGAGTTTTATAAAATTCAATTTCATTCATGACAAAATCTCTCAGTGAAATAGTAATAAAACAAAATGTCCTTAACTTTGTTAAGATTATCTGCCAAATACATATAGCTAAATTCATACATAATTGTGAAATATTAAAAACACATCATTGAGATTGAAAGCTATTACCAATTCAATTCAGTCTTATACTGGAGTTCTTACCCAGAGCAATAAGGCAGGGGAAATATCAAAAGTTAAAGGATTTAGCATGGTAAAAAACAATGCTATGCATAATTCATACATGATATGATTGTCTATTAGAAAACACTAAAGAATCTACAGATAAATTATGAACATTACTATGACTGTATAGCGAGTCTTATGGATTAAAAAAAGTCAATATACAAAACTCAACCAATTATATTCTGTAAATTAACATAAATACAAAAGCATTTAAAATAGTATCAAAAATATAAAGAACCTAAAAATGACTTTAACCAAATAAGCCTAAAACTTCATAAAGACATAACATTTTATGACAAATGCTTTTAAAAAACAAAGTATTAAAAATATTATACTCATCCCACTAGAAATCTGTACATATTATAAAGATGTCAATTGTTTTCAAATCTCTTTATTTAATACCCAACAACAGCCAATATACTTTTAAAGAAGGCCAAGGTGGGAAGATTATTTCCCACATTATTTCATGTGGCTCATTATAAATCAATAGAAATTAAGACAGTGTCAAATTGGTGAAAAGGTAAAAATAAACTAATGGAACAGAAAAAACTGGTCTAGCAGCAATGTATCATATTTTTCAGATATCTATCATAAAAAAATAAATATTGCAAATCAGTGGTGGAGAGAATTGTTTCTGGGACAATTTCTTCTCAAAAAGAAAGAAAAATGAAATTAGATTGTTAACTTATGCTCAAAATCAACTGCAAGTAGATTAATGACCAAAATGTGAAAGGGCAAAACTATATAAATTTTTAAAACAGCATATCTTTATGACCCTAGGTTCAAAAGTATTTCTTTAGTTACAAATTGATAAAATGATTGATAAATATGACGACAGTTTAATTAGGAACTTGTGTTCAACAAAAGATAAGCCAGAGATTTGTGGGTATATTTGTAACACATTTAACTAAAAAATCATTATGATAAAGCTAATGGCCCAAGAGAAAAATGTGAAAAAACAATTGAACAGATCAATACAGCCTGAAAACTCACTGGAGAAGAAAAAGGCTTAATCTGTTTGTGATCAGAGATACACAATAAAAGACATAATAATCTGATGATTCACACTCACCAGACTGACAAAAATTAAGATTACTGACTAACTCGTATTTTCTTGTAAAGCTCTGACCAATTCAGTAAAATGCCTCTGTGTATTTGTTTTCCTTCCTTCCCTGCCTTGGCTTGCTTTTTTCTCTTACCCTTCTTGCCTTGAGACTGCTTTCCCTTCCCTCACCACCTAAACAACACCTTCACCAGATAAATTTTGCCTTAGTTGCCACAGAAACTTCTTATTCGACAAATCTCTGAAAGCAAGGAAAATGAAAGCAAAAATGAACTACTGGGACCTCATCAAGATAAAAAGCTTCTGCACTGCAAAGGAAACAATCAACAAAACTAAAAGGCAACCGACAGAATGGGAAAAGATGTTTGCAAATGACATATTGGATAAAGGGTTAGTATCCAAAATCTATAAAGAATTTATCAAACTTAACACCCAAAAAACAAATAATCCAGTGAAGAAGTGGGCAAAAGACATGAATAGATACTTTTCCAAGAAGACATCCAGATGGCCAACTGACACATGAAAAAATGCTCAACATCATTCATCATCAGGGAAACACAAATCAAAACCACAATGTGATACCACCTCACACCTGTCAGAATGGCTAAAATTAACTACTTAGGCAACAACAGATGTTGGCGAGGATGTGAAGAAAGAGGAACACTTTTGCATTGCTGGTGGGAATAAAAACTTGTATAGACACTCTGGAGAAGATTATGGAGGTTCCTCAAAAAACTAAAAATAGAACTACCCTACAGCCCAGCAAGTGCACTACTAGGTATTTATCCAAAGGATAAAGGAGTACTGATTCGAAAGGGCACATGCACCCCAGTGTCTATAGCAGCATTATCGAGAATAGCCAAAGTACGGAAAAAGCCCAAAGAGCCCAAATGTCCTTCGACTGATGAATGGATAAAGATGTGATATATATATCATATATATGATATAAAGATGTTAGATATATATATCTCACATATATCACATCTTCTTTATATAGATATCTCACATATATATCATATATATATGATATTTATATATATGTGAGATATCTAAAGAAAATGTGAGATAGATATATAGGTGTATATATAATATATACATATATATTATATATACACATACTCAGTGATCAAAAAGAATGAAATCTTGTATTTGCAAAGACGTGGATGGAACTAGAATGCACTATGCTAAGTGAAATAAGTCAGTCAGAGAAAAACAAATATATGCTTTCACTCATATGTGGAATTTAAGATCCAAAACAGATGAATATAAGGGAAGGAAAGCAAAAATAATATAAAAACACAGAGGGTAGGGGAATGGGCTAAATGGGCAAGGAGCATTAAGGACACTTGTTGTGATGAACACTGGGTGTTCTATGTAAGCGATGAATCACTATTTTCTATTCCTGAAATCAGTATTACACTGTATGTCAACTAATTTGGATTTAAATTTTAAAAAATAAAAATAAAAGCAGATAAAACTTTACAATTATTTTAAAAATTTTGAGCATTGGTATAGCTAAGTAGGGGAGATATTAGGTACCACTAACATTCTCTACTTGCTTTAAGAGTCTTTGCCTTGGTACATGCACAGAATGGGTAAGTCTCACCTACTGATGGCAGAAATTTAAGATTTTGGAAAGGAAAGTTCTGGACAGGAAGGGATTCTTCCCTCAAAACTAACTCAGTGTTGAAGCAAAATAGAGTGAAAGTTGAGTTTTTGTAGAGAGGAAATGAGATTAACCCTTGTTTTCTAAAAGGTATTCATTCATAGGAAGTATTAGCCTATCCTCTTCCATTTTTCCATTTTTAAAGACAGCTTTATTGAGGTAAATTTGATAAACTTAAATCTGCACATATTTTTATTGCATGCGGTTTGGTGACTTTTAACACGTGCATACACCCATGAAATCATCACCACAATCACACATATCCATCACCTCCAAAAGTTCCCCATGTCCTTTTTTCAAGCTTTTGTGGTAAGAACACTTAACATGAGATTTATCCTCTTAAAAAATTAAGTTCAATACTACAATATTCAACTCGAGGCAATATTTTGCACAACTGATCCCTAGAACTTATTTTCTTGTATAATTGAACTTAATCCATTTCTTTCAGAGGCAAAAGAGACGTAAATAATGAAGAATACCAGCTTGCACCCTGTAGGGACCCCCCCCTCAAGTATATCTTTTTGTCCTATCATACCAACTGACAAAACAATACTCAATTCTGAAGTATATTTGGATCACATAGCTCAAGCAAGATTGGTAAAGAAAAATTTGCTGCATAAAGTCTAAAATTTGAGATGAGAATAACTCAGAAATTTTATTAAAAGATATACTCTCTAAGGTTGGACTCTTCAAAGTACTTGTAAAAGAGAGCATTTTTCTTTAATGTAGCAACTTTTATCATTTAAGTTTGGAAAAGATTTGCCTTCAATTGAGAAATTATTCTCTCACAGGCCTTGGGCTGTATGGAATATTAACTCAACAATAGTCAAGTTACTATAATGCAAAGGCAAGTATGCAAAGGCTTTGCCTATTTGTCCTGCTTTATAATCTACTGCATTCTTTGAGAAAAATGACAATAAATTTGAGACATTTTCAAACTGACAAGGGATTACAGAAATGAGCAAGACTGACATGGGTGTGTGTATCTTGCACCCCAAAGAAGAAACCTCAGTTTTTAGGACAAGCTTCAAACCTGAACTCTTCCTGCCATGTGACAACCCTGTTTAGCTTGGACCTGATATGTGCATTTTCACTATAAGCAGAATAGCATGGTAGGAAAGTAGCTCAGAGCTGGAATCAGACAGACCAGGCTCAACCAATGGCACTGCTGTCTACTAACCCCATTATCTCGAGTAAGGCCCTTCACTATTCTGAGCCTCAGTTTCCTCTTCTGGAAGATGGGAATAATACACTTTTTTGCAAAACAATTTGCAAATTTCTCTCATTTGTTTTATGAGAGAAAACCTTCTCCTTATTTCATTCTTCGAAGGTCATTACTAAACCTTAGAACACTATGTGACACCAATGTTTAACAGATTTTTTAATTGATAGCAATTGTTATTTCATTGGTATGTTGTAAGAATTAAATGAAATAATATAATAGGCCTTTTCTAAAATTCTTAAGATTTTAATTATCGTATTATTAGTAATTAACATTGTTACCAATATTTATAATACAAATATTTACAATAATAAATGTAAAAAATTACTATTAATTGCTATTATTTCATATAAAATAAAAATGTTTCCTATTTCATGTGTTCTCCCTGTACAATTTAGTCCTTTCACGTCTAGTCTCAACCTTCCTTCTAGAACTCTATGTGTATTTGTTTAACGTAAAATTATGGAGTCTAATGTCAAGGCATTTGTTACAAGTTGGGGCAAAGCTCCTGTGCACATGTAGCTGAAGAACTGATGAGATCAGCCCGAAACACAGAGATCGGTAATAGCAAGTTAAATGCAGCCTGGGGGAATCACTGATCAAGTTACTGTGTTTTATTCTAGCAGTATTTTTCTCCCTATTGTTTCCGGATGGTGCCATTTATTTCAACAGAGGTTTGTAAGAGCTTTCTGAAAAGTGGTAGTTCTCAGGAGACAAAAATTTACTTCCAAGTTTTGCCTTCAGAAATAAAAGGAAACCACGTGAAGGCATAAGGAAAAAAAAAGGCATTTGCATGTGAGAAGGTACAGGAGGCACTGTTAGAAGAGAAAGGGGGTTTGAAGGTACATGGGTATGTGCAGCACCTCAGGAGTCTATCTGGATCGGTAGAATCCAAGGTGCTCAAGTTCTGCAAAGATTTTCCAGTGTACACGCAGAGCAACAGAAAGACCAGAATTTAGGCAGACAGAGGGCTTGGACAACTGGGCTTCCATCTTACCAGAAGCCAAAGACTAAAAGGTCTTCCTCAAATACCTTTTCTCTGCCCAAGACCATTAGGATCTTTCCATAACACTGAAAGTAGAGAGTGGAATAGTCCAGTAATGACTGAGAAAAATTTTTTTCCACCTGGGCAGGTTGAGATGGAGGGTGAAAAACATATCTGATTTGTTTTAAAGGAAATAAAGTAATGTAATAGTTCCTGTGTATCCATGATTTAAATTAGGATGGGATCTTATGAAACCCAGAGAATTTGACAAGTAAGAAAGTTATCAGGCTTGGTAAGAAAAAAGTTGAGGAGGGGTTTTGTAAAAAATGATCAAGCCCAAGACATATGATAATTTGATTGAGAAAACATTTGCATACATTAAGTACCAATGTAGGAGAAAATCAACTGAATCTAATTATTAGCAAAAGAAGGCTAGACAGTAATAAAGCTTGGGCTCATGAAGTGGTAGACAGAATAATGGTCCCCCAAATTGTCCTTATCCTAATCCTCCAGTATACCTTGGAGTATGTTACCTTACAATTCAAAAGGGACTTTGCAAATGTAATTAAGATTAGGAATAGCAGCCTAGGATTATCCAGGTGGATCCAATCTAATGACATGGCTCCTTAAAAGTGGAGAGAACTTTTCCCAGCTGTGTTCAGAAAGATGAGAAATTGGATGAAAGGTCAGAGAAAAATGGCCTTTGAAGTTGGCCTTGAAGATGGGGGAAGGGATCCATGAGCCAAGGAAGATGCATAAGCACCTAGAAGCTGGAAGGTAGAGACTCTCCTTTAGAGCTTCCAGAAAGGAACACAGCTTTGCCAACACATTGATTTTAACTCAGTGAGCCCCATATCAGATTTCTAACCTACAGAACTGTAAGTTAAAAAATTTGTGTTGTTTTGCAGCCACTAAATTTGTAGTGGTTTATTATGGCAGCAATAGAAAACTAACCCACATGGCTAGAGTTCTAAATATTCCTACTAACAGGAGGTATGAGAGGTAACTTATGGTTGCCATCTCTCTGAGTTGGGAGGCACTCATCTCTAGTGGAAAGAAATATCTTCACATTCGATGTAACTTCTTTCAAAATAGTTGGCTAGACACACAGAGATGTACTATTTCCTCTAGTACATAATCCCCTTGCTGTGTTTTAGTATAAGTCCAGTCCCCCCGCTGCTGTACTTTTTTTGAAGTTGAGATTCAGCTATTCTTCATAATAACTACCCCACTCCCTGATGCATATCGCTATGTTAAACTGCTTGGAAAACATGAATTAATGTATGGTTTCCACTCTACATGGACTAAATCACATTCTCTGTACTCTTAATCACACTGCTAGCATCCTACTAAAACACAAAGTTCTAATATACGAAGGTCTTTCTTATCATACATTGTTAATAGTTCTCCAAAGTAGTATGGGTGTAAAAACTTACCATGTAAAAAAGAAGAGACTGTTAAAAGACCAACATGAAAAGGATGTGTTACATGCTTAAAGTCACACAGCACTGAGCATTCATGCAGCACTGAGGCACAGTTCCAACACCTGTCAGACAGTTGTCTTTGAACAGACCCACTCTGACTTTTGCAGTGGAAGGGGTTAATGGGTATATGCCTCCAACAGTGGTGCTGCTAGGAAAGCCTGAGGCATGGAGAGGTTCCTAAAATTGGAACAGAAGGGTCAGCATTCCAAAATCCTTATTCACATCCATTAGGCATCACAAAGGCTTAACTCAAAACTAGTCTACTCAGTTCTTTCAGCTTTAATGGGATTCCTTTCCAGGGATCCACTCTGTTAGTTGCTCTGCCCTTATTTTTGTGGAGCTTCTTGGGTTTTTCCCTTAGAATAATTAATTTTAGCTTTTATGACTTTTTAAAGTTCATTTTGCTCAACATGGCAGCAAGGATGGAAAGCGACTAATGCATAAGGAAATCTAATTCTAATCCAGATTCTGCTGTCTTGAAATGTTTGCCTCTGTTTTGGATCTTCAAAATGGAGATATTAATATCATTTTAAAGCTCTTTATGATATATTGCATATTCATAAAATCATAAATGCTGAAAGGCTTTGGTCTCCCTGGAAAGAGATTGGGAGAGAGAGGGAGAGAATCATGTCCATTTAAAGCATTTTTGTTTCTACCATAAACTCTTCCCCCCACCTGTTATTATTTTGAAGAGAACATGTTCCTAAAGCAATGTAGAGCCTCTTGCCAATTAATTTCCAAATTAACACACCTGAGAATAAGCCCAAGGAAACTTTTAATGATTTTTTTATTACATAACATATAGCTGAATCACCTTACGCTGGCCATCAGTTATGGCTGAAATTTAACTGTACATACTTAGCTCAGCTCATGTTGAAGCCAGTTGTACAACATGTAAAACAATAACATAGGAATCTAGACGTTCTATGATAATTTTCTTAACCCCTGAAGATGAAGGAAGCAGCCTGATCATATTCTTTCACTCCTAAGAGAACATTTTAAGCACTAACTATATTATAATAAAGCCAGTCTGCTCAGCCACAAAGGAAAAAAAATGTAACGAATGTAGATAATTACCCACTGAAATACAGTGGGTAATTATAGGACCTCTGTACTTTCACCAGAATATAACTCCTAATTATCTCAAAAGCATAACTTTATACAATCAGAAACAGTTACCAATCAAAGAGATTACAAAAAAATGGTAAAACCTTAGATGGTTGAATTGTAAAAGAGATAAAAAGAAATTTAATATTGGTTAAAAATAGCACAGGGAATAAGAATATTCACCTGATGCTCCATGAGGTCTTCAGTCTTTAGGCTTAGTGTCTTGGTAACACTAGCCCTGGCTGTAAGCAGATTTCTTCAATACTTCTTACAATAATCTATTTTAGAAAGAATGCAGCTGAGAGCTTAACTGGCCTTCTTTCTTTCTTTCAGATTCCAAGTTGGTATTAACAGATACTTTATTCTCTGATTCATACTCCTTCCTTTTTTTTAAGTTCCACACAGTGATAAACTTGTTCTGTAAAAGGATATAAAGCAGGAATAAGGTAGGTACGCCTTAACCCTGTCATGGTTAAAATGAGGACTCTTTTAGCCAATTCTGGCTTCACACCATGGGGCAATGAAGATGATGGAAAACTGTCCTAGTCATCACCTATTTAATCATTTATTTGTAGTATTTGGCAAAGCATTTGGAGTTAACTTTAAACCTTCCCAAGTTGTTCATGACAGATATAATAGGAACCGTTTTTTGTACACCTTCTGCAGGTCGCTCACTTGCTTAACAATGTTTTGAATCCTTGAAAAATTTGTATTCATATCCCCATTTTACATTCAAAGGAAGGGTCACAGGCCTAGGAAAGGACTGAGCCAGGATTTGGAGCCAGTGTGACACCATAGCCCATGCCCATTCTTTGTGCCATTGCCTGTCCTCCAGCGAGCTGCTTTCTGGGCAAGTGCTTCCACACGACTGTGCGCAGTAGGACACAGGCGTCCTATTGCTGGAATGACTGTGTGTGAGTCCACTGACTCCCTGATCTTTTCCTCCCCATCCTTTGCTTCAAGAATGAGAACAAATGGATTCTCAGTACTGCCTGGGAATCCCACCATACTCCTGTCAAAAATTCACTTTGGCGCTCTCTGATATGACTGTGGCTTACCTTCTCCCTCTTCCAAGTTCCTATTCCCCACATTCAATCGCATTTCCCCTATCACTTCTACTAATAAACAAGAAATTAAAATAGAAACTTTTCTTATGGGCAGATCTTCGGCCTCCCACCACCTAACCCATATCTATGTGTATCTGTACATAGGTTCTTCTTCTTCCTCAGCAACATTAAGACATTCCTGTTCTTTTTAAACTCCATCCTTTCACAATTAATGCTATCCTAACCTCTCTTCTCGGTGACTTCAATCTTTGGATCACTGCCTTTTGCATTAGCCATCTTGTCCAAGCTTACTGGCTCACCTCTAACAGCAAATGCACACACACTAGTATCTCTGATTTCTTAAAACAAAAAAAAAAAAACAAAGACAATAAAACAATAATCTCCTATACTCACATTCTTCTCACCTACAGCCCCATTTCTCTATTCCTTTCCAGAGCCAAACCTGTCAAAGATCTGTTAACACTCTGTCTCTATTCTCTCATCTCCCTTTCACTCTTTAATTGAGTTTAGTGTGATGCCCATTCCCACCACTCTACTGAAATGAAAGTTCTTGGTATGCCAATCTCCATATTGCTGAACTCTGGAAACATTCATCTTATCTGACTTGGGGCAGCATCTGATGGAACTGACCACGTCGTTCTTCTTAAAACAGTCTCCTCAGCCAGGACACAAGACATCACTCCTTCCTCCCTTTCTTCATCCCTATCCAATTGCTTCTATATCCTCTATCCAAAGCCTAAATGCTGGGATGTGGGTCTAGTAAGGGCTTAGGGTTGGAATGCACATTTGTCGGGTTCATTTTTTCACATTCTGTCATTCTCGATACATTGTCTCATCCATCTCTAAGGGTTAAGCATCACTTTTATGCATATAATATCCAGGGTTTTTTTTTTTTAATCTCAAACTCAGATTGCTTGTCTCCATTTTATACATCTTGATGCCTACTTGATATTTTCACTTAGATATTACACAAAATAATGAGAGAAGGGAGTAACTTCTGCACAGAATTTCTTCTGCCTAGCAAGCAACATGTGGAAGGAGGATTCAAGGAAGGTGAGTGAGACTTTAGGGCTTACAGGTCTTGGAAAGCGGGGTTTTATTTCAGTTTTGCTGTTTTGCCGTTGTTCCAATTTCACCAGGAACTGAATCACTGCACATGCAAAAGGCTGTAATTTCAAAGGAAATGTAAATGAAGTGCTATGATCACTCAAACTCCAAGTCTGTAGTCAAGGATTAGCCAAGCCTATCTTAGTCTGACTGCAAAACTCTATTTCTCAATTACATCTTCACAACTTTTTCATCTCATAGCATTTCAATTGTACATCAGTTACAGAAATAGCAAACACTGTGGAAATTATAACACAGACCTTGTATCCAAAGGAAAGAACTCAGTCTTCCAGCTGCAACACCACACCAACAAACCTAGCTCTCTGCCTCCTTACAAGGATAGCCAAGAGAGTGAATCTCTGCTTCTCCCTGGACAAGTGAGAGCACAACTAACACAAACACCACAAAATCTTACCACCAACATATAGCAGGTACACATATGTGCTCTGAGTTTTCTGGATTATTCCTAGATTGCTGACTTATGAAAGGAAATGTATACTTTCCTAAGACAAACTTCTGGCATCAAAGAGACTTTTCCTCCAGGGAGGTAAAAAATGTTTCCAAATCATTTGGCACTCTCTGTGTACTTGTCATGAACATGAGGTAGGTAGGTAGTTTCTTCTCTTCACATCCTGGCTGCTGGACCGTTTGAAACTTGGGTGGTTCATTCATATCCTTACATAAAAATAGCAACCCTGTGAGCAATAATGGACGTAGATTTCTTACTTTCCATTGGGAGAACACCTAAATATCACTCATTCGTTCAAGTTTTGGGTATCAAAATGTATGAGATGGTAAACTAGGAGCTCTGTGAGGCAGAGCAACAAATAAGATAGTGTCCCTGATCTCAAAGAGTGTATACTGGTAAATTAGCAACAGCTTCACAGACATATAAATGCCACAGAACAAAAACAGGTACCACCTATTTCTATTTTGTGAATGGCAATTCCAATCTTCCAATGGTTGCAGACATAATCATTTTTTTACATGAAGTGTGTTTATAGCATTTGATGGTGTTAGTAAATAAATAACTTAGTTCATAGTATTTTCAATCCAATTGAAGCAACTTGACAAAACAAAGAAGGAATGAACATTAGAGATCTTGAATTTAAGTTTTTGAATTTCTTATTTTTCTTCCTTTTAGCTCACATTTAGCCTGTCAACCAATCCTGTCAACTTTACCTTAAAAACACATGCATAATGTGACCATGTCTTATTCACTGTATTGCCACTATCTCAGGCTACACTGCCATTGTCTCTGGCCTGAATTGTCACAATAGCTGCCATATCAGCTCAGAGGCAGATTTTTCTGGAAGCTAAAGAAACTTAAGGTTCATGGTCCCTTTTTGCTTAATCTCCTTACATTTTCATACCTAAAATTCTACTTATAATTTTTTACAAAATTTGTCTTAAAGAGGGCTGCCCAAATTTTAAATAGCTTCATAAGACCTGCACTTATCTCTGCTTTCACAGTGCTTTTTGCCTTCCTATAGTCCATTCTCAGGACTAGAGTGATCCTTTTAAAATCTCTGCTTAAAACTTGCCAATCATTTCCAATCTCATTCATCTTAAAAGTCAAAGACCTTACAATTGGTCCATGATGCCATTTGTGACACTGCCTCAATATCCCTCCGACCTTTTACTCTGTGATTATCCTCTCTTACTCTGCTGTAGACACATTGGCCTCCTTGCTATTCCTAGAAAATTCCAGGCATGTTCTGCTTCAAGGTTTTTGTACTTACTCTTCCCTTAGGTATCATCAGGGCTCAGCCTCTCACCTTTGTTATCAATTATCACCTTCCCTGAGCACCTGATAAAACTCCAAACTTTTTTAAGTGCCCCAAATTTCCCACTCCACTGCATTGGTCTGAATGTTTGTCTCCCCCACATCCAAAATATAGGTGTTGAAATCCACATCCCTACAGGTGATGGTACTAGGAGGTGGGGTCTTTGGGAGGTGATTAAGTCATAAGGATGGGAGCCCTCCTGAATTAGAGGCCAGAGAGCTAACTAAATATCTTTTGTCCGTGTGAGGAGACAACTGGAAGTCTTCAACCTGAAAGACAGCCCTCACCCAACCATGCAGGACCTTGACTTGAATTTCCAGCCTCCAAAACTGTGAGAAATAATTTTTTGTTGTTTAAGCCTCCCAGTCTATGGTATTTTGTTACTGCAGCCTGTGAAGACTAATACAGAAATTGGTACCAACAAGTGGGGTGCTGCTGAAACAAATACCTAAAAATGTGGAAGTGGTTTTGAAAGTGGGTAATGGGTAGAGGCTGGAAGAGCCTTGAGGTGCATGCTTGGAAAAGCCAAGATTGTTGTAAAGAGATGGCTAGAGGTGATTCTAGGGAGAACTCAGAAAGAAAAGAGAGCTAGAGGGAAAGTTTTCATTCTCTTAGAGAATACCTAAATAATGGTGAACAGAATGTTTCTGGAAATATGGACAATGAAGGCCATTCTGATGGAGACAGAAATGAGAAACATGTTTTTAAACAATGGGAAAAAGGCAACCCTTGTTGTAAAATGGCAAAGAACTTGACCAAACTGTGTTCTAGTGTTTTGTGGAAGGTAGAACTTGTGAGCGATGAAACAGGATATTCAGCTGAGGAGATTTCTTTTTTTTTTTCCTTTTATATATATGTATTTTTTGTAATTTAACTTTATTTTTTATTTTTTTAAATTTACATCCAAATTAGTTAGTATATAGTGAAGCAATGATTTCAGTACATTCCTTAATGGCCCTTACCCATTTAGCCTACATCCCCCCTCCCACAATCCCTCCAGCAGCCCTCAGTTTATTCTCCATATTTATGAGCCAGCTGAGGAGATTTCTAAGTGTTGAAGGGATGGCATGGTTCCTCCTGACTTCTTATGGTAAAATGTGAGAGGAGATAAATGAATTAAACAAGGAAATGTTAAAAAGGAACTAGGGGCACCTGGGTGGCTCAGTCACGCAAGCGTTCGTTCGACTCTTGGTTTCAGCTCAGGTCATGATGTCAGGGTTTGTGGGTTCGAGCCCCACATTGGGCTCCATGCTGACAGTGTGGAGCCTGCTTGGGATTCTCTCTTCCTCTCTCGCTCTCTGCCCCTCCCCTACTCGCTCTCTCTGTCTCTCTCTCTCTTTCTCACAAATAAACTTAAAAAAAAAAAAGAACCAGAACTTAGATATTTGAGAAATTCTCAGCCTGTCCATATTGCAAAAAATGAGAAAACTTGTTCTGAAGAGAACATTAAGGATGTGGCTGAGCAACTATTTGATAAAGAGATTATGAGTGTGGCTCAGCCATTTCAGCAGAGACCAAGAATAGAAATGGGATCATACCAGTAAAGACACTGCCTATTTGAACTAATGCAGACAGAAAGAAGGATGGAACAAAGAAAGTCTATCAGACTTCTTAGATTCTACAAGACAGGACCATAAAGCTATTCAGCTGCTAACTGGGCTCTCCTTTAAGAAAAGGAAATAAGGGCCCCAAAGGTGACTCAGAAATCATCACTGCTCCCACATCCACCCCGGTAAACTCAGGCCTGGGGTATAATGTGGCTTCCACCTTGGTTTCAAAGAGCAGGACCACTATCTAGCAGAGCCCTGTCATCAAGATCCCTGTAGAAAGCAGCAGAGTGAGTGGGGCTCTGCAAGAGAGGCACATGATGGAGGAGGTTGCCACCATAGAGAGCCATGTAAGCAGTGCCACACTGAGCCCAAGGGACAGGGCCACCTGCCAAGCAGTGGGGGTGACATTGTTATCCCAGTGAGCCTGAAGGGCATAGCAAAGGGCATAGCATCTAAGCAAAGAATATTACCCTCCTGCCTTAAGATCTAATGGGATTTGTCTTGTCAGGTTTTTGACTCATGTGGGACCCATCACTTTTTCCTTTCTATTTCTCCCTTTTGGGATGGGATCATCTACCTCTCCCATGTCTGTCCTACCACTAAGTTTCAGAAACACATAACTTGTCTGGCTTCACTGGTTCACAGCTGGAGAGGAATTTGTCTCAGGATGCCTCATACCTCGAGTCTCACTCATACCTGATTTGTATGATATTTAGCTAAGCCTTTGGACTTCAGACTTCAAAGCTGATGTTGTAATGGGTTAAGACTTTTGGAATTGTTAGGATGGAATATATATATTTTGCATGTGGGGACATGAATCCCAACAATGGAATTCCCACCTGACATCATACACAAAACTAAGGCAGACACATTGATGATTTAAGTGTTTAAAAAAACTTTAAAATTCCCTAAGAATATATAGAGATCTCTTCTTAGAAATTTGAGTTTCAGAAGGCCTTTTAAACACAACACCTGACATAGATACCGCAAAGGAAACAAAAAGATTCGATTACGACCAAAGTTTAAAACTACCTAGCAAAAGACACAATAAATAGGTTAAAAGACAAAGAGTCTAGGAAACATATCTGGAATGACACATAAAAAGAATGAATATTTTACAGTTCAATAATAAAAAGAAAAAATCCTCAGTAGGAAAATGGCAAACAATATATATTGGTTTCTTCACAGAGAAAAAGAAGTAGCAAAGGAAAAGATGTATCACCTCACTCATAATGAAAGAAATGACGTTACTACAAGAAAATACCTTTCAATTTTTCGGTTGCCCTGTGTTGGTGTATGCATAGAGAAGTTGATTTGGTAAGAGGATAAACTGGCACAAACGTTTTAAGGGCATCAGGATAATATGTATAAAAATTTAAGATGTGCATTTTTAGATGTAATCGTTTGATTTTAAAAACTTACATGGGCATTGAGGAGGGAGGGCACTTGTTGGAATGAGCACTGGGTGTTGTATGGAAACCATTTTGACAATAAATTATATTAAAAAAAAACCTACATAGGAATAATGAGGCAAGTAGATATAACACTATGTACTATCATATTTATTGCAGTATTATTTATAATATTAAGGCAGAAACAAGAAAATGTTTACCATTAGGTTTTGGTTAAACTAAGGCAACAGTGGAACATCACATAGGTATTTAAAAAGAAGAGATAGTTTTATATGAATCAACATAGAAAGATATATACAATATTGTTATGGTTTTTAAAAGGCTTTAAATGTCATATTTTGTATTTCCTATTGATGTAAACAGATGACTAGATGTATTTTAAAATCTGGAGGAATATACACTGAACTGATAACATCTATATTTGGGGGATAAAGGAGCACTGTCACTTTCTACTTAGAAATCAGTATTGCATAGTTTTTATATAATGTTGTACTACTTTGACCATCAGCAAAAGCATTACAGATATTTCCATTATGTAAAAGGAAAAAAAAATGGGAGGAATTTCCTTTCACTTAAGAAATATATGTATTTACTTTTTGTGTTATTCAATCCATATATTAATTTTCCAATAAATCTCAATCAACATTATCTATAGTTTGTTATAATTATTTAAATGTGCCTTTGCAGAAGGTTACACTGTGTATTAATGTATCGTTTGGATTTCTCACCAATGTTAAGGACTTCAATGATTTCCTAAAAAGTCCTATTTTCTAGGCCAGTGCTCCAAATACTCATAGGTCCACATAGCTGGAGAAGATGTACATATTTTTTGAAAACTGAACTCAGCCAATACCGGTTCACTGATGCCATATGAATTGTAACACAGAAGGAAGTTTTCATTTATACTGCTTCAATGTGCTTACCTTGCCAATTGCTGGTGTGACTCCATCAGAGGTGTTAATCCAAATTCCCATTTCTTGTCCATGTTCATAGGCTTATAAGTCGCTTGGGGTTCATCTTTTGTGAAAAGGAATCCTGACAAATTCCCAAGAACACTGTAATTGGTAATAGTCTGGTAACTGATATTTAAATGTAAACTTTCCAAAAATTTTTGAAATAAGAATCTCCAATCTAGTATTCATGTAAACAGTGCTTTATGTTACATACATTAAGGTATTCTCATCCATTAATTGTAGTTACAAATATAAGAACTGTCTATTTCCATCAATTTTTAGTGCTGCAAAATGTCAACCCAAGCACTGTCAATTCAACAATGTGATCAATTGCTTCTATTAAAACCTCCAATTTTCTTTACTTGAGAAGTTACAGAAGTAGATAAATCTAATACTCATGTTACTTTGACAAACAACCTTTTCTATGCTTTTGTTTGTTGGTTTTTATATGAAATAAGGCTGTGAAATGGTGGAAAAACCCCTGCACAAGGCAATCAAGAAATTTAGATTCTATTCTTAATAGCTACAAAAAAGCAGGAGTAAGCCACTTAATTGGATAGAGATCCAACTTTCTCTTTCACAAAATGAAGCAGTGTATTTTAGATTGTAAATTGTAAATTCTTAGTCACTGTCCTTCTTAAAAGTTGTCTTAAAATGATTCAAGGGGGGGAAATGTCTATGATTCTATCTTCTGTCCCTCCACAAATATTTATTGACCCAATACCAAATCTCTTTCCCTTGCTAAACTTTTTACATTATATTTATATTTAAATATTTTTCTTTACACATTCCTGTTAAATTATGTTAGCTAGGTCATAAATATGTATTTCTTAACTTGAAATAAGCTATTCTTAAAAAAAAACTTTGTCCATAAACCTATAGAATCATTAAATCATATACAAATTACAATATAGAGTGACATGTTCTATCATTACATTAAGAAAATAGAAACATTATTTTATGAAATTTAAAATCTCTGTCATCTGCAAACATTTCAATGTGAAACAACTTTTAGTAACATTCATGCTCTTAGGCATAGTTATAGAAATGACTTTTCTTTTGTATAATAGGTGTATTAAAAGATGGGGTGCCTGCGTGGCTCAGATGGTTAAGTGTCCGACTTTGGCTCAGGTCAGGATCTCATGGTTCCTGGGTTTGGGCCCGCATCAGGCTCTGTGCTGACATCTCAGAGCCTGGAGCTTACTTCAGATTCTGTGTCTCCCTCTCTCTCTGTCCCTCCCCTACTCGTGCTCTGTCTCTCTGTCTCTTAAAAATAAATAAATGTTCAAAGAAAGAGAATGTTGTAACACAACATGGAGAAAAGATTCTTTCAACCAAAGAATCATTGTCAACCGATGAATGGATAAAGAAGATGTGATATATAGATGTACAATTGAGTATTACTCAGCTATTAACCTAAGAATCATTGTATTTATTCAATAGCTATATTATTCTTTAAGATTTTTATGGCCAAGTCTTCAAATCTTGATGGACAGGGAAATCTGTGGGAAAAATCTTTCTTCTATCTGCAAGTCAATTTTCTTTCAGAAAGAACACTGAATTTTTTTTAAACATTACTGAATTCCTTCATCCCTTGAAGGTATTTCTGCATTGTTGAATAATATAAAACTTCCTTATAATTTATTACCATTTAATAAAATATAACATTTTTCATTCAATATTATATAAAATGTTATTCCTCAAAACTAAAGTAGGCCTAGGAGTTCTTTTTCCTAAACTAATTGTAATATATATTTTTAGAAATACTTAGTAAATATAAATTTAAATATTTTGTTTTATCTTAAAGGAAGTCTACCAAAATAATGACATAATGCATTCTGTGATTTTTCAATTCTTTAATGTACTTTGGCAGACCAGCCAAGTTAGCCGTATCATATGTGAAGTCAACATCACCATACTGAACATCACATACAAAAAAGCAACATAGACATAGACATAGCCTTCAAACATTAGAAAAACAGATAAATATTGTCAAAGAATCGTAAGTAGCTAATAAGTGACTATATTAGAAATTTAAACAGTGGTGAGTTTCAAACTGTCCTGTGAGAAAAGAGAATAAAAATGATTCTTTTTTTGGAAACTGAAAATTTACCCACAAACATGTGTCAGTTCCATCCCTGACCTATGTGTGTGCACATGTGTGTGTGTGTGTGTTACAGTATAATGTCCACACTTTGAAATTTTATTGTTCTTCAATCTTACCATATTGTTTGGGGTACACTTACTTAGGAACATAATACTGTCTTAATTGTTCCACTGTTTTTTTAAGTACATCTATGCTATTATAGCTGCATTGAAATCCCAGAGACTATGAAGGCATAGAAGAATGGATGTCTAGTGGCTTGTTTAAAAAATAAAACAAACAAACAAACGAATAAATAAATCTAACCAAAGAGGTGAAAAACCTATACACTGAAAACTATAGAAAGCTTATGAAAGAAATTGAAGAAGACACAAAAAAATGGAAAAATATTCCATGCACCTGGATAGGAAGAACAAATATGGTTAAAATGTCAATACTACCCAAAGCAATCTACATATTCAACGCAATCCCTATCAAAATAACACCAGCATTCTTCACAGAGCCAGAACAAACAATCCTAAAATTTGTATGGAACCAGAAAAGACCCCAAATAGCCAAAGCAATCTTGAAAAAGAAAACCAAAGCAGGACGCATCACAATCCCGGATTTCAAGCTGTACTACAAAGCTGTAATCATCAAGACAGTATGGTACTGGCACACACACAAAAAAAGTATTAAATCCAAAAAAATTAAGTGTTCACAAGTGCAGGTCTTCAGGACTGGATAGTGTAATGCGTTAGTCTACAAGCAGTTTTAAACTTCCTATATGTTGAGCATCTAACATTACAAGTTGCTCCCTGGTAGCAACCAAAGAAACAATGGTGAAAATTGGGGGTGCTTAAGAACTCCTGTGAGCATACAACTAAAGCCATGGAATTTCCTCCCAAAGCATATACCTAGAAAGGCAATTCTTTCAAATTTTCCAGTGGGGGACTATGCACCACTCCCCTCCCTTCTCCCTGCCCTTAACCATTCCACTAGGAAGTAATATGATAAAAGTTTAATCCAAGGTCTTCCCTCATGGAGCTTAAATTCTAATAGAAGAAACCAACAATAAACATATAACTAAGGTAGCATAACTTGTAAAAGTAGAGTATGTGGAGATGGGGGTCGGGGAATGGTCAGGGAAATTCTCTTTGGCAATAAGACTTGATCATGTATTGTGCACCAAGCAGAGGGACTAGAAGATGCACAGGCTTAAGCGTTCAGGAAGAGAAAGAAGGCAAATATGGCTGAACAAACAAAAGGGAGAATGGACTCCAAGATCACAGAAGTAGGCAGACATTCACCCCTGTAGGGCCATAATAAAGAACTAGAAACTTTTTTCTTGTCTTTTTTTCAATTTTATTTTATGAAAACTGTTAAACATATAAATGCAGACAGTAGTATAGTAAACGTCCATGTAAACAGAATCAACAATTATCATTTGCCACACATTTTCACCTTTTCTTTTTCTTATTTTATTTCTTTTTTTAGGCCAGTGGGATACTATAGCATTTTAAAGGAAATTCCTGAAATCATGTTATTTCACCCATAAATTTATCTAAAAATAAGGACAATCTCTTACATAGGCAAAATACCTTCACAGCACCTAACAAAATTAACCATAATCCTTTAATATTCTCAAGTGCTCATCCACATTTCCTCAATTTTCTCCAAAACATCTTTTTAAAAATTGATTTGCTTGAAAGGAGATAGATTATATTGAAATTACAATCGAAGCCATTAGAGTTAATAAGCTGTGATTTACTTTTTAAAAAAAAAATCATTCTGGATCTCTGGAAAATAAGTTACAGAAAAGCAAAGGTGGTTGCCATGAAACCATTTAGGAGGCTGGTACATTGTCCAGGTGGAGATGAGAGTGGCTTGAACCAAGGTCACAGGTGACAGAGAAAGAGTCAGACTGGATGACATTGCTAACAGAGCTTTCTGATGCATTTCATGTGGTAGGATGAAGGAAAACAAAAGAGTTTAGGGCAGCATTTAGTTTCAGAGTTGAAGGACAAGGTCAATTAATTCTATTAACTGAGATGGGAAAGACTGAAGGGGTGCAAGAGCATGTTTGTGGGCATAAGAAAGGTAGATGTATGCACTTGAGGGGTTACCTATTAAAAAAACATATTTAAAGTCATGGAACCAGAAGATATGACAAGAGAGAGTTCAGTTAGAGACCAAAAAGGAGCCTTGGACTAACTTCTGGAAGACTTGACATTTAAAGCATTAGTAAAGGAGACTGAAAACAAGCAATTACTTATGTAGCAGGATAGCCAAGGACAACACGGTGTCAGACACACTGAGAGGAGTGTTTCTAACAGTGGCCACCTGTGTCAAATGCCATCTGGATGCTGGCATCTGGATGTTCTCATCCAAGTCTGGATGAGAACAGAGACTTGACAACTGTATCTTGCAACTTTCATAAGATGTTATAGACAGTAGTGGGTATAATAGCCCAACTGGAATGTGGTGGTAAATTGGGAGGTGACGCAGTAGAGACAGCCCAGGCAGACAGTTCTGTAGAGTAGAGGAGTGGAGGAATAGGATGAATAGCTGGTTTGTAGGAGGATATTCTTGTTGAGTTTTGTTCAGGTAGGTGCAACTAAGGCAGGTTTGTTGATCAGAAGAAACTGACAGAGAGGGATAAATTGGTGATGTGGCTGAGAGTGGAGACAGCTGAAGGGCTTCCACAGCTGAGAGCACAGTGGATTTAGAACACAGGGAGAACTGTTATGCTTATATATGAGCAGGAATAACCTCAAGGAGAAGAAAGGCAAAACAGATCAGCGTGTGTGCAGGTAAACTGATAGAGTTGGTACTTTGGAAACAATGTGTTCCCTTTTTAATTGCTTCTATTTTTTGCCTCTATTTTTCTCTGTAAAACAGTAAGCCACATCAGCAGCTGAAAATTGGGTGGGGTGGTGTTGAAGGTTTTAGAAGAAAAAGTGTGAAACAACAGTCTCTGTGAGTGGGACTGTAAATACACTAGTTTAGGACCTTCAGTAGGATTGCCAGACAGGGCAGTGTGCTTGGAAATTAAATGGAGTCTTGTCAGCACAACCACAAGACTGTTTGCCAGACGCTTTCAGATGCTCAGGTGCAGAACCGATTCAGTCAATCAATTAGCCCAAACTTCCTGTCTGCTGTGTATGGAAAGTTGGTGTCCAAACTGTTCAGGTCTGCAGTTTTAAAGTTTTCTTACTCTAAACCCCGTTATAGTGGATACTGTGACTCCCCTATCTTTTTGACCCTATTATAATGTGTAACACAGAATGTGACTTACATAAATGTCTGACATGAGTGAGTGAGTGAATGAATGAATGAAGAGTCGCTGTTATCATCCAAGTTTCAGAGTTCAGGACACTGAGTCAGACAAGAGATCTTGTGACTTTTCTGATCTGATTTGGTAGCACACAAAAGACTAAAACTAGCAGTGATAAAAACTGAGTCTCAATCCTGGCTGATCATGACAATCATGAGGAAAGCTTTTAAAAATATGCACTTTATCCGGCGCCCATCTTCAACCAGGTGAATCAGAATAATTGAAGCAGAATTTCTCAGGGTAGACCCCAGGCATTTGTATTTTAAGGGCTTGTAGGTGACTGTGCAGAGCGAGATTTAGCCATTACTACACTAGTAGTGAGTCCTGGGGGAGTGGAGACTACATCTATTCATCATAACTCCATTGCCAGATGCAGATTTATCTCGTCTTCTGCGAACAGCAAAGACCTTGTCAGTTGACTCCTCCAGACCGTAGCCAAATGAGTTTTGTATGAGCACATTTAATGTTAATCTCTGCTATCTTTTAAATCTATTTTCTTTCATTCTCACCTTGTAATAACTGGTGAATGTTTTATTTGCACCCTATCAATAGCACACCAAGCACCTCCCCTAAAAGAGTGAAGAGGGGGTGCCTGGATGACTCAGTCGGTTAAGCATCGGACTCTTGGTTTCCTCTCAGGTCACGATCTCGTGGCTTTGTGGGTTTGCGTGGGTCTCTGTGTTGGCAGTGTGGAGCCTGCTTGGAATTCTCTCTCTCTCTCTCTCTCTCTCTCTCTCTCTCTCTCTCTCTCTCTCTCTCCCCCTCTCTCTCTCCCCCTTCCCCACTAGCTCTGTGTCTGTCTCTCTCAAAAATAAATAAATAAACTTAAAAAAAGAGAGTGAAGAAATTAGGAGAAGGAAGCAGCCATGATACAACAGTTATGCGAACAACAGGATATGCTGGAAGGCCTACAAACCAGAACCTCGGAGAGCATGGAGTTCAGACCGGTGGAGAGGCTCAAATAAAAATGAAAAAACAAAACAAAACCAAAACCAAAACAACAACACAGAGTATATGGAACAGCAGGAAGCAGTACAAACACGGAAGCCGAAGTTATTCATGTGACAGCTTCCCTGTACCATTAGTTCTAATATATGTCAGGAGCCTTCCTCATGCTAAGTGAAGAACATCAGGGCTGTCACTTGACCCTACACTCATCCAGAATTCTCTAGGCATCTAGTCCTGAAATGTGAAGCGGTATCATTATAAGTAACATATAATTATTATATAGATAATATATATTTATATTTATATAAATGTATATATTTATATATATAATTAATATATGTAATTATATAGATAACCTTATATACATGGCATAAAATATTATAAATACCGTTAAATAGAAAGCATTGAACCCATTAGCCTTATGCAGTAAATGCCGACCCTACAAATAACAATATGCCATTATTCGGCATAATTCAAATATTATGAATTCGTTATTCGTAAAGCTTGAATGCTTACTTTGAGGCATATTCTAGTTCCTTAGTTCCACTTTTCTTTCTTAATGGCTAATTTAGTAGTAGAAACTAAAACCATTGTTAGTTTACTGCCAGGGTAAACTGTCTGCATACATGGCAATATATACCTGGGTAGTGTTTTATTACATTATTTACTCTTCTCAGAAATATTATGTGATGAACAGAAACAAGTGTTATCATTCCCATGTTATATCAGAGGAAGCCATAGCCTGAGATCTTAAGTGATTAGTACTAGGTTGAAAACCAGGGGGCAGAACTATAGCTCAAAGTTAGATGTTCTGATTCCAAGTCTAATAACTTCCACTCTCCCTTAAATACCATTGAGGTCATCCTATATTTTTAAAATATTTCTTTAGGAATGCTTGATGCCAGTTGCTATGAAGGTAAGAGTTAAAATTCTCCCCTTAATCGCCATCTTCCTTACGCCGCATACACAGCTCCATGCTCTTAAAATGCCTTAATGTAAGAACAAGTTTTGTTAAATAAATCTATTTCTTCCTTAACCAAATTTTAGATTTGTTTCCCTACAACAGAATGGCTCTCCTAGAATAGATAGTGTTGACAGAGAGCAGAGGGATTTAAGTTCATGCTCATGGCTTAAAGGGCCATAAACAAGCACAACATTTCTTCACCCCGCACATGAAACAAACCCACTGTGGATTACAAATTGCCTCTTTCACCCTTTTTATAGTATAGAGCCAGAACAATTTCCCTTGCTCTTATTACTTCCTGCTACAAACAACTGCAATTTCTGCAGCCTGGAGAGTAAAAAAAGAAAGAAAAAAAAAAGGTCAGTCTTACATAAGGAAATTTTACCCATTTCCCCTAATTGCATTTGCTTTTTATTTGGCTTCAGGCTCTTGGCCATCTACAAATAAAGCGGCTTTGCACAGGAATGACAAGGACAAGAAAGTGTGTGTTTGGAAATAGCAGCCTTCTGTCTGAACACGGGCTTTTCCACCTGCTTACTGCTCACCAGGTGCTTCTCTCGCTGCTGCCCACTAGACTTGAAATCAATCAGCCCTGAGTGAGAGCAGAAAGCTTATGTCAGCACTGAGGATTTAGAATTCATAGACTTGAAAAACCAGTGAGGTATCAAAAGTATGTCTTTAGTGTCTCTATATTCACCTTCTGGCAGGGTGCTGTCAGAAATTTTATTTGAACAAAATAGGATCAAAGCTATCAATCACTGCTTTTCAAGTAAAAGCAGAAAAATGTTTACAAAATAATGGTGAACATTCTACTGTTAATAATAATTATTATAATTTATTGAGCAATTACTGTGTACCAGACACTATGCTAAGGGCTTTACATATGTTATCCCAACTAACCTCCTAGTAATCCTAGGAAATAGGTATGATTGTCCTCGTTTCCTATAGGAGGAAATGGAGGTTAATTTCACTTAATTAGCTGGACACTGAGCCAGCATTCAAACTCCTCCAACTATTAAATTTAAAAGATCTTGAAGCATTAGATTATATTGCCAAATAATAATAGCAATGCATATACATATGATTTATATTACTAAATGGCTTGTGATCATTATTTTCAGAAGCAATATTTTGTTTAGCATTTGCCAAATTGTTTTATTAATAGTTCTAATAGTTGATTTTTTAAACTACATTAAAAATAAAAGATCAACCACAAGAAACGTGAGAGAGATTGAGGCACTTTATGTTGTTTTTAACTCCTAAAGGTTTAAAGGAAGTATTTTAATCTTGGGATGCTTGGGTGGCTCAGTCAGTTAAGCTTCTGACTTGGGCTCAGGTCATGATCTCACGGTTCATGAGGTCAACCCCCACATTGGGTGAACACAAGCCCCACTTTGGGTGAGCCCCGCTTCTCACTTCTCTCTCTCTCTCTTTCTCTTTCTCTCTCTCTGCCCCTGTGGGATTCTTTCTCTCCCTCTCTTTCTGCCCTTCACTCACTTGTGCCCTCTCTCTCTCTCTCAGAATAAAAAAGAAAGCATTTAAATCTCAAACTACATGTGGTGGCTATGTCATGTGTCAGCTTGCCTAGAGTGAACTAGATCTCTCAGAATTTCTTTTCTTGTATGTTTTCAGTTAGAGTGGGCCATAACAGAGATTCTTAAAGGATATTTGGAGGGCCAACTAGTTCACACATAGATCAAAACCCTGTAACACAGATATATCTCCTACTGGTTCTGCTTCTCTAGTTGAACCCTAACTGATACAGTAAAGTTAGGTACACACAATGGCTTGAATTTCTTAAGTTATTTTATTGTTTATAAGAGCTAGAGTTCTATTAATAGGTTCCATTTCATTTCAATAAAGATGACTGATAGGTGAACCAAAACTTTGGTTAATAAATCCAAATAGTCAATATCAGAGAGAGATGGTTGATATGTCTTCCCTTCAATTTATTATTTTAATTTTCTCATATGCCAATAAATAGCATCAAAGATTTGGGTTATGATTTTTTGATAAAATTTAAACTATTTTTCCCTAAAGTAGAAAAATGTATTTGTTTTTTTTAACCTCTCTTAAATTAATAAATTATTATCTGTAATTATACAAATATTTGAAATGTTTTACTTTATTAAAATACAGTCTACTTCAAACGCAATTACAGACAGCTGTAGCAACAAATCTAGCAAGTGAAGAAGGGTGCTTGTGTTCTAGAATGGTCAGATGACCTATCGTTTACTACATTACAATTACACTAAGTGCCAAAAGTAATACTCTTTGTTTTTCAGAATTTTGGAAGTCATTTTTACCACAATCATTTTAACATTCCTATTTTTCCCTTAATGTATAATCGGAAAAAAAGATTCAAGTAACAATATAGTGCGGTGGGAAAGAAGAGAATAAAGAGGTTCTGAATCTATTTTTTGGTGTACAATTACTGAAAAAGGATTCTGAATATTATTCTATATATTTCTTAATCTGTACTCCCACTGGTTGCTCTCAAAATAGAATGTTCATAGTAGGAAAGAGGGTCCAGCCTCTACCTTGTAATCATAGTCACAAGGCCATGGCCCCTCAGTAAGTCTGTAGATATTCTCATCTGGACACCATAAAACCCCTGTAATAATACTTGACACCTATTTTGAAAGGACTTTATTTCTAAAATTGAGCTGCTTTGTGCTAAATTAACTCAGAAGGGCATGAAGGAACACAGGATGCATGAAGGAACTGCCATTGCTATAGCAACTGAAAGGAGAATTATAATTAATTATTTTTAACCCATATGTATATTTTATAGAAACTTTTGAAAGGAAGAAAGTTGAACTCAGGAAGCTAAGCAACAGACTGGGAACTACATGTAACTTGAAAGCTTTCTTCCTGTGTTACTAATCTGATAAATACTTCACTATCATTTTTACATCAATTCCTCCTTCTGAACAACAGTGGGGTAATGTTCTGGCCTAAATTGAGGGGAAATACTTACGGACTTCAATAGAAAGCTTTCTGCAAACTGAGATCTCTCACAAAATGCTTCATGGTAAAAATGGATCTCATTCTCATACACCATAAATTCATCAAGTTGGCCAAATCATCTTCTGTGCTAATTCAAGACATTGTCTTAGGAAAAAAAAAAAATTAAAAAGATCCTACAGACACTGAATCCTAAATAAATTGAGGACATGCAGCCTGAAACTCTAACTGCTTTCCACTCCCCTAACAGATAACATCACCTTTGCCCAGTCTGAGTCCAATCAGAATTTAATAAAACATTTTATTTCATCCCCTAATGACAGAAAAAAGAGGAAATACCTTATAAATATACATCAAAGCTAGTAGAAGCTAAGTCTTGCATTAACTTCTTATAACTCTCTGTGAACTCTGAATAAAATTGTGTTGTCTTTTCCAGCCTCATGCTGCATATATTAGACTATCCAGAACTGGTATTTCTGATGAGCTATTTGAATTTCAATCATTTGTTCACATCCTCAGGTCAGGCGGTCATTAAAAATTCATTTGCAAGCAACTGGTAATATTGGCAACCCCAATGTATACCTCCAACTTTTAACGAGATACTAAAAACCAGTGATGACTCACTCCTACAGAATACCATTTAGGTCTGAAGGTGAAAAGACAGAAATCTGCTTTCTACAACTTTTGTACAATATACAAATTCAAATACCTATCATTCTCCGGTATGTAAATGTGTACTGATAAAACTCAAAAAGAAATAGTCATTGTAACTTACATACTCTAAGCAAACCAACTTTCCCCACTGTACTGTATAAATAAAGCTTATAGCCAGTTGGATGCAGGTGGCTGTGCCAATGAGTGCAGTGATCACATCTAGGATCAAGACATTAGGATAATAAAAACTCTGAGCTTTAAAACAAAACAAAACTCTAACCTTTTGTAGCATGATGCTACTTGCTCCCACTGTGGATATATGTATCTCTCTCTGCTCTCCAAACACTTGAAAGTTGAACCTGTGCTCTGAATTTTGCTCTAAAGAGGGCCTACTTACTGGATCCAACCCACAATAATGACCTAGGCAGCCTCTGGAGAGTGAGAGAGGATCTATACTAAAAGACAATTTAATGGATCATCATGGACACTCATTTGGATTCTTTTGTCCCTACTCCCAAAATGTGTGTGTGGGCATACATCTCAATAAGACAGATTAATTTTGATTGTATAGTTGGGTATTCTTCTGTTTTGCTGAATAATTATAGAAATAAGTAATTTGAAAAGTTCATTTCCACTTATTATTGGAGAAAACATAAGATGGCTCACCGGTCTTAGGGCCTTACCTTCACCCCATGCCCATAGAATCAGTCTTATTTCCCAAAATCATCTTTTAATTATTCCCTTCAAATCAGATGCAGTTGTATAAGTAAAAAATAATATAACAAAAGGAATGATATACATGATTAGTCACTACACCTTGAACAATTCAATGACACTAAATGACTTGCCTTTCATCAGGTTGGTCCCTTCTTTCATATTCAAGCAAATGGTCTAATTTGCAAGACAGAGCCGACAGCGATCCTTTAAGAGAATACCTACATCCATATTTCTACCATGGGCCAATGTCAGATGAGAATAGAACTGTGTATCTTAAAAAAATTTTTTTTTCAACGTTTATTTATTTTTGGGACAGAGAGAGACAGAGCATGAACGGGGGAGGGGCAGAGAGAGAGGGAGACACAGAATCGGAAACAGGCTCCAGGCTCCGAGCCATCAGCCCAGAGCCCGACGCGGGGCTCGAACTCACGGACCGTGAGATCGTGACCTGGCTGAAGTCGGACGCTCAACCGACTGCGCCACCCAGGCGCCCCTGAACTGTGTATCTTTAGTTCCACAACTGTAAAATGTCCACAGCCAAACTAGAAGTTTTCTAATGTCACCTTCCCCCTAAACAGCGAGGTCTGGGACAAGCCAGCATCCAACCAGAAAGACCTTTGTTCTCACCCTCTTTATCATTTTCACGATCTATACGTGTTTCTTTTGAATTCTCTTTCCTTGAGTTTTTTCTTACTATTGAGTAAAAATCTCAAACAGGGAGTAATAGGTCTGTATTTTCTTGGTGTTGTCAAAGAAACTGTGAATAGAAAGGCCATGTGGGTGAACTATGCTGACATAAAGTCCTCAAAAGACCCAACTATATGGACTATCTTCAGATACTATATGGACAATTTTCAAGATGGATTAAAAAGCTCTATAACTTAAGAGGTTCTCTGCTTGTGGTTCTTGGAGTCTTCATTACTTTTAGCTATTTTCCTAGAATATCCTGTGCCACAAGTACCATACTCCATATAGGTCACAAATTTCCTGTCTTAATATTCCCGAATACAATGTTTCCTTTTCCTGAAAGGCCTTTTTACCTAATATTCAAATACACCTTGCATCTTTCGAAGGCTAGTTTGTATGCGTCTTCCTCTATAGATTCCTTTCTTCCTGGTCTTCTCTTCCCACTCTTCTTTTCCCCCCTGCTTTATTTAGGTGTAACTAACAAATAAAATTATATGCATTTAAGGTATACAATGTGATAATTTGATATACAATGTGAAATGATTACCACAATCAAATTAATCCATCACCTCATATAATTATCTCTCTCTCTCCCTCTGTGTGTGTATGTGTGTGTGTGTGTGCGTGCATGTGTGGTGAGAACAGTTAAGACCTACTCTCATAAGAAATTTCTACAGTATTATTTTTTTAGTTTTTATTTAAATTCCAGTTCCAGTTAACATATAGCATAATATTAGTTTCAGGTGCATGATATAGTGATTCAACAATTCCATACATCACCCAGTGCTCATCACAACAAGGGCACTCCTTAATCTCCATCACCTATGTTACCCATCCTCGCACCCACCTCCCCTCTGGCAGCCATCAGTTTGCTCTCTATAGTTGAGTTTGTTTCTTGGTTTGCCTCCCTCTATCTTTTTTTCCCTTTGCTTATTTGTTTTGTTTCTTAAAATCCACATATGAGATCATATGGTATTTGTCTTTCTCTGACTGCTTTCACTTAGCATAATACTAACTCCATCCATGTCATTGTAAATGACAAGATTTCATTCTTTTTCATCTCTTGGTAGAATTCAATTGTACATATATACCACATCTTCTTTATCCATTCATCAGTCAATGGACACTCGGGCTATTCCCATAATTTGGCTATCGTAGATAATGCTGCTATAGACATAGGGGTGCATGTATCCCTTTGAATTAGTGTTTCTGTATTCTTTGGGTAAATACCTAGTAGTGCAATTGCTGGGTTCTAAGGTAGTTCTATTTTTAACTTTTTGAGGAGCCTCCATCTGTCTTCCAGAGTAGCTGCACTAGTTTCCATCCCCACCAACAATGCCAAAGGGTTTCCCTTTCTCCACATCCTTTCCAACACCTGTTGTTTCTTGTGTTGTTGATTTTAGCCATTCTAACAGGTATGAAGTTATATATCATTGTAGTTTTTATTTGTATTTTCCTAATGATGATTGGTGTTGAGCACTGTTTCATGTGTCTGTTGGCCATTTGTATGTCTTCTTTGGAAAAATGTCTGTTCATTTTTTCTGCCCATTTTTTTAAATTGGATTATTTTGTTTTTAGGGTGTTGAGTTGGTAAGTTCTTTATATATTTTGGATACTAACCCTTTACCAGCTATGTCATTTGCACACATCTTCTCCCATTCCATAGGTTACCTTTTAGTTTTGTTGGCCATTCCTTTGCTGTGAAGTTTTTTTTATTTTGATGAAATCCCAATAGCTTTTTTTTTTTTTTTTGCTTTTGTTTCCTTTGCTTCAGGAGACATATCTGGAAAGAAATTGCTATGGCCAATATCAATGAGGTTACTGCCTATATTCTCCTCTAGAATTTTTATGGTTTGAGGTCTCACATTTAGGTCTTTCATCCATTTTGAATTTACTTTTGTGTGTGGTGTAAGAAAGTGGTCCACTTTTATTCTTTTGCATGTAGCTGTCCAGTTTTCCCAACACCATTTTTTGAAGAGACTGTTTTCCCATTGCATATTCTTTCCTGCTTTATCAGAGATTAATTGACCATATAGTTGTAGGTTCATTTCTGGGTTTTCTATTCTATTCTATTGATCTATGTGTCTATTTTTGTGTCAACACCATACTGTTTTGATCACTACAGCTTTGTAATTTAACCGAAGTCTGGACTTGTGATGTGTCCAGCTTTGGTTTTCTTTTTCAAAATAGCTTTGGTTATTCGGGATCCTTTATGGTTCCATACAAACTTTAGGGTTGTTTGTTCTAGCTCTGTGAAAAATGTTGGTATTTTGATAGGAATTATATTAAATGTGTAGATTGAGGGGCACCTGGGTGGCTCACTCAGTTAAGCTTCCTACTTCAGCTCAGGTCATGATGTCACAGTTCTGAGTTCCAGCCCCACATCGGGCTCTGTGCTGACAGCTCAGAGCCTAGAGCCTGCTTCAGATTCTGTGTCTCCCTCTCTCTTCCCCTCTCCCACTCATTCTCTGTCTCTCTCTCTTTCTCAAAAATAAATAAGCATTAAAAATGTTTAAATGTGTAGATTGCTTTGGGTAGTATAGACATTTTAACAATATTTCTTCTTATGATCCATGAGCATGAGATGTCCTTCCCTTTCTTTGTGTCATCTTTAACTTCTTTCACCAATATTTTGTAGTTTTCAGCATACAGGTCTTTCACCTCTTTGGTTAGGTTTATTCCTAGGTGTCTTATTAGTTTTTGGTGCAATTGTAAATGGGACTGATTCCTTAATTTCTCTTTCTGCTGCTTCATTATTGGTGTATAGAAATGTAACAGATTCCTGAACATTGATTTTGTATCCTGTGACTTTACTGAATTCTTTTATCAGTTCTAGCACTCTTTTGGTGGAGACTTTCAGGTTTTCTACATAGAGTATCATGTCAACTGCAAATAGTGAAAGTTTGACTTCTTCATTGCCAATTTGGATACTTTTTCTTTCTGTCTGATTGCTGTGGCTAATTCTTCCACTAATATGTTAAATAACAGTGGTGAGAGTGGACATCCCTGTCTTATTCCTGATTGCAGAGGAAAGCTCCCAGTTTTTTCTCATTGAGGATGATATTAGCTGTGGGTTTTTCATATACAGCTTTTATTATGTTGAGGTATGTTCCCTCTAAATCCTCAAAACCTCTTGAGGGTTTTTATCATGAATGGACGCACTTTGTCAAATGCTTTTTCTGCATCTATCTAGAGGATAATAGTGTTCTTATCTTTTCTTTTATTAATATGGTATATCATATTGACTGATTTGGGAATATTGAAGCATCCTTGCAGCCCAGGAATAAATCCCACTTGATCATGGTTAATGATTTTTTGAAATGTATTATTAACTACAGTCAACATGTTATACATTAGATCCCCAGAATGTATTCATCTTATAACTTAAAGTTTGTATCCTTGACCAACACCTCCCCCATTCACTTCCTACTCTTAAAACTTTAATCCCAGGGCTCAGTCAATTGAGCATTTGACTATGGCTCAGATCATGACCTCACAGTTTGTGAGTTAAAGTCCCCTATCAAGCTCTCTGCTGTCAGCACAGAGCCTGCTTCAGTTCCTCTGTCCCCCTCTCACTTGGCCCCTCCCCTGCTTACTCTCTCTCTGTCTGTCTAAAAAATAAATAAATATTTAAAAAACCACCCCAACCCCACTGAAGAAGAAGTAATTTGTTCTTCATCTTTCCTCCTTTGTTAATTTAGTTTTCTGAGACTCTTGCCACTTTCTACTCTGACTTCAATTTATTTATGTCAATATATTATCTCTTTTAGACTCTCCTCTTTTTAAGGCAGACACCATGTTTAGTATGAGATAAATAATATTTAGGGTAGAACTCACAGAACAGACTTTTAAGAATCATTTCTACATAAGTATGTATCTTAATATAGATTTTCAGAAGGCAGCCTTCTTAATGTAAAGGATGAATCTCCCATGATAAGATTGTGGGCAAAAATGAGGAAGATTAACAATGAAAAAGACCAACCTCGTTTCAATATACATCACAGGCTATGGAACCCTTTCCGAGATTTGCAAAGTAATTCTGTGGTCACAGAAGGTAAACCTACCTTCAGTGATAATGTGCTTACTCTCCATCCAGCACAAGACATCCCCTTATGTCTAATACAGAAGCATCTTTGAGAAGCAATGTCACCAATATCCATGTTCTGAAAAATTACAGTTCTGATGTCCTTCAATTATTTTAGAATAGCTTTGTTAAATTTAGTATTTTAACTGTCTGGTTCTGAAGTTTCCATGCCATCTGTAATTTTGAAAACCTAAACAAGTAGTATTTTTAACAACTTTCAGTTCACAGACCCTTTGTCTGATAAAAACCATGGGTCCTGCCTCTTGAAGGAGGAAAATTAATATAGTATGATGAGGTTCACAAAGGTTCTAAAACTCATCAATGGACCCAAGATTATAAATCTTTGGCCAGAGTCATTGGATAAGTTGAATGAGCCCTGAGTTAGGAATGACTCTACAGAATCTGATGAATTTTTGTCTCTGGAACACTATTTGTCAGACGTACAAAAACAAGGTTCTCAATGCCTTAATATTTCTTTGACTTATATTTTTTCTGGGCAGAAATTGAAAATCATAGAGATCCAAAATTCATCACTCCTGGACAACTAACACCGTTAACACCAGTGAAATATAAAAATGACAAAACCTTTTTCAAATAACCTATTATAAGACATGAGACATTTTAGGGAAACATAGTTAGAAGGCACAACTAACATGTATTGAGTATCTACTATAGACCAAACTCCTGCAATTCACTACATAATCAAATCCCTATGAAGTATCTTTCCAGTTTTACTAAAGACAAAACTGAAGCTCAAGGAGGAAAGGTAACCTGCCCCCAACATACAAATAAAAAGTAGAGACAGAGATAGGAAACAAACACAGAATTTTCAGTTCACATTCTTCTCCTAAATCATGTAGTAATTTTTTTGTTCTGAACTACAAGGCCAGTTTTCTTTTCATTTATCAACACTAGAGAATTTTTACAATAATAACAATTCACAATTGTTTCCATAAATCAAGTGCCTATCACTCATAAAAGTAAAAAAAACCCAAAAATCCCATCTTGCTAAATAAATGGACTATAGCAGAGCATAGAAAAAGGTCAGCAAATGAAGTTTTTCTGAACAAATTAGAGAAAAATGAGATGATGGATGTAATTATGGGTGGAAGTATTTAATGGAAACAGTGAAGTTAAGATCTTCTAGTTATATAAAAAAAAAAATTTGCTCAGAATAGCTGTTTCCTCAATTTTACAACTTTCCAAAGAAGAAGGTATATCAGCAGCAGCCTGAACTCTTACAGTGCTCCTGGGAATTTGATTCAGAAAACAAAACAAACAAACAAACAAACCCCAAAAAACTGTGGTTACGGCATTAGCAGTCATTCTTCTAAGATGTAAAAATCTTCTTTTCATGTCTTAAACACAGGGATGATTCCACCTAATTCTGTTCAGATTGTGAAACGGATTTAAAAAAAAAAAAATCTACAAGCAAATGTCTCTAATGCCCTCAGGTTCAAACACTTCATAAGAGCAGAATTTTAAAAAAAAGAATTAAAAATCAATATATTATTTGAAAAGGTAAGAGAAAAAAAGTAGATTATACCTTTATATTTTAATTTACTTTGACCCACCTATGTTCTTTTTTTATTTATTTTTTTAATGTTTATTTCTTTATTTATTTTTGAGAGCATGTGCACACACATGAGTTGGGGACGGGCAGAGAGAGAATCCCAAGCAGGCTCCACACTGTCAGTGCACAGCCTGAGGTGGGGCTTGATCTCAGGATCTATGAGACAATGATCTGAGCCGAGATCAAGAATCAGACATGCTTAACCACTTAACTGACTGAGCCACCCAGAAGCCCCTGACCTACCCATGTTCTAATGGAATCTCAAAATACAAAGATAAGCATGCCACTTTTACAGAGCATATCCTCAGTTCAGGCATGGATACATTTACCTTCATTCTTAGCATACAGCATGTGATTTTACAAATGACATCGCTGCTTCTCTGTATGGAAAATATTAAACCCTTATTACAGTTAGCTGATATAAGTTAAAAATTGCATTTAGAAATCTCTCTGGAATTTGTTTGAAACAACAAAGACAGAGGGAATATGTCTTATTCCCACAACTAGGTGCTTGCAGTTTTATGGCATCGTTCATTTGTTCTTCAATTAAGAGATCATGTAAGCAAGAAAGACTATAAAAAGTTGGATGGTTGTACTTTATAGATAAGCGTATAGGGGGTGACATTTAATCCTTCCATAACTTTGTGAGATATTATGGTTTCCATTTTATAGGTAGAACAATAAAGTTTTAGAGAATGTTAGAAACTAGAAGTTATGTGGAAAATGGAGAAAATAAGCAAGGTACTCAAATAAATCATCTAGCATAAAGCCTGGTACAGTAGATAGAAAATAAATATCATGTGGCAAATAGAAGATGGAAGGGAGAGAAGCAGAAAGAAAAGAAAGCCAGTGTAAAATCTTTATTTTCTGATGATATAATTACTTTTAGCAAGAGGTAAGAAGATTCTCATTTCCAGATGCTAACAGAAAGCTTATTTATTATTGTATATTAACATATTTTCAAATATTATAACTTAGGGAAATAAATAGAAATGCAATAAGAAATCCAGACTTTTGATATATAATTGTTTTCTTCAGTTCAGTAAAAAATAATAAGTGTTAATTAAATATATATATGGATTCCTGCCCTCAAGGTGTTTCCTGGGGGGAGGGGGGTAGGGCAAGAGGGAGTGTAAAGATTTATATACACCACACAAATACTGAATTCTATGTCACAAGATAATTATGTGCCAAAATGCCTGAAACAGATAGAAAGTGCCATAGAGTGGCGGTAAAAAAAGAGAAGACTAGAAGAGGCTAGAGTAAGCTGGAAAATGTCATAAAAAAAAACTGAGAAGTATAACTTTCCTTAGGTAGATGAGTAGCAAACAGAAAAATGTGCAAAGAAGAACAGGCAGGAGCGAGTAAGATACATGCCAGGGGATGGGCCTGATTGGACTACGGAATTTTTGCTGGAAATTAAAAGGTAGATTTGGACTAGAGGTGTGGGCATTTAGGTATATGTGTTTAGAACAGATCTAGGAAGGAAAGAGGCCACTGCAGTTCAATTACCAGAGCATATGCAACACGCATAGGGCCACCTGTCTGATTCACTGCATTCAGCATGCTTTCGTTGCAAAGGAATAATGCCAACAAGGCACTCTGGGTAAGCTTTTGCTGTTAGTAAAGTTGTACCAATGTTGGTTTTCTTTTTTCTGAGCCTGATTTTCTTTTAAATTTCTTTTAGCTTTCTGAGCTTTAATTTTCTTATCTTCTTTTAGAGAAGTATTTTCTGACATTTTTTCAAGTACCTATTTTAGGTTTGCTTTGAAGAAAGAAAGCTTTTAGAAATTTGGTCATTGTTACCAATGATGTATACCTGAACCTTACATAAGTTAAATGATTTTCATTTCTTATTTGAGATCTGAATCTTTTTCTTTTGATCTGTTCAACAGCACTCATAGACCTAACTCATACCAGCCAAGATATTTAATTAAAGCCAAAATTTAATAGACACCAGCTTGACTAACAAAAAATAATTACATTATGAATTTTAACCTTAATAGAACTTCATTAAAACAGAACATTAAAATATTCTGAGGAATAAGAAAGGAAGTTCAAAGCTTGCCTTCACGACCTACTTGAACTCAACCCTATCAGGCTTTTCTTACTTCATCTTACATCGAATTACATTTTTTATGTGAGAATAATTTCTCATTGATTGCCTATGCATCAGGTCCTGTTATATCTTTTCAAAAACCTTTCATGCAATCATCTGAACAACTCTATAGATAAGAATTATGAGAAACTGAAGCCCAGCAAAGTTCTATAACTTTCCCAATCAGCTGGTTGGGTCAGCTGCTCTGATTCCAAATCCATGACTGTCTTCACTGCCCCATGATGCTTCCGTCATAGGAAATTATAGTGTGATTTCCAATGTGTTACCAATTGGTTTCAAGTAACTTCTTAATATTAATCTTTAAACTGGAAAGCCATTCCTACATTAATAATCTGTCTTTTCTAAAGAAGTAGAAGTAAAAACTACCTTATAAATAATCTTCCAATATGTTTAGAAAAATTCCTATATCCAAACTGCTGTGGTCCCAATCCATAAATAAATGGCAAAGAAGGAGCTGAGTACTAAAGATGAGCTATTCAGCAGTTATTCACATTTTCTATTGATTGAGGTCTGTTTGACTCATAATTTTGTATGTATTAATTAGAGAGAAAAAAAAATTCCTTGTCAACCGAAAAGTTTGTTAGTACCGAGCAAGGACTTGGGTACTAGGCAAAGACATAGCTAATTCTCCTCAGTCTTAAACAAACAAATCATCAGATTCTTGATTCTACCCAAAGTCATTCAATTAGAAAGATGCACTTAACTCAGAGGTTAAAGAAATCATTTCTGAGAAATAGAAAGAATTAATTTGCTTTCCATAAATTAAATTTATTTTCAAGTTGACACGTCTCAACACAGCTGTTTTCAGAGATGGAGAATTTTATTACCCCGATTTGATAATAATTTCAAAGGTTTGATTGCATTTTTCCATTTGTGTTTGGCTTTCAAAAAGCCTAAGTTTCACAGCAGGAAGCAGATTTACTTACAAACATTTCCTCATTGATCAACATTTCCTCAGTATTCAAACAGACCACACTCTCCTGGGAAATGAAGTATTCAGACAGGCAAAATTCTTGCATTTCTTAGGCTTTCTTAAAGCTTGGCACATGGGGCATTAAGAGCTTTGGTGGGTTCCGTGAAGTAGTAGAAAAGGCATTGCTCTGTGCTGAACACCTGCACCTTGACTCCAGCTTTGCTCCCCAGGACCAGCTGTATGACTTTAAGAAAGTCAGCTCATGTCTCTAGGACTCCATTTTCTCATTCAATCAACAAAGGGGCTGGACAGGATTCTCACTGAATTCTCTTCTCCTCTATGATTGGCTACAGTGAGCCTCACACCAATTATGTGTAGACTCTGGAAACACAATGCCTTTTAATTCAAAGCTCAAAAGCTGAGTAAGTGTTTTTCACTTTTGCAGCCTGATAAGCTTCGGGGGAATTGTATTTGGATTCACCCTGAAGTTTCCTTGGAAATTCAAGGACTTCTATCTAATGAGACACATACCTCATGACTCAAGATGTGATATTTGCCTAAATTTTTTTCTTAGTAACAAATGTAGGAGGAAGCTATAAAAAGCTGAGTGGGAGAAACATTCTTAAATTAGCTGCAATAGTGGTACTGGTTAGTCACAGGAAACCTAAATTACATAGAAACTTGAAGCAACACTAGACGTTTGTCAAAACTGGACGGAGCACATATACAAGACTGATTGCTTTCTCACCCTATGATGTAAACTATGGCTTCAGAAACTGAAAGTGCAGGAGTCAAACTAAAAGAGGACCAGAAAATGGGAAGAAGACAGAAAATGAGCCTATAATTTCCTTTGAGCCAGAAAAATGTCTCTGAGGGAAAAAAAGGCAAGTAAAAAAAAATCAAGAATTTCAGACTAAAATATATAATTAAAGAACTCAGCTCCTACCAATATTCTGTTAAATAGTTTTCTGCTCTGTTAAGCTTATCAAATCAACTGATCAATGACAGAAGAAACTGGGATTAAAGAGACTAGATCTCTTACAGACATCTATGTTCAGCATTAGCTAAGACAACTAACAGTTCGACTCGTTTAACTTACCAGGAGAAGCACCTAAATAAGGTAACTGCTTACCTGACACAGGATTAACAAACTTGTGAGCTGTCAAGTTTTAAGTCATGTAAAATATACTACTTCTACTATTTCGCATTCAGTGGTATTTCAGAGCTTCCCAGAAAATGTTTATTTTTTTATGAGACGTGCACAGAAGGTATGTAACTAGGCAGGCCTGGTGTCATTGTCCCTCTCTGCACATGAGAAATCCAAGGCCAGGAAGGCTTAAGCAACTTTGTCAAGTTCCTACTATCAGTGAGAGGCAGAGGTGGGACTCCAACTTACGCCCTCTGAGTAAATTCCCCAAACTGACTTGGTGAGAATATATGCTTTAACATCCTCTTGTATGGGTGCCTTGTTTTGTTTTGTTTTGTTTTGAAGTTTATGTATTTTGAAAGAGAGAAAGCGTGAATGGGGGAGGAGCAGAGAGAGGGGTAGAGAGAGAGAATCCCAAGCAGGCTCCACATTGTCAGTGCAGAGCCCCATGATGTGGGGCTCAAACTCACGAACCATGAGATCAGGACCTGAGCCAAAATCAAGAGTTGGCCACTTAACCAGCTGAGTCGCCCAGGTTCCCAGGCACCCAGGCATAACGTAAAACAACCGTGCCTTGTTTATGCTTTTGTATGGACCAAACAATTAGCTGTATAGTCTTCCAGGGTCCAATCCTGTTGCTAAACTTTTTAAAAGGATTGAATAGAGCCACTTGGGTGGCTTAGTTGGTTAAGCATCCGACTTTAGCTCAGGTCATGAACTCGCGGTTCATGGGTTTGACCCCTAGTCGGGCTCTGTGCTGACAGCTCTGAGCCTGGAGCCTGCTTCAGATTCTGTGTGTCTCTCTCTCTGTCCCCCTCCTACTCATGCTCTCTTTCTATCTTTCTCTCAAAAATAAATAAATATATATATGTTTTTAATTTTAAAGGATTGAATAGTGACCAAAAGTACAAAGTCTCCCCTCCCTTTTGGGTGGCATCACTTCCCTTTACTCCCATTAACAAAAGACACTTTTCTGTTAAGTGTGTGATCAGGCAATGGCAAACCCAGCGATAAATCTGGTTCAGGGAAAGAATAGTACAAATATATCTTCCAACTGCTGAGCAAGGAGACACCATAAAAATCAACTTCCTAGTAACTGGCCTCTAAAAATTGAAACAAGAGTTACCCTTGCTGCTTTTCCTCCCTGAATGTTTCAGCAGCCTGATCTTCCTCTGACCACTGTGGTTGTTCCCGCAGTGTCTGTGTGTGATTGATGACAGGATCGTTTTTTTTTTTATTTATTTATTTTTTTTTAATTTTTTTTTTCAACGTTTATTTATTTTTGGGACAGAGAGAGACAGAGCATGAACGGGGGAGGGGCAGAGAGAGAGGGAGACACAGAATCGGAAACAGGCTCCAGGCTCTGAGCCATCAGCCCAGAGCCCGACGCGGGGCTCGAACTCACGGACCGCGAGATCATGACCTGGCTGAAGTCGGACGCTTAACCGACTGCGCCACCCAGGCGCCCCGACATGATCGTTTTGAAGGGCTTAGTGTCATGGGGTAAACTCCCCAGTCTAGATAACAAATTAAATGACTGACTAGTACCCTGGTTTGTGTGCTGCCTATTCACTGAAGCAGGAGGCGAAAAGATAAAGCCACTGCTGTTGCCCACGCTGCGTCACATGCAGCTTATTTCCTAGGAAACTCCTAGGCACAAAAGGAAGCAGCTTATTAGAGATGGGCAAATGCGTGTTGTTTAAATTCGAGCTTTCTAATCCTTTCCTTTTCTCCCACTCCTAATTTCAAAACCACTGGCAAGCATTGATTATAAAATGTCACTGGCACTTTGCTGCTAATCTATTTGATAAATGTCTATTTAGGGCTCCTGCTTTAGAGCACTTCAGGGTAAATACACTACCAACTTTTTAAAATATCTTACTTTAAATCTACCTTGAAAGGTGAATAAAAAGAGTAAGTTAATTAAGCAGGTTTCATCTCAATGTGATTTCTAGCTAGGATTCAAGGGCAGACCTGACACTGAATGGCACAAAAGTTATACTGCGCAGATGATAGATATGTGACTTTTGCCATGATCTAATTTATCTGGATAGTCTGGTAACTCCTGGGATCTGACTGGCAGGATGGCTCCACGGCCACCTGCCAAGATTACATGAGATCTCTGAGAGCACTTGAATGGAAGCTTGACAAACCTCGGCTCAATTTCATAGATAGCAATCATATGGTTAGAAGTTCTGTCCTTCGCCTGGGTGGCTCAGTCGTTTAAGTGTCCGACTTTGGCTCAGGTCACGATCTCGCGGTCTGTGAGTTCGAGCCCCACGTCGGGCTCTGGGCTGATGGCTCAGAGCCTGGAGCCTGCTTCTGATTCTGTGTCTCCCCCTCTCTCTGCCCCTCTGCTCTGTCTCTGTCACAAAAATAAATAAACGTTAAAAAAAAAAAGTTCTGCCCTTATTATGCATGCAAAACTACCAAGAGAACAAGAAAGAAAGCAGACGTCAGGTCTATTTTTTCAATTTCAATTGGCTCAATAAGAAAGAGTGGTAAAAGCTCTTGGATCAAGATGTTGAATTGAGCATCTATCTTTCCTTTCCCTCTACTCAAATTCCAGTAAAATTATAATGAAAAAAGCTCAAAAAGTAATCTAATCACTAATGGTGCTGGGAAATAGGGGTGACACATCAACAAGCTCATGATTGAAAACATTTATGTAACACGGAGAGCAGACGGGATTTTATTCATGAATAACCAGAGTTGAGAGAGACATCATGCAGAAAGTATACATTGGAATGATCTAGTAGGGACCAGAGATGTTCCTCTGGCTGAGTTCTTAGCGACTCAACCTCAACACAGGCAGTTATGAAATAGAGGAGTGTGATGGGGCAAACATCAAAGTTTTTAAGAACAGTTCATGTAAGAGTTGCTCAATTTTAGTGGCTCTTTTGTTTTAGCCCATCTTCTGTTCATGAGTAACAACAGAGTCTGCACCAGGCAAACACAGAATTTCTCTCTGAAGAAATGGAACTAGCCTTCAGAAAACAAACTCTCCAAACTTTTGAATCATTGTCTGTGCCGTGAATGGTTATGGGTATGGTGACAGTAAGACTTATTGCTCAGGGGCACCTGGGTGGCTCACTCAGTTAAGCAACGGAGTTCAGTTCAGGTCATGATTTCATAGTTTGTGGGTTCGAGCCCAACCTTGGGTTCTATGCTGTCTATGCTGGCAGCACCCCCTTCAGATCCTCTGTCTCCCTCTCTGTCTGTCCCTCCCCTGCTCATGCAGAGAGACCCTCACTCTCAAAATTAAATTAAAGCATTAAAAAAAAAAGACTTCCTGTTCAAGCCTGAACACTGGGACAACAAGGGGAAACTGGAAACACTGAGGACAATCGCATGCATACAGTCACAGCATACAGGTATGTGGGTCTGCAGATACTGATTCTCTCAGCTCTTGGGAAGCTGAGGCAAGGAAAGGGCCCAGGCCAAGCTGAGTAGCCTCAGCCTGTTTGCCACAACATGTCACCAAATGTTGTCATTTCCTGTGTGTGTTATGCCAAAAAATACATATACTGGGATCGCTGGTTTGGAGCAAAAATCACACACTCATGGCCGTGTAGCATGTTTCCTTTGACTATGAAGAATTTTTACAAGATTGGATCAGGGGCTGGCAATCAGGAAGTTGCATATAAGCAACAGACTTTTTCATTCTTCCTGAGAAAACAAAAAAGAGTATCTGTTCATGCCATATCCACATTCCATCCTAGGAACAATCTAATGTGGCAAAATTCTCTCCTCAGGAAACTTCACTTATTTATTCATCTAACTTGTTCATTCCAGGTGGTCATTTAAATGTGTTTCTACTGTCAGTAGACACCTCAGAGGAAATCCCTCTACAATTCTAAGATGAACAAGCAAATCAACTGAATTCACCTCACTTCCTTTCCATATCATTCTATGTATTATTCCGTATCATTCTCTTCATGGCCCTTAACCACCCTCTAAAACTACCCAGCCTGTTTGTTTGTATGTTGACTATCTCCTCAGTATAAAGTTCTCTCCATAAGAAGAATGATTTTAACTGTTGGTCATTCCTATATACCTTACATACACCTAATACAGAGCCTAAAACAGAGGAAGCACTTCATAAATGTATTTTTTTAGTGGCACGGAAACAATGACTAGACTTGAAATACAAGTAAAGATGGTTAAAAGTGCCTCTCTCAGCACGGAGACACAAGAGGTGAGGATGAAGGATGATCTTTCATCTATTAATTTTAAACAAATGCATACAACTTTTTTATTATTGCATGCATATATTATTTTTATAAAAATTTGAAAAACAAAGAATGGAAAGCAATTATTCACTGAGTTAAAACAACCATTGTTTCCTAAGGTTTGGATTCTTCTCTATTACAAAAACCTAAAATGTACATCTCTAAGGAAGCCAGAGCTTTTACCTAAGTGACCCAAGTAACTACTCGTTGGCTTGTTTGATTATACATTTGGCCTCGGCCTCTTCCATCTGGCTGAAAAGTAGACTAGTTCCAAGTATGGATTCTAGAGTCAAATAGCCCTGGATTCAAATCTTTGTTCTGCCACTTGTCACCTGTATATCTTCAGCTTTATGTGCATTAATTAGTCCTCAACCATAAAATGAGTTCACACAGAAAAGCAATTAAGTATGCATGCCTGGCACATCAAGTGCTCAATAATTATCAGTTACATTAATAATTATATATATATAATTTATTATTATATAAGTAATTTATTATAAGTAATAAATAAGTAATTTTTGTTAATGTTTATTTATTTTTGAGTGAGAGAGACAGAGTATGAGCAGAGTAGGGCCAGAGAGAGACAAAGACATAGAATATGAAGCAGGCTCCAGGCTCTGAGCTGTCAGCACAAACCCACAGACTGCAAGATCATGAGCTGAGCCAAAGTCGGATGCTTAAACGACTGAGCCACCCATCTGGGTGCCACTACATGTTCAAGCAATTTAAATCTCTGAAAGAAAGGACAGGTTGGCATCTTTTCCATGACGTTTTAAAAAAATTTTTTTAACGTTTATTTATTTTTGAGACAGGGAGAGACAGAGCGTGAACGGGGGAGGGTCAGAGAGAGAGGGAGACACAGAATCTGAAACAGGCTCCAGGCTCTGAGCTGTCAGCACAAAGCCGGACGCGGGGCTTGAACTCACGGACCGCGAGATCATGACCTGAGCCGAAGCCGGATGCCTAACCGACTGAGCCACCCAGGCGCCCCTCCATGACCCTTAATTGAGCACCAACTACATACTAGTGGCTGTAATGAACTCTGGGGGGTCAAACAAAAGTAAGACAAAGATGAGACTGTAAACACGTTTAGATCTACTTTTGTCATGATTTCAGATTTCTAAAGGTGAAAATTAAAGGTGGGAAATAACTAGAGCTGCTTTGGGTACTGATTTGTCACCTTCCTCCACACAACTCTGGAATTTCGCTTCTATACTACCTTCTCAATCTCTATTTGTTTTTTGAATATATGAATTTTAAAATTAGTTACTCAACTCTCTTGCATCAGTATGTAGACATAAATTAATTTTAAAATATTAGTCCCACATTCTACTTCTGTCAGGTCTCAGGCACTCGAGTAGAATAAGCTTAGGGAAAAAAAAAAAGAAATTGCTGAGAGGCAATGTAAACTGTGCAATGCCAACAAGAGCAGTTAAAGGAAAAGGTTCTTTATAAAATTAGGAGCTTCCTAGAAGTAAATAGTTTCTTGTGCTATACTAAAACAAAATAGTCTATAGACATTAGCGAAGAAAAAAGGAAGGCACTATACCAAAACAAAATAGTCTAAGGCATTAGCTAAGAAAAAAGGAAGAAATAATTTTTTAAAGATGCTAGTTCCATACTCAGTATATTTCTATTTTTTTATGGTCCATCTTTTATAAAATAGAAACAGGTGAGCTTTAATTCAATATGTCACACTTCCTGCAACCTCTGTCTCCTATGTCAAGTCTCTAACATTAAAGAAAATATATTTTTGGGGTGCCTGGGTGGCTCAGTCAGTTGTGTCCAACTTCGGCTCAGGTCATAATCTCACAGTTTGTGGGTTTGAGCCCTACATCGGGCTCTGTGACTGACAGCTCAGAACCTGGAACCTGTTTCAGATTCAGCGTCTCCCTCTTTCTCTGCTCTTCCCCTGCTCGTTGGGAAGAGGCTCTCTCCCTCTCTCTCTTAAAAGTAAATAAACAATAAACATATTTTTAAGAAAATATTTTTATAAGGAAAACTACAAGAGGTCCCCCTAGTGAACATTAACCAAAGAGAATTTGGAAACAGAAAGAGTGGAGGGATCTGATTAGATGAGAAAACATGCAATAGAAATCTCTTGCAAAAGGTGTACATGGCTCTAAGCAAGCCCCAAACAAAAGAATGATAAAAACTAATGTACTCTCTCAGGAACACATTCTTCCTGGCCCACTCCACCCCATTCTTGGCTGGTGCAGCTACCCTCCAGTTTGCCACAATCTCCGTCACCCACATTACTTGTTTATTTTAGCAGCCCAGCCCCATAGGCATTTGGAGTTGGGCCCCCTGCACTGAAAGACCACAGGGCATTCTCTGTGCGGTCTTAAAAGGCACAGTGAATAAAAATGGGGTATAACAAAAACATCACATGTTTTTGTGTTGATCAAGTGACAGACGGAACTGCCAAGAGCCCCATCAGATAAAGTAACTGGTCTTAACCTTAAGACCTTCTAAACCAATAATTTGATTTTCTGTGTCCAAAAATAACTGTGTGAACCATCTAGCAATAAACAGAAAGAATTATATGGGAGGACTCTCAGACTTTCTGCAAAGATGAGCTCATTCATCTCCTGGAGGACCACTCAGGAAAGAGCAGCAGATGTTATTAAATCAGGAGAACTAGAAGTTGTAGGAAATAGGGTCTGGGTTATTTTTAAGTCCTTTCACTTGAGTGCCCTGTGTTTCTGTGCTCATGTGGTTTCTGAGTTCACCCTTTCAACAAATCATAAACAGTTGTTTGTATAAGAGACAAGACCTTCTTTCAAACTCAAATAGCAGTACAAGTTCAGGGAAGCCCTGCCATCTGATTGTACAAAAGACAGTTGCTCAGAGCTCAGAATGCACCAAATATCCTATGATATCACTAGACAAACTTAAAGTAAATAACACAACGTCAGTAATATTCTGAGATTATACCCAAATTAGAACACTTACACAGGCAATCCACTACATAACTGATTTTTAAGAGAGTATGTACACGTGAAGAGTATAAGCCTAACCTAAATAAAGATCCCAAAGCTTAAAGGAGGAGGAATCCTTTCATTAAAATTGTTTCATGGCTTTCCCCATGAAGGTGAAAAGAATAATAAATTTGTGCATAACCATGCAAATTCTCAGATGAAGGGAACACTAAGTCATTGTCAATGCCACACAAAAAGAAAAATGTCATTATTCTTGAGGCCAACTTGGCTTCAGAAGAAACAACAAGCTTTGCAACTTAAAATAGATTTTTTGAAGCAACTAGAAGGCATCAACTTCCCGGTTAATTGAATATTAAATATTTGGCTGCGTATATTGGAATGTAAGTTCCTCTGAGGAAGATTCCTTCAGGAAGGGATCAAAACAGGAAAGTTAAATAAACATGTTGGAAGTTTCAGAAAATATTTATGGTCATTTGCTGAGATCATTTTGTACATACACGGTGGGATATCATGACAAAAATAACCAAAATTAGGAGATAAAAGCCATGATTTTGTGGCTCTCCTCGGTTATATGTTCCCAGGCAAGTCAACTCAACTCCTTCAAGCTTCCATTTCTTCATTGTTAAATGAGGAGAGTAAAGTCTGACCTGAATATCTCCAAGTTTTGATAAAAAAAAAAAAAAAAAAAAAACCTCATAAAACACATGTTACATTGGCTGGAAATTGCAAGCTGGATTATTCTATAATTTTGATACCACTCATCATTCCAATCCATATATTGTTCACCTCTGACACCTTGATACATTTTGGACATCCTAGGGATATTCAAAAGACTGTCTTCACTTTCCCCCAAACTGCCATTTCTATTCGAGAGAGCTATCTCTTACCATGACACAATTATATAATTCTTCATTTACGGACTACCTAGGAAGTGCCAGGATGAATAAATAACTCACACAGCTTTTCTGTATGTCAGGCTCTGTGTCCTGGAGTCTTCATAGGTATTAATGCATTTAATATTTACAATAATTTTCTAAAGTACGTACTATGAATAATCCGTTTTACAGGTGAGGAAATTGGGGCCAAGTGGTTTAAAAACTCACCAAACATCTTACAAATAGTAAAAGATGGAAATGGGATTTAAACTTTGAGATCCGGCTCAAGAGTCAGTGGTCCTCAATTAAACTGCCTTTGGCCTTCAGCCAAAAAAATTCAAATTCAGTATCTCCCGCATTCCTGACAAACTTTAGCTACCTCATAAGAAGGAGGAGAGTTACCACTCCTTGACCTACTACATATATAACACTAGCTAGACACTGATAGAAATCTTTAATCTTGAGATGAACTATGTATGAAAGAGTTATTAACCCTAATTTCAAAGGTGAAGAAAGCTGAAGCTTGCACGGTAACATACACTGACCAAATACACATGAGTCACATATAGGCAAGCAAAGACGTACCACAGTCAAGGTCTTCATGAGCCCAACATTGAACTGCCTAGCATTTGCCTTCTAAGAAAACTCCAAACACTCATGGTAAGCTCACACAAAACTGAGAAATATGAGACTCAAGTTTTCTTAAGTTACATACATACCAAATAATTTAAACAGTGAAGAAATACAGAGGAATTAGAGTAGAAACTGTAAATAACACAGAAAATCAAACTCCCCAGTAGGTATACGTCAAGAGTTTAACACTTTCCATGTATGATCACATCCTATTTAAAGAAAAGATCAAAAGGGATTTGGGGAGTATAATTTCATTAAGACTCTAAAACTTCTGAAACCTGTTTTTCAAGCACATAGCCTGTGAAGAGAAAAAAGACCCCAAACCAAAAATACGCAGCTCCAAACCGATATATTGTCAGATCCTCTCATTTGGTTTTCGAAAGTCTGTGTAATATCCTTAACTATCTTCTTGGTGACTGCTGAGTAAAGTGGATCATTTCAAACAATCCCTTTAAGAATGTATTTTTTGTGTCACAAAATTCAGCTATTTTGTGACCCTTCAAAGTCTGTACACAAATCTGAACAGCAGCTTGCTTTTTACACTGCTAGGCAATTTTGAAAACTATAAAATTAATACCAAAGATAATCAGGTAAATTATCTCCTAAAACTATCTGCTTTGAGCTTTTCTCAATTCCCAGTTAAAGAGATATTGAAGGAAGAGGGAAACACAGCAAAAAATGAATGTCAAGGGCAGAGAACTTACACCTTTTATCATATACATCTTCTCAGAAAATAGCTGAGAAGGAACAGGTAAGCAAAACCTTAAAGCGATTAAGATAAAAATCATTCAAATTTCCAATTTCAATTTGAAGCAATGTAGTAATTATCTAACAAAAAGCAGATTTAATTCACAGAGTTCCTTGGCAGATAAATTTTGAATAAATCCTATATCCTTGTAAATTTGTTCTTAAGATACTTTGCCTTCTGGCTTTTCCTACTGCTAGGAAATAGGACCGACTACTAAGAAAAATGATATTGAAAATTCCTAGCAGATTGGTTAAATATTATGCCATTATGCTTTGCAAATTCTCCCTTGGAATAAAAATTTTATCAAAAAGAGACCATCTGATGCCCTAGGATTCAAAGTCACAAATCAGTGAATTTCTTTCCACATTCATTACATTCTTCACAGAGGAAGTCAGTGATTTCATAGCAAGCTTTAGGCATAGGAGAGGACTCTTTGAGACTAACATTCTTCTTTGCAGTTTTTGAACTTATTTTAGAAAGCAGAAACAATTTTTGATAAATTTATCTTGGCATTACAACAGGGAAGTAAAGAGGTAACAGAGGACATCAGGTTGGCAATTGTGTCTCCACGGTGGCTGACTATATCTTATGGGAAAAAAATTTCCTGTGGTCATGAGAAATGGAAATTGTTCCTCCCCTCTAATCAGTATCCTGGATCATAATAGTATGTGAATGTGCAGGCAGCATCACACAGCATTGTCCCACAGAAACGTAAGACAAGCCACAATTGTGAGCCATATATGTGATTTTAAATTTTCTAGTGCCACATTTTAAAAAGTAAAAATGAAAGAAACAGGTAGTTTTAGTAATGTATTTTATTTAACTCAATGTATCTAAAATGTTATTTCAACATATAATTCCTAAAATAGTATTTTATTTTATTAACATGTTAATTATTACTATAATGCCAATAATAGTCTTATTAATATAACATTAAATTAACGTGTGACATATAATAAAGTAGGATATTGATAATATTTATTATTAATATTGCTTCCCTTTTTTGTGCTAAGTCTCTGAGCATGTCTCAAGTTGAGCTGGGCACATTTCAAATGTTCAGTGGTACTTGGGGCTAGTGGCTACCATACTGAGAAGTATAAACCTAAGACTAGAACTCTGGTTCTCTGAGCTGTGCATTAGAATCACCTAAAGAAATTTAAACAATCCTTGATAAACAATCCTGAGGCCATTCCTCAGATCAATTAAATCAGAACTGGCCCCACCTTGTGTTGTCTTTTCCAAAACCTGGAAATCTAAAGTATGGCAATAGTGAAGATCCAGTGGCATAGAAAATACCACAGAATGGCATCACTCAACCATCTTCTTTTCAGTTTCAGAATTCTGGTTTGAATATCCTCTCATTCTTTTCTCCTTTGAAACAAGTATTTGAAAGGGAAAAAGAAAATAGGTAGAGTTGACCCTGTAATCACTTTCTCAGCTTTTCAGCAAAACTTAGAATTGGGGTCACCTGAGCCTCCGTTTTTATCTCTACCATCTCACAGTACGATTGTGTTTAAACCAAACAAATATTTACGATGATAATAGCATTCTTGTTGGTAAAAGACAGTGTTAACTTGAGTCACTGGTTGAATCCTATTCTGGCACAAGGGTGGGAAATAAAACTCTTTTATTATGGAAAATCTCCACCTGTGATACTGAGAAACAGGTCAGTCTGGCAACACAGCATTTTTTCCCAGAATGCTTGTCAAGTGGATTTGTTGCACACCTTGGCCCTGCTCCTCTCTTTCTGAGTGTCTGCCACCTGTCTGGAATCACTCCCAGCCTTAGACACTCGGCCAAAAGCAGGTCTCTGAGCCAAAGCAGCATTCAGGCAGCAAACCCTAAATGCAGCGCTGGCTTCTGAGTCTGAGTGGGTCTGAAGGTCTTAGCTTCTGAGTTTGGCTTCATTCTAAAGGAATTTAGGCAAGTGGAAGATTTAGCACATTGATTTAGAAATGCAGTCTTCATAAAGTGCATGTTAAGAGTATTCAATTCTGCTACGTGCTTGAAAACCAAGCAAAAACTGTGGATACAAAAACTGTACCTGCTAGCATTTTGGAGAGGTAGTGAGTTAAAGGACTCTGAGACAGGAAGGTTAAGTGATTCATGCCATATCTCGAAGCTAATTAGAGCTTCTGAAAAGGGAAGAGGAGCCCGTTCTTCCAGTGTCTGACCCAGTGCTCTTGCCATCGACAAATTGCAGTGTCCTAAAGTCTTATTTCTATCCTTTATACTCTAGATGCAAATGGAAATTGCTAGTCTTTTGGGGGGAATATTAGCAATACCTAACAAAATTTTAAACTGGCATATTCTTGACTCATTCATTTCACCTACAGGAATGTATCCTACAGAACATACACACGCCTAGAGACATGTGAACAAGGATGTTTGTTGCTGCATTCTTTGTGATACTGAAATGTGTTAGTCCATTTAAATGTCAATCAATACATGTTTTAAAAAGAATGGCCAATGGGAATGTAATGTACAACATGGCACTATGATTAATAATATTGATTTATATATGTGAAAGTTGCTTGGAAAGTAATCTTAAAAGTTCTCATCAGAAGAAAAAGATTTGTAACTGTATGGGGATGGGTGTTAACTAGCTTTAATGTGGTGATCATTTTGCTGTATACATATACACGGAATCATTATGTTGTACACCTGAAACTAATATAATTTTATACATCAATTATATCCCACTTTAAAAGAAAAGAAAGATGAATACCTCACCAAAGACACAATCCACAAGAGAAGACTTACGAGAATTGGTAAGCTAGACTTCATTGAAACTTCAGTTCTATGAAAGACAACATCAAGACAATTAGAAGACAAGCCACAGACTGGAAGAAATATTTGCAAAAGACACAGTTAATAAAGGACTATTACTCAACATATAGAAAAAATTCCTTAAATTTAACCATAAGAAAATAAACAACCCAATCTAAAAAAATGATCCAAAGACCTTAACAGACACCTCACCAATGAAAATACAAGATGGCAAATAAGCATTTGAAAAGATGTTCCAATCACATATCAGGAAAAAATTCAAATTAAAACAACAAGAAGGGCTCCTGGATGGCTCAGTCGGTTAAGCGTCTGACTCTTGACTTCAGCTCAGGTCATCATTTTGCAGTTGGTGGGTTAAAGCCCTGCATTCGACTCTGTGCTAACAGCATGGAGCCTTCTTGGGATTCTCTCTCTCCCTCTCTGCCCCTCCCCTGCTTATTCTCTCTCTCTCTCTCTGTCTGTCTGTCTTTCTCAAAATAAATAACAACAACAAGGTATCACTACACACCTATTGGAATGGTCAAAATCTGGTACGCTGACAACACCAAATACTGGCGAAGATGTGGAACAACAGAAATTCTCATTTGTTGTTGGTGGGAATGCAAAATGGTACAGACACTCTGGCAGACAGTTCGGCAGTTTCTCACAAAACTAAACATTCTCTTACCATATGACCCAACAATTGTGCTTCTTGGTATTTGCCCAAAGGAGTTGAAAACCATATCCACACAAAAATCTGCACCTGGATGATGGATGTTTACAGCAGCTTTTTTGCCAAAACCTGGAAACAACTAAGATGCTTTTCCGTAGGTGAATGGATAAATAAACTCGAGAATACCCGGATAATCACATATTCAGTGCTAAAAGGAAATAAGCTACAAAGCCATGAAAAGATACGGAGAAACTTAAATATATATTACTAAGTGAAAGAAACCAATCTGAAAAAGGCTATATCCATAGTGTATAATTCCAAATATATGACATTCTGGAAAAGGCAAAATGATGGAGCCAGAAAAAAGAAATCAATGGTAGCTGATAGTCAAGGAGAGGATGAGTAGGCAGAGCTTAGAGGATTTTTAGGCAACAAAGCACTCTGTATGATATTGCAATGATAGATATAAGTCAATATACATCTGTCCAGACTCACAGAGTGTAGAGTGGACCCTAAGGTAAACTATCGGCTTTAGAGGTTTACAGTGTGTCAGTGTAGGTTCATCCTTGGTAATAAATGTACCATTGTAGTGAGTGATGCTGATATAAGGGAGGCGGGGGACAGAGGACAGGGAAAATTTCTGTTCCTTCCTCTCAATTTTATTGTGAACCTAACATTCTTTTTTTTTTTTTTTTAATTTTAGTGTTTATTTATTTTTGAAGGAGAGAGATAGAGAGTGTGAGTGGGGCAGGGGCAGGGGCAGATAGAGAGGGAGATACAGAATCCAAAGCACCTCCAGGCTCTGAGCTGTCAGCACAGAGCCCAATGTGGGGTTCGAACTCACAAAACATAAGATCATGACATGAGCCAAAGTCAGACGCTTAACCGACTGACCCACCCAGGTGTCCTGTAACATTCTTTTAAAAAAAAAAGTCTTAAAAGTGATGTAAATTTGTATGGAAGTGTTATATCACTATATTGTACCCCTGAAACTAATATTACACTGTATTTAATTAACTAGAATTTAAATAAAAACTTAAAAAAATAAAATAAAACAAGAAAAAATAATGATGTAGATTTATATGCACTGATATGAAAGATCTTCAACACAATGGTAAATTAAAAATTCATGTCACAAAAAAATTCTAATATGATCTCATTTATACAGAAGAGGAAAAACAGAAATGTATGTGTGTAGATTTATAGTAAACTTCTGGAAGGATATTTGGAAAACTGCTAAAAGTGGCTGTTTCTGATAAAGGCAGGAGGATTTGGGGCTATACTTCTGCCTTATTAAATACTGTTATGTCAAAAACAAATTTCCATAGTGCACATGCTATTAAGAATAAATATTCAGAGGCACCTGGGTTGTTCAGGTAGTTAAGCGGCTGACTCTTGATTTGGCTCAGGTTATGATCTCGGGGTTCATGAGTTTGAGCCCTGCATCAGACTCCGTGCTGACAGTGCAGAGCCTGCTTGGGATTCTCACTCTCCCTCTCTCTCTGCCCCTCCCCAACTCCTTCTCTCTTGCTCTTGCTCTTGGTCTCTCTCAAAATAAATAAATAAACTTAAAAAAATTTTTTTAATTAAAAAAAATATTCAGAAAAATATTCCTGGATCTCACTGTAAACAATCCAGAATATTCACAAAGGGCCTGTGTTTTTAGAAATGTAGATGTTCTTTTTAATAATGTAAATGTAGATTTCAAAATGTTCTACCCAGTATGCCAGAAACTTGTGATCAATCTTTGTGTAATGGCTAAAGAATAAAGAAAAACTAATTAAATAAAGAATGATTAGTAAAGTAATTAATTGAAATTCCACAGTCTCCTTTACTCAAGATCAATGTTGTTGAGATTTTAGCATTATAAAAGAAAAACAAAACAACTATAAATATTATAATTTCATGAGGCTTTGAATGTTTATGTTAGTTAGAAAAAAGTAGATTTGCAAATTATAGCCAAAATAATAAAAATAACTTGCTCAGAACTAAATTGCGCAATACCTGATCTCCCAGGATTGGATAGAGGACCTGTGGCTGGTTGGCAAGTTACGCACTGGATAAGGTGCACCATGTGTGTGTGAACCAGGACATGTGCAGGCACAGTGGGTATCTGAGTTTTCAGCAGTAGTAGAAAGATTTCAGAGAAGGTAATGTAAAAAGTAAGTAGGTCACAGAGTAGGTGAGATGGGGTGCTCTCCCAAGCAAAGGGAAAGAATGGGTAAGCAGAGAGGGTTCAGGATTCCCAGGAAAAGAAAGACAGACATAGCTTTTGAGACACAAGAGAAGTCATTGTAGGCCTCCAGCTATTTTCCATGATCTAGACCCTGCTTGTCTGAGCTCACTTCTTGCAGAAGTTCCTAGGAGGTATCAGAATTACAAAGAAATCCAAAAACCATACTGGTTAAGGATTTTAAGGGAACAAAGGGAATGTAAACCCTAACCATCTCTACCAGGACAGGAAATAGCCTAACTGGATCATAGACAACAAATAAATGGTAAAACTCCCACCCAGTCCTATTTCAAAAGTAAGCAAGGTCTGCATTCCTCCCTTGAGAGAATGCGCCCCAGACCCCATATAGTTTATACCAGCTCCAGGAGCATGACCATATAGCCCCTTCCCCTGGTCTGACAGTTACTTCTGCTTCATGATATTAAAGTCTCCACTGTAGGAGGAGTACAGGCATCATGAACATAACCCAGGATGCACATATAGGCATGTTTTCCAAGTGCCTATGCAACCTTATGCCTAGCTTTACATGCAATGACAAAGCTCCCCGTTCTGAATATTCATCCTAACCCTAAATAAAAAGAATCTAATCACGCCTGCTCAGGGAATCACCACTTTGGAAATGACATCCCATCATCTCCTTATTTGCTAGACATAAAGTTTCCTTTGTGTGACAAGTCCACCTGGTGTAGTCTCTATCTGTAACTCACCAGGGAGCGAACTCACATTACTTTGGTTACAAATGGATGCCAAGAACATAGTAAACCTTGATATTTTTCAGTAGAACTAGAGTATACAGTGTGTAAAGAAGCTAGTGGGAATGTTGCTGCAGATGTTGGACAGAAGCAGATAATCAAGGGCCTTCACAAGTCATGCAAATTAATTTGGATGTTTTATCTCTTACTCCAGTGCAGACCAGAATGGGAGCCACCAGCTCTTAAAATGTGGCTAACCCAACGTCAGATGTGCTGTAACTGTAAAATAATACACACCAGATTTCAAAGAATTATTATGAAAAAAACATTTTAATACCTCATTATTATTTTTTAAGTGATTACATGCTGATATGGTAATGTTTTGGGTATATTAGACAACATTAAAAACATCTATAATTGAAATGAATTTCACCTGTCTTTGGTTTTTTTAATTGGCTACTAAAATTCTTCAGATTACATACGTGTCTTACATAACATTTCTACTCGATAATGCTGCTTTAGGTGGTAGTTACATGTTTAACAGAGGAGTGAAAGACAGTATTTGCATTTTAAAAGTATTCTCCTGGCAAAAGTGTGAAGAATAGTTTGTAGTAAATTCTTTAGTTATTATAGCAGTCCAAGAAGAAAGGATAAAGCTGATTAACGCAAGAGTGCTGGAGACAAAATAAGAGGACAGATTCACTCCACGGGCTATGGAGGGCGAAGGATCGAGAAGATAAGTTTTAAATTTCTTATTTTGATGGTTGGGTTCTTGATGATTCCATTAATTTGGAAGATCTAGTTTGAGTAAGAAGTTTAGGAAGAGATCATTAATTCTGCATGGAATATGTCCTGATGCGTGCAGGAACTGAAGTATGCATGTACAATAGACAAAAAGAAGTCTGCTGGAGTTCTGGGGAAAGCTTTGCATTGGAGATAGAGACATGTGATCATTGGTGCATGCACAGAGGGTGATGTTACTGTTGGGAAACTGTCCTTTTTGAAAAGAGTACAGAACTCAGAGGGTGAGGAAAACATTTGTCAAGAGATTAGGAAAAAGAAGCCAGAGGGATTAGAAAAGAACCAGGAAATACTGTCTCAAAAGTTTAGCAAGTGGAAATCAAGGGGTCAGCAAGCTGCAGCAAGGGACCCATTGGAGGGGATTTACCAGCCCTTCATGGGTGAGTTACCTGCATTTTATGTTATTACACTTAGTTCTGACAGCAACCCGATCAAGTACTGCCATTTTCCCCGTCACAGATAAGGAAATTGAGAGGCATGGGAAGGTTAAGTAACCTGCCCGAGGTTACACAGCCAAACAGTGGTAAACAGGATTCAAACCCAGGCCCCCTGGTATGGGAATTCTTACTCAAAATCCCAACTATTCAATGTATATAACCAGGTCATCCTCTCTCCTAAAATACTAAGTGGGCTAAGGTAAGTTTAACAGGATGAAAATATAAGATGACGGGAAAAAAATTAGGCTGTCAGCTTTGGGTCAGTTCTTCAGGGAAGTGAGGGATGGATCCAGAGACAAGGTCAATGGGCATAAATTTTACGTGGTTTTCATCACCACCTTTGCTAGCTATTCCAAAGGCGTTTAGAATCAAACCACACCTGTTGCAGGCAGAGGCACTGGTGGATGGGGTCACCACTCCAGTCCCCCAGCCCCCTGTGTAAGTATCAACTGGAATCAGGAAGGCCTAAGATAAGAAAACAGCAAGGACAGGAGGATGGCTATCCCTTTCAGCTTCCCCTAACTCTCTCCTCAATCCCTTTTCATCTCCATTCCTCAATCCAATTTTTGTAACCCCACATAAAAGCTTCTGCAGACTTTAGGAAAGAGAAGTGGTCTCCATCCACTACAGGCCCTGCTGAAGCCACAGGTCCAGCAACCTCCAGCAGCATCTCACCCCAAACAGAACTGAATAGCTCCTGAGGGCAAAGGTCTCTTTTCTCTTCCCATTACTATCACAGCAAAGCCTCTGTCATTATGTTTTGAATTGCCCATCGGTCAGATTGGTAACAGTCATAACAAAAGGCATTCTGATGAATATTACTTAAATAGCTCTGCTAAAATCTAGTCTGGCCCCGAACATATTCCACCTTTACCCCATCTACCTAGTATAAACTATGGTTATTTTGTCAGACAAGCATTCATTTAAGTTACCAAGCGTCCTATTTGGAACTGCAAACATCCCTATGTAATCCACTATTTGACTGGTTCACCCTAGACAAAAGAGATTGCTTGAAGAGGGACAAACAAATTGACAGGGTGTCTCAGGTCCCATCTGTGTACCTAATGCCCAGTAGATGTAGGAGAGGGGGACAGAGACGGAGTACCTCCACCTAGATCTAGAAAGGAAAGATCTAGAAGAAGCACAAAAAGAAAGGAGGGTACGGATGATTGACCAAGGCCATTACTATACAATTTTGCATGAGTTCTGTCCTATCAGGAGGTTCTCCTCCAAGCACGGACTCCTCAAAACCCAGTTCGAATGGGCCTCCTGAACCAAATGGATGGGAGCTGGAACATTTTAGGGGGAAGTATCAAGTGCCCCAGGGCACAACAGACCAGAAGTAATGGAACTGAGCTATTTGGCTGTGGCTAGAGGGAAAAACCAAAGCAAACCAAACCACACCAAAACCTCAAGCTGGAAGTCTAGAATACTTATGGAAGGTATAATCATTTTTCAGGGAAATTCTAGCTAAATTCTTCCAAGGCTTTCTTCAAAGGGTCAAGCACAGCATCGTGATAAAAAACAAACAAACAAACAAAGCACAGGGTTTATAACCCTTCTTTAATATAATTGCAATCAAGTCAGTCGCCTGTGCCTAAATATGAAAACAATTAGCCATAAGCTTAGAAGGCTAAGGGACTTGGCGATTCATGGATATGCTATTTGCTCCTCCATTCCCTCCATCCCAGGGCAATGAAAACTTGGGTGTGGACTGCAGACAGCAAGCACCGCTGTGGGCCGCTGGACATTTTCATGAGTGGTGCCAAGACACACAGAAATCAACCACTCCTCCAATGGTCTGGAATTTCAGGAAGGATATAAGCTCAGAGTGTCTTCTGGGGAGAACAAAGCCAACTATGAAATAAGCACAAATAAAATAAGTGGGAGAGATGACTGTGTTAGTGTTCTTACCATTCAGATGCTACCTAGGCTGCTTATCTTTTTTTTTTTTAATTTTTTCAACGTTTATTTATTTTTGGGACAGAGAGAGACAGAGCATGAACGGGGGAGGGGCAGAGAGAGAGGGAGACACAGAATCGGAAACAGGCTCCAGGCTCCGAGCCATCAGCCCAGAGCCTGACGCGAGGCTAGAACTCACGGACCGTGAGATCGTGACCTGGCTGAAGTCGGACGCTTAACCGACTGCGCCACCCAAGCGCCCCCCTAGGCCGCTTATCTAATTACATTGGACGCTACTGATCGCTCTGGTAGCGTCTAAGCGTCTGCCAGGATTTCCTCACTGGGTGTGTTCTCCGTTTTCTTTCCCGAAGAACTCATCAAGTCAGTTATATATTGCATTTATACACACAAATGAAAGACAAAGAGAGACAGTTTAAACCTCAAGCACACAATTAAGGAAAGTTGCTGCAGAGGTGATACACTTCAAATATTTCTGAACTCACTTAAAGCAGAAAGGAGGCCCTTGGCAATGTTTACGTCGCTAAGATAACAGGGCGGCCCTGGTGACGCTACTTTACCATGAAATTGGACACGTTGCTTGTTCAAATGGCTTCGGATTTCTCCAGTTTTGTGCCTTTAGTACTATGTGTCTCGCTAGTATTTTGCAAGAGGTTAGGATGACTGCATATGTTTCATTAAAAGGTTTTCCATTTTGAAACAAAATATTAAATTATAGGCAATCTCTTCCTCTATGTTTTTAATTAATAAGAATTTTTTCCAAGGGAGAGAAGCCAAAATTAGCATTTAAATTGTGCACTTGCTTCTTTATAATGTAACGGGACCATCACATCACCTGGGGCGTTGGAATTCAAGAGAACACCAGAAGCACTGAAATCATTCTCTAGACACATATAAAAATGAACTCCATAGAGATTGCTAAAAGACCTGCAACAGCAAAAAAAAAATTATTTTTTATGGCTTATTATCATTTTATTGTCCTACATCAATGAGATCCACTGGCAGTTAGTGACATGCCAAAAAAGAAAAAGAATATCTGATATATGTTGTGAGGGTGAAAGGCAAACTGAGGAAAATCCGAGAGGATATAAAATTTTGAACTTGCCTTTATAACCAGTTAAGTATAAATCAAAATGGTTTATGGGAGTAAATTTATAGCACTTTATAGAAAATCGTTCTTATTGTTCATCATCTCTTTTTGTTTTAATAAACAGATTTCTAGCATTAGGAATCTATATTCACACATTACCACTGGCTATTGATCTCTGGAAAATATGCCATATTTAACAAAATTTATGCCATGTTTCATAGATGGTTGTTAATGTTCACCAAATCCATAGATTAAAGTAAATGGAACAGGGGTACCTGGGTGGCTGAGTCTGTTAAGCATCTGACTCTTGGTGTCAGCTCAGGTCATGGTCTGGGGTTCATGAGTTTGAGCTTGGAGTCGGGCTCTGTGCTGACAGCATGGAGCATGCTTGGGACTCTCTCTCTCTCTCTCTCTCTCTCTCTCTCTCTCTCTCTCTCCCTCTGCCCCTCTTCCTTGGCTCATTCTCTTTCTCTCAAAATAAATTAATAGGCATTTAAAAAAATAAAATAAATAGAACAGAGGTCATCATTTGTATGAACTGGTTAGAAAAAAAATGCAGAGGGTGAGGAGGGGAGGGGGCAGAGGGAGAGGGAGACACAGAATCTGAAGCAGGTTCTGGGCTCTGAGCTGTCAACACAGAGCCCGATGCGGGGCTCAAATTCACAAACCATGAGATCATGACCTGAGCCAAAGTCGGACGCTTAACCGACTAAGCCACCCAGTCGCCCTGCAGAGGTTTTAATTAGGAACAGTGGATATTGAATCTGCAAGAGGTGACTATTGCATATGACATTTTTCAAAGGTAATTAACTGTAGAAACCTTTTGTCCTCGGACACCTGATTACATTACGAAAGCCAGGGCTAAATCATCTAAGGGGAAAGACACGGAGTGGTGGTGGGTATGGTGATGGTGCAGCGGTCACAGGTGAGAGAACCCCCACGCTGCCTCCCCACCATGACCCATCACATCCTGCACTTCCTTCTAGTTCCTGGCCCTATTACACAGGGGAGGCAGGTGCTCCTAAGTCCTCTGCTAGAAAAGAGTTTCTCACACACTGGAGGAAACTGTTGCAAGCAGAACACTTACTGTATTTGGTAGAAATTGTTTGGTAGGAGCATGTTTCTCTCCTCCACCCACTCCACGCCCCTCCCTTTTCATTTCAGGATCATTTTGAATGCCCAACACTATCCTGGGCACTGGAGACATAGGAACAAGAGGCAGGAACAGGTAGGTAACTGCAACAAATGGGATGTGTGGAGATAAGGAAGCACACATTTTACAGAATTGCAGAACAGAAGCACATATCACCAGAGAAGGTTGTAGGATCAGGGCAAACTATTACCAGAGGATAAGGTACTGCACATTAAAAGTAACAGTATGTATCAATTCTGTTCCCCACAGGAAAGAGCTTTTATTATCTTTCTCTTGTTCTTAATTGAACACAGGTTTTTAAGACTCTAATAAACAAGACAACATGTTTAATTTTTCAAGCCATCAGAAGCTTCAGAACAAGAATTCCTTCATTTTTCTCCCTCACAAGAATCAAATCCTCACTATACAAATTCCTGAAAGTTCATTAAGTTTCTCTTAGCCATAAAGACCCAAAATAAAGACTAAAATGCTACCATAGTGCTTTCTGATTAATTGATGATATCAATAGTAATCGTTTGCCTCAAAGGTCATATAATATTAATGAGAGGAAAACATGTGCTCATATTTGGATGTTTAAGCATCCGCCTCAAAGATTTTTAAAGATTATCAATAATACTTAAGAAATTAAAGAAAGTACCCAGAGTTTGAACTCCAAAGAAATCTTTTAGGAAAAAATGTATAAAATGATTGTAGTTAAAATATTTAAAAAACAATTCAGCACATGCTGACCAGTCAGAACCCGTATGGGTCACAGCCTGAAGCAGGGTCCTGAAGACCCCAGAGATGACAGATATTAGTGATTTGCTAGAACTTGGGGAGATCTGAGGAGTCCTGGTGGAGGGGCTAAGGAGAGCAACAGAATAGCAGGAGGCACTCAGGACCAGCTCAGTGAAACAGCTATTGATCAACAATTATAGAAAAGCATTTGAATATTTTAACAATGGTGCCTATCTGTAGGGAACACTCACGATTTCTTAGAGATAAGAAACTAGGGGTGCGAGCTTCAGGTCATGATGCCACGGTCATGGGAACGAGCTCTGGATCAGGCTCCACCCTGAGGCTAGAGCCTGCTTAAGATTCTCTCTCTCTCTCCCTCTCCCCCTCTCCCTTGCTTGCACACATTCTCTCTCTCTCTCTCTCAAACTAAATTTTAAAAAAGGTAAAACATTTGGCTTTGCTTTGTCTACATAAAGAATGATATAAATTAAGCCTTAGTAGTATACTATCGAAGATTCTTCAAAAAGCAGTTTAGGCCATTGTTTATACAAGAACCTGGTTTTCTTGGATTTATCTAAAGGGTCATTTATTTATATTAGGCAACCGCTGCAGGACTCCTTATTTCTAACCACACATCTGAGATGCAACCTTCTCTATATAGTCTATTAAGTGCATGTTTTGGCTCCCTTTTCCTTAGCCAAAAAAGAATCTAATCATTACCCATAAAATTTACATATCAGTTGTTTTGAAACAACTGGGTTGCCGTAAGTTTCTGGTATATTGTGACTTGTTATTGCCAGTTCACTAGGACTGGAATAATGGACATGAGAGGTTAAGCTATGTCAGTCCTCTCTCTTCCACTTCTTGTTATAAAGTCCCAATGTTTTCAAATGGTTAGCACCATTACAGAGGGTCTACAGGATCTGGAGATTTTCATAAGCATATTAACAAATATTCTTTCCTTTTCTCACTCCCCTTCATAAATATTGATTCTATATATAATTACATTATACATATTTATATTTACATTTATAAAATAAGACAAAGAGAAGGAAAAACTTCCTGAATAAAGGAGAAATTTTCATTATTTAGAAATCACTTACACTGAACATTAAAAATGAGGACTTTATCAGTCCACAGATTTGACTCTGTAAGTTAAAAGAAAAAAAGTATTATGTCAACAATACTGATTGAGGTTTTTTTTTAAATGTTTATTTATTTTGAGAGAGAGAGAGCATGTAAGTGGAGGAGGAGAAGAGAGACAATCCCAAGCAGGCTCTGCACTGTCAGCACAAAGCCCCACATGAGGCTCCATCTCATGAGCTGAAACCAAGGGTCAAATGTTTAACCAACTGAGCCACTCAGGCTCCCCAAGTTTTAAAAGAATATTCAAATACAGTATTCTCATGTTCAAATGAAACTTCAATAATTTGAATGCAATTAAAATAATACCAGATAAAAATAAAATAAAATCACATTACTTTCCTCTTATTTTATAAATGAAAGAAAAATAAGTAGGTTACATAAAAATCAGTCTATTAGGGGCACATGGGTGGCTCAGTTGCTTAAGCATCCAACTTCAGCTCAGGTCATGATCTCGCGGTCCGTGAATTTGAGCCCCGCATCGGGCTCTGGGCTGATGGCTCAGAGCCTGGAGCCTGTTTCCGATTCTGTGTCTCCCTCTCTCTCTGCCCCTCCCCCGTTCATGCTCTGTCTCTCTCTGTCTTAAAAATAAATAAACGTTAAAAAAATTTTTTTTAAAAATCAAAGTCTATTGATTCAAATCAAAATCACAATGAGATATCACCTCATACCCATCAGAATGGCTAGTATCAAAAAGACAAGAAATAATGAGTGTAGGTAAGGATGTGGAGAAAAGAGAACCCTTGTACTCTGATGAGAGTAGTTGATGAGAATGTAAATTGGTACAGCCACTGAAGAAAATGGTATGAAGTTTCCTCAAATAATTAAAATAAGGAATTCCATATGATCCAGTAAATCCACTATGGGGTATACTCAGAGAAAATAGAAACATTAATTTGAAAAGATACATGCACCCCTATGTTTATAGCAGCATTATTTGCCATACCCAAGATATGGAAGCAGCCCAAGTATTCATCCATAGATGAATGGATGAAGAAGATGTGGTATATATAAATACTAGAATATTACTCAGCCCTAAATACGGATGAGATCTTGCCATTTGCAACAACATAGATAAACTTAGACAACATTATACGAAGGGAAATAAGAGCAAGACAAATAATTTTCTAACTCAAGATTTATGCTATAAAATGGGAATAAGCCTTCTTTGTGACTAACAAACCACTAAAATTGTTGTGTATCTCTTTAAAAAAAGTCATTATACAGGAACTATCAAATAGATATCCAAGAGGAGGACGAGGAGGGAAAGAGGACTTCTTGAATACGATGCTCTGGAAGGAAGATGAAAATAGAATGTTTGTCTAGAGTCAGATTAGTTCACACAATAACTGCGAGGCGAGTATTTGACAAGTCAGTCATGATTAAGGAAAACAAGGCAACAGGGCATGCAGGACCCTTTGCCACCTCTACTTCCATATTTCTCTGTTGATGGGGTTCAGAACACACTACCCCAAAATATGCTTCCTTGGCATACAGAATATCTTAAGCTGAAAGAGTTTGAGAAAATGGCAGAATCAGGAAGATCACACCAACTTAAGAACCATGAGATCATGACCTACTGCCCTTCTTCCCTGAAATGGGTCATAAATCCCACATGAAAGATATCCTCTACCAGGGGCTACCCCCTGTACCAGGAGAGAGACAGACATTCTTATCACCAGAGACAGGGAATTTGGGGTCGAGAAATCTATATAAACAAACCCCATTAAACTGACCCTTAAATCCTAGCTACTCCACTATTCATTAACTCTAGACTCAACCCCGTTGTGATAGCAATTCTTCACAAATTTATTGTATTTAAATTTTTTTTAACATTTATTTATTTTTGAGAGACAGAGCATGAGCAGGAGAGGGACAGACAGAGAGGGAGACACAGAATCCAAAGCAAGCTCCAGGTTCTGAGCTGTCAGCACAGAGCCCAATGTGGGACTCAAAACCATGAATCTTGAGATCATGACCTGAGCTGAAGTTGGACGCTCAACCGACTGAGCCACCCAGGCACCCTTTTTTCTTCACAAAGGCATTGATTGTCTAAAAGGTATAAAAGCTTCCTGCTCTGGTAACTTCTTCATGTGTTAATCGTCTTGTGAAGATTCCTTGTGCATATAAACATTTTGCAAAATTTGTACACTTTTATTCTTCTAATCTTTTGTCAGTTTAATTTGCAGACCCAGCCAGGGACCCTAAGAAAACTTTTTTCTCCCTTACATTATCACATGAGGTATGTAGTGACATGGATTATAAAGCCATTTCATACAAGACTTTCATATTCTTCTGGGCCTTTCCTGGGTAGTTCCCTTCAACTAAAAAGGCCTCACTGCAGCCTGCTCTTCCCTGAAATTTCCCTGAGTTCTTCCTGTCAGAATTTAAATCTCCTTTTCCATTCCTCACAACTTCATTTGGCATTTCCTTCATTCTCTCAGCTTTCATTGGCCTTTTTGAGAATAGGTAGTTTTATTCTCAACAACAAACACTCACTGAATATTGAGAAAGTATCATGTTCTCTATGCACTTGAAGAAAACACAAGGTGTGACAAAATGTATTGAGTTTCTGTTGTGGGAATGGCTTTACACGGAGTCATAGGGAACTCACTCCTTTTGCTCTCCCCCTGGGTGCTAACTCTCAAATCCCCAGAGGAAGCCCTACGCAGCTGTCTAACAGGAGACATAGGAGGCATTTACCACACACACACAGACTTGCCCCACGGCAGTACTGGATGTCAGGGTATGCTAAACACTAGATTAAACAATGCAGTACAGGGAAATTCTGTCTGAACAGACAGTGAGCTAATCTGAGTTATAATCCCACTTCTATGATTCATTCATGCAGACAGGTTTCTTCAGGTTTCTGGGATTTGTTTCTACAAAACAACAAGGCTAAACAAGATAGACCCTGATTACCTTTTTAGCCCTTTAGTCTAAATGTAGAGGACCCTCTACATATGTCGCTAAGCAATTTCAAAAGAATTTCATTTAAATTTAGATCAGCCCCCCAACCCCGCCCTGTCAACTGTTTCCCTGCTGTGTGCTCCTTCTCGACCTCCCTGTCTGTTACCATAGATGAAGTGCCTGTGCTCCTCAGATGAACTTCACTGGCCTCCAGCCTTTCCCCCTCTTTTTATTATGCCATCTTTCATAACATCATATAAACTCACTGTTTTTATTATCTTAACGGAAAGAAAAGAGCTTTTCCCTCTCCTGACACCATTTGCTCCATTTCTCTCTCCTTAAAATCAGATATCCCAAAAGAGTTGTTGACACCCAGCCTTTCTAATTTCCCTCTCCAGTCTCACTTGAAGATACTCCTCTCTGGCCCTAAACACCACAAAACTCTACTGAGCTGCTCTTGCAAAGGTGCAGTAGGAGCTCTGAGATGTGCTGAGCAACACTGTACCTATAGTCAACAATAACATTTCCCACATTTAAAACTCTGCTAAGAAGGTAGATCTCATGTGAAGTGTTTTTACCACAATAAACTTTTTTTTTAAAGGATCCATTTGATGGAATGGATCAAACTCTCCTTCCTGAGACACTTATAAAAGACTATAGTTTTTTCAATTTAAGTGAAGAAACACTGTATTTGTCTAATGTCAGTCCAACTGCATCTTGCTATATTTTTGCATCTCTAAAATGTATACTTAAGATAATGGGTAAGTATTCATTGATATTTCCTTATTGAATATTTACTACATGCTTGGATATGTGCAGCTTGCTAAAATGCACCAGACATTGATTCTGCCCCAAAAGAGATTCAATCCAGAGGAAAACAAATATAAGATAGGAAGGTGAATGCATAGCTTGCAAAATACAGATAGAAGATCTTAAAGAAAAGGACAGATGTGGTGCCACAATGTTAAAAAGGCAGATGACTTCCATGTACGGTGATCGGGCAAACATCATGAGAGCATAGATTACACATGGAAAGAATTTTGGTAAGCAGGGGCAGGAGAGAAAAGCATTTGAGGAAGAGGAAATAGTTTAGATAAATATGGAAAGGAAGAAAAGTAGAGAGCAGGTCCCAGAAATAGCAAGCCAGTAGTCTAGTTCGGCTAGAAGTTGGAAGTACAAAGAAGAACACTAGGAAATTTCATTGGGGTGTGGAGGTGTGGATTCAGTTTTGGACACTGTAAAGTTGAAAGGACTAAGGGAACCATTGAGTTCCTGTTGTCCAAGAGGAAGCTGAAAGTATGGATTTGGAGGGAATCAAGGTTTGCAATGGAGATTTAGAGAATGGAGAAAGGGGGCGGCCAGAAAAGTCACAGCATTATCAAGGGGGAAGTGCAGACAAAAGAGATAAGGAGTAAGTGAAATAATTAAATATTGTTTTTGTATGTGGCTTTCTCAGTATACAACTGGTGAAATTTCAGTATATTCAAGTTCACAATTACTACACTGGAAAATATTTATTAAGTACCAGTTATTCTATGTATTGGGGATGCTGAAGGGAGATAGAAAGATGGTTTCTACCCTCAAGAATATTTTCTTCCAGTAGAAGACAATAAACACATTAAATAAACACATTAATAAGAAATTTTCAAGTATTGATTATAAGACAAAATATGGGGGTGCCTGGGTGGCTCAGTCAGTTGAGCATCTGGCTTTGGCTCAGGTCATGATCTCACGGTTCGTGAGTTCAAGCCCCACGTTAGGCTCTCTGCTGACAGTGTGGTCCCTGATTCAGATCCTCTGTCTCCTTCTCTTTTTGCCCCTCCCCTCCTCAAAAATAAATACATAAACATTTAAAAAAGGACAAAATATGTACCTGCAATACAGGGTGAAGGAGGAGGAGAGTCTGCTTTTTAACTATCTCTTAAATAAAATTACCATTTATGGAGAACACAGCTTTGTCTAGATTATTTCATTCAAGGCTTAGTAAAAACCTAATTTTATAGAAAAAGAAGCTAGGCAAGGAAGATGGCGGTGTAGGGGGATGCTGGGCTCACCGAGTCCTGCTGATCACTTAGATTCCACCTACACCTGCCTAAATAACCCAGAAAACCGCCAGAAGACTAGCAGAACGGACTCTCTGGAACCAAGCATAGACAAGAGGCCCACGGAAGAGGGTAGGAAGGGTGGTGAGGCAGTGTGCGCTCCACGGACTGGCGGGAGGGAGCCAGGGCGGAAGGGCAGTCCGCCAGCCAAGCAGAGCCCCTGAGTCTAGCTGGCAAAACCGGAGGGGCCGGACGGAGTGTGTTCCGACAGCAAGCACGACATAGCATCTGGGAGGTTATAAGCTAACAGCTCTGCTCAGAGAACGGGAGGGCTGGCTGGAGGACAATGGGAGGGAGAGCTGTTGAGCCCCGGTGGACAGAGCTCAGCTTGGCGGGGAACAAAGGCGCTCGCCAGCGCCATCTCCCTCGTCCATCCCCCAGCCAAAATCCCAAAGGGAACCGGTTCCTGCCAGGAAATTTGCTTGCACTGTACAAACACCCAAAGCTGTGCTCTGCGGATCCATCCCTCCAGTGGCAGGCTGATCCCTCCCGCTGCCACAGGGCCCCTCCCAAAGCAGATCACCCATGGGTAAGTGAGCTGAGCCTGCCCTCCTGCCCCTGTGCACCTTGCTGATCCACCCCAGCTAATACACCAGATCCCCAGCACCACAAGCTTGGCAGTGTGCAAGTAGCCCAGACGGGCCACGCTACCCCACAGTGAATCCCGCCCATTGGAGAGGGGAAGAGAAGGCACACACCAGTCTGACTGTGGCCCCAGCGGTGGGCTGGGGGCAGACATCAGGTCTGACTACGGCCCCGCCCACCAACGTGACAGCACAGGGGAAGTGCCCTGCAGTTCTGCACCACTCCAGGGACTATCCAAAATGACGAAATGGAAGAATTCCACTCAAAAGAATCTCCAGGAAATAACAACAGCTAATGAGCTGATCAAAAAGGATTTAACCAATATAACAGAAAGTGAATTTAGAATAATAGTCATAAAATTAATCGCTGGGCTTGAAAACAGTATAGAGGACAGCAGAGAATCTATTGCTACAGAGATCAAGGGACTAAGGAACAGTCAGGAGGAGCTAAAAAATGCTATAAATGAGCTGAAAAATAAAATGGAAACAACCACGGCTCTGATTGAAGAGGCAGAGGAGAGAATGGGTGAACTAGAAGATAAAATTATGGAAAAAGAGGAAGCTGAGAAAAAGAGAGATAAAAAAATCCAGGAGTATGAGGGGAAAATTAGAGAACTAAGTGATACACTAAAAAGAAATAATATATGCATAATTGGTATCCCAGAGGAGGAAGAGAGAGGGAAAGGTGCTGAAGGGGTACTTGAAGAAATAATAGCTGAGAACTTCCCTGAACTGGGGAAGGAAAAAGGCATTGAAATCCAAGAGGCACAGAGAACTCCCTTCAGACGGAACTTGAACCGATCTTCTGCACGACATATCATAGTGAAACTGGCAAAATACAAGGATAAAGAGAAAATTCTGAAAGCAACTAGGGATAAATGTGCTCTAACATATAAAGGGAGACCTATAAGACTCGTGACCATCTCTCTACTGAAACTTGGCAGGCCAGAAAGGAATGGCAGGAAATCTTCCATGTGATGAACAGAAAAAATATGCAGCAGAGAATCCTTTACCCAGCAAGTCTGTCATTTAGAATAGAAGGAGAGATAAAAGTCTTCCCAAACAAACAAAAACTGAAGGAATTTGTCACCACTAAACCAGCCCTACAAGAGATCCTAAGGGGGATCCTGTGAGACAAAGTACCAGAGACATTGCTACAAGCATGAAACCTACAGACATCACAATGACTCTAAACCCATATCTTTCTATAATAACACTGAACATAAATGGACTAAATGCGCCAACCAAAAGACATAGGGTATCAGAATGGATAAAAAAACAAGACCCATCTATTTGCTGTCTATAAGAGACTCATTTTAGACCTGAGGACACCTTCAGGCTGAGAGTGAGGGGATGGAGAACTATTTATCATGCGACTGGAAGCCAAAAGAAAGCTGGAGTAGCCACACTTATATCAGACAAACTAGACTTTAAATTAAAGGCCTTACAAGAGATGAAGAAGGGGATTATATAATAATTACAAGGTCTATCTGTCAGGAAGAGCTAACAATTATAAATATCTATGCGCCGAATATGGGAGCCCCCAAATATATAAAAAAAATTAATCACAAACATAAGCAACCTTATTGATAAGAATCTGGTAATTGCAGGGGACTTTAACACTCCACTTACAGAAATGGATAGATCATCTAGAGACACAGTCAATAAAGAAACAAGGGCCCTGAATGATACATTGCATCAGATGGACTTGACAGACATATTTAGAACTCTGCATCCCAAAGCAACAGAATATACTTTCTTCCCGAGTGCACATGGAACATTCTCCAAGATAGATCACATACTGGGTCACAAAACAGCACTTCTTAAGTACACAAGAACTGAAATCATACCATGCATACTTTCAGACCACAATGCTATGAAGCTTGAAATGAACCACAGGAAAAAGTCTGGAAAACCTCCAAAAGCATGGAGGTTAAAGAACACCCTACTAAAGAATGAGTGGGTCAACCAGGCAATTAGAGAAGAAATTAAAAAATAGATGGAAACAAACGAAAATGAAAATACAACAATCCAAACGCTTTGGGATGCAGTGAAGGCAGTCCTGAGAGGAAAATACATTGCAATCTAGGCCTAGCTCAAGAAACAAGAAAAATCCCAAATACAAAATCTAACAGCACACCTAAAGGAAATAGAAGCAGAACAGCAAAGGCAGCCTAAACCCAGCAGAAGAAGAGAAATAATAAAGAGCAGAGCAGAAATAAACAATATAGAATCTAAAAAAACTATAGAGCAGATCAACGAAACCAAGAGTTGGTTTTGTGAAAAAATAAACAAAGTTGATAAACCTCTAGCCAGGCTTCTCAAAATGAAAAGGGAGAGGACCCAAATAGGTAAAATCATGAATGAAAATGGAATTATTACAACCAATCCCTCAGAGATACAAGCAATTACCAGGGAATACTATGAAAAATTATATGCCAACAAATTGGACAACCTGGAAGAAATGGACAAATTCCTAAACACCCACACACTTCCAAAACTCAATCAGGAGGAAACAGAAAGCTTGAACAGACCCATAACCAGAGAAGAAATTGAATCAGTTATCAAAAATCTCCCAACAAATAAGAGTCCAGGACCAGATGGTTTCCCAGGGGAGTTCTAACAGAAGTTTAAAGCAGAGATAATACCCATCTTTCTCAAGCTATTCCAAAAAATAGAAAGGGAAGGAAAACATCCAGACTCATTCTATGAAGCCAGTATTACTTTGATTCCTAAACCAGACAGAGACCCAGTAAAAAGAACTACAGGCCAATATCCCTGATGAATATGGATACAAAAATTCTCAATAAGATACTAGCAAATTGAATTCAACAGCATACAAAAAGAATTATTCACCATGATCAAGTGGGATTCATTCCTGGGACGCAGGGCTGGTTCAACATTCGCAAATCAACCAACATGATACATCACATTAATAAAAGAAAACATAAGAACTATATGATCCTGTCAATCGATGCAGAAAAGGCATTTGACAAAATTCAGCAACGTTTCTTAATAAAAACCCTCGAGAAATTCGGGATTGAAGGAACATACTTAAAGATCATAAAAGCCATTTATGAAAAGCCCACAGCTAACATCATCCTCAATGGGGAAAAACTAAGAGCTTTTTCCCTGAGATCAGGAACACGACAAGGATATCCACTCTCACTGCTGTTTTTTTTTAATTTTTTTTAATGTTTATTTATTTTTGAGACAGAGAGAGACAGGGCATGAACGGGGGAGGGGCAGAGAGAGAGGGAGACACAGAATCGGAAGCAGGCTCCAGGCTCCAAGCCATCAGCCCAGAGCCTGACGCGGGGCTCGAACTCATGAATCACGAGATCGTGACCTGAGCTAAAGTCGACGCTCAACCGACTGAGCCACCCAGGCGCCCCCGCTGCTGTTTAACATAGTGTTGGAAGTTCTAGCATCAGCAATCACACAACAAAAGGAAATCAAAGGCATCAAAATCGGCAAAGATGAAGTTAAGCTTTCACTTTTTGCAGATGACATGATACTATACATGGAAAATCCGATAGACTCCACCAAAAGACTGCTAGAACTGATACATGAATAGCAAGGATACAAATAGTTGCAGGATACAAAATCAATTTACAGAAATCAGTTGCATTCTTATACATTAATAATGAAGCAACATAAAGACAAATAAAGAAACTGATCCCATTCACAACTGCACCAAGAAGCATAAAATACCTAGGGATAAATCTAACCGAAGATGTAAAATATCTGTATGCTGAAAACTATAGAAAGCTTATGAAGGTAATTGAAGAAGATATAAAGAAATGGAAAAACATTCCATGCTCATGGATTGGAAGAATAAATATTGTCAAAATGTCAATACTACCCAAAGCTATCTACACATTCAATGCAATCCCAATCAAAATTGCACCAGCATTCTTCTCAAAGCTAGAACAAGCAATCCTAAAATTCATATGGAACCACAAAAGGCCCCGAATAGCCAAAGGAATTTTGAAGAAGAAGACCAAAGCAGGAGGCATCACAATCCCAGACTTTAGCCTCTACTACAAAGCTGTAATCATCAAGACAGCATGGTATTGGCACAAAAACAGACAAATAGACCAATGGAATAGAATAGAAACCCCAGAACTAGACCCACAAACATATGGCCAACTAATCTTTGACAAAGCAGGAAAGAACATCCAATGGAAAAAAGACAGTCTCTTTAACAAATGGTGCTGGGAGAACTGGACAGCAACATGCAGAAGGTTGAAACTAGACCACTTTCTCACACCATTCACAAAAATAAAGTCAAAATGGATAAAGGACCTGAATGTGAGACAGGAAACCATCAAAACCCTAGAGGAGAAAGCAGGCAAAAACCTCTCTGACCTCAGTCGTAGCAATTTCCTACTTGACACATCCCCAAAGGCAAGGGAATTAAAAGCAAAAACGAACTATTGGGACCTCATCAAGATAAAAAGCTTCTGCACAGCAAATGAAACAACCAACAAAACTAAAAGGCAACCAACGGAATGGGAAAAGATATTTGCAAATGACATATTGGACAAAGGGCTAGTATCCAAAATCTATAAAGAGCTCACCAAACTCCACACGCGAACAACAAATAACCCAGTGAAGAAATGGGCAGAAAACATGAATAGACACTTCTCTAAAGAAGACATCCAGATGGCCAACAGGCACATGAAAAGATGCTCAATGTTGCTCCTCATCAGGGAAATACAAATCAAAACCACACTCAGATATCACCTCATGCCAGTCAGAGTGGCCAAAATGAACAAATCAGGAGACTATAGATGCTGGAGAGGATGTGGAGAAATGGCAACCCTCTTGCACTGTTGGTGGGAATGCAAACTGGTGCAGCCACTCTGGAAAACAGTGTGGAGGTTCCTCAAAAAATTAAAAATAGACCTACCCTATGACCCAGCAGTAGCACTGCTAGGAATTTACCCAAGGGATACAGGAGTACTGATGCATAGGGGCACTTGTACCCCAATGTTTATAGTAGCACTCTCAACAATAGCCAAATTATGGAAAGAGCCTAAATGTCTATCAACTGATGAATGGATAAGGAAATTGTGGCTTATATACACAATGGAGTACTACATGGCAATGAGAAAGAATGAAATATGGCCCTTTGTAGCAACGTGGACGGAACTGGAGAGTGTGATGCTAAGTGAAATAAGCCATACAGAGAAAGACAGATACCATATGTTTTCACTCTTATGTGGATCCTGTGAAACTTAACAGAAACCCATGGGGGGTGAGAAGGAAAAAAAAAAAGGAGGTTAGAGTGGGAGGGAGCCAAAGCATAAGAGAGTCTTAAAAACTGAGAACTGAGGGGCGCCTGGGTGGCGCAGTCGGTTAAGCGTCCGACTTCAGCCAGGTCACAATCTCGCGGTCCGTGAGTTCGAGCCCCGTGTCGGGCTCTGGGCTGATGGCTCGGAGCCTGGAGCCTGTTTCCGATTCTGTGTCTCCCTCTCTCTCTGCCCCTCCCCTGTTCATGCTCTGTCTCTCTCTGTCCCCAAAATAAATAAAACGTTGAAAAAAAAAAACTGAGAACTGAGGGTTGATGGGGGGTGGGAGGGAGGGGAAGATGGGTTATGGGTATTGAGGAGGGCATCTTTTGGGATGAGCACTGGGTGTTGTATGGAAACCAATTTGACAATAAATTTCATATATTGAAAAAAAAAAAGAAAAGAAGCTAGGCTTAGAGAATTTGAGTTACTTTCTCGAATTCACCTAGAACCCAAGTGGCAAAGCAGAAAGCTGGACCCAGGTTCACCTGACCCAAAGACTGTACTCTGGTCTATGGTGAATTTTTCCCTTCTGAACATCTGCTTTATCCTGAGGTTCCACCTCCCCTTCCAGGTCCCGTAAGCCATGTGCTTAGAGCTTGTTTCCTTCTGTAACTGTGAGTTTGTTACTCATCATGTTCTCTTTTACCCTGCCCACTCTGACTGTGGGTGTGCCACTGGGAGCCAGCTGTTCAAGGTCATTTCATCAGTGTTTAATTGCTTTGCTTGGTGGCACCCAAAGACTTGTGAATTAGTATACTGACAATACAACTCACAGGTGCCTGGGCAGTTCTTGGGCTGGACTTGCCTGGGATTACTTATGTAGCTGCAGTCACGAGGGGCTTAACTGGGGCTGATTAATCTGGAACCTCAGCTAAAATGGTTGCAATACGTGGGATAACTGGGCTTCTCTTTCCAAAGAGACTTTCATCCCAGACTTCTGCACATGATGCAAGAGTATTCCAAAGATACAAGAGTAAAATCTGTAAAATCTTACAAGGCCAAGGATCAGAAATCATACAACAGCTTTCCTGTCACATTCTATTCATCCTAGCAATTTAAAGGGCCAGCCCAGAGTCCACAGGGACTGGACCAGCCCAGAGGGATGATGAATTAGTCTCTAACACTTGATGAGAGTCACTGAAAAGGATTTGTAGCTGTTTTTAATCCACTATAGACCATCCTCTGGCATCAATTATTTACATCCCACACACATGCAAATAAAGTTTCCCCCTCCTATGATTCTCAAAAGGTTCAACCCATTATAGCATTTGATTGAATATCCATAATCTCATGATCTTGGTGAGGCTTCTCAAGTGCAGTTCCTTGGGTGCAGTTGCCTTGTTCCAAAGACAAATTATCTACCCATATGCACCAAATATACAATGGCTGGATGGGAAAGGAGAATTGCAATAATCATTCCTAACCAAAACAAGAAAGAATAGGAGGCACATAACAATCTCTGGTCCATAGCAATTCTGAAATCTACCCAAGGTTCCCTACTATGGACACAGGAAATGTTCCTTGGTTAGGGTCCAGTTCTACTCCTTCAGAATTGGTTGCCAATTCATCATTCTGTGATTCTTGGGTCCCCCCTAGAATGTCTGGTTTCATGCTTTGAGAGACTCTTCCTTCTTCATAAAAATGGCCCATGTTTATAGCTCAGTAGTGGCCTACTCCTACTTACTGCCCATAGAAAATGAACATTCAGAAAAATCTTTACATATTCAACAGTCTCTGACTCTTCCAGTCCAACTTATTTAATGCCCTTAGAACCTTTGTGGGTTTTCTATACATGTGATTGGACTCTACTCTATGTCCCCCAAAGCCATATTCATAGTTATTTTTGAGACAAAGCACTCTTTATTGTAGGCTAACATGGTGAGAAAATGTCTCTAAGATCGTTAGAAGCTCTTTCGTCTAGTTGAGAGGATCTATCATGCACAATGTTTAACCTTTCCATGGTCTCAACAAAGGCTTTATAGTTACACACTTGTCAAGGCCACTTCTTTCTTTGGGAATCTGTTGCTGGCTGGAGAGACTGAGGATGAGAAACAGTTTTATATTCCAATCAGCAAATCCAGAGCCCTCTATATTTTTTCTAAATTCTGCTTAAAAACTACTTTGTTCCTTGTTTATTTTATTTCTCTCTTCCTATAATATTATACACAGTTAAAAGAGGTCAATTAATATTTTTTAAGTTATACCTGGAAATCTCCTTTGCCAGACATACAAGTTTATCAGATACATTTCTTAGCTTCCGAATTATTGTAGGCAAAAATACAAAACATGGATAGCCATCTTTTCAGCTTCCATTAACAGTTTGCTAATAAATGTCTCACCATTTTTCCAGCCTCTGACTGTTATTGGGTCCCAAAATGATAAATGATTGCTGTTTTTGTTACCAATGACACTCCATCTCTAAGGACTGCCACTATAATAAATAAATTAGTTACCGATTTCTACATTCCAAAGCACCTCAACATTTAGTGTCTTAAAAGTATTATTTCTAGTGATTCTGTGGGTTGACTGGGCAATAATTCTGGTCTTACCTCTAAGATAGCCATAAATTGTGATGGGAATACTTTGTGGTCAGGAAGGAACCAGTTTTCATCTTAGATGTGGTTTCATGGTATAAGAGGGCCTCACTCATAAGACTGAGGACTTACCTAAAAATTCCTGGAGTAAGTGAAATGTCTGGGCCTCTCTTTCTATGAAGATTTTTACCACGTGATAGCAAAATTGGTCCAAAAGGGTGAAAGAGGAAGCTGCAAGACTTCTTGAGGCCAGATCCTGGAGGTCACGTGCCATTTTCCTTGCATTTTATTGGTCAAAGGATGACACAGGACCAGCCTAGAATAAAGAGATGAAGAATTAGAGTCCGCCTCTTGCCAAGGGGAGCTGTAAAGTATTTGTGGCCATTTTCAATTCACCTATTAGGAACTCACTTTGGCCCTGCGGAATAGAGTAGCTAAGTGGACTGGGTAAATGTTGAAAGCTATCACATTTTTAGAACCAGAAGCTGATTATACGAGTTATTAAACCAAGGATAGCTTTATTTTCTATGTAGACATAACCATATTGTAATTCACAGTAATTAAAGGCTGTATATTGAAAGGAATTGAATGGTCAGGATTTCTAGATATAGTTAGAAATCCAAAGCAAAATTTGGCACTACAGTTGATTCACAAACAACATGGGTTTAAGTGGATTTTTAAAATAACATAGTATAGTACTTTAAAAGTATTTTCCCTTCCTTATGATTTTCTTAATATCATTTTCTTCTCTCTAGCTCACTTTATTGTAAGAATATAGTATGTGACACATATAACATACAAAATATACATTAATCAACTTCTTTTGTTACTGGTAAGGCTTCCAGTAATCAATAGGCTATTAGTAAAGTTTGGGGAGGAATGAAAAGTTCCACACAGATTTTCCACTGCATGGTGAAGTTAGCACCCTTAACCCCATATTGTTCAGGGTCAACTATATATTCTTCTGTATTATATTGAAAACGTGGCCTAAATTAATAGGAAATAATCAACATTACTTTGGATTATTATGTTTTTGATGATAAAAATGCTCAAAAATAATATTACTGATTAATAGGAAAAGCAGATAACAGCTTGAACATGTACCACATATCATTTCAATCAACTTCAATCTTGAAAGGGAACACTGACTTTTAAAACTGTGAATAGCCATTCTTATAATTCAATTCTCTTGAATATGCAATTTAACAGGAGGATAAGTGAAAAAATTTTCCTACCCTACACACAGATTTAAGTGAAACTATATATTTCTAATCTTCGAGCTTGCTAATTTTAAATCTTCCATAACTTCTCCAGACATGTGTTGTTTCTAAAGACAAAATTAAGAGTATATTAATGTGACTAGTACAATACTGTTCTTGCCTTCTTTCTTATTACTCTGAATTGAAGAACTATATCATTTTATAAATTCAATGTCATAGTTGAAGTCAACAGCCAAATTTGAGGAAGAATCGATATTTTTCAATAACTTTTAAAATTTGAGTACAGTTGACACATAATGTTATGTTATTTTCAGGTGTACAACATAGTGATTCAATTTCTCTATATGGTGTCCTGTGCTCACCACAAGCACAGCTACCATCTGTCACCACACAACACTACTGCAATAGCATTAACTATACTCCCTATGCTGTGTCTTTTATTCTTCATGACTTATTTATTCCATAACTGGAAGCCTATATCTCCCACTGCCTTCCCCATTTTGCCTGTCTTTCTCCCTTCCCTTTCTCTGGCAACCATATTCTCTGTATTTATATGTCTCATAGGAAGAATCAATATTGAAAAGTACTTCAATTTATTATTAGGATCATTTATTATTAGGATCATAAACCTAAAACAGGTTAGATAAGGAGTATATTAATTTTTTAAATTATCTAATTCCAATGTTTCCGAGAAGTGAAATGGGAAATTATAGTTACCTCCAGAACAAGATATATTACATGGTACTTAATCAAAGGATGCTGTGACATTTAAAACCTTCCATTAATAAACATTGTATTTATGAAAAATGCAGACCATCCATTATGGCAACCTTAAATCATAGCTGATTCTTAATATGAAATCTATATCAATCACAATTGGGGAGATGTCATTTGCAAACAGGGATATAGTGTCACATTTCTATAATATTAACCTGTAAGATAAACCACTTTATTAACCTTAATGAAGCGTACTTATTTTTATAAATAAGTAGAATTCTTCAGGTAAAAGGAATGTTTACAAACAGGTTGATAAATAACTTACTCCAACAAGGAAAAGAAAATTAATATAAGAAATGTCTTACTAAAAGCAGAAACATTGAGAAGGAGGTGTTAAACACTGGAATAGTGATAAGGAAAACCAACTTTTTCCTTCCCGATACATCTCTAAGAATAGAAAGAACTTCAAAAACAACAATAAAAAAGTTGATCTAATTGATATTGATACAATCTGCCCTGTAGTAGAATGAAATAATGAACTCCAAGTTTTCCTCTAGTCATGTTTAGTCACGATGGTCTGTCAATGACTTCTAAAAAGTAGGCTTTGAAGAAATCAGTGGGTACCCATGCACCCAAAGCTTTGGGGCACAGATGCTCTCCTCCAAGTTCTGTCCTTTCCCACCCTACACAAATGTGTTTGAAACTAGCACACACATCCTGGCTATTCGAATCCCCAATTCAACACCATCAACAGCACCATCACCACTATCACCCACTCCAAGCCTTCCAATGTCAGATTCAGGGAGAGGGGGCCATTTCCTAAAGTAAATTCTTGGTTAGGTCCACTAATTTTGGTCTGCTGTGGGAAAGCACCACTTACATTGTTTGGCTGTGGAACATTCTTTCTTGATTTACAAAGAGCCCATTAATATTTGAGAAGCTGTCTAAATTCAGCAAGCAAAATGATCTGATGGTCCAACTGAGACATAATAAGATCTCCCAGGTTCACAGTGAAGTACAGGGCTAGGCACACCTTACAAACAAACCAAAGGCAGCCCAGACAGTGAAGACACTGACATTTGGAGTTTTTGTGAGTTGCCTAGAGTGCTTCTATATAATCTGTTCCCAGCCAGAATTTAATTTAGTTATAATTTAATTTATCCGATTTTTATTTATTTTATTCAATTTTATGGTTCACTGCTCTTACTCATCCTTAGCTCTTTTTATTTAATTTCAAGTTTCAATCTGTATTCAAAACATTTCCCATGATGATCTCTGCTAAAATCTGTAAAAACTCAAACCAAGAGCACTTTTCAAATAACAGCAAATAGCATATAATAGAAGTTAGCCCAATCAAGTTCTATTTTTAAACCCATAAAATAGGCTGATTCTTCCATGCAGAGCACTTTCAAGGTCCAAAAGCAATAAAAACAAAATGTAATGATATTTTTCCTTCCTTCTTTCAATTTGGAATTCATTATATTTCTGAGACTACCCTGTCCCACCCTGCCATCAATCAGCTCCTTTCGGCCCAGACCTTAGCCTTCTGTTTCTAGCTAGTGTCTTCAGAGTCATTTTGTCTTTGTCCTTAAAGAGAATGGTCTCCTACATCTCTAATTGTAAGAATCATCATTAAATTTTACATTACGTCCTGGTAAGAAATGTAACTTGAAAACACATTTTGACACAGTTTTCAAGCCTTGGTCTTACACTGTAAAGAGGAAATAGCTCAGATTCCAAGTAGAAATTGAGGCAAAGTCAACTTTCTACTACTCTGCTGAGCTCCAACTGACTAAATGTTATAATTTTACACATTCCATACATTTCTCAGAGAAGTATCTTCAAAATTAAGATCCAGCCTCTAAAAATTAGCACATGGATAAATGTTTTTTAACATGAGATTTGACCCATTAAATCTGGCTTTTCTCTTCAGAATCTTCATTAAAGGAAAATGACTATTTATCCCTTTTCCCTTATAAGAATTTAAGCATATTATCTTTAATTGAGTTAATTTTGCACTTATTCATTAAAGTACTCTGATGACTCTAAAGTACAATTCCTGATGTTATGAAATAGGTGCTATTCAGGGCAACTTTTTATCCTAAGTTTCTATATCATTTTACTAAAAATTAAGTTCTGTGTCATGCTTCACAAAAGATATGCAATAAAAGGAAGAAAAGGCTGCTTTCTAAAAGATGTACATGATAGCACAAAAGACAAGAGTTTTACCTTAGCCCCACAAGTTTGCAGTGAATCATCCCAGCACACAAAAGAATGTATTATTTCTGGTTATTTGGCAGGATCTGCACAACTGATTGAGAAACAAGAAAGAAAGGTGTAAGCTCTTTCACAGGGGAGTTGTGACAGTGATTTAGAAGTAAAAAAATGATTAGCAAGCAACAAGCCATGTATGTCAGGCTCTTTGATTCCCCATGAAGGCTCAGAGTTCTCAACACATAGCAAATAAAAATAGAATGTCATCTCTGAGGTGATTGTACCAAACAAACCCAGGAGGCTGGATCAGAAATTTCAGATGGTACAAGTGCTTATTAAGAGTTCTAGGTAATTGGGGCACCTTAGTGGCTCAGCCAGTTAAGCATCCAACTTCAGCTTAGGTCATGATCTCACAGTTGACTTTGAGCCCTGCATCGGGCTCTGTGCTGACAGCTCAGCCTGAAGCATGCTTTGGATTCTGTGTCTCCCTCTCTCTCTGCTGCTTCCCTGCTCACACTCTGTCTCTCACTCTCCCCAAAATAAATAAACATTAAAAAACATTTTTTAAATTAAAAAAAAAGAGTTCTAGGAAATATATACCTCCATCCTAGAGCCGTCTTTTGATGCAGATCTTTTATTGTGTAAGCCTATGGGCCATCAGCTGGGTAGAAGCACCAGCAAACATCAGAACACCAGAAACAGCCTCTGGCTTTACAGATTTCTTGAGAAGCTCCTGACTAAGAGTAGCAATCAATGCGTTTCTGAGTGGGAAATCTTGTGGCACATGCAGCATCATGCTTGGAGTTCTGCATGCAACATGGAGCAGTGGTGTTCTCAAAGGCACATCACTGACATCCACAGTTCATACAGGCAGCTTCATTTGCTCCTGACTCTAGATGAGTTCAATTCATTCAGAAGCAGCTACTATAGAACAAGAATGGACCTTCTCAAAACACCAGGGATGCCTGGGGTTTTTGATGGAGACCACAGCAATTCTTGACCAGACAAAGGGCTTTGGAAGCTCCGGAATCAGAGTGACATTCCTTATGGACCTGGGGGGCTAGAGATATTGAGCATGAACTTGAGCTAAGCTGGACTAAAACTGAACCAAGAAGGAAAACAAGGCAAGGGTAAATGAAAAGATTTCCACAAAACATAATTATTATTAAGACACTCTGGTAGAACTTAAAAAAAAATCTCTCAAAATGCTAAGATGATGAGTGGAACAGTTGGTGGATATTAAACAGTAGTATAAATTTGTCAGCCTAGGTAAAATGAAGCAAAGCAAAAACCTATCCCTTAAAAATGCAGCACTAACATTTTACTTTATCGCTCCTGATATTCTCAGCATACATGTCCTTTATTGTCCCCACAATTTTGTCTACTCACTATTAGTAGTAGTAATAGTAAATGTCTACTCATTATTATTTTCTAAATGTTACCAAATGGATTTCACAAAAGCCCATATAATTGTTTCTTTTCTGTTTGGTATACCTTCCTTTATTTATAATAATAATAGTGCAGAAAAGTCTATACATGCTTTCTCTAAACTAGGAGGTATCGAATCATCAAAATGCCATAATATTGGTGTACTTTTTCATCCTTTTTCTTTCGTGGCTTCCTATTTATAAAAATCCTAGGTTTGTGCTGCAGATGGTGATGCTTTCCTCACCTTTGGTATTTGTGAGTACTAACATTCGTTGTACTAATACAATCAATTTCACGGATTACTAATCTTTGCCTCCCATAAACTGGATAAAACATCTGAATAACATTTCACCTCTTCAACTCCAAAATCAAGTTGAACATAATCACGGTTTAATCGTTTTTTTAATGACAGTCACGAGCAACATTCTGATTTCTTTTTTATTTTATCATAAATAATTTCTAAACTATGTTTTGCAGTAAGACCCATGGAACATCTGCTGCAGAACTGCCTATCAATTGGTAAACATGCTTTTGGGAAATAAGCACTCTCATCTGTACACGGCCAGTGGAGATGTAAAATTGCACAATCCCTATCGCAAGGAATTTGACAATATTGACCAAATTACATACACTTTCACTCTTTAACCAGAAATACTATTTCCAGGAATTCACTCCAAAGATACAAAAGATATTGAGTGAAGCATTATTTGTAATGGCAAATGATATACAAAATGTCCTTCAATAGAGTACTGATTGAATAAAGTACGGGCTGGGAAGTCATAAGAAAAGATGAAGAAACCTCTATATATTATGTGGAGTTACCTCCAGGACATATTAGGTAGGATAAAACAAGATACAGTGTTTCTAAATGCTACCTTTTCTGTAAGAAAGGGAGGGAGGAGATAATATCAGTATCTATTTGTATTTCTTTATAATTTCAAATAGAAACAATGGAAGGATAAACCAAAAATTAACAAAAATAGTTACATATTGAGGAAAGGAGGGAACAGGATGAAGAAGACAGGGATCAGTCTTGAGCTGTCTCCTCATATACTTTTTTACTTTGAAATCATACTAATGTCTGAAAAAAAATAATTTTGAAAGAAATATTTTAAAAGTTGCTGTAAGCTGAATACATCCTGAAACAGATGCACTTGTTTCTCATGTTAGCAGCATGTCCACACACAAAAAAGGAATGAACAATGACTTTAAAGCATTTGAATTTGAAACGATTATGACTATATTACAACATAAAGCAAGTGATTATGTTTGTTTTTAAGAAATAATATTTATGCATGAGAGAAAAAATGTAACCATAAAAATTTGATTTGACAATATTAGCATGAAATAAAGATTAATCATACCCTTTTATAAACATGCATATTTTCTAACTCTACTGAAAAAAAAATAGAAGTAATGACAATACACTGCCAACAGCAATGAGCTCCTCTAGCATCAACAATGTGGATTCTAAGTGCCATTCCTCATGAGAAGGAAAGGAATCCTTGGAGAAAATTCCATGGACAAAATTCCATGGACTGATTGTCAATGTAGGATAAGAAAAGTTTAAGAGGAGTGTAGGACATTTTTCCATTCAAGAAATGAGGAAAAGTATCACATCTTACTGGCACCAACATGAAGTGATTCTCAGTGGCATTCAATGGAACAGTTTGCGTATCCAAAAATAAGTGTCTGACTTTAATGGATGGACAAACAGATAAATAGTGTGTAGGTGCATAGTTGCCAAAGGAAAAACTGAATATTGATTTCACTGAAAACCGATAACTGAAGAAAAAGAATCACACATTATCTTTTTCTTACATAAACTCTATTGTAAGATAATCAAGTAGCTGACGATGAAAAGTTGTTTTTTAATAATTAAATCCCAGCTACTAAATGTGTAAGAAGTTATAGAATTAAACTCCATTTTGCAGCTTTTACTGAAATAATCTATACAAATAATGGGTATCAATGGACAATGAAACTATAAGGCAAAAGTTGATACAGACATTTATAATGAAGCACCAGCCTGCCACCACTATCCCACTGATAAATCTTAACACACTGCAAGTGCAGAAACAGGAGATACTCTGTGCCTCTTCATGTGATGGAATAAGAAATTCACAATATGACCTGTGAAGTATTCCTGCAAAAATTGAACATGAACCTGTTCAAGTCTCTAGAAAAAAATGCCAGGTACAGGAAAAGGAATTTTGAGGATAGAAGAACATTTAAATGACACCACCATGAAGAAGTAATCAGTCAAATCTGGAATAGGGGACTTTCTTCAAAACAATCCAACTCATCCAACAGTGGTATGAAAGGAAGGTGGTAGTAGGGAAAACTGAAGAGACTTAAGAGCCTGAACAAGTAAATGTAATGAGGAGATCTATGAACTTGAAGGGAAAATAACTACACGCATTTTCACTGATTCTAACTAAAATTTAGCATTTCCTTCAATTATTAAAGTAGGCAACAAACCATACCAGTATTCACAACACACATCACTTTATCACAACTAGAAATCAGCTGTTTCAGATATATTTGTATAATATTATAGTCCTTGTATTTATGTCATAATATTGTTAACACTTACCATAACTTTGCAATTACGATAGTTACAAGACCTGATGCTAGATCTTGTTACTTAATGCATTAATAAAGGAGCACATATATTGGTATATCACAGATTTGTGTTTTTTTAAATATTTTGATAAGAATTTTTTAATATAATTAGTTTCCATGGCAATTCTATGTATTTATGCAATTAAAACTCTTCTAAGAAAAGTTTGCCACACTTCATCAGACTGCACATAGCTACACACAGGCAAATGCACCCACCCCATCCCCCCAACAGGTTCAGAACTCCTCCAAAACTATGTGTACCCACCAACCACCAGGAAAAACATGACATATTCCCAGCAGTATGTAAATTGGTGGGAGAAGACCACTTCTCCTTATTACATGACTCAATTGGGAATGCTTATCCATATAATTTTCCATCATACCAAATGCCAGTTCCAATAGAAAACTCCACTCTCTCACTTTTATATCTCAAAATTCAAGCCAAGCAATTATCATTAAATGAACAATGTCACATATACACAACTAGGTACATCATAACTTGCCCCCCTTTCATGTGTCAGTTCAGTCTATACTCAGGTTATTATTTCATCTATCCTTCTGTCCCTGAGCTTCCCATTCAATTTCTCCTGCTCATCGTTAAAAGTCTCATCACTGCCACATTGCCCTTTCTCAGTTCTGTTTCCTTATTCTGCACCAACTGTAGTAGGGATTTACTCCTAGGGTCAACAATGGCCCTGGCATTTATGAGCTGTATGACTTTAGATAAGTCACTCAAACTTTCTAAGCTTTAGTTCTATGATATTTAAAATAGCCATGAGAAAGCTTAGCTCATGCATTTGTTACTAAGTTAATGTAGAGTATACTAATATACAATATGTAGATATCCTGGTTAACAGCTTGGACCCTAGAGCCATATTATCTACTCTCAAATCTCAGCTCTAACAATCACTAGCTATGTCCTGGGACAAAGTACTTCACCTAGCTTTCTTGCAGTTTTTCATCTGCAAAACAGGAGTTGAAATGACACCTGCCTCATGGGGTTTTGAGAGGTCAACTCAGCTACTCATGTAAAGACTTTTGATCAGCAGTGAGCACATCTCTCTTGGTATGTTAAGTTACTGTTTTACATATATACAGTGGTTAGCACTGGCATGCACTAAAAATGCTTAATTTTCATTAGTCATAAATAGGAAATCCTTAAATTTCGTTTTTGGAAATTCATCAAAGACAAGAGATATTAAACACTAAAACTTAGATAGGTTATTTACCAGATTTTCAAAATCAACTTCTGATTAAAAATTTGTTAAAGGGAGAACTATCAAAAGGTAAGTCACTTACCTGCCAGAACCATGAAACAAAAATGGAAGAGTCTTATGGCCTGTATGGTCCCAGAAAAGTGACATTTGTTCATGGTTATGTGATTGATTTATACAGAACTATTTGTATAAATTGTTTTGGACTCAACTTCTTTCAACAGGGCAATAAAACCAATAACCACCCCTTGAAAGTCTCCCAACAAAATTACCAGTGGCTGGCATTATCATGTAATGGAAAGGCATGTGATTAGCATACAGGTGGCCTGGAGTTTAATCTGGCTCTTCATTGGTTATGGTAGCCTAGATATATAGTTTAATGTCTAGGAGTCTTCATCTGTAAAATGGTTATAATACATTCCCTGTCTGTTTCATGGGGTTGGAAAAAAGATCACAGTTAGAACATCACCATGAGGCAGCAAACATTGGTGAGAAATCAGGTACTTTCCCATCTGCCATGACCTACCGAAGGAATCAAGAACGAGGTGAGAGAAGCCGCAGATAGATTATCATTTTTTTTCTTTCAAAACTTTGAAACTTCCATGGGTATTTTAAACTATTTCTAGATGGCCAAAAATTTCAACCACTGAAATTTGAGGGTCCTCACAGTAGGATTGAAAGAAAAAGTTTATTCAGTAGACAATTCAAGTTATCCAAAGTCATCAATATTTGGTGATGGATAATCATCCTACATATAACCAAACGAGCAACTCTATATGTGCTGAAATTTAGGAAGGTATCTTCTAGTGTTTTTCCCAAATCACTGCATAAGAATTTTTCTCCCAACCAGAAAGTCTTAGACTTTGGGTTATAAGAGCTAGGAGTTGTATTTTTACTGGATGTATTTTTAAATTAAGAAAGTGGAAAAAAAAAAAATATATATATATATATATAGCAGAAAGAAAGAATACTGGGAGTCTAAGGGCCTTTCACTAATCCATTTACACTAATTGATAGGATTAGTTTATTATCAGCAGGGGAAGCTTGGAATCTAGTAAGGAGGTAGGAGAAAGGGGGCAGTTGACATCAAATAGTCAAAAGCACAGAAGAGGAAAAAGCAAAGACAGATTTGTTGTCTCACATTAACAAGAGAATATCTTAATCACCTCAAGTGAGAAACTGAATCTGTTGGCAAATATAGTGATACTTCCATTGGTAGCTTCCCGGGAACTCAGTTCCTTGTCATAAATCCTGCCTGGGCACAGTGGAGTTCAGAATAGAGTAGAGGAGTTCAGAATCTCAGCACCAAATGGCAGGGCCCAGATCTGAACCAAAGCTGAGCCACATTTTATGATTTAAACAGAGCTGCTGAAGTGTGGGTAGGAAGATTTTACTGGATTATAGTACTGTCTTTCCTTTTCTAATTCAAGCTGGCAAGAAAAAGCCCTGAAAATGATACGGAAAAAATCTGTGATAAGATGGCTAACAGGACTGATAGGGAAATTCCAGGGCCTGCCTGAAGACTCCCCTTCCGGGTTCTTCTTCCCATCCTGCTTGCACTTGCCCCAAATTACTACTAATGAGGAATGCAGAAGTAACAGACTGTAAATTGTCTCCTCTGTTGATGCTCTGGGCTCAGACTTCTGGAGAATGATCTCCTCTGAGCCCACCGGTGTAAAATAAACCTCCTACCTTCCAAGATCTCTGAGAGCCACTCGGTTCTTCTGCCGTGTGATCCAGACCAGGTTCCATAACTAAACGCTGAATCCTTGGTTACACAGACAGGAACATATGACCAAACATGAAGACATCCAAGACAGCTTCTCTAAGGGAATTATAGGTCTCATAGGATAGAGACATTAAAAAAATACAATAAATGTAACATCCACATTTACCATACAGGTTGATGCTTCTGTTGGTAAACCAATCATACTTATTTTTTTCATCCGAGATAGACCCAACCAGGGCCCTTGAGAACAGTGACCCACATGTTTTTCATATACTTTTACTCCAAGCACTACTTTTCTTATGGAGAATGTAATATGTCTGTATACATAATACAAATGAAGTAAAGGAGCTTCAATGTCAGCCACTTTTCATTACATTAATTGGGAGATGCAATTAAGTAGGATTAATGCATTAATTAAGAAACTATTAATATGAAAAAATTTTCTCCATATTAAAAAATCTGTCAAGCTCTTATATATCTGTAGCATGCATATTTTTAAATCAAAAAGTAGGACATACATAAAACAAATTTGTCTCTATAGGGAAAATAAGAGAGAATACTTAAAATCCAGACACAGCGGGAAAAATCTTAGACACAAGACAATCTTAGACTTGATTTATTCTCAGTGTGACAAAGTAGAAAATGGTCAGGAACATTTAACCACACATTTATTCACAGCACATATTTTATTAAAATTTTAAGAATGTGCTAAGGTCAAATTCAGTGTGTTTTCAAAAAAGAATTTTTGAAATCTGCATTATTCACTGAAATTCAGGAATACGTCCAGAGTGCTATTTGCATATACGGTAATATATATGTATATATATATTTTTTTAACTAAGTTTTTAAAAGCAAAATAATGGGTGACTTGTAATAAGAATCTTTGTTCAAATTTTCTGTAATAAATTTAAAATTCCCATAACTATTTAGCTCATATAATATTTTTCTTTGGGTAGCAAAAAACTATAGGTACACATAGATTAATTTATCTTTATCTTAGAGGTATACTTAAAATTCCCCACTGTATTTACATATTATAATTAGTTATTTCTATTTGCTTAATACTTTCAAGGGAAGGAACATATGTGTAAAAAGAAATTTATGCTGTGATCATCTTAATTAGTTGCAATAACCTCTCTAATTCCTTAGTATAAAGAACTGTATGGTTTGCAAGCTTTGCAGACTGTGTTCAATCACTGTTTATAATATGAAAGCCTAAGGACACATCAGATTCCTCTCCAAAAGTTTATTAAAGTAATTTATCTTAAAATTCCAATTAAAATAAAAATTTAATATCTTTAATATTTACAGTGGTACATATTTACTAATTTAATTATAATCACCGCTTTCTGACATTCTCATTAACAGCTATGCTGATTATACAAAGCACCATATTTTTTGTATGAGTTAGCAGTGAATTGCTATTTTAAGCATCTATAAACAAAAATCCTAATATGCTCCATCTCTCATTTTTCACATTGACATATAGATCAGAAACATCCATCACTTTCTAGGGTTCAGCATATTTAAGTAGGAAAACCTGCTTGTGAGAGCATCCTGGATATTAAATCTAAATAAGAAAGATATTGGAACGGAATATTCAGGAGCTAGTCTAATGAGGAAAATAGCTGGGTTTCATAATACAATAGACATTGGGAAAGAAGGTCAGAGATAAATCAGTAATTGCTTCAAACTTTATCTTTAATATACCAGTGATTTGGTGATAGAAAAATGAGTAAGCAGATAGGTGACAGCTTTTTATTTATCATGTGCATATGAATGATACAATCAATTTAAGATATTTTTTTTTCTCTCTTTTCCAGACCCTAACAAAACTAAAAGTCTTCTTCATCACATTTATATATAGCTTCCATTATAAATATTTCCTAAGGGTAGGTCTTCTGCTCATAAAACAAATTTCTGAAAGGTACATTTAAAAGAATTTATTGAGTCAATAAATATTTACTGAGCACTTACTACGGGCCAGATGCTGCCGAGATACTGGAAGATGTAACTGTGAGCAGGACAGACTCAAATCCTGACCTCACAGACCACACAGGGTGGGAAGTATCATGAATGGAGACCTCCAGGGAACAGCAGGAAGATATGAGAGACTCACCCCATCCAAAGGGCACAGCTCTGTCTAGTAACACTCAGGAGGACTAACTGGGTTATACTGACATGAAATCAATGTATTTCTAGGAATACCTAAATAAACTATGGTGCATTAATATGAAAGACAAATTTGCTGTTAAAATCATATTGGTGAACATCTGTTGACAACATGGGGAAATATTTAGAATACATCTGTAGCAAAAAGCAGGATGTGAAATATTTGACATCTCAAAATTTTCAGTTTGTGTGTGATTGTCTCTCATGGTACATTCAAAAAAAATTTTTTTAATGTTTATTTATTTTTGAGAGAGAGTGTGAGTGAGGATGGGCAGAGAGAGAGGGAGACACAGAATCTGAAGCAGGATCCTGGCTCTGAGCTGTCAGCACAGAGCCGACGCAGGGCCCAAACTCAAGCCATGAGATCATGACCTGAGCTGAAGTTGGACGCTTAACCCACTGAGCCACCCAGGCGCCCCTCTGAATGTACATTTTTAAAAATATATAAATATATATTTCTAATTACTAACTACAAAAATAGAAAAGAAGACATTTACCGAGAAAGTTACTTTGTTTTAGTATTTCTTTTACGACCTTTGGTTGGATACCCTAGAAGCAGAATAACTGTCAGTATATATATAAATTACAATTGGAATAAATCAAAAAAGAATCCTAGTTAAAAAATGAGATTCAGTAAAAATTCTTATGTCAGTGAACTTTGACCAGAAACTCTGAAGGCAAAGACTTTTAAAAGGTGGACTTACTATGTTAGGAAAGAGTTGCAATGGAAAAAAACAGTAAGGTTATTTTACAGTCTGGTGGAAGGTCTAACAGCATTCAGCGTTTTACAAAAAGAAATTGCCATTGGCAGCTTCATTAATTAAGGGCTTTATTAGTGCAAGTGAGAACTTGATACTTCAGGGGACATCGCTCAGTGAAATTTCTCACTAGGGTAGGTAGGCAGGCCCTTGTTAGCAAACAAAAGCTGTGGCAATTCACACAATATGTGAAAGTTGAGTTTGTCACTGTTTAATGAGGAGAAGGCAGAATTATAATAAACTGAGAAGATCTCAACTCAAACAAAAGATATTAGTTTAGCCAAGCAAATACAGATACCATAAAAGCTGAATCTAGTGGTCAAAATAGCTTATGCCTTGTTAGAAAAGCTGGAAATTCATCACAACACATGGTATGATTATAAGTTACTGCTCATGTAGAAATTTCTTTTTTCCATAATGTTTAATGTATCACATCTGAAATCTTCCAGAGAATTGGTTATCTTAAAATATTTAAAAATTTTTAATGTAATTTTCTTCAAACAAAAGTACATTATTAGATATTATTTATGTACATATGTGGTTATACATACATATATATATATAGTGCAGGGAAAAAATCATAAAAAGCAAGGCAATTTGAAAGGGCAAGATTTTACAGACCTCGTTAAAGATGATTTAGTTATTTATGGATCTTCATTCTTCCAACTAAATTTTGCAGTATGGCTACTAAGTTCTTCAAAAATCTGACTAGAAATTTGAGGGATTCCACTAATTTATAAAGTTGGAAAGAAGTGACATTTTGTGTCCACACAAAAACTTGCATATGGACGATTATATAGCAGCTTTATTCTTAACTGCCCAAATTTGGAAACAACTAAGATGCCCTTCAATTAGTTAATGGATAAATAACCTGTGTTACATTCATACAATGGAATGTCATTCGATGCTAAAAAGAAATGAGCTATCAAGCCACAAAAACCTGGAGAAACCTTAAATACATATTACCTAGTGAAAGAAGCCAATCTGAAATGGCTACATACTGCATGATTCCTACCATTTGACATTCTGGAAAAGACAAAATTGTGAAGATAATATAAAAGATCATTGGTTGCCAAAGGTTTGGGAGGAAGAGGGATAGATAGAGTGCAGAGGATTTTTAGGGCAGTGAAACTATTCTGTATGATTCTCTCTAATGATGGATACATGTCAGTATACATTTGTCAAAACCCAGAAAAATCAAAACAAACAGGGAACCCCAATGTGAACAGCAGACTTTGATTGATAATAATGTGTCAGTTTGGGTTTCATGGGTTGTATCAAATGCACCAGGCTGGCGTGGGATGCTGATGGTGCTGCGGACTGTGGGTGAGGGGGGGAGAGAAGGAAGAAAGAAGTACCTGGGAACTTGGTGTACTTTCTACTAATTTGGCTGTGAACCTAAAACTGTTCTAGAAAAGAAAATCTATTAATTAAAAAGAAAAAGTCATGGGCTGACCTACAAAACTCTAAAGCCCATAAAGTATATACAGAACATGGCGTGCACGTACACACTGGCTCATTCACCTTATTGACTAAGCGACTGACTTACTGCACTGACAGCAATGTAAAATACGTTTACACCAGTGACTGGAAGCAAATCAGCAGATAGTAAACACATGCCAAGCGTTTCATTTTTAATATAATTAAAATATGATACATACAAAAAACGAAATCACCACAAAAAGTATTTAATGTGTTAACAAACTATAAATAAAAACCCGAAATAAACTGAGGAAGTGAAAGAGCAAGCCAGATTAAATTCAATTCATAAAGTCAATATCTTTTTGTTTAATGTTTATTTATTTTTGAGAGAGAAACAGACAGGGAGCAAGCCAGGGAGAGAAAGAGAGGGAGCAAAGCAGGCTCCAGGCTCTGAGCTGTCAGCACAGAGCCCAACACGGGGCTTGAACTCACCAACCGAATCTCATGACCTGAGCCAAAGTCCAACACTCAACCGACTGAGCCACCCAGGCGCCTCTATTTCATAAAATCAATATCTATCATAGAGAAGAGATGACAGTGCTTTTGCATTTGAATGCTAATTTCTGTTGGGGTGTCCCGCTGATTTCTATTGATTGAGGGAAATATCAGAAATAGAAATTTTTGTTAGCAAAAAATAGATCCCCATTTACCTCAACTCAGGGCATTTTAAAAATAAAGACGAGGGGGCTTTTTCTTACATGAAAGGGGAAATTTTATTTTCTCTGTAAGACTGTTGACAGCCTTTATTTTTCATGTAGTTTCCCCTGATTCAGCCACACCAAACAATGCTTGCTTGTGAACTCAACTTTTCCAACTTTTCTTTTACTAGAAAAAGGAAAGTACATGCTGATTCTTAGTCATAGCTTTGAATTCACATTTGTATTCTTCCTGTATATGCCTTGGAATATAGAGGAAAGTTTTCTATTTCTTTGGGGAGAAAGAAAAATCTGTTGACTATTTTCTAAGCCAGAATCATCAAACAGGCAGCAAAGCTCTATTAAAAGTAGAAGAGGACAAAAAAGAGACAAATAAAAAAGATAAAATTAATTAAAGAAATTCTAAATAAAAATGTGGAACATAAAAGTAGTCAATGTAATTTCAACAAGCGTTTTAGTCAAGGCAGAAAGAAAGAAAGAAAGAAAGAAAGAAAGAAAGAAAGAAAGAAAGAAAGAAGAAAAGGCATTGACTGGCCAATCTAGACAGAAAAATGTGCTCTGGCACTAAAGGATAAAAGAAGCAATTGTCATTGCTTTGGGAATTTATGGAACTTTTAAGATTTTGAACCAATACAAGTCAGTCTTTGAAATTTACAAGGACTTACTGAGGCCACAGAAGAGACTTGGTGCACTGAAGAAGATGCATAAGAACAAATTTATTCAGTCAGCAAGTGACTTCTGAAGCATCTTCCATGTATCAGGCCCTTAGAGTTGATCCCTGAACAGAAGAGACCCCTGCACTCCTGCAGAAATAATCCCTGCCATGGTAGAAGTTATGTTCTGTTTGGAGGAAGGCAGAAAATGAACACTAAACACAATAAACAGTTACAGGTTGGAAGTTGAAGCTATAGGAAAAAAAACGGAGTAGGGTAAGGATAATTGAGGTATAGGTGTTGGGACGAGGGAAGAGAGGTTGCATTTACCTAAGTGTGTCCATGGCAGGCTTCCTTAGAAGGGGACACTTAGGCTTTGGGTTTCCTTACCCCAATTTTTTTATTATGGTAAAATACACATAAAATTTACTATCTTAATCATTTTTAAGTGTACAGGTCAGTGGTATTAAGCACATTCATATTGTTATGCAACCATCACCACTGTCCATCTCTAAAACTCTTTTCTTATTGCAACACTAAAATTCTATACTCGTTAATAATTTCCATGACTCTCACCTTCCAGCACCTGGCAACCACCATTCCACTCTCTCTTTCCTTCTTTCCTTCTTTTTTTTCTTTTTTTGAAAATGTGGTATACATATGATAGAATATTATTCAATCTAAAAGGGAAGGAAATCCTGCCATCTGCAAACAACATGGATGAAACCAGAGGACACACCATGCCAAGCGACACAAGCCAGACAGAGAATGATAAGCACCATATAATCCCACATAGATGTGGAATCTAAAATTTTTTTAAGGCCAAATTCATATTAAGAGAGAATAGAATGGTGCTTAGCATAGGCAGAGATGTGGGAGAAAAGAAAGATTAAAGAAAAAATTGTTGGGGTGCCTGGGTGGCTCAGTTGGTTGAGCATCTGACTCCTGATTTCAGCTCAGGTCATGATCTCATGAGTTCATGGGTTCAAGCTGTCAGCTGTATGCTGACAGGTGTGGAGCCTAGTTGGAATTCTCTTTCTCTCCATCTCTCTCTGCCCCTCCCCTGCTTGTTCTCTCTCTCTCTCTCTTTGTCACCAAATAAGTAAATAAATAAATAAAATAAACTTTTAAAAAACTGTAACTATTAGTGATGACAGAGGAAGAAGGGAACATCTGAACACAGACCTGAAGCAAGCAGGGAGGGAGTCCTTTTAATCAGCCCCTGCCAGGGTCTGATGTATACCGGGAGGGTCCCAGCTCAGGAAGTTTGCAGTTATTGGGAAGCCCATACATACAACCCTGAAAGCAAGAGATCAACCAAGGTCTACATACAAAAACAAAAATGATCAAATTTCAAAAAGAATAATATACAGTAACTCTCAGAGGATTTCTGAACACACTGAGGAAGAGAGGGGAGTTTAAATGGACCCTGAAATGTTTCTAAGGTTTTGTTCCCATGGGAATAAAGTCAATGATCATAAGCACTTACCAAAAGCTACACAGCAGTTATAAAGATGAGAGATCACATCACGCCAAATGTTTAAAAACAAAAATGTTAGATAATTCTCAAATCTCTGGCATTCTAAAATGATTCAGTCCTCCTGCTTGCAGCCTCCTTTAGATCCCAGCCTTGCCATCTATTCTATAAAGTGTAATCTCTTCTAGCTTCCTAATCAGACTTCCTGCTTCAACACTTGCCCCACTACAGTTTATGTTCTCAACAAAGCAGCCAGTGATCCTTTTAAGTCATGAAGTCAGATCATCACTCTACTTTTAATCCCCAATGACCTCACATTTGACTTAGAGTCAAAGTTAAAGTTCTTGGTCTATGATAGGCTTTCATCTGAACACCTTCCCCAGCTCAAACACTCTGGTTTCAACTGTGACCACTCTTCTCACTCACTCCACTCAAGACACACTGGCCTACTTGATGGTCTTGCCTTAAACTCTTGCATGACCTGTTCCCTCTGCTTGGGATGCTCTTCACCCATATGAGCACCTGCTGTCTCTCTACTCTTTCAGATCACTTTCATCTGATTATCCTGCAAAATACTACAACCTGCACCTTACCCCAACTCATCATTCCCAATCCCACTTACCCAGATCTACTTTATCTTTTTCCATATACTATTATCTTCTAACATTCTATGTAATTTACTTTAATAACATAGTTATTGTATAGTGTTTTTCTTCCAGATCCAAAGGCTCAGGGAACACTGTTTTGTTCATTCTATTTCTGAGTGCATTAAGAAATTCTTAGAATATGTAAAATATTTGCTATTTATTGAATTAATTAATTAATTAATTAATCAACATATTAGCTTGGAGCCATCTCATCCATTTTCAAAGCTTTAGCTACTATGTATAATCCCCAATTATTCCTAACTTTGTATCTCCAAACCAGAACTCTCCCCAGACTCAGATATATTCATCTGTTTAACTAGAGATCTGCCTTAGTTGTTCTAAAAGAACTTAATATTGATTCAAATGTTTCAGAAAGGAACCTCTTAACATCACTCATCATCATGGAAATGCAAATTGAAACTACAATGAGACATCATCTCACATCGGTTTGAATGGCTATTGCCAAAAAGACAAGAAATAACAACTATTGACAAGGATGTGGGCAAAAGGGAACCCTCATGTACTGTTGTGGGAATGTACATTGGTGCAGCCAGTATGGAAAACAGTATGGAGCTTCCTCAAAAAATTAAAAATAGAACTACCATATGATCCAGCAATTCCACTTCTGGGTGTTTATCTGAAGAAAATAAAAGCATTAATTTGAAAAGATATATGCACCCCCATGTTCATTGCAGCATTATTTACAATAGCCAAGACATGGAAATAACCTAAGTGCCCATAAATGGATGAATGGATAAAGATGATGTGGCAATATCCAAGGACAGTCTCTTCAACAAATAGTGTTGGGAAAACTGAATGGTTGCATGCAGAATAGAATGAAACTGGACCACTTTCTTACACATACACAAAAATAAATTCAAAATGGATTAAAGCTCTAAATGTGAGACAGGAAACCATCAAAATCCTAGAGAAGACCACAGGCAGCAACCTCTTTGACCTCGGCCGTACCATCTTACTAGACACATCTCTGGATGCAAGGGAAACAAGGCAAACATGAATTATTGGAACTTCATCAAGATAAAAAGCTCTGCGCAGCAAGGTAAACAATTAACAAAACTAAAAGGCAGTCTACGGAATGGGAGAAGATATTTGCAAACAACATATCTGAAAAATGGTTAGTATCCAAAATATATAAAGAACCTATCAAACTCAACACCCAAAAACAAATAACCCAGGTAAGAAGTGAGCAGAAGACATTAACAGACACTTTTCCAAAGGAAACATCCAGATAGCTAACAGACACATAAAAAGATGCTCAACATCACTCATCATCAGGGAAATACAAATCCAAACCATGATGAGATACCACCTCATACCTGTCAGAATGGCTAAAATTAACAACAAAAGAAACAACAGATGTTGGGTTGGCAAGGATGTGCAGAAAGGGGAACCCTCTTGCACTGTTGGTGGGAATGCACACTGGTGCAGTCACTCTGGAGAACAGCATGGAGGTTCCTCAAGAAACTAAAAATCGAACTATCCTAGGATCCAACAATTACACTATTAAGTATTTAACCAATGGAAACAAAGATATAGATTTGAAGGGGTATATGCATACCAATGTTCATAGCAACATTATCAGCAATAGCCAAACTACCGAGAGATCCCAAATGTCCATCGATCTGATTAATGGATAAAGAAGATATGGTATATATATGCAGTGGAATATTACTCAGCCATCAGAAAGAATGAAAAAATGCTATTTGCCATGATGTGGATGGAGCTAGTATGTATTATGCTAAACGAAATAAGTCAGAGAAAGACAAATACCATATTTCACTCATATGTAGAATTTAAGAAACAAAACTGATGAACATATGGGAAGGGGTGGGGAAGAGAAGGAGGGAAACAAAAAACACAAGTGACTCTTAATGATAAAGAACAAACTATGGGTTGATGGAGGGAGGTGGGTGGGAGATGGGCTAGATGGGTGATGGGGATTAAGGAGGGCATTTGTTGTGATGAGCACTGGGTGTTATATGTAAGTGACGAATTCTACTCCTGATATCAATATTGCATTGTATGTTAACTAACTAAAATTTAAACAATACAAAAAAGGTGATGTGGTATATATATACAATGGCATATGATTCAACAAAAGAAAAGACACTGAAATCTTGCCATTTGCAACAACATATATGGACCTGAGGGCATTTACCTAAGTGAAATAAGTCAGAGAAAAACAAATACTGGAAGATCTCACTTATATGTAGAATCTAAAAACAAACCAACCAGCCCAAACTTATAAATACAGAGAACAGACTGAAGATTGCCAGACATGGGGGTGGGAGATTGGTGAAATGGGTTAAGGGAGTCAAAAGGCCCAAACCCAGTTAGATATATCATCAGATTATATCATGAGATATAATGGACAGCATGGTAACTACGGCTAATAACACTATATTGCATATTTGAAAGTTGCTAAGTTGCTAAGAGAGTACATCTTAAACGTCCCCATTACAAGAAAAAGAAATTTGTACCTGCATATGGTAATGCATGTTAACTCGACTGATTGTGACCATTTCACATATATACAAAAATCAAATCATTATGCTGTACACCTGAAATTAATATAATCTTATATGTCAATTATACCTCAATAAAAAATAATGATAAATAATAAAAAAGAGAAAAAAGAAAGGAAACTTACCCTTAAACTTGTCACATGTGTTATATATTAATCAGCTCAGGCTGCCATAACAAGATCCCACACTCTGGGAGGCTTAAACAACAGACATTTATTTTCTCACAGTTCTAGAAGCTGGACGTCCAACAGCAAGGTGCAACAGAGTTGGTTTCTAACAAGACTTCCCTTTCTAGCTTGCAAACAGCCAGCTTCCATTGTGTCCTTTCATGGCCTTTCTTCTGTTCATGCAGTTTTCCCATAAGGACACCAGTACTGTTGGATTAGGGCCCCACCCTTATGACCTCATTTAACCTTAATTAACTTCTTGAAGGCCTCGTCTCCAAAAACAGTCGTGTTGGAGGTTAGGGCTTCAATGTATAAATTTGGGGGGTGGGGAGACACAATTCAGTCCATAACACTCTGTGTTCCCTACTGTCATGAATGAAAAGATTAAGAGTATGACGAGCCAAGCCAGAAACCTGACTCTTACCCTGGACTCTTTTTACTGCCTAGTTAATCTAATGAGATACCAAATCCAGTCAATTCTACCTACTAAATACTTCCTCTTTCTACCCCTTCCTTTTTTTCCTCTGGTCCTACTCCAGTCAGCCTTCATGTTTGGCACCTTCCGCCACCCTGCACACTATGGACGGATGATCTTCCTGAAATGCAGCGTGATCCTAGGACTCTCTGAGCACAAATCACGTGTTAACATGCCATTTCCTAAGGATGAGTTCAATCTCAGTATCACTACAAAGTCTTTCTTGTCATCTTCCCCACCTTCTTTTTTCCCACCTAGCACCCTCTCTCTCTTCTCACTTTGTACTTCAAGCAAACCAAACTGTTTGCAGTTTCGCAAACATCCAGTGCTTGGCTGTCTGAACCCAGCACTGTTCATTCTACTTTATCAGTGTTGGATGCCCTTGTCACTCTACAAAAGTCCCAGTAGGCCTCTCATTACCAGCCCATCCTATATGGAGCATCCCTATTTTTCCCAAGAAGGGTCAAGTGTTTGTTCTTTGTACAAGTCACCTTGTACTTGCTCTCTCCGAGACATTAACTATTGTATTATAATTGCTTGTTTGCATTTCTACTCCCACTGACTCTAGCCATAAATGCCTTGAGGCCTGAACTCATGTGTTATTGATCTTTGTATTGCCAGTGCCTAGCACAAAGCTGTCAGCCTCAATACAAGTTTATTCATGACTTAATAAATAAATGACTAAATTGATGAATTAAGTTCATGGAGTTCACTCTGGGAATGTTCTCTGCTGACAATTATTCTTCTAGAAAATCTATAAGTCCTTTATTCTGCTTTATTAAAAACAAAAAGTAAGTAACATTAAGTATAATTTCCACTGTTTTTCAATTTTCCTATTTTTTACTCCTTCTTCATGTAATAACCTCGCAGGGCTGTTGAAGAACTACCTAAAAAAATCCAGTGAATCCAAGATTCAGTCCAGTGAATTTTTTTTTCTGAGAGAGAGAGAGAGAGAGAGAGAGAGAGAGAGAGAGAGAAAAGGGCACAGAGAGAAAGAGAGACGGGGAGAGAGAATCTCAAGCAGGCTCCTTGCTCAGCACAGAGCCCAACACAGGACTCAATCCAAAGACCCTGGGCTCATGACCTGAGCTGAAATCAAGAGTTGGATGTTCAACTGACTGAGTCACCCAGGCACCCCAACTCAGTGAATTTTCAAATGATCACACCTAGCAGTGAAAGGCAAGTAATCAGTGATGATATGAAAGACATTCCTGAAAATTATAAATTTCAAGATTGAAAAATTGAATGCATTTCTGCATATGCATTGGCTTAATATTTTAAATCAATTTTTCAAAGTCCTAAGCATATAGCATTAAACATGCATCACTGATTTTGAACTTAATACATGTTAAAGAGCTTATTAAAAATGTGAGTTTCAGAATGCTTATGTATTCAATCAAAAATTGTATGCATCACTGAACATTTACTTACTCAAAGTTTTAAAGTTCTAAGAAAGATTAAAAATAGCTAACTTGAAATTAAGAACTCTAAAAAAAATTACATAAAGATTAAAGAAACATTTGAGGTGAGATCAAATAGGTTACCAGACTACAAGGAAAACTAAAACAATAAAGAGAGAAAATAGAGAAAACGGATTACAAATGAGAAGACCAGACCACTGTGTGTAGTACAAATAGAATAAAAACATCAGATTAAAATAAATAAGATAATCAATAATATCATGGAAACATGTAACATAGGAAATGTGTTAGAACATGGAGTCCTGTAATGAACTGTTACACATTCTCATTGCCACAATCAAGCCATTTCAAATGTATTTTTCATACTAGAAGAAAACCAGTCTTACATACTAAATTTTTTGATGTATTAAGTCACAAGGACAGACATTGACCAATACCTTTTGTACTCATCAGGGTAGACTTATAAAAACAGCTGCCACCAAATCTCTGTGGCTTAAGAAATAAGAGTTTATTTCTTTCTCACACATTACAGTCCAAAGTAAGTCACAAACACATTGGCATGTTTGCATGATAGGCAATAGATATGTGTTAAAAGATTGAATGAAAAAAATAGAAAGAAATAAGAAAGAAGTAAAGAAGTAATAGAGGCTCCTGGGTGGCTCAGTCAGTTATGTGTCTGACTCCTGATTTCAGCTCAGGTCATGATCTCACGGTTTCTGAGTTCGAGTCCTGCATCAGCTCCATGCTGGCAGCACGGGGACTGCTTGGGATTCTCTCCCTCTCTCTCTGCCCCTCTCCTCCTTGTGCATGCATGCATGCGCTCTCTCTCTCTTTCTCAAAATAAATAGATAAACTTAAAAAAAGAAAGAATGGAAAGAAGGTAGGTCCAGTTTGACCTTGCTCAAACTATGGAAACTATTACAGCCTCAGTTATCCCATCTGTAGCATGGGACTATACTGTTCCACCTCACCTGGTAGCTACAATGATCAAAGTGTAATAATATAGGTACTGTGTATAACATTATAACTATTATTGTATGTAATAATTGATTCCTATAATCAGAACAGCCTGGAGGCACAACTAAAATTTTTCCTTAGCTACCTACCTTCTTACCTCCTCCTTATTCCTATTTTTCTTTCATTTGCCTCCCTCACTAATGTCACACATGCAGAGTTCCACCAAATCTACTCTCATTTGGCTTCCAATCAGGAAGAAACTTGCATCACCTGATACTTCTTTCCTCACCAGGTGAAGGAAAATTCAACCAAACAGAATGGAGACAGTATTTGAACTTGACCTTAAAAGAAAATTATAGGGGTGCCTGGGTGGCTCAGTGAGCGTCCAACTTTGACTCATGTCATGATCTCACAGTTTGTGAGTTTGAGCCCTGCATTGGGCTCTGTCCTGACAGCTCGGAGCCTGGAGCCTGTTTTGGATTCTGTGTCTCCCTTTCTTTCTGGCCCTTCCCTGCCCATGCTCTTTCTCTTTCTGTCTCAAAAATAAACATTAAAAAAAATTTTTTTTAAGGTATAGATAGGGGTCCCTGGGTGGGTCAGTGAGTTAAGCATCCAAATTTGGCTCAGATCATGATCTCGCTGTTCACGAGTTCAAGCCCTGCATGGGGTTCTGTGCTGTCAACTCACAGCCTGGAGCTTGCTTCTGATTCTGCGTCTCCCTCTCTTTCTGCCCCTCCCCCATAACACTCTGTGTGTGTGTCTCTCTCTCAAAAATAAATAAACATTAAAAAAGTTTTTTTAAGAAAAAATAAGGAAAGGTATGGACAGCTAGCAGGATGGACTGAGTCATCAACTGCTGAGAGAATGGACAATTTCAGATGCCTTAGTCCATTCAGGCTGTTTGCAATACAATATAGTACAAACTGAGGGCTTAACCACAAACATCTATTTCTCATAGTCTGGAGGCTGGGAAGTCCCAGATCAAGGGACCAGCAGATTCAATGTCTGATGAAGACCTTTCCCTGTTCGTAGATGACCATCTTCTCACTGTGTCTTCACACAGTATAAGAAGCAAGGAGCTCTCTGAGGTCAGGGCACCAATCCTATTCATGAGGGCTCTGCTCATGTAAACTAATCACCTCCCAAAGGCCCCATCTCCAACTACCTTCATATTGATGCTTAGGATTTAACATATGAATTTGGGGAGTGGGGCACAAACTTCAGTCAGTGGCAACAAAAAGAAGAGAATATAGTGAGTCAGGGATATCAGGTGAGAAAAAGATTGAGGACAAATCACTGTTAACAAAGTATCACCATTAATATGAAATTGATGTATTCAATAACATTAGCATTTATTATTCTGTAGATGTTAGTATCTTACCAATAGTAAGATGGCAGTAGTGTGTGTGGCAGGATTGGCACATGTTGCCAAATTAGATTGAGTTCGGGATTAAGTACTAGAATGGGATCTAAATTCTAGCCCTGCTACTACTAACTTACTTGTGTAATTTTCAGTAAGTTACTTAACACACTTAGTCTTCACAGTCCACATATGTACAATGAGTAGTAAGACTTTGTCATTCTTTTAGCTCTGCAATTTTTTGAAAAAGGGTATCTATCATGATCATAGGGCAAAACTACTGTTTAGAAAATTTGCATCAAATGAGGAATCTTTTAGAATGACAAGGAAGAGGGGCACCTGGGTGGCTCAGGGTGGCTCAGTTGGTTAAGCGTCAGACTCTTGGTTTTATCTCAGGTCATGATCTCATGGTTTGTGAGTTTTACGGTTTGTGAGTTCAAGTCCCACATCAGACTCTGTGCTGACAGTATGGAGCCTGCTGGGGATTCTCTCTCCCCCGCTCTCACTCTCTGCCCCTCCCTGGCTTGCTCTCTCTGTCTCTCTCTCTCGAAACTAAACTAAAAAAAAAAAAAAGAATAACAAGAAAGAAGCCCCTTTATCAACTTTATCTGACATCCAAAAACTGAATTTATCTGTCATAATAAGAAAAGGCTTGTCTTAGCTCAGGCTGCCATAACACATTACTGTAGACTAGGTGGCTTATACAACTAACATTTATTTCTGACAATTCTGAAGGCTAGGAAGTCCAAGACCAAGGTACTGGTAGACGGTTATTTGCGGACCACTGTATTGGGAAAAGATAGAGTGCTCTAGTCTCCCCCTATAGTCTCATGATGGGATCCTCACCCTCATGATCTCATCTAAACCTGATCATTCCCCAAAGCCCCCACCTCCAAACATCATCACACTGGGGGGTGGGACTTCTGCATACGAAATTTGGCGGTAAACATTCAGTCCACAACATGTGTAAGTCCCCCTCAAAGGGACTTACACGCTCTCCTCTGCACAGCTCCTTCAGGGTCTTCCTCAGCCCTTCTGGTACAGTGCATATCCATTATCGAATGATGGGGGAGGGTATAAAGAGCAGGTCAGTTCAGTGTAACACAGGACACTGGAGAGCAATTTTTGCTCTAGAGCTCCCAGACAGGTTGGCCAAGGCTTGGCCAGGCCTATCTCACAGTTCAACTTCATGCTCTTCTCAGTTTTGCTTTTTCCTCCTTCCTTTCACAGGTGTTGTTCCATAATAAGCATTCTGCATCTCAGATTCCACCTCAGTGTCTAATCCTATTAAGCCAGTGCAAGGGTGGAATGAGAGACAAGTGCAATTAGAGACAAGAGCCATACTCCACGGCATAGGACAAAGTAATTTGGACATTTGAGCTCCAATAGAAATGCCAAACCCCTACTTCTTTTCCTGGTCTGAAAGATGATCTCTTTATTATTCCATGGGTTACAAATATTTTTCCAATTTACAAGTCTCGCTGAAGGCTGTTGATGTCACCTCTAGGATTAACTATACTCAGAGTTTTGGATACCAACCCAATTCAATAAATACGGCAATTTTAGGGGCGCCTGGGTGGCGCAGTCGGTTAAGCGTCCGACTTCAGCCAGGTCACGATCTCACTGTCCGTGAGTTCGAGCCCCGCGTCGGGCTCTGGGCTGATGGCTCAGAGCCTGGAGCCTGTTTCCGATTCTGTGTCTCCCTCTCTCTCTGCCCCTCCCCCATTCATGCTCTGTCTCTCTCTGTCCCAAAAATAAATAAACGTTGGAAAAAAAAAATTAAAAAAAAAAATACGGCAATTTTATTATTCTATTTGTAACTCTTATTTAACACATTTATCGCTATAATATTGCTACTCTGCCTTCTGTTGGGCTTTGGTACCAAATCCACCCTGCTGTCCAACTGTAGATGAGTTAATCATTCTGTCACTGTTTCATCAGGTTAAGGACTTCATTCACCATCCCCATAGTAGATGATATTACTCCCTCTGGTGGAAGTACTCAAAATTATTCTGACACTGTCTCTTAAAGAATGGATTTTCTCTGGGGAGCTCACAACAGAGCTTGAGAAGTAAAAATATAAATCCCGACAACTGTCTTCATTTCTGAATCTTGACATTCAGTTGGCTGTGCATTTGCCTAAATTTCCATTTTGTTTCCTGCTTTCTCATCTTTATTACAAACAAAGTGAGCCATCCTCAAGCCTTCAAAGCACTGGTCTACTAAGACATGGACCTCATCACCCAATCTCCTTTTCAGATAGGAAAAAAAGAGAAAAAAACAAACAAACAAACTAAAAACAGCAAAGTATTTTAAAAGTGAGTTGTATAGATAACTATTTCTACTTTAGTTCTTCAAATAAATCCCGTTTTCTGGGAATATGCCAACAGTCAAATATTTGAATTGCTATTGCTTCTTCTCCTCTCTACTAGATAATTCCATTAAAATAGGAAATAAGGATAAATAATTTATGTGCCTGCTTTGTGTGAGTAAGTGGCTGAGTGCATATTTTTTTTTCATGTGTGGGTGAAATAGCAGAGAAGGTCACACTGATAATTCAATTTTTAAGAAACTCCATTAATTTCCTCCATCTACTCTGCCTTCTTAATATGCAGAGAAGAATATCAAATGACCATCCCTTGAATTACAGAGAAACAGTATACAAAAATGACCAAATCAGACTGCAGACAAAGGAGACACACAAAACAGGTTTCGATCTTGACTCTGGTCCTTAACTTCTCTGAGCCTTGACCTCCTCATATGCAAACTGGGAACAATTATACTATCAAAAGTTCTAGTGGGGATTAAATAAGATAATATATGCAGAGTTTGAACACAGTACTGGTACAAAGTAAATGCTGAGAAATTCACTATTTTAGTTTTAGCCAACTAAAGAGGGAGGAACACATTTATTTTACATAAGTTAAAAAATTCTATCTCTGTTGGTCTAGGCAAAATTTACCCTAATTACTCATCTCTTAAGATGTCCTAATAGGTTATTTTTCCAAAGAGATCCCTCAGTCTGCTCCAGTTCTTTTTTATTTCTGAAACCAGCTATTGTTGTCAAGTCCTTGGGGAACATACCTATTCTCACTTCCAAGCCCTGCCTCAAGCATGAACTCTCAGCTTTCCCTGGCCTTCTCCTTGACCTTCTCTTGCAAATATGCACTTGTTTCCAACCACACCACACACGTTGGTGATCCATCTCCCTCTGGCCCTGAATTGTTTAAGAGGGAATACTGTGCCCACCTATTCATGAATGAATAGATGTCATTTCCTATTAAGTGAAAATGTTTCCCTAAGCCTCTCCCTTGTCAACGAAGTGACAAAAATCCCTGAAGGATTAGAAGAGAACTTGACCTCTTCTGAGTCACTGAAACTCCTCTTTCTATAAAAAGATGGAGTAATCTCATCTAAAAAAAATCAAAATGATGATTTAGTCAAGTTGACCAGGTATAGTCCAATCAGCATCTAAGGGCACCACCTTGGGAAAGGCAATCCCATCCCTTGAAGTTCTGAAACTGTGGCTCACCAGATTATAATAGCTTGATTTACTCATGGAAAAAAAGCATAGATACAGCATACCAATTTTATCACAAGTTTATCTATGTCATGGTTAACTACACTCATCACATATCATAACATATTTCTATAATATATCAGTTTGGAAAGTAAAACTTTTTAAATAAATTATTAAAAATAAAGTTAAAATAACTATTTAAAGTAACAATATTAAAAAATTAAATTTTAAATATTAAATTTACAATATTACAAAATAATATTACAATATTAAAAAATAAAATCTTTACAGGTTTCTGAATACTTAGAATACATTTGTATTTAAACATCATAGACCTTTAGATTATCATTATTGCTAATGATATAAATTCTGCTTTTTATAAAACAAAATATGAATTTTGTTGCTAACATACACTGAGATATTAAAAAGAGGCTTAGGTAATAATTCCTAGAGGTCTAACAATAAAAGGGGGGAGCAAAATTTTTAAAGGAAGAAAAAGTAACAAACAAAATTGTTCATGATCTTCCTCATACTGAAATAAAATATACTTCTTGGTCCCTATTCCTTAGCCCAATTTATACAGTAAATAAAATATTCTTCCTGAAATGAATTTACTAAATCTGAAGTTTTCTCTTGTTTATTTGCTTTTAAAACGTACACAGCAGAATTAATGTATGGAGAGGGGTGGGAACCCCTTCATTAGTACACTCTAGTAAGACAAAAGCTGTTTTGTGATATTTCAGTTGAATTTGTATGCTCTACTATCATATTTCACTACAAATGTAATAAGATAAACCCAATACTCTTACTATTTTTTTAAGTTTATTTATTTATTTTGAAAGGGTGGTAGGGGCAGAGGGAGGGGCAGACAGAATCCCAAGCAGGCTCTGTGCTGTAAGTGCAGAGCCTGAAGCAGGGCTCGAACCCACAGACTGTGAGATCATGAACTGGGCAGAGATCAAGAGTCAGAGGCTTAACAGATGAGCCCCCCCAGGAGTCCCCGATGCTAGTCTTATCAGAAAATAAAGAAAAACAGATTTAGTATGTAATCTAAGCTACTCACATTTTTAAAAAGCAGTTTTAAATATAGATATCAATAGAACTTCCTTAAAAAAAATTAGTTGCAATGTTGCTCAACACCGAAAGATGCCCTTTTATCTTGCAGTAGTGAAATGGTCATCTTATATTTTATCCGGCTTTGTTGAATAATGATACAAAAATATTCATCAAATTTCAATTTTTAAATGACCAAAACTGGCATGATTTGTTTTTTGAAGGAAAGGCAATTTGGGTTTTGGAAGATAACATTAATATAAATTTAGATTTCTCTCTTAGTGGTAAACAGTTCCCAAAGGAATCAGATTTCCTAAGTAAATGTCAAGTGTGCTCTCTAAAGCACTATTAATCAAATTATGTAATTAAATATGTGCTGCACTCTGACATATTGGATTTTGGACCATTTTACAAAGCGAAGCTTTACTCCTGTAGAATATAAATGAGTTAATCAGTGTGAATGCAAAGTAACAAGACTGTCTTAACGGGGCTTAATGGAAGTGCTCTCATTGTTTTCGAAGGTCTCCCGTAAAACATCACTGTTCATGCTTATATATGGGCCCAGTGCAGTCAACCGGGAATAGGGGAGGATCTCAGAGAGGCTTCTATCGGCAAGTAGGCTAGGATGTTAACCATAGCAGATGGTCTAGGCAGGTTGGGCTGCTATAACAAAATAGCATAGACTAGGTGGCTTAAACAACAAACATTTATTTCTCACAGTTCTGGAAGCTGGAAGTCTGAGATCAGGGTGCCAGCATGGCCAAGTTGTTGGTGAGCACTCCCTTCCTGGTTTACAGGTCTTATTGCTGTATTCTCATGGGGCATAGTGAGAGCTAGCCAGCCCTCTAGCCTTTTCTTGTAAGAGCTCCAATGTCTTCAGAGGGGCTCCACCCTCATGACTTAATCTCCAGATACCAACACATATGAATTTGCAGGGGTCAGGGAGGGGAGGGAGACACACAAACATGCAGTCCAGGAATAGCAGGGGTTATAAGTTCTATAATCTAAAATACTTTAGCACAATGTGATATTCTTCACATATTAGTTGAAGTGACCTTCTAGGAATAATTTATTGCCCTACGAAGGAAGTCACAAACTCCAGATCTGATCAGCTAGCATTTAATCAGAGATATCTATGCTCCTGGAGCTGTTACTACAAGACTTTCGGCTATCATTATCTCTAGCTGATATCATAGGTTTGGTTAATTCACATAATAAATGCTAGGAAAAATTTTGGTGAAAATTTTTGGGCTGTTCATCAGATAACCAATATTCCAAATAGTGTTCTCAGTGATGAAATCAAAGTTTGTGAATTGGCTAAAGGAATTTATGCATATTTTAGCCCTCAAATAAATAAAATAAATGTGAGAATCTAGTGAGCCACTCATTTTTTGGAAAGGTTCCCAAAGACTGGTTCTATAACAGAACTGGGTCCAGCCACTTAGTTAAGAGTCTGGTTGCCTGATGCAGATTGTAAATCTAACTGACTTTTGCCTTTAGAATATTGTCACATTTGTCTTGAGTAAGTATTGCATGCTAGGTCTCCTCAAAATACACAAAAGAACAGAGAGCTCGGAATTCATTAAGTGTACAGAACAGAGTACATGAATTGCTTCATATCCGCTTGTTAATAAATATTTGTTTAGTGGATGTCTATATGAATGACAGCATTTGGTCTGAAGTTTGCTTCCTTTATAACTTGATAGGGAGGTTGGAAGGTGAAGGATGTAGTTAACTCTGGCCACCTTTAAATACTGGTAGCTACTATTATTTAACAAAGAGGATCTCATGGTTGTACCTGACCAAATTGGTTAGGCCAAGTCATTGAAACAGACTTGCATGGGGATAGGACCTCTAATTTCTGGGTTACAAAGAGATCCTAATCCAAACTATCAGATGCTTTCTTTTCTCAGAAAATCTGATTATGTCTTTGGACTATAATCAAAATATCCCCTAGCTTCTTCCCAGAAGCTAAAAAAAAAAAAAAAAATCATGAAGTTTTAAAACTCATTGTGGATGCAGTTTGCCCCCTAAGGCAATACAGAATGAGAAAAACACAGTGAGGGCATGTGAAAGTTTTACAGGAGAGAATCATCACTTTCCCTTTCTATAATCCTTTGTTCAATGTTCCATAAGGTTTTGTCATCTTCTTTCTTGTTTACTTAGAGTTTGTAAACTCTTTCTGTTAACATTTCTCCATATTTTATATTTCTTCATTTAAAAAAGAAGGAAAGGAAGAAAAAGGAAGGGAATGTAACAAAAGGTCTCAGTTCCCCAAGTTGAGCAGTAAAGCCTTACTTAGATGTAAAGAGCAAGGTGATTATGAGAAAATCCTGCATTTTCCAGTATTTTCCCTCAAAATATCATTTCGCCCTCTTGAGTACTTCCCCTTCTTGCAGATCCCTTTTAGAAAGTTCAGGGAAAGAGGTGAATTATACTGTCATTTGCTCCCTTCAACCCTGTTCTTAAATGGATAGAATTTGGTAAAGCAAAAAACTCAAAGCAGCTTTGGAAAGGAATAGAGGTCTCCACAGCTACACTATAGTCCCATCCAGGGTAAAAGGAAGGAGTGATCTCTGTCTTGCTAAGAGAGGACAAGAGGTGGTGCTGAACCCTTCTAGTCCATCCTTCTTTCTATTTTTTCTCAGTGGGGGTTGGGGTGGGTGAAGAGCAGAATGTATCACAGTGCAAGTATTTTATTCATTCCTGTCACCCTCTTCTCCTACTCAAGAGATGATCACTTATCTGCTGATGACTGCCACATTTAATTCTTCTGCTCCAAACTAGCTGAAGTACAAATCACTATACCCAGTTAACACCTATACGTGTCTTTCTTAATTTAGAGTCCTTCAATAATTTTTCAAGGATTCACATAGCCTTAAGAATATAGCTTTAACTCCTTAATCCAGCATTCAAGGCCCTCCACGACGTGGACCCTGATTGCCACTCTAGTCCTGGCTTCTACTCCACTCCTTGTTTTGCCTCCTCCCCCACCATAACATAGTGCCCTTTGACCCACCCTTGCAGAACCACTTACAGGTACCTAAAAAATCACACTGATGTACATCTACATCTTTACCATTATGCATGGGCTTGTCTGCTCTGCTCGCAATGCCTTCATTTTTTTTCCCTTATAGCCCGTTGTTCTATATTTATAATATTTATGTGACTCCAGGTAATGGAATTTTGATTCTCAGGTCTTTATTGGACATTTGTAGTAACTCTGAATCTGTATTTGTGAATAATATGTGATAACTACAGGTAAACTTTAATTTTTAATCCTTACTTTACCATGTGATAAAAATGGGGGAAAGGCAAAGAAAGTGTATGAGCCATCAAGCACAATTTATCTTCCTACCGTCTTACCCACAAACGTGAGAAGAGTAAGTGCCTTGTTACCATCCCAGACACCCCCTTCAATATAGCACTATCACCACCTTCCATCTCGCAGATTATGGAATAAAATCTCAAACCTACTTCCCCAGCAGCCTCGCTCCATCACGGAATGTGAGACCTGGAATGACCTTAGACACCATCTAATCTAACTCCTTAAATTCAATTGTGATTTATGCCCCTTCATATTCTTTTAGGGGAATGCAAATCTCAGTAAATGTAAATCTCACAGTAAATATTCCGGTACTCAAAACCTGGGCAATTCCTAATAAAACATTCCTGGAAGTCAGATTTTCTTGGGCAAAGGGAAACAACTGTCATTTTCTGAATGATCCTATTTAATAACAAAAGCTTTAACCTTACATAATAAGATATCTTAGAGAGTTCATTGCTCTCTTTCCGAAGAACAGACCTGAGAAAGGGAAGCCAGAATCAAGCTCAAGGTAGAGAAGCTCTCCTTGATACCCAGGAGAGTCTTGTTATAAAGTCTTTTTTAAATAAGTTGATTATAAATACAAGTGGGCACTTACTTAAACACACCGACACACGGAAGGACTCAAAAATTCCTGGAGTGTTGCTGAGCTCTTGCAAATATTCCAGGTTATCAGAAATCCTCTCTATTCCAGCATCAGGAACATACTTCCAGACCATGTTCTTGTTCTCGCGAGTCTGCCTGTCAGGTCCAAACAACAATGTATTTCCAAATCACTCTGTGAGGATGGATTGATGGAGGAGGAAGGTAGAGAGAAAAAAAATTGGAGCAAGCACTCAGACAGGGAAGGAATTTACCTCAAGGCTTTTCAGGTTATGGCCAAAGCAGCTGAAAATGACATCTCAAACTTTCTTAACCATGTTTTATTTCTCTCTTTTGAAATGAAGTTTCCCCATTGTTTACTTTGGATTATACAATGTGTTTGGTAAATACTTTTCATGGAAGGTGTAAAGAAATAGTGAACATGTGTGTTTGTGTGTGTGTGTGTGTGTGTGTGTGTGTGTGTGTATACACTTATAGGCTAGCACTTACAAAAGTCACTACCTCTGAGCGTAAATTATAAACTATCATATATTCAGAGATTTCCAGTAGTAGGCCTCTGAGAAAGAAGATGGTGACCTATATAAATAAAGCCCTTACTCGTGCCTGACCTCAGTTAGCCTTACCCATGAGGGTATTACAGAGCCTGCCTGCTCATGGATGTCAGGAAAGAAGAGGGATTGCTTGAGGGATGGGCTTCCCAATAGTTCTGCTTGCTTCCGTCTCCCTCCCCAAACGCCCATATATGCGATCACATCCATAACATACAAACGCAAGCTTGTTTGTGCCAGATTCCATTAAGGTTCTGAAACTTGCTCTCAAAGCATCTTCCACATTGACATTAGAAACCGTGTCTACTTTGTTCACCATTTTACCCCAGGTGCCTCCCCCAATACCCTCTGCCATTGATATATTGAATAAATAAATGAATAAGGGAATACATAGATTGCTATATTGGAATTCTAATCCTTTTTATTTTATTTCTCCTTTTCTATGTTGGGTTATTCATGAAGGACTTACCAGTCTTTGGGGAGTTATTGGTATTTTCAAGCTACATTGTTTTTATAAAAGTAACATGCATTCACTGTAAAAAAAGAAAAAAAAAACAAATTCAAACAAAATAAAACATCCAGAGAAGACAGTTTAAAATAACTTGGATTCCCTCAAACCAGATCTATTGGTGAGCATATTCCCAGACATCTTTCTATGGAAATAGGTAAATATGTAATATGTTTTATATACATGCCATAGGCATCTCTCTCTCTCTCTTTCTCTCTCTCTCTCTGTGACCATTTTTCTAGATCTCTTTATAGAAAATATGTAAACGTAAAACATGCATTGTATAAATATACATAAGTTTGTCTAGACATCTCTTTATGGAAATGTACAAATGTATCAATATAAAAATGCTATTTTATATCAGTGAGATTCTTCCACTTTAGATATTCTGTATTTTTTTTCTCAATGGTACATACTGGCTTTATTTCCATGTTAATAAACATGAATGTCATCTTTTAGAACACTTCTGTATTAGTTCAGGCTGCTATAACAAAGTAGCATAGACTGGGTGGGTTACAGATGACAGAAATTTATTCTTTACCACTCTGGAGCTAGAAGTCTGAATGAGGGTGACAGCACGGTGCTGTTTGGTGAGAGCCCTCTTCTGTGTTGCCAGCCTCTCATCGTGTCCTTACTCGGCAAAAGCAACAAAAGAGCTCTCTGAGGTCTCTTTTATAGAGAATTAATCTTATTCATGAGAACACCATCCTCTTGCCCCAATCACTTCCCAAAGGCTCCCGCTCCTAATACCATCACATTGGGAGTCAGGGTTTCAACATATGAATTTGTGAATTTGGGGGACACACATTGAGTCCATGGCCCTGCCCTAACAGACTTACTTGCAAAACAGCTGAGGGGCCCAGGGTTGATTTTAATCTCTCTGAAACTAAGTATCCTGACAAGGAAACAGCAGTAGCAGCATCTGCCTCATGGGATTTTTATGAAAATCAAATGAGTTAATTCATAAAGTCTCTTTCTTTTTTTTTTTTTACATTTATTTATTTTTGAGAGACAGAGAAAGACAGCGTGAACGGGGGAGGGGCAGAGAGAGAAGGAGACACAGAATCCGAAGCAGGCTCCAGGCCCTGAGAAAGCTGTCAGCACTGAGCCTGATGCAAGGCTCGAACCCACAAACCGTGAGATCATGACCTGGGCCAAAGTCAGATGCTTAACCGACTGAGCCACCCAGGTGCCCATAATTCATAAAGTTTCTAAGATGATTCCTCACATACGGTTTTAACAACAACAATAAAAAAGTTGTTAGCCTGCAATTTTTAAAGGAATTAATGGCATCACAATAACCTTCCAGATGGGTTCTCCTGCTGCAATTTTAATTTTTACATATTTGAACTCCCAGCTATCAGTATCTGACAGGGGACTTCAAATCTCATACCTAATACTGTAGCTAGAAAATGGAAAGCTTTGATAATGATATTAACTATGAAATATGATAGAAGTTTGAAATTAGGATATTTGGTTGAAAATGAGAAACATCCCATGCTAACTAGAAGAATATGAGGAAATTCTTGGTTCTTGTGACTGATAAGTTCTCCATTTTCTGCCTTTCTTTACTCTTTACTGTAAAATGGCAAAATGGAAAGATGGCTATTAACGCTTCTAGGGGTAGATGATCCTTACAACTAACCATCCCAGTAGAGAGAATTTAGTGTAATAATGGTTCCAGGACTGCTCAAAAAGAGATATCTACTAAGGTTATTTAGTTCATGTGTCAATCTGCTGGAAGAGTTTATAGGAGTGTTTGTTGGGCATAAGGACAGATTAACCTAAACCATGTGAATGGCCGATGAATGGAGGACAGCTGGCTCCCCAAAGAGATACAGAGTGGACAAAACCTACTCACTTCTACCCAACAGGGGTTGGTCTACCCATTGCTAATATACTTTAAAATCTGGAAAAATGACCAAGGCATTATGAGACAACTTGATGTATATGTGTATTAGTTTTAATAAAGTAAAAATGCAAGAGACTCAATAAAATACGTAAACGTTATATGACACTTGTCACGTGTCAGACACTGCTGTAAGACTTTCCTTATAGTAACTCATTACAGCATCAAGAATTAAGTTTCCATTTTTGAGATGGGAAAATTGAGATACAAAGAGGTTAAGTAAAGTGACAAAGCTGGTCTTTGTATCTAGACAGTCTGACACTATATGCATGTCCTTAAACATCATGCTATTTATTATTCCTTTTCTGAGGTTGATAGGAAATTCTTAAAATTAAATGACTAAGATGAAATTTAACCACATCGGAAGTAATAGCTGTGCTGGTTATTTTCAATTTGCCACTCTAGGTAGTGGTCTCCATATACTAACCCTCTCTGGGCTCCTCCCCCTCACCCCTACCCTTGCTCCTTCAGGCCTAGAAGTAACAAGTTCTTGCTGGTACTACCCTGAAGGTATTTTACTATCCCTTGTTGATATCCCTACTTCTGTCCCACAGCTTTGTAGAGTCCCTTTAACAAACTCCTCAATACCAAGCTTCATGGTGTCATCTCTTCCTTTCTATTTCCTGGCTGATATATCCAACAAAATTCTGTGAATACTTATTTGAATTTGAAAGAGGATATCCATTACAGAACTCACACACAGCTTTTCTCTTTGAATAGAAAGATAAATTATTTTTATGTAAGATGCGAAAAACCTAGTTTTAAGACTGTAAAGCACAAGTTTGTTACAAGAATTATTTGACTATTTTTGGATGGATTCTCCTTGGAGTTAATAAATATCTCTTTCAAAATACGGCTCTCCCTTTGGTGGGGTTTCCACATGGACAAATTAATTTACACCATATATCATACTGAGACCTCTGACACTAATATTTTATGGTCATATAAAGGAATGAAATAGGGCACCTGGGTGGCTCAGTCAGTTAAGTGTCCAGCTTCGGCTCAGGTCATGATCTCGTGGTCAGTAGGTTTGAACCCCACATCGGGCTCTGTGCTGCTAGCTCAGAGCCTGGAGCCTGCTTCAGATTCTGTGTCTCCCTCTCTCTCTGCACCTCCCCCACTCATGCTCTGTCTGTTTCTCTCTCTCTCTCAAAAATAAATAAACATTAAAAAAAATTGAAGGAATGAAATGGCTTCTTGCTTCTAAATTTTGTGTTTTGGTAAACAAAAAAAAATGGACAATGCTAAGAATAATACTGGGAATGGACTTAAAGCAGTTGGTCATGCACAATTTTTAGGTTCTGTGACAGACAGAGCCACGTGTCCACCAAAGATGTGTTCCCCTTCCACAGCATGTCTGGCAACTGGAGGAAGCAACTGGCAATCGGAGGCATCTTCCTGGCCAGGGATCACATTATTTTAGCCTTCTTTATTAGCCTTCATTATTTCAGCCTTCTATCTGGCTGAGGCCATTTAACTTAATTTTGGACATTGAAATGCAGATAGAGGTAATGTTTGGCATTTAAAACCTCTCAATTAATTCCTCTTTGTACTCACTGAATGTTGACACTCAGGACAACCTTGAAAGGCACACGCTGTCACATCCTAGATGTTTGAATGCCTGTGTGGAGCAGGAGTTTTTCTCACTTTTAACTAGCATTTGTACTTTATGTGAGTGAGAAATAGACTCCTAGTGAGTTAACTCACTGACATTTCTAAGTTAATGTGCTAAGTCAGTTCGTGTTACCCTTAAGTCGTACCAGTTCTTTTCAGAAGATAATGGTAGTTACCTGAGAATGAGCTATGGCTCTACAACCTTGCTGCTAGGCTACAGTACAGCAAGTCTCAGACCAAATTCTGCCACGTTTATTAAACCAACATTCTTTAGTAAGCAGGGACAAAAATAATTCATATAACCTGTCTTGTAAGCTCAATAGATCTCAGATCCCTTTGTGTATTCCAACCACCACTTTTCATGAAAGTTTTACTGAAGGCGGTCACAATAACATCCCCCAAAGGGAAGAAGAATCGGATGACATCAGATAACCAGAAATCATTGATATCAGTGCTTGGACACAGGCCCATGTGGAGCTCAAACCTCCTAATGTCTAGGTTATCAGGTTTGCTAGGTTATTATCCTCTGTTCATGCATGAGTATATCAAAAATTTTAGCCAATCCTTGTATCTTAAATAGACTTAACTTCAACAATTAGAACCCATTGATAACATTTATCTAGCTCGTTATCAAGTCATCAATTTCACCAATCAAAACCCATTTCTTTTTTTTTTAATTTTTTTTTAATGTTTATTTATTTTTCAGACAGAGAGAGACAGAGTGCAAGTGGGGGAGGGGCAGAGAGATAGAGAGACACAGAATCTGAAACAGGCTCCAGGCTCTGAGCGGTCAGCACAGAGTCTGATGCGGGGCTCGAACCCACGAACCGTGAGATCATGACATGAGTTGAAGTCGGACGCTTAACCGACTGAGCCACCCAGACGCCCCTCAAAACCCATTTCTGACATTAGTATGGAAATTAGCAAAGGTTCAAATATCAATCAACTTGATTGATCAGCATCTCTAAAGTATGGACCTTTCTGATATCAGGTTAGCTGATCAGTCTTGGACTGAGTCTTCAAGTTTTGAATGGGTTGTAGCTTAGCCTAAGTATTCCACACATGATATCCATTGTATAAACTAAAGACCTTCTAAGTAAACTCCAGATACCCTAACAGTAATACGATGGGAAAATACAGGATAAAACAGGCAGGGAGGGAAAGGATTAGGACCTGAGGTCCCTGGGTGGGAAAAGACACATATATTGGAACAATGCTGGGAATGTCGGACTGCAGCAAACCCCTTCAGGCATAAGGTCCCTCTTAAGAATGTAACAGACACCACCTACTCACTCTCAGGTTCCCCTCAGGAATTTGACAATCAAAATACCTAGCTAAACCATAAAACCTATGACCCACAAGGAAGGGTATGGCCATAGACCACCCAATGGAAACAAGCCAATCAGGAATAGACAACCCAGCACCTAGAGTTATCCAGCCAATAAGGGTAGAACTTGAGGGAAGGGAAGGAGGTGGGGAGACACCAGAACCTTATAAAACCAGGACCCTTGCCTATTGTCTGTAAAGAGGGCTTTCCTACTATCCTTACTAATCTTATAGTCTAATAAACTTTGCCTGCTGCTCATTTTGTGTCCACCTCTTCATTCTTCGAAGTCGCAAGAAAATGAATCTTGGGTATTGAGGTAAAAAATCCTGCAACAGTAATATAACCAAGCTTGAAGATAGAGTGTAGGTGTGAATTCAGTGTCTGCCATAGCACACTGTATTTAACCCCAGCATAATGTTTATGAGGCTATATCACCATTGTGTAATTACTACTTTCCAGCCAGACTGGAGAGAAAACAAACACTGTGTCTATGGTGTTAATGATCATTCTCCAGGACCGAGTGTAACACCTGGCACGTAGGATTCACTCAGTAAATACTGGTCGAAATGTTTAATGAAATTTCTGTGAAGTGAAACAATACAGGAATGTCTTCATTCCTGAGACAGGGAGAAGTTAGGAGAATGTGCACTCATCTTTCCCTAAAATGTGTCTTCCTCTAGTTTTTCTTCATAAAGGAGATGTAGTAAAAGGAATACCAGCCCATTGCCTAAGCATGGTAATTGCTCAATAAATACTTAATGAGAGAAGACAATGCACTTGCCCCTCTTTTCTGACAGCACTCTCATGGAACCTTTTTTAAAATGAAGCTGTCATGTTCCAGCACACCCAAATGTGCAAAGACGGTGAGGTGGTGTGGGATTGGCCTTGAAGCTCCCACTTCCTGTGGTCTGGGGTCTCCAGTGCTCCCCCTATCCTCTCAGCACTTCCCTTGCTTCCAAGGGGAACAAAGGTCACTTCTCCTCTTGCAGGCTGCAGAGCGGGCTGACCCTCAGGCTCCCGTAGGTAGTCCCTCTCCTCCTCAAATCTGCATTCTCTCTACATGAATGTTGGATGTGGTTCTGTGCCAAGTGCACTGTTCTCCTGCAGGCCTGCAGCCTCCCCGGGGCTATGCCGGGCAAAATGGACCATCGCCTCTGGGGCTCCTGACCCCGGGGGCCGAGCTGCTCTGAAGTTGCTACCACATCAAACTCATCCAAAGTAGGACCCGTGAAAGGAAAAAGTGCTGCTGTGCAATATGCCCTTTTGCCCTCTCAGCCCTGCTGGAACAGGAAAGCTGTTCTCTCTCATAGTGATATAGTGAGTTTTCCTGGTCCTGTGCTCCTTTCTGAACTTGCGGTGCCACCCTCTGGGAAAATTTTGAAAGGTCAAAATGGGCAAAAGATTACTGGATGTCTTTGGATGTAATGTTTGGTCTGTGCATTTGCTTGTATGCTTGTCTGGCTGTCTACAATTCTGTACACTGAAGAAAGTCAGGAATAATAGTTTTTGTCTAGAGGCTCACAAATTCATTTGGAGCAGTTTAATTTCCGCCCTATAGGAACAATTATTCCAAACATTATATTTTATTATCCTGTAGGATATGTTTTACATCTATTAGCAAATTCATTTCAGCAGTCGAATTACCTATGTCTTCAGTTATCCTCTGAACTGGTTATAACATCTTACTGTTTATCTAACAAGTTAGTAGGTTAAATGTGCTATTGAGTTAAATGGAATCTTTAACATGTGTTTATTTTATATCTGCATGGGAATAATTTTGCCTGTGGAAAACTGTATTTTCGCATCATCATTCACCTTTGTCATGTAAGTCAGCAGCCTCAGTGTCAATTTCTCCTTTCTTCAACCCCCAAATTCAGTGAGTCACCAGAGCCAAACAAATCCGTATTTACAGTATCTTCAGATACATTGCTGGCCTCTCTATTATCCTTTTTCGCTGACAAATTCTTCATTCTAGCCCTCATCTTCTCTGTTTAATGATGTCTATTTCTCCAACTCCCCAACCCCGAACCTAAATTTCTCACAACTGAAGTGATCAATTTAATATGCAAATTTGGTTCTACTATGATGCTTTAGACACTTCATGTTTCCCCGTTGCTCCAAAGCAAGTAAGGTTCCTAGCAAGGATCACAAAGTTTTCCCTGATTTGCTCTTTGCCCCCCCTCTAGAGCTTTTTTCTCTCCTGAGATCAGTAACACCGAATTACTTTCATTCCTCTGGAAACTAACCACTAAACTTCTCCCAGTATAACTTCTCCCATACTCTATTTCAAGAAACTTTTTATTTGCCTAGGTCACCTATGAGATTGTAAACATCAGAAATCAATAATGAGATCTATATTTGTACTCATTTTCTATTGAGTAACAAATTGCCACAAACTTGGCAGCTTAACATGACACCTTTTTTATCTCACAGTTTCTGTGGGGCAGGTGTCTCAGCTTGACTTAACTAGATCCTCTGCCGGTGGGCTCACAAGGCTGCAATCAAGGTTTGAGCCCAACTGTCTGGGAAAGGACTTGTGTCCCCTCATTTCCTTATGGAGGTAGGTTTCATGACAGCTTGCTTCCTCAAAGCCAGCAAAGGAGAGAGGGCCTTCACATGGAATCATGTAGCCGGATGGAGTACCATACAACATAAGTAATCTAATCACCATATTCTATCTGTTTGAATAATGTCTTTTAAAGGGGACTGATTTGGGGGCACCCGGGTGTCTCACTCGGTTAAGGGTCTGACCCTTGAATTTGGCTCAGGTCATGATCTCACAGTTTGTGAGGTCGAGCCGTATGTGGAGCTCTGCTCTGACAGCACGGAGCCTGCTTGGGATTCTCTCTCTCCCTCTCTCTTTACCCCTCCACTACTCGTGCTCTTAATCTCGGTCTCTCAAAACAAATAAATAAACTTAAAATAAAGGGGACTGATTTTTTTCTAGGCCAATTTTTGGTTGAAGATTGTCCAAGGGAAGGGCAGGTGGTAGGAGTAATGAGTCAGAGAATAACTTGGACTTTTGTTTGTTTCCAGACACTTTTTCAATATTCTCTCCCAAGGCTATTACTCAGCACATAACAGAGATTCTCACTGACTCAAAGTGAAGCCCTTTCTTTGTAAGAAGCGTGTGTGTGTGTTTTGCTGTAGCAGCTGGCCAGCATCACTAGCTACACCACCCACATTTTTCACTGCAATCTGTCATACCAGTAGTTTAATTGAGGGGTTGGGGAAACCCGCTACTCACTTCCTCATTCATCTACCTCATCAGCCAGTCCAGGCAAGTGCCAAGTGGAGTTCAAGGCTATTCTCACAGTTTTTCCACATTCCAGCGTCTGCCTATTTCAAAAGAAGTATTCTTGATATATTCCCTGAGGTTATGCACACTACTTTTGACGTCGGCCAAGGTACTCTACCCTCAGCCTCCTGCCTCAATGCAGCTATGCTGGAAGCCCTTCTTTACAGGTTATAACTGTTTAATTATTGAAGCAGCATAGGGATGCCTTTACTCTACTTTCTTTAACTGGAAAGCATCCAAACAGTTTTCTGTACACTCTGCTACACTGATTAACTAACATGCAATGGGCTTGTCTGAGTTTCACACAGTCTTTTCAAGGTCTAGTCACCACCCATCAGCTACATCTCTCTGCACTGCCCCAAACAGATCCTTACTCCAATACAGAATTTGTTTTAATTTATATATTGATATTTCACTTCAATTTTAAATAGATATTTGAATGTACAGAACCACTTGCGAATGTATGACACTGCTCCCACTTCATTGCTTATGTAATGCTTCTGCTTTCAATGTCTTCTTCTTGTCCCTCCAAACTGACCGCTTCAAAACTCAGCTCAAGCATTACCGTCTCTGGGAATTCCTTTTTGCATTCCCTCAACTCAGGCTAATAAATCTTTAAAATAATATTCTCTGAAGGTAATGACTAGTTTATGTATTTGTCTTCCCTAACAGATGATAAGCTCTTGGAGGGAGGGAATTTGTCTAATATTCTTTGTATCAGCAGAGCCTAGAACAGTGTCTGCCCATAGAATGTTTTTAGGAAAAACTTGTTGAATTATTCTCTTCTTTGGAAACGCTTACAAAAGTAATGTTTTACGGCACAAAGATACTACTAGAAACCTCACTGCAGACTGACATCAGACTATTCAAATTAACAGTTTATCAAAAAGTGTTGTCCCTCGAACAGAGTTTCCTCAGAAGGATATTGTGGGACTTTGCTAAAGAATTTGACAAAATAAAGATTTATCTGAGCCATGCCTGGTTAGCCCTATCAGTAAGGGAATTAAGTTAATTTGGAATTATTTTTCACATTGCATCCAAAATGAATCCAATGTACAAGTTGCCATGTGATAACTTTCTGTGCCTAGAATCACTTTCTACCTTCTTCTGGGAATAGCTACCCATTTCTCTGGTAATAAGTTCTCCTCTGAGCATATTGTTCTGATGGGGACAGCCAACATTATTACGACATGGGTCCAAGTCACCACACAGAGCAGCAATCCTAGCCCCAATCATACAGCCACTGGAGCAGTCACCAGTCTTACCCAGGACTGGTTGGCAGGAACTGGCTGAAATGAGGCTGTCCTTCTGGATCATGATCCTGGCCCTGTGGAGAAGTCCAAGAAGATGAAGCCTGCAAACAGAAAGAAAAGGAGGGGAATAATGAGAGTAACCTTTTGGTTGTCACTTTGCATTGCTGAGATCCAGGTCATTGTCCTGGTTCTGGTGACATTTCCTTTCTTTCTGCAAGCCAGCCTCTTGTGCTTCTTGAAAGAAACAAAAATCCATGTTTTGCTCAGGCTAGTACATGCTGGATTGCTGTCATTAGCAATTAAATATTTCCCTGAGGGGCTTTACTAAGGAAGCAGCAGTGAAATTGTTTACTCAGATTTCTCTTTTGAAGCCTGACGGAGTTCTGCCCCTCTCCGTTTCAGCTCTACAGAATGGTCTCTAACATATGTAAGTCTTCTCTAACCACAGCAAAGATTGACAACATTTTACAGTTTGAAGAATATGGGGCAATCTCAAAATTTGTACGGTGACTCCGAAAGGGAAAGATGTGGGCACCTGGGTGGCTCAGTTGGTCAAGCGTTCGACTTCTGCTTAGGTCATGATCTCATGGTTCCTGAGTTTGAGCCCCTCATTGGGCTCTCTGCTGTCATCCAGAGCCTACTTTGGATTCTCTGTCTCCCTCTCTCTCTGTCCCTCCCCTGCTCATGCTCTCTCTCTTTCTCTCTCTCTCTCAAAAATAAATAAACATAACAAAAGTGAACAGATGTACTCCAAATTAATAAAAGATCTTATTATATATTAGCAAATAAGGTTGAGAATAAAGATTTATAGTATAAATAGTGTCTTAGTCTTACGAAATTATTATCATTAAATGGTTCCTTTGAATAATGGGCCTCTGTGGATATATTTACAGTGTAATTTGGCTAATTCAAACTTTTCAGAAATATTTGAATATATTAAATAGGCATGGAAGAACACCCATGAATTGCTAAATAAGAACATTTGCCTTTCCTTATATCGTTCACAAATAAAACAACATTTTAGAGATTCCAAACCCTCTAACCATTGATCATACAGCCAGACGTAAAACAAAAACAGAGATACCACTCTGACATATTTATTGAAGCCATAATATAATTTCATGGTGAAACAAATATTTCAGACAAAAAAAGTGCATATTTCCAAATGCTCATAGTCTAAATAAAAATTTAATCTTTTAGAATTTACAAAATAATATTTTAAATAGGTGGGGAGATTGAACACCTTGTTTCAAAATGTACTATTACTTATAACACCTATTTATATAGTTTTTTCCATCATTAGTGATAAAGTTTAAAAGCACAAATTATAGTGCTTTTAAAATGTGTTTAATAGCATATGAATAAGTTAAATAGAAAAAGAAGTACATTCTTCCATTAAATAAAAATAAAATTTAAAGATAAAACAGAAACAACTCTGCTGGAAAGGTTAAAATATATTTCTGAGAATATCAAAAATATTTCTTAGCACTAATTAGACACATAGCCCCGAAAATTATCAATTAATAACATTTAGAACCCAATATAGGCAAATGCACAAGTTTGAAAATACAAGTTAAAAGGTAACATTAACACAAACTGCTTCCCTTTGATAACAGATTAAAGCTAATTTCATTTTAACAATATTACCAATTTTTTTTAAAACGTGTCTTATCTCAATTTATTTTAGTTATAATATGAAAAGGCACTTTTAGTATCGAGAACCTAGTTAGGGTTGATTTAAATGCTAGACAAGTGAACTAGAATTTGACCAATATGCTCAAGCCATTACAATATGCAAATCATCTAAACAAACTCTGTGAAAGAAACCATCTTTTGTCACAGAAAGCAGACATCTTGTAGTCCAAAAACTGTGAACTGCTTTTGACAAAGACATAAGTGTAAAAACAATAAAAGAAGCAAGCAGTGTATATAGAGTTAAATGTAGATTTAAAACGATTCATTCAAATCAAGAACAGTGTTGTATACAAGTTTGCCAGATTATAATTTATATTTAGGTACATTTTTTATTTATGCATTCATGACAGCCTAATGAGTGGAGCAAAGTGAAAACAGCCTCTACAACAATTACACAGGGTCAAATATTTAAAGGACTCACAAGACTCCACAGACTGTATTCATGTGAAGCTTCCAGAAAACTAAAGGGTATGGAACAGAGGGGAAAACAATGCCCAAGCAGTCAGAGAGGCTCAGACTTGCAGGCCAGCCCACTTAGGGACCCGTTCTCAGTAAACACCAAACGTATCTTGATTTCAGGGGGGCTTAGGTGCAAGTTTACACTGGGGTCTTTTATACCCTGCTGGTCATCTGGCCAACCTAGGCTGTGCAATGATTACACTAGGTGTAAAGCCTCAATTCATACATCACTCAACAGCAGATAAGCCAGTCCTGCTGCCTCCAGGGCTGTTTTGAACATTAAACAGCACATTATAAATCACTAACTACATATCTCACTCTTATCTCACCCAGGGATCCGTGCCAGACTTCCAGACATCCCTGGAGACAAGCAGAGCATCGTCTCAGTCCAGCTACAAACTCAACCAATCCTACACAAAAGACACATAGAATAATATCACAGTAGTCAGTATTACTTTCTTTTGAGTTTAATTAATATGCATATCTTCATTTGTACCTCTTATGATAAAAGTTTGAGCAACTTTTGGTGAGCTTTCCAAATTTTACAGCTGGCGCCTAATTTTTTTAAATGTTTATTTATTTTGAGAGGGAGCGAGCACACACAAGTGGGAGAGGGAGAGAGAGAATCTCAAGCAGGCTCTGTCGCTGTCAGCACAGAGCCCCAAGCAGGGCTCAATCTCATGAACCATGAGATCATGATCTGAGTCAAAATCAAAAGCCAGTTGCTCAACCAACTGAGCCACCCAGGCGCCCCAACAGTTGGCCCTTCAAACAACATATTAAGGATTCACATATAAGCATACAAGGCAGCATCAATCAATCAATCCTGTTTGGAAAAAAATCCAAGTGTCAGCAACTAGCACATTTTATAGGCAGTTCATGAGTTACACAAACAAAAAGAAGCATATGGGAATAGCTGTATGTTTAGCTCACTTACAATATATAATAAAATAAAATAAAATAAAATAAAATAAAATAAAATAAAATAAAACAAGATAAAATAAAATAGTATAGAAAAGAATACACAACTTGTTCTGAAGTTAAATACATGAAAATCTAAAATAAATATTTGATTAAAAACATGTTATACAAACATTCCCATCCACAAAAAGAAAGTATAATTTTAGGAATAATTTTCAATATCGCCAACTCACGACTTAATACAATTTCTTCCTAAACTGACAGTTTGTTCCAAATTTGATTTTCACCTCTCTTCATCATTTCTTTTAAGTTCATTTATTTATTTTGAGAGAGAGAGAGAGCAAGAGAGCATGAGCAAGGGAGGGGCAGAGAGAGAGAGAGAGAGAGAGAGAGAGAGAGAGAGAGAGAATCCCAAGCAGGCTCAGCACTATCAGTGCAAACCTGCTATGGCACTCCATCCCATGAACCATGAGATCACGACCTGAGCAGAAACCAAGAGTCGGGCACCTAACTGACTGAGCCACTCAGGTGCCCCTCTTCATCATTTCTTTCTTTTTTTTTTTAATTTTTTTTTTCAACGTTTATTTATTTTTGGGACAGAGAGAGACAGAGCATGAACGGGGGAGGGGCAGAGAGAGAGGGAGACACAGAATCAGAAACTGGCTCCAGGCTCTGAGCCATCAGCCCAGAGCCTGACGCGGGGCTCGAACTCCTGGACCGCGAGATCGTGACCTGGCTGAAGTCAGACGCTTAACCGACTGCGCCATCCAGGCGCCCCAATTCATCATTTATTTCTAAGACATAATATAGAAGAGGTACTTCAACAGATAAAATGAAAAAAACATAAGTCTCTTGTTAAAATTTTTGGTTATGAGTAACATGATTTGTTTTCCATGTTTTCTTGCTTTTCCAAATTAATGTATGTGTCCTATCCTTACCAAAGAAGAAGAAGAAGAAGAAGAAGAAGAAGAAGAAGGGGGAGGAGGAGGGGGAGGAGGAAGGAGGAGGAGGAGACGGAGAAGGAGGAAGGAAAAGAAAGCAAATCAGGAAGATGATGGGCAATAAGCATTGTACTGCACACATAGAGGGTAATTACTTGCTAATGATTTTTTCTACCATATGCTATTACTATAGATAAATCAAAATTAGCCATTTACCATTCACAGGTTTGTGTTTTTCAATGTTAACAGACATGTCCCAAATATAGGTCTTCCTACCCTTGCCCTGGAATTAGATGCAGTGCTCCAGAGTTGCCGATCACATTTATAGGCTGAAGCAAATAATTCTGTGTGTTCGATACTCCCAATTCACCCATCACATTTTTAGACCAGTGAGGTCATGTTTCACACAAAGAGAACTTGGACGAGTGATCACAGAAAGGCACTCCAAAGCTAGATGTATGAATAAGAGACAAGGAACAGTCAGACTCAGTGGGTGTAAGTCTGGCTAAGCATTTAAAAAAAAAAAACCACAAACCCTGCAGATCTTTAAAAAATGATGCTCATGCCACTGTTTCTAGCTGCACAGGCTGTGCACTGAACAACTTCAAGGGGCACCATGCATATAATTATGATGCGAATGGAATCCCATGGAGCTGTGAGATATAGCAGTGCCACTGGGCCCCACTAGTAAATGTCTGGAAATGGTCATGGGGCTTTTGTGCTTTTAAAAGATGATTTTAATATACAGTCAGAGTTGAGAACCACTGGTCTAAACCATTCTTTTTTTCTAAGCTAATTATATGCCTTTGAGATTCATGTTGAGATTGTTATTGTTTTCAATATATGCCTGCTGAGCAGCTTCTTTCTTGTCCATTAATAACCTTAGGAATTTCTTTTTTTTTTTTTTAGTATGTCTAACAATAATCTTTCCCCCGTAACACAAGAACATTTGCTTTTGTTCCTACGTTCACTTACCTTTTTCCATCAGTCCCAAAGTTTGAAGAAGCTAGTTGAATCATATGTTCCTTTTTGTAATTATTTAATTTTAATTAATAACAATTTGAGTAATAATAATTATGTTATTTTTACATCAAGTGATGTGGATTCTATTTTTCTAAATACTCTGCACATTGCAACAATTCTTTTTAGGAAATAAACACACTTGTAAAAGGAAAATTATCTTCTAAGCATTACATGATCCTTGTGCTTTTAAAACCATTGAAGCCTGCTAAAGAAGTAGAAAAAGGAGGGGCGCCTGGGTGACTCAGTCATTTAAAAGCCTCTGACTTAGGCTCAGGTCATGATCTCACAGTCTGTGGGTTCGAGTCCCGTGTCGGGCTCTGTGCTGACAGCTCAGAGCCAGGAGCCTGCTTCAGATTCTGTGTCTCCCTCTCTCTCTGCACCCCTCTCTCTCTCTCTCAAAAATAAATAAACATTTAAAAAAAAAGAAGAAAAAGGAGGAGGAGAAGAAAAACTATATGAGTAGCCAAATCATTTGTTAGTGAGTAATCTGGGTGTTTGTTTGGTCCGCCCTCACAACCATTCTTTGGGGACATGAGCTGTTCTCATACCATATGTGGCTGCAGGGGCTTCTCAGAACAGGACCATTCTATTGCCACTCCTCTAGAATTTTTGGTTCAAGAGGTCTGGGGTGGTGTCTGAGAACTGGCATGTCTAACAAGTTCTTAGACAATGTTGATGCAGCTTGTCCAGGGACCACACTTTGAGAACCACTAATCTATTCAACAGAAATGTTTCTCAGTGGTGGAAATAGCATATTACTTGACAGAATTCCTTATAATTTCCTCAAAAATTTCTTGAAGCAAATAAAGAATAAAATGCACAATATGTCTTGTAATTTGAAATAGAATATCTTCCAAAAGTATGGTCAACGTTACGGTCTGTGGATTCACTGACATTGATGCGTGGTTGCGAGGAAATGGGAATACATGCCCTGTAAAAGAGTAGCTAAATGTGTAGCAGGAAATTCTGACTGCTAGGATAAGGTAACTGTCAGCCACCTTATTGATTGGTGTCCTTGAAAACTTGCTTCAGCTGGTCTGTTTTCTGCCTCAAGAATTACCAAAACAAAACAAAACAACCTGCACGTCTACTCTACCGCTTGTGTAACTTAAAACAGCTAAGCTCTAAGTCAGGCTATTGATTTTATTGATCCAACACAGGGAGGAAACTCCATTCTAAAATTTTTGTTGATACAAACTGCCTGTAATGCATCAAACTGTTAAATCCAGTATGTGTGTGATAGAAAAGAAAGCAATATATGGAACTTAGTTTGGCATCCAGAAACCCATTTTTGTTTGATTATTCTTTTATTTTATATTCCCTTGCCATTTATACATTTCAGTCTATATCCTGTACCCTATGCATATATGTTGCTTTACAATTTACCCCGTTTGTGTTTATCTCAACAAACTGATCAAAAGCTATCCCACAGCACTGATCTCCTCTATCTTGTATCTCCTCACAGCATTACTTTATTACTAAAAGGAATATTGATGGGGTGCCTGGGTGGCTCAGTTGGTTGAGCACTCTATTCTTGACTTCAGCTCAGGTCATGGGATTGAACCCCATATCAGCTTTCTCTCTAAAATAATACAGATATAGATATATATGTAGATGTAAATACATAGAGATAGAGATAGATAGAGATAGAGATAGATAAATAAATGGAATATTGAGAGGAAATATTGAGGAAGAAAATACCCAAACAGAGCCAGGTACTAAGGAGAATATTGAAAAACACTTTACTTAGGATGAACCTCTTGCTACATTTATCTTCTTTATCAAGAATTAATGCAGATTATAAAAATAAGCCATTTGACTTTTTAAAAATCTATAAATAAAAGTGTAGGTAATTATGATTGGATACAAAGTTACTGTTGAGGGGTCGGCGGCAAGATGGCGGCTTAGGAGGACGCTGGGCTCACCGCACGTCCTGCTGATCACTTAGATTCCATCTACATCTGCCTAAATAACCCAGAAAACTGCCAGAGGATTAGCAGAACGGAGTCGCCGGAGCCAAACGCAGACGAGAGGCCCACGGAAGAGGGGCCCCTCCTGAAGTGGATCACCTAAGGAGAAGCGATCTAAGCCTGCCCCTCCTGCCCCCGAGCACCTTGCCTACCCACCCCAGCTAATACGCCAGATCCCCAGCATCACAAGCCTGGCACGGTGCAAGTAGCCCAGACGAGCCACACCACCCCACAGTGAATCCCGCCCCTAGGAGAGGGGAAGAGAAGGCACACACCAGTCTGACCGTGGCCCCAGCGGTGGGCTGGGGACAGACATCAGGTCTGACTGCGGCCCCGCCCACCAACTCCAGTTATACACTACAGCACAGGGGAAGTGCCCTGCAGGTCCGCACCACTCCAGGGACTATCCAAAATGACCAAGCGGAAGAACTCCCCTCAGAAGAATCTCCAGGAAATAACAACAGCTAATGAGCTGATCAAAAAGGATTTAAATAATATAACAGAAAGTGAATTTAGAATAATAGTCATAAAATTAATCGCTGGGCTTGAAAACAGTATACAGGACAGCAGAGAATCTCTTGCTACAGAGATCAAGGGACTAAGGAACAGTCACGAGGAGCTGAAAAACGCTTTAAACGAAATGCATAACAAAATGGAAACCACCACAGCTCGGCTTGAAGAGGCAGAGGAGAGAATAGGTGAACTAGAAGATAAAGTTATGGAAAAAGAGGAAGCTGAGAAAAAGAGAGATAAAAAAATCCAGGAGTATGAGGGGAAAATTAGAGAATTAAGTGATACACTAAAAAGAAATAATATACGCATAATTGGTATCCCAGAGGAGGAAGAGAGAGGGAAAGGTGCTGAAGGGGTACTTGAAGAAATAATAGCTGAGAACTTCCCTGAACTGGGGAAGGAAAAAGGCATTGAAATCCAAGAGGCACAGAGAACTCCCTTCAGACGTAACTTGAATCGATCTTCTGCACGACATATCATAGTGAAACTGGCAAAATACAAGGATAAAGAGAAAATTCTGAAAGCAGCAAGGGGTAAACGTGCCCTCACATATAAAGGGAGACCTATAAGACTCGTGACTGATCTCTCTTTTGAAACTTGGCAGGCCAGAAAGAATTGGCACGAGATTTTCAGGGTGCTAGACAGAAAAAATATGCAGCCGAGAATCCTTTATCCAGCAAGTCTGTCATTTAGAATAGAAGGAGAGATAAAGGTCTTCCCAAACAAACAAAAACTGAAGGAATTTGTCACCACTAAACCAGCCCTACAAGAGATCCTAAGGGGGACCCTGTGAGACAAAGTCCCAGAGACATCACTACAAGCATAAAACATACAGACATCACAATGACTCTAAACCCGTATCTTTCTATAATAACACTGAATGTAAATGGATTAAATGCGCCAACCAAAAGACATAGGGTATCAGAATGGATAAAAAAACAAGACCCATCTATTTGCTGTCTACAAGAGACTCATTTTAGACCTGAGGACACCTTTAGATTGAGAGTGAGGGGATGGAGAACTATTTATCATGCGACTGGAAGCCAAAAGAAAGCTGGAGTAGCCATACTTATATCAGACAAACTAGACTTTAAATTAAAGGCTGTAACAAGAGATGAAGAAGGACATTATATAATAGTTACAGGGTCTATCCATCAGGAAGAGCTAACAATTATAAATGTCTATGCGCCGAATACCGGAGCCCCCAAATATATACAACAATTACTCATAAACATAAGCAACCTTATTGATAAGAATGTGGTAATTGCAGGGGACTTTAATACACCACTTACAGAAATGGATAGATCATCTAGACACACGGTCAATAAAGAAACAAGGGCCCTGAATGAGACATTGGATGAGATGGACTTGACAGATATATTTAGAACTCTGCATCCCAAAGCAACAGAATATACTTTCTTCTCGAGTGCACATGGAACATTCTCCAAGATAGATCATATACTGGGTCACAAAACAGCCCTTCATAAGTTTACAAGAATTGAAATTATACCATGCTTACTTTCAGACCACAATGCTATGAAGCTTGAAATCAACCACAGAAAAAAGTCTGGAAAACCTCCAAAAGCATGGAGGTTAAAGAACACCCTACTAACGAATGAGTGGGTCAACCAGGCAATTAGAGAAGAAATTTCAAAATATATGGAAACAAACGAAAATGAAAATACAACAATCCAAACGCTTTGGGATGCAGCGAAGGCAGTCCTGAGAGGAAAATACATCGCAATCCAGGCCTATCTCAAGAAACAAGAAAAATCCCAAATACAAAATCTAACAGCACACCTAAAGGAAATAGAAGCAGAACAGCAAAGACACCCTAAACCCAGCAGAAGAAGAGAAATAATAAAGAGCAGAGCAGAAATAAACAATATAGAATCTAAAAAAACTGTAGAGCAGATCAATGAAACCAAGAGTTGGTTTTTTGAAAAAATTAACAAATGTGACAAACTTCTAGCCAGGCTTCTCAAAAAGAAAAGGGAGAGGACCCAAATAGATAAAATCATGAATGAAAATGGAATGATTACAACCAATCCCTCAGAGATACAAACAATTATCAGGGAATACTATGAAAAATTATATGCCAACAAACTGGACAACCTGGAAGAAATGGACAAATTCCTGAACAACCACACTCTTCCAAAACTCAATCAGGAGGAAATAGAAAGCTTGAACAGACCCATAACCAGCGAAGAAATTGAATCGGTTATCAAAAATCTCCCAACAAATAAGAGTCCAGGACCAGATGGCTTCCCAGGGGAGTTCTACCAGACGTTTAAAGCAGAGATAATACCTATCCTTCTCAAGCTATTCCAAGAAATAGAAAGGGAAGGAAAACTTCCAGACTCATTCTATGAAGCCAGTATTACTTTGATTCCTAAACCAGACAGAGACCCAGTAAAAAAAGAGAACTACAGGCCAATATCCCTGATGAATATGGATGCAAAAATTCTCAATAAGGTACTAGCAAATCGAATTCAACGGCATATAAAAAGAATTATTCACCATGATCAAGTGGGATTCATTCCTGGGATGCAGGGCTGGTTCAACAATCGCAAATCAATCAACGTGATACATCACATTAACAAAAAAAAAGAGAAGAACCATATGATCCTGTCAATCGATGCAGAAAAGGCCTTCGACAAAATCCAGCACCCTTTCTTAATAAAAACCCTTGAGAAAGTCGGGATAGAAGGAACATACTTAAAGATCATAAAAGCCATTTATGAAAAGCCCACAGCTAACATCATCCTCAACGGGGAAAAACTGAGAGCTTTTTCCCTGAGATCAGGAACACGACAAGGATGCCCACTCTCACCGCTGCTGTTTAACATAGTGCTGGAAGTTCTAGCATCAGCAATCAGACAACAAAAGGAAATCAAAGGCATCAAAATTGGCAAAGATGAAGTCAAGCTTTCGCTTTTTGCAGATGACATGATATTATACATGGAAAATCCGATAGACTCCACCAAAAGTCTGCTAGAACTGATACAGGAATTCAGCAAAGTTGCAGGATACAAAATCAATGTACAGAAATCAGTTGCATTCTTATACACTAACAATGAAGCAACAGAAAGACAAATAAAGAAACTGATCCCATTCACAATTGCACCAAGAAGCATAAAATACCTAGGAATAAATCTAACCAAAGATGTAAAGGATCTGTATGCTGAAAATTATAGAAAGCTTATGAAGGAAATTGAAGAAGATTTAAAGAAATGGAAAGACATTCCCTGCTCATGGATTGGAAAAATAAATATTGTCAAAATGTCAATACTACCCAAAGCTATCTACACATTCAATGCAATCCCAATCAAAATTGCACCAGCATTCTTCTCGAAACTAGAACAAGCAATCCTAAAATTCATATGGAACCACAAAAGGCCCCGAATAGCCAAAGGAATTTTGAAGAAGAAGACCAAAGCAGGAGGCATCACAATCCCAGACTTTAGCCTCTACTACAAAGCTGTCATCATCAAGACAGCATGGTATTGGCACCAAAACAGACACATAGACCAATGGAATAGAATAGAAACCCCAGAACTAGACCCACAAACGTATGGCCAACTCATCTTTGACAAAGCAGGAAAGAACATCCAATGGAAAAAAGACAGCCTCTTTAACAAATGGTGCTGGGAGAACTGGACAGCAACATGCAGAAGGTTGAAACTAGACCACTTTCTCACACCATTCACAAAAATAAACTCAAAATGGATAAAGGACCTAAATGTGAGACAGGAAACCATCAAAACCTTAGAGGAGAAAGCAGGAAAAGACCTCTCTGACCTCAGCCGTAGCAATCTCTTACTCGACACATCCCCAAAGGCAAGGGAATTAAAAGCAAAAGTGAATTACTGGGACCTTATGAAGATAAAAAGCTTCTGCACAGCCAAGGAAACAACCAACAAAACTAAAAGGCAACCAACGGAATGGGAAAAGATATTCGCAAATGACATATCGGACAAAGGGCTAGTATCCAAAATCTATAAAGAGCTCACCAAACTCCACACCCGAAAAACAAATAACCCAGTGAAGAAATGGGCAGAAAACATGAATAGACACTTCTCTAAAGAAGACATCCGGATGGCCAACAGGCACATGAAAAGATGTTCAGCGTCGCTCCTTATCAGGGAAATACAAATCAAAACCACACTCAGGTATCACCTCACGCCAGTCAGAGTGGCCAAAATGAACAAATCCGGAGACTATAGATGCTGGAGAGGATGTGGAGAAACGGGAACCCTCTTGCACTGTTGGTGGGAATGCAAATTGGTGCAGCCGCTCTGGAAAGCAGTGTGGAGGTTCCTCAGAAAATTAAAAATAGACCTACCCTATGACCCAGCAATAGCACTGCTAGGAATTTATCCAAGGGATACAGGAGCACTGATGCATAGGGCCACGTGTACCCCAATGTTCATAGCAGCACTCTCAACAATAGCCAAATTATGGAAAGAGCCTAAATGTCCATCAACTGATGAATGGATAAAGAAATTGTGGTTTATATACACAATGGAATATTACGTGGCAATGAGAAAAAATGAAATATGGCCTTTCGTAGCAACGTGGATGGAACTGGAGAGTGTGATGCTAAGTGAAATAAGCCATACAGAGAAAGACAGATACCATATGGTTTCACTCTTATGTGGATCCTGAGAAACTTCACAGGAACCCATGGGGGAGGGGAAGGAAAAAAAAAAAAAAGAGGTTAGAATGGGAGAGAGCCAAAGCATAAGAGACTTAAAAACTGAGAACAAACTGAGGGTTGATGGGGGGTGGGAGGGAGGAGAGGGTGGGTGATGGGTATTGAGGAGGGCACCTTTTGGGATGAGCACTGGGTGTTGTATGGAAACCAATTTGTCAATAAATTTCATAAAAAAAAATAAATAAATAAATAAATAAATAAATAAAGGCTAAAAAAAAAAAAAAAAAAAAAAACAAAGTTACTGTTGATTGCACAGAGAATACAGCTATTAAGAAAAAAAATAAACAGAGCAAAATGTTTACAAAAAGAAAAAAGGCTGTGGCAGAATGGAAAGAGTGAGTAGCGACCTGGGTCTGCACTACACCTCCAAGAAAACACTCTGACCCAACTCCTCTGGTCACCCAAACACACCAAACTTCAGGCCACTCCTCTGCCTAGGCCCTCCTCCCCCAGCCTACTTCTCCTTGCTTGGATCAACTTCTGCTGCACACATCCTTCCTGTCCTACCGGTGTTCAAGTCCCTACCCTGTTGAGTAACTTCTCAAACACCCCAGTCCAATGTAAACTTAAAGGAAATTTCTTTTAAAATGTCATCTCGGCAGCCAAAAGGGGGGGCCCTTATGCCCTATCACTTGTCTGTTGCAGACCCCAGCAGAAAGAGATGTACCTTGTATTCCCAACAGTGAAAAAGCCTACTTTACTACTCCAGCAAGGTGGAAGGAAAATTTTCTGCTTGCCCAGAAACAAGCTCAAGAAAATACCACAACTCAGCTAATGAGAAACTGTCACTACCCTTGACTCTCCCATTCCTCCATTTCCTCTATTTTCATTTTCCTCTTAATCTTCTCCATTTGACAGAGTTGTGCATGGAAATAAATTGGTTTGTATTAATAATTTAAAAAAGGCCTTCCCTCCCCCCTGCCTCCAACTTCCGCCTTTTTCCCTATAATGTTCCTCTTCTTTGTTCTCTGGACTTGCCTATGGCTTTTGCTATGGCTTGCTTATCCTGAATTGCAGTTCCTCTGCTATTCACAAATAAGCCCATTTTGCTGGCAAAATAACTGGCTGATTTACTTTTAAGGTCAATATCCTCATAATCTCTTCCTTCCCTGCCTGTCATACCAATCTGTCATTGTAATTACAAACCAACATGCTATTTCAATGGTTTCCCAGGTGCCACTCAGCCAGATCGTTTTTTGCAAAAGGATCTTCAATTGCATCTCCCACAGATTATGTGAAAGAAGATTCAAAATGCAGTAACCATTGCTAAGGGAGTCAACTCACAATAGAGAGGAACAGTCACTGAGGGAGTAAGGCCTATTCACCTCTCCTGTTTCAATTCTGGTGACAAAGTGAACTTCTAACTTTTGTTCAAAGTAAGGGGGCCGCCTCCTAGAACACATCCTTCTACACTGGACTGAAATGACACAATGTGATAACACCTGTTAGCTAAACAGCCAATGCTGTATTGGATAGTTTAAATTCTACCAGCACCAACCAAAATTCTTTCAAAACACGTTCCATTTCCAACAGCTCCCTGTTTCCTGCATTGCAGCTTTGGTTGCTTTATAGCCTTTTCTTCTATATGCAATATAGGAAAGTCATTGCAATGCTCAGAGAGTACCTACCTACTTGTAAATACCCACCAGGAATAATTTTTTTTAGTTGGAGGATTCGAATTATCAGTTGTTGTTTTTTTTTATCGATCTATAAAATTGGAGATAAAGTCACACAACTTTTTAAATTTTATTGTGATACGAACACTTAACATTGAGATCTACTCTCTTAACAATTATTTCCTCAGAGGTGGGACAGTTAAAAGAGATCTTAAAAAAGAAGAGGGAGGTTGAACAATGAGTTCTAGGGATCATGGGCCATTTGGGGGAACTTTGCAGGTTCCAGGAAAACTGCCCATTCAAGATTGCTCTCACCTTCACGAAGCAGTAATTATGTGACTGCAAAGCTATTCTGGAGCCCGAAGCTCCTAACTTCAGAGCTAGATAGCTAGGTTGGGTTTGGGGTGACGATCTCTCTGCCTGCTCCACTAGCAGGAAGGTCAGGAGGCGGGAGAAAGGCCGAAACCCCAGTGGTTGGACCATAACATAGACCCTGCGTGTCTGGGCTGCCAGATGTTGCCACGTGTATGACCAGAAAGCCTGGGACTCAGGAACTTGAGGGAGGGTAGTGCCTGGGCGGTCAGGCCGGTTCTGCACCCTGGGCAGCAACCTGGGGGGCCCGCGCCCCCACCTGCTCCGCAGCGCCCACTTCCAAAGTCTAAGAAGGAACCCAAGTTTGAGCATCGTTTTCCCTGTCTGCCCCCGCCTCCAGGCCGCCACTCTTCGCTGAAACAGGAGTGAAAAGAAAAGGCGCCAACTTGCTCCTCTCCCTCTTTGGGGCTTCAGCGAAAGGCGCTTGTACCAAAACCCTCAGCCCCCTCGCCCCACATTCCAGAGCCGTTGGAGTCAGCCACCTTCAGACATGCGACCAGCTGGGAGACTCCAGGATCCGGCGCCCACAGGCCCGCAGCGCGCACACCCAGGCTGGTTGCAATGCTGGGGGCGGATAGAGCTGTGCCCACGACTTCCCTTTCCCAGCTGCGACCGCGCTCCTGTCGCATGCCCCAGCCGAATCATACGCATGCTTCCAGATCTCGGTGCTGGAAGACCTGACCCAGCATTGAGAGGATCGCACGAAACCGAACGGCCAGTCGGATCTGGGTCGTGGGGCTGGCGCTGTGTCCCTGCACGGAGGACGCTCTCGCAAGACCGTCCCCAGCGCGGAAGGGTCGTATTCCTTCCGCGGCGGGGCGCCTACATAACCCCGGCAGTGGAGGACGCCGCCACCAGGGAGCGATAGACAGTAGGCCTCTTAGAGGGAATCTATGAAGGCCAACCTTCCAGACCCGGAGCTCCCAGCCTCCAGCCTGAAATGCACTTCCAAAATTTGGAAGGCCAGTTTCAAACTGGCCCTGTGTGGTAATGTTGTAATCCACTCAGAGCTAGTCCCTCCTGTTTCACTTGCTACTCCATAGAAGACCCTCTTCTACTTCTCTCCATATCCCCAAATTAGAGTTTTGTAAGTTTTTATTTTTTCATTTTTGTTTTGCTTTTGCATGTAATAGTAACTGACGCACAACGCTCAGAGACAAGCTTTACAGGCTCCAAAGCAATTTTATAGGCTTGAATCCAGTCTTGATTGGTCATGAAGCACCGGGGGAGTTATTGCCATTCTCTGGACTTCATTTTACTCGACTAGGCAAATGGATAATAATAATACCTGCCTCATAAGGTTCTTATGAAGATTTAGCGATGCAGAACAAATTACTAGGCATATAGCATGCACTCAGAGCTCTCCTTCTCACAAAACTATTATGTATTACATTTGAAAGAGCTTTAAAAATATGATTTTCTATTACTGCCACACTGTGAAGGATGGGTGGGAAACTTGTCAGTGAATAGACTTTGAGGCTGGGCAACCTGGTTATAATCGTGCTTTCACCTCTCTTGGGCGGTGGGCCCTTGGGCAAGTCACTTCCCCTTTCTGTACTTCAGTTACTTATTCTGCAAAATAATAACTGTTCTTAATTAACTGTTCTTAATGAGGACACAATGAGTTAACATCTATAATTCATTTAGAATATTTACGATCAAATGTATAATAAGCATTTATAAAATGTAGAATTCATCTTTTAACCAGGTAACTTTTGTAACTTAAATTCTGTGACCATCTATCAGAAACTCGGCCTTCTTACATACACTTCTAGCTACATTTGCATTTTATTCTAAACATTTTCATATTACTTTCTTTCAACAAGCAAATTAGAAAGACTTAAACATTGGTAGTTATTTATGCTTTTAATAACTGGGATCATAATTTTGGGAAAAAGTACTGAACAGCAAATTATACCAGTTGAAATCTAAGACGTTATTGACACTGTAAATTATTTTTTATATATTATTTATAAAATTTATATTTTATGACTTTAGGGAACCTATTCAAATGCAATAAATATCTCCCTGAGCCTCGTATTCCCTTTCTTTAGGAAAGAATATCTTTTTTCCTTGCTCAACTTCATTTCAGTCCATTGAGGTTTCATGGACAGTACATTTATTATGAAATATTTTGGGCAGGGGCGCCTGGGTGGCTCAGTCGGTTGAGCGTCCGACTTCAGCTCAGGTCACCATCTTGCAGTCCGTGAGTTCGAGCCCCGCGTCAGGCTCTGGGCTGATGGCTCAGAGCCTGGAGCCTGCTTCGGATTCTGTGTCTCCCTCTGTCTCTGCCCCTCCCCGTTCATGCTCTGTCTCTCTGTCTCAAAAATAAATAAATGTTAAAAAAAAATTTTTTTAAAGAAATATTTTGGGCATATAAAATATGAAAAATAAAACAAAGAGTGTGTACCCAACACCCACTTTAAAAAATTAAGTATTGCCATGAAGCCCCGCTATAGCCTCGCTGAGTAACTTTTATAACTCACTCCCAGCAGCAGCAGGAAAACATTACTTTGAATTTCTTGTTCACCATAATCAAAAATAACAAGTTATTGTCTATACTTTTGCTATGCATATATTTTGCTAAACATATTTTGTATGTTTGACATATTTTTAAATTTCATATAATGGAGTAATTCCTTTTTACTCTTCTATGATTTGCTTTTCTTTCTTCAAAATTATATTTTTGAGGCTCTTCCATGCTAAGTGCATCTGTTGTTCATTCGCTTTAACCACTGTATATAGGATTCTACTGAAGGAATATATAGCACTTACTTATATATTCTCCTACTGGTAGATGTTTCTATTGTACTTTACTTTTCAAAAAAAGGCTATGAATATCTCTGTGCTTGTTTCCTTGGGCCTATTTGAAAAAGCATCTCAAATATCTCTCTGCATTTTCTGAACTTAAAAATTATGTTACCCAAATGCAGATTTTCATTTATTCATTCAAAAATGTTTAATGATCACCTACTATATGCCAGGCACTATGCTGACATATGGGGGATAGCACAGCAAACAGAATAGGTTTACACCATAGTGGGATACCACAAGAGATGCATGCATTGGGAAAAGTTTTGTAGTACATTATATCTAAGGTCTTATTTAATTTCAAAACTTTATGATTCAGTAAAGTCAGACATGATTCTGTTAAACAAGACAGTCTTAAAACCAAAACTTCCCCCCCTTCCTATAGGGGCATTTAATTACAGAAAATGGGACCACAAAATGAGGCAATGACATAGGACTTAATGAGATAAAGCAATACAGGATATTATGCTCTCGCATTCCATTAGGAAAAGAATAGGCAATTCAGACAGAAAGCACATGCAATAGGGAGTAAGCGAATAATTGGTCCAAGAAAAACAACCCCCACTGAAACATAAGTAATAATAATTTGAACAGAAGGAAGCAGCGTCGGTTGTATCAAAAGCTTTTCCAAGAAAACAAGAAGGAAACAAGTTGATTTTAAAGGGGATGAGGGGTTAGACAGCTGAAAAATAGACACCTGATAAATTACATCATAAATCAGATAACATTAAAAAATATTTCTCCATATCAAAGAAATCATCAAAAAAGCAGCGCTTCTCTGAAATGAGAAATTGAAAAAATGCTACAGGAGTTCATAGGTAAGTGTAGGGCATTGTTATATCCACAACCTTCTCTACTCACTGTGGGGAGGCCAGCACAAAAAAAGGGGGAAATAGAGGTAACCATCTCCAACTTTGTGAGGTTCTAAAGCTTAACTAGGAAAATGTGGAAGGTCAGGGTTTTCTCTCCCATCTCTTTGTGCTATTCTTCACAATCTTCTTCCTCTTGGTACGTAACACTCCTTCATTTCCTGAACATAGGTTTATTAAATCTCTCCTGTGTACCAAGCAATGTGCTAGGCATTCAGAAGTGAGCATGACTGGGAATATATCTGCCCTATAAGCTTACATCTTAGTGAGGTCAAGAAGTAAGTAAATGCATAAATAAGTCAATTTTAGAATTTGATAAAAATTATAAAGAATGTGAGGTGATAGTGAGTGAAGGAGGTGGAGAGAGGGTGATTAGACAAGGCCCCTTTGATTAATTTGAACTGGGACACTGGCAATGAGAATAGACCAACTATGCAGAGAACTAAGGAAAGTATCCCAGGCTACAATAGGTGAATATGAGCAAATGCTTGGAGGGCAGAAGGGGCTTGACATGTTTGAAGAACAGAAAGGACATCATTGTGGCAGTTTTTGTTTTCTGACATGGAAGATGCTGTAGGATGTCTGTGTGCTGATGGGAATTAATCACCACAGAGGTGGTGCAGAGCTAGTGCAGACAACAGAAAGAAGCCCCTGAGAAGCAAAGAAAAGATAGGACCCAGAGCACAAGTAGTGGAATTTGATTTTAAAACAAATAGGGCTCTAGTTTGAGCCCCGCGTCGGGCTCTGTGATGACAGCTCACAGCCTGGAGCCTGCTTCTGATTCCGTGTCTCCCTCTCTCCGCCCCTCCCCTGCTTGACTCTCTCTCTCTCTGAAAACTAAATAAACATTAAAAAATTAAAAAATAGGGGCGCCTGGGTGGCGCAGTCGGTTAAGCGTCCGACTTCAGCCAGGTCACGATCTCGCGGTCCGTGAGTTCGAGCCCCGCGTCAGGCTCTGGGCTGATGGCTCAGAGCCTGGAGCCTGTTTCCGATTCTGTGTCTCCCTCTCTCTCTGCCCCTCCCCCGTTCATGCTCTGTCTCTCTCTGTCCCAAAAATAAATAAAAAACGTTGAAAAAAATAAAAAAAAATTAAATATTAAAAATTAAAAAATAAAATAAATAGGGCTCCTATTCCAATATGACAAGAACAAGGTTGAGAAGATCTGTCAAACTTCATGTAACTTTGTGGCTTTGGTGTTGGGAATATGAAGGAATTCCCCTGTGATAGCTTCTGTCTTGTCTGAGTTTTTAGAAGACAAAACCCAGGTAGATCCCATGCTTTAGATGCTTCTTCTATTTCTCCTGACCAGCAGGGAGGTAGAGGCAATGTTTGCCATGGTCCCAGTGTTTGGTCACTAGCTTTGTGGGGTCAAAAGGCAGAGAATCGTGCACCCATTTTGCTGGTGCAGATCACAGCAGTTAAATTCTGGGGATCTCCTTATAGTGGCAGCTTTCTATCATGGTGTCCTGAAGTCAGCAGCTTCCTACTCAGAGAAGGGCAACAGTTCCTCTGGAGGCCCATCCCCACTTTGCTGGGGGGGGGGGGGTCGTCAAGGTTGCCTTTTACTAAGTTGAGGTTTTTTCCCCAGATCTCCCAATGAGATCACTGGGTCACTTGTTACCCTGGAATAAATTCTTCCTGGTTAAGTTACCTACGTGGCATGGGATTCCCTTCTGCGGCTGATATATTCAGAGTCCAAGATCAGTCATTTAAAAGTATAATAAACTCCCTCCGAATATGACAGGGTAGGTGTGGAGAGGAAGAAAATTTTCAGTACAAGAATGTAAAGGACGGGGCTTCTGGGTGGCTCAGTCAGTTAAGCATCCGATTTCAGCTCAGGTCATGATCTCATGGTACGTGGGTTCAAGCCCCGCATCAGGCTCTCTGCTGACAGCTCAGAGCCTGGACCCTGCTTCAGATTCTGTGTCTCCCTCTCTCTCTGTTTCCCCCTCCCCATTCATGCTCTGTCTCTCTTTCTCTCCCTCAAAAATAAATAAACATAAAACAATTTTTTTTAATGTAAAGGATGTGGTGGTTTGCAGATGGCAGCATCAAGAAAGGTTTACAGCCGGTCCCATAACAGAATTTCAAGAGAGTTATGTTGTTTAAAGATGCAGTAGGAAAGGCAATGGAGAAGAAGTGGAACATTGATCCTTCCTCCTGGCCTCGAGCTGCAGAAATTTGTGAGAGAAAACTATCTCCATTTGAAAGATATCAGAAGACACTTTCATAAGGCAAGAGGTCAAAGGGATTTCAGAAAGGGGACAAAAATATAGGAGAGTTTCCTGATCAAAAACCTTATAGCTTAAGAGGGCATAGTGAATGATTTTTAGAGGGAAGAAGAGGGGTAAAAGATTTAGTCAGAATAGAGGATACACAGAAATTTATGAAAGTGAGAGTCCAGGGGAGAATGGATGGTCTAGAAGCTTTGGACTTCTCTAGCTGATCAAGCCAGACCAAAGGTGAAGCATGAAGGAATTGGTTTTGATTAGTCTCTCAGATGAAGAAGGATAATCAAGTTCTTGGTCCTGCACTTTGTAATGCGGTGGCAGAAAGCGTGAGGCAGCCACGTTTGGTTTGCCAACTGAAACCTCCTAAAGGAATACATGTATTTTCAAGCCAACTCCTTCCCCGCTCATTGAAGGAAAACTTCATTTTCTTTAGTCCTGCTTACAGAATCAGCACAAGTAAACAATAAACAGAAGACATTTTTTGAGTGAGAACACCTTTTACACATCAAGAGATTCAACATTTTTCCCACTGGACTTGTAGAGACCAGAGACCTTGTTGTGTTCATGTACATGTTCCTTTCTTACCCTTAGCATCTTCTGCCACATCTGGCATAGAATCAATGCCCATTAGTTCTTTGTTGAATGAATGAACATACTAACAGACACCATGTCTTAGGAAAAAATTCAGATCGATTGGCATTAGAGAAATCTATACTTTAAATAGACCTTCCCCAGTTCCCAAGTCACTTTCTGCTCAAAAGTCAGAGAATTTAGGGTGCCTGGGTGGCTCAGTCGGTTGAGCATCCGACTTTGGCTCAGGTCATGATCTTGCAGTTTGTGAGTTCAAGCCCCACGTTGGGCTCTGTGCTGATGGCTCAGAGCCTGGAGCCTGCTTTGGATTCTGTCTCTCCTTCTCTCTGCCCCTCTCATGCTCATGCTCTGTCTCTCTCTGTTTCTCAATAATAAATAAACATTAAAAATGTTTTAAAAAGTTTTCATCATAAGAAAAAAATTATAAAAAAAAAAAATGTCAGAGAATTAGGTAATCAAATAGACATGGACCAGTGACTGGCAACCAGGAAGAAACGGAGCTGCACAGCCCTAAACTAGTGATCTATAATGCTGAGTCTAAATACCTAACTAATGTCTTACCAAGCTTTATATTCCAAGGAGAATTCACATGAGTGTCTGGCTTATAAGAAAGGATTCCATCTGGGGCACCTGGGTGACTCAGTTGCTTAAGCGTCCGACTTTGGCTTGGGTGATTATCTCAGGGCTCGTGGGTTCAAGCCCTGCCTTGGGCTCTGTGCTGACAGCTCAGAGCCGGGAGCCTGCTTCAGATTCTGTGTCTCCCCCTCTCTTTGCCCCTCCCCTGCTCGTGCTCTGTCTCTCTGTCTCTCAAAAATAAATAAACATTTAAAAGAAAAAAACATTAAAAAGAAAGAAAGGATTCCATCTAAAAAGACAGTGTCTTCAACAAATGATGTTGGAAAAACTGGACAGCTACACGCAAAAAAATGAAACTGGACCACTTTTTTACACCATATACAAAAATAAACTCAAAATAGATTAAGGACTAGATGTGAGACCTGAAACCATAAAAATCCTAGAGAGAGCACAGGTAGTCATTTCTCTGACATCAGCTGCAGCAACATTTTTCTAGATCTGTCTCCTGAGGTAAGGGAAATAAAAGCAAAAATGAACCATTGGAACTACATAAAAATAAAAACCTTCTGCACAGCAAAGGAAACAATCAATAAAACTAGAAGACAACCTACTAGATGGAAGAAGATATTTGCAAATGACATCCAATAAAGGGTTAGTATTGGGGCACCTGGATGGCTCAGTCAGTTAAGTGTCTGACTGTGGCTCAGGGCATGATCTCATGGTGTGTGAATTCTAGCCCTGTGATGGGCCCTGTGCTGACAGCTCGGAGCCTGGAGCCTGCTTTTTCAGATTTTGTGTCTCCCTCTCTCTCTGCCCATTCCCCCTCACATTCTCTCTCAAAAATAAATAAACATTAAAAAAATTTTAAAGGGTTAGTATCTAAGTTGTATAAAGAACTTGTACCACTCCACACTCTCAAAACAAATAATCCAATTTAAAAATGAACAGGAGAAACGAACAGACATTTCTTCAAAGAAGACATCCAGACGGCCAAAAGACACATTTTCTTGCATTACCAAGAAAATGCAAATCAGAATGACAATAAGATATCACCTTAGACCTGTCAGAATGACTAAAATCAGTAACACAAAAAATAATGGGTGTTGGTGAGGATGTGGAGGAAAAGGAACCCTCATGCTCTGTTAGTGGAAATGCAAACTGGTGCAGTCACTGTGTATGGAAGTTCCTCAAAAGGTTAAAAATAGAACCACTCTGTGATCTAGTAATTGCACTACTGGGTATTTACCCCCCAAAATACAAAAACACTAATTCAAAGGGATACATGCACACCTATGTTTATAACAACATTATTTTTTTAATTTTTTTTTTAATGTTTATTTATTTTTGAGACAGAGAGAGACAGAGCATGAACATGGGAGGGGCAGAGAGAGAGAGAGACACAGAATCCGAAGCAGGCTCCAGGCTCTGAGCTGTCAGCACAGAGCCCGACGTGGGGCTCAAACTCACGGACCGCGAGATCATGACCTGAGCCAAAGTCGGACGCTTAACCGACCGAGCCACCCAGGCGCCTCTATAACAACATTATTTACAATAGCCAAATTATATAAGCAGCCCAAGTGACCATCGATAGATGAATGGATAAAGAAGAGGTGATCCACACAATGGAATATTATTCAGCCATAAAAAGAATGAAATCTTGCCATTTGCAATGACATGGATGGAGCTAGAGTGTATTATGCTAAGTGAAATAAGTCAGTCAGAGAAAGACAAATGCTATATAATTTCACTCATTTGTGGAATTTACAAAACAAAACAAATGAGCACAGGAGGGAAAAAAAGGAGAGACAAACCGAGAAACACTCTTAACTATAGAGAATGAACAGATGGTTATCAGAGGGGAGGTGGGTGGGGGAATCAGTGAAATAGGTAATGAGGATTAAAGAGTGCACTTGTCATGACAGCACTGGGTGATGTATGGAATTGTAGAATCACAATATTGTACACCTGAAACTAATATAGCACTGTATGTTAACAATACTGGAGAAAGAAAGAAAGAAAGAAAGAAAGAAAGAAAGAAAGAAAGAGAAGGAAGGAAGGAAGGAAGGAAGGAAGGAAGGAAGGAAGGAAGAAAGGAAGGAAGGAAGGAAGGAAGGAAGGAAGGAAGGAAGGAAGGAAGAAAGAAAGAAAGAGAAGGAAGGAAGGAAGGAAGGAAGGAAGGAAGGAAGGAAGAACAAGAAAGAAAATATCTGAAATGTTCCAATACTTCCCCTTAGTATAAAATGGTGACAGAGGATATCATTGTTCATTGTGCCTTATTTAATTGCTGTCAACTAATGATTAATAACATTAATTATAGGTTATTAATAATAAATAACTAATGAAAGTACTTATGTTTTTGAAAATAATAAACATGCAGCCTAGAAAAACCCACAGAGAACGTGAACTGGAAATGCACCCACTTTACAACTACATTCCATGACATGACACAAAATCTCTGAGGACCTTGTGCTCTTACCCAATGAGAATTCAGAAAGGCAAGTAGACTGAACCAAGCTTAATGTTGAAAAAATTTTTTAATGTCCCTACGGGAACCTGTGTTCCCATGGTAACATGTGAAATTTAGTGAAATACTCTTATAAGTAGCTGCAAATTAAAAGATAGCATCCCATTGTCTTTAGTTAAATTGGTGTTTCTGTGAGTAAAGAAGGGCTGCGATTTTTATTCTGCCACCTTGCTGACATCTGTTTGTTTTTATGTTAAAATTACCTAGGAATTTCTGTTACAACAGCACATAGAGCAATCCTCTTATGCCCAACAGAGTTCCTCCAACTTAATCATAGAGCTGTTCAATGAGGGGATTCTAAGGTAACGTGTTACATGGGGCTTTACTTCATAAGATCACTAAGTTACTATTACCTAACTGCAAACCTCTTTAGGATATTTCCTAATAGACAAATTTAAACTTATTTAAATAAAGCTTTTCAGATGGAAGAAAAGTTTTAAGATATATGTAAGATGGGAAGTCTTCTTTATCCAGTGTACTTATTAAATACAGGTCTCTGGAAACAGACTTTCTGAATCTGAATTCTAGTTCTGATCCTTGATAGCTTTTTGACTTCAGATAAGTTACTTAACCTGTTTCTTAGTTTTCTCACTTATAAAATGTGGATAGTAAAACTCCATACCTTACAAAATTTAGGGGATATTAAGTGAATTTATATATTTTAAAGCTAGAATGTGCATAGCATATAACAGATGCTATGAATGAGTTATAACTATTATCAGAATCTCATTAAAGGAATTTTCATTCTTTTTTAGAAATACTTTTAGCTTTTGTTTTGAGACAAGCCAGTCAGTTCAGAGTCACACATGCTTTTACTACATAAACTTATAATTTATGAAATATTTGATAAATTTAGTGAACAAGTGAAGCATAATAAACAGTACTTAAGATAAAGAGTCAATTTAAAAAGATGAAAACCTTAATCATTTTGAGGTAGGAAATTATAATTATCATTGACATCTGACAAAATTCAGTTTGTTTAATAAATCAGCAGTGAAGACTATAGGTGGAAAACAAAGTTATCACTGATTTGGAAGCAGGAGTAAAGATCTGTAAGTCCCTGCTCCTGAAACTGTACCAACAGAGATTGAAAAAAAAAAAGAAAAAGAAAAAGAAAAAAGAGTATTCCTTTTTCATAAAAATATCTAAAATGTTTAATATTGACATTTAGGAATCCACAGACTTTATCTTGCTCTCCATTTAAAGTGGAAGATTTATTCCACATTGAAATAATTAAAATGACTTAACTTTTCCTCCATTTCAGTCTCTCATAAATATTCCTGATGCTGACTTGTATAGGTGACTGTTGGAGTTGAGAAATGTAGCTGATATTGTTGATCTCCTATGCAACCACTCGCTCTATACTCAACCATCTTTCTTCTTAATGGAACCCTATTGCTTTTCAGATGTCAGGCAGCCATGAACTTCAGAGGAAATTGGGCCCCTTTTCATATGAAGGGGTGAGCCTTGATTAATCTAAAGCAATCATGGAAATTCCAATCCCTCTTGCCAGCGGTTGGATTAATTATGGGCATGTGATATAATTCTGCCCAGTGAGATATTTAGAAGAAGCATTCTTAGTGGACTTCTGGGAAAAGTCTCCTCATCTTCAAAAGAGGCACAAAGAAGAGTTACTCTCTTCTCTGGCTCTCAATATAGTTGAATAAAGATGTAATTCTCACAGTCTGCCAATATCAATCCTAAGAAGAAAAGTCTGAGGGCATACAGGTCAAATACCTTTATGAAAATTCTAGAATTCATTTAACAAGTTGTAGTATCCCACACAAGCACAAAGTTGAGAACACATGCATTGAAATGGGCAAGAAGAGCAATTTCCCTTACTAATGTCAGCCTTTCTCAAAAGCAGGCACAACTCAGCACCGGGAAAGAAGGGTGCCCCCTCGCTTCTCCTCCCTCAGGGGAAAAGCAGCTCACATCCAACATTCTGGCTTTGTAATGGGTACCCAAGGACTCATTTCTGTCTTGCCTCATTTAGAGCACTGGGGTAAACAACATGATAGATGCCAGGCTGCTGAGAACGTATAAGAGCTGGGGGCAGCTTGCTGTGACCAGTACAGCTACACAATGGGGAAAGGACAGTCTCTTTAATAAATGGTGTTGGCAAAACCAAATATCCACAGCCCAGAGAATGAAACCGAATCCTCGTCTTACACTATACACAAAAATATACTCAAAATGGATTAAAGCCTTAAGCATAAGACTTAAGCCTGCAAAACTCCTGGAAGAAAACATAGGGGAACAGCTCTATAACATTGGTCTTGGCAGTGATTTCTTGGATATGAACAAAAGCGCAGGCAACAAAAAGCAAAGGTAGACAAGTGGGACTATATCAAACTGCACAGCAAAGGAAACAATCAACCAAGTGAAAGGCAACCTATCAAATGAAGAAAATAATGGCATCCCATCTATCTGATAAGGGGCTAATATCCAAAATATGTACGAAACTCATACAACTCAACAGCAAAAACAACAAAACAAACAACTTAGTTTTAAAAATAGGCAAGGGGCGCCTGGGTGGCGCAGTCGGTTGAGCGTCCGACTTCAGCCAGGTCACGATCTCGCAGTCCGTGAGTTCGAGCCCCGCGTCGGGCTCTGGGCTGATGGCTCAGAACCTGGAGCCTGTTTCCGATTCTGTGTCTCCCTCTCTCTCTGCCCCTCCCCCGTTCATGCTCTGTCTCTCTCTGTCCCAAAAATAAATAAACGTTAAAAAAAAATTTTGAAAAAAAAAAAAAAATAGGCAAAAAATTTTGCCTGAATAGATATTTTCAAAATATCTATCAATATTTTGAATAGGTACATCCTGAATAGATATTTTCCCAATATCTCTTTGATATTTTGAATGCATATTTTCCCAAAGAAGACATACAAATGGCCAACAAATATATGAAAAGATGAACAAGTTCATTAATCGTCAGGAAAATGCAAGTCAAAAGCACAATGAGGTGTTACTTTATATCTGTTAGGATGGCCATCATTCCCCTTCCAGAAAAAAAGCAAGAAAAATAAAGTAAGTGTTGGAAAGGATGTAGAGATATTGGGACCCTTTTTCACTGTTGACTGGAATGTAAAATGGTACAGCTGCTATGGAAAACAGTATAAAGGATAATCAAAAAATTAAAGACAGAACTACTGTTATGATACCACTTCTGAGTATTTATCCAAAAGAATTAAAATCAGAATCTTAAAGAGATATTTGCACTCTCATGCTCACTGCAGTATTATAGCTAATAGCCAAGAGATGGAAATAACCTGAATGTCTGCTGATGGATGACTACATAAACAAAATGTAGTTACAGTACAAATACAATGGAATATTATTCAGCCTAAAAAAGAATCATGTCATAAGCTACAACATGGTAAACTTTGAAGACATTATGCTAAGTGAAATAAGCCAGCCACAGAAGGACAAATACAGTATGATTCCACTTATATAAGGTATCTAAAGTAGTCAAACTCATAGAAACAGAAAAAAGAACGGTGGTTTCCAGGGGCAGGGGCAGAGGGTGGGAAGTTGTTATTCAATGGGTATAGAGTTTCAGTCACACAAAATGACAAAGTTCTAGAGATGTGCTATGCAATACTGTGCTTATAGTTAGCAATACTCTTCTGTACACTTAAAAACCTATTAAGAGGATAGATTTCATTATGTAATTTTGCTACAATAAAAAAAAAGACAAAGGTCCCTAAAAAAAGTGACACAAAAGCAGCACCCATAGTTGTTGCAATTCTGTCGTTAGCTTCTTGATATTTCTCTTGGCCAAAACCACCTGGTGGTTTCCAAGGTAGAAGCATTCAGCAAACAATGGCAAAGCAGAAGCGTCAGAAATGTATAAATGGTTTCCCTGACAAATATGACAGTGCCTTATTAGTTGATGGAGCCACTTTCTGTTTTGCTATATGGACATATACAGCAACTCAAATTGGAACAGAATAGATCCTGGCCCCTGTTGGCAGAGTCATCCAAAGGTATGGAGAGATCAGTAATCATCCCAGATGGTGTAATGTTGCATTGTTTGAAAACCAACTCAATTGATGCCAAGCAAAAGCACTATGTACCCATTAAATATAACATTACTGAACAAATAAAATACTTTTAAAACATTTTTTAACTTGAAAAGTAATGGCTTATTAAAAAACAAACAATGAACTTTGGGTTTTTCTTTTGTTTTGTTTTTATACTTGATATATATTAGTTCCAGGTGTACAACATAATGATTTGATACTTGCATACATTGTGAAATGATTACCACAATTAAGTCTAGTGAACATCTGTCACCATACATACTTACAAAAAGTTATTTTCTTGCAAGATTTATTCTGTTAGCAACTTTTGAATATGTAATATAGTATTATTAACTACAGTCACCGTGTTGTACAAAAACTCTGAACTTTGACTCAAAAGCTGGGTTTTATCAACTGACTCTTGTCAAGCGATTTAATCCCTCTGAATCTAGTTCCTTGAATCAGCCAACGTGTCCTCCAGCCTCAATGTTCAGAGTCTCTGGCTCTGCTCAGTTGGCCTCTCTATCTGGGATGCCCTTAACCTCACTCCACGGTATCTTACCCAGTCATTAAGATTTGTCACTGGGAGACTACCTCCTCCCCAGGGCAGAACTGGTTAACAATCTCAGATTTCATCCACATCCATAATTCCTTCTGAGGTGTTTGGTCAGATCTGTACGATTTCATTAAACTTGAGGGGAAAGTGTAAACTAGAATTCTCACAATTTGCCTTAGGAAAGGTCAGCCTATTCTGAAAATAGGCTAAGTGCCTTTTACATTTAACCCATGGAATCAGAGATGACTTATGTATTCAAATCACAGCTAAAATTAGGATCACTGCATGGCTCAGTTGATTAAGTGTCTGACTCTTGATTTCAGATCCAGTCATGATCTCATGGTTCGTGAGATTGAGCCCCACATTGGGCTCTATGCTGACAGCACGGAGCCTACTTGAAATTCTCTCTCTCCCTCTCTCTCTCTGCCCTTCCCCCTCTCATGCTTTCAGTCTCTCTGTCAAAATAAATAAATAAACAAGAAAAATAAAATAAAAATTAGGATCACAGAATTTACTATACTGAAATTTTTAAAAGAATTTTTACTCTCATTTCTTATTGGGGCCCAGGGCAGAGATCAAATCAAACACTGATGTGAAATGGAAGAGCTCCATTAATCAACGGTACAGGACAAGACATAGGCCTGGGCTTTCTTGATCTGAAACTAATCAAGTGAAATCAAGGGGCTTATTCAATGAAAGACCAGACATACTGGTTGGATGTGTTCACACCAGAGAAACTTTACTAGTTGTATTGGGTCTTATTTATGACATTCTCATTTAAGCTCCACAAGAGAAGTGTTTCCAGTCCCTTTTTTTTTTTTCCTGTTGTAGTCCTATCTCTTATGTGACCTGGTCCCTTATTGAATGTCCAATAAATACTGGTTCAATAAATAAATAGATAACTTGCAAATAAGGTTTGGATATTGGTGCTTTTGTTTATTTATTTATTTATTTATTTATCTATTTATTTATTTATTTAGGTCCTGATCGATGCTGACTGATAATCACAAGAGAGAGGAAACTGGCTGCCTGTTCTATGGAAAGCCAGGACCAAGGTCTCCAAGATTAAACTAACACTGTCTCAAGGCTGTCAGTGTCCCTGGGATGCATCTAGCATGTAGACCTTCTGTCTTTGACCAGAATGTCTTATAACAAAATTGTACCTTAATTAAATGCTAGGAAGATTTCCCATACAAATCTGGATTTGCAGAACCCCTTCTTGCTGTTGGAGTTGGGTCAGCTGGCTTCCTCTGGCTCAGTTCTCCTAATGCCAGGGGGCTTTATTTTTTCCCAAGGGCTGACATGGAGTGTTCAGGAGGCAAACAAACCTTTCCCCTCTGCTCAAGAACATCAAACTGGAGATGAACACTCTGTATGTGAGTTACAGGATTCCTTCAAGGCACATTTGCCATAGTCCAAATTCTTCCAGGAGTATGGATGGTCCAATGCATCCTTCTGTGCTCTTTCCTCACATTCACTGAACAACATGTGTCCTGCAGACATCTCAAACCAATTCAACTAGCTGGGATTGAAGGGGCACCTCTGTGTGCACTGACCTTGTAGAATGCACTGGCAGTAGCGATTTTCTGGCTGTGGCCATGATTAGATTACATGACTGTCAGGAAAAACTATCCTATGCAAAAACAATCAGCCAGTCCTGGGATTCCATCCCGGTCCATTATTTTCCAGCTGTGTGACCTGAAGCACTTAACTTGACCTTTCTGAGTCGGTTTCCACTTTGTGAAATCAAAAGAATGATACTTTACAGAGATGTCGGGAAGATTAAACCAAACACTACAGCCTCCAGCCCAGTGTCCGGCACACAGTAAGCGTACAACAGACGTTCGCACTCCTCCTGCTAAGGCTTCTTTTTTTAACCTTTTGACCCCTTTCACCCATGTCTCCTCTCTCTCCTCTTGCCTCTGGCAACCACCAATCTGTATAGAAACTTGGTTTGGGTTTTCGTTTTCTCTGATTCCACTTATAAGAGAAATCATACAGCATTTGTCTGTCTGAGTTACTTCACTTAGCATAATGCCCTCAAGGTCCATCTATGTTGATGCAAATGGAAAAATTTTATTCTTTTTTATGGCTGAGCAATATTCCATTGTGTATATTAATATGTATATACCACAAGTTCTTTATCCATTCAACCACTGAATGGACACTTTGGTTCAGTTTACATATTTATCTATTATAAATAATGTTGCAATGAACATGGAGGTGCATTTCTCTTTTTGATTTAGTGTTTTTGTTTTCTTTGGATAAATATCCAGAAGTAGAAATGCTCGATCATATGGTAGTTATTTTTTTAATTTCTTGAAGAAACTCCATACTGTTTTCAGATTTCCACCAACAGTGCATGAAGGTTCCTTTTCCTTTACATTCTTGCCAATACTGCTGTTTTTTGTTGTTTTGATAATAGCCTTTTTCAGTGATGTGAAATCATATACCATTGTGGTTTTGATTGGCATATCTCTGATGCTTAATGATGCTTCATGTATCTCTTGGTCATGTGAAGGTCTTCTTTGGAAAAATCTCTATTCAGATCCTCTGCCTATTTTTTATTGGATTTTTTGTTGTTGTTACTATTGAGTTATGTGAGTTCTTTCTATATTTTTTATATTAGCCCCTTATCAGATACATGATTTGCAAATATTTTCTCCCATTCAGTAAGTTACCTTTCCATTTTGTTAATGATTTCCTTTGCTGTGCAGAAGCTTTTTAGTTTGATGTAGTCCCATTTGTTTATTTTTGCTTTTGTTGCTTTTGCTTTTGATGCCACATTCAAAAAATCATTGCCAAAACTTATGTCAATGAGCTTACTGCCTGTTTTCTTCTAGAAGTTTCATGGTTCCAAGTCTTACATTCAAGTCTTTAATCCATTTTCAGTTCATTTCTGTGTATGATGTGAAAACATCGGCTCTTAATAAGTGTGTTTCTTTGACTAATTGCTTAATCTCTGAAGGCTTCGTCCCTCATATCCTTGAAAGGGGAATTATAGCTCTCAGATACATGTTAGGTCAAGATAAGAAATTTATGTACCAACCAGAATGCATGGGACATAAGAATTGTTAAACAAAATTGATTTATTTGCCTTTTTCCTTTAATTTATTGTTTTAATTACTGTCGCTATTTAACGCACTGTTATGAGTTTTTGAAAATATAAAGGCCATTCTTTTTTATGGTATTTTGCTGAGAGCAATGAAAAATTCTTCAAATTCTGTCCCAATTAAGTGAGTGTCAGTTGTGAGAAATTTTAATAATTAATTTACTTATTTTTTAAAGAAAAATCAAATATACTTTTCCAGGTAGAGATTCCTTCTTTGCTGCTTAATTTGTTAGCATTGTTTTTTAATCCTATGAATCCCTTATAGAATCCTTCTTTATAGGCATATCATTCTTAAGACAAATCCAAGATACCCAATGGCTTCTTCTGGCCAATACTTTAAGCATAGGATTCCAGAGTTATCATTACTCTCAAATGAACCTAAATTTATCTACATATGCATATGTCTAAGCCACCTACAAATTTATCTTTGCCAGTGGCAACCATAACAGAAGTCAGGATTACTGACGATTATTTTGTCTGTATGGCAGCTCATACTATGTAAGTGTGTACTTATAAAGTAATACATGGAAGCTTCAATGACAATGATGAATTCACAGCTGTGTTTCCCCTTGTACATAATTAGAGCCTCAAGAAATAATCTATTTTAACATGAACAAGATTCTCTTTGCAGGAAAAGACAGATGGAGCCAAGAAGGCAAATAAGAATAGTGTGATTTTGGCAATGATCATTTCAACATGCATTATAAAAAATTTATACCAATCTTGCCCACTTTGAGATGTAAAGTAAAAAGAGTCATGTATACCACATTGAAAAATTAGTCCTCCACATTTTCCACACCAAAAATCAGTTTTGCATTATATTTTAAAATTAAAAAAAAAAGTTGTTCAAGCCATTAATAAATAAAATGATAGTTGTCCTGAAAATCACTGCTGTCAGTTATGGTTTTGTCTACCCAGTGCTATTGCCTCTCCTGAGTAGAGGGAGTCCCTCCCTGCATAGGTGACAGTGTGCCTGAGATAAGCATTGCATCTTTACTTTTTGCTGCAGTGACTGGTTCAGGTGTGGTTGCTAACAAATTGAGCAAATCAGAGGCTATCTGTGGCCCTTTCCTAAAGTGGAATTAGCAAAGTAGGGCCTCCTTCCCTGGTTGGGACACAGGTGTGACCCCATAACTCCTGGCTGTCATATTCTCATCCAAGATATGGCATAAATGGAAGATAAAATCAGGAGAATCCTGGGGGTCAACTCCAATGTTCAAGTCCTGAGTTTCCCCAGTGTTGTCAGGTTCCAGGAGCTCCTTAAACTGCATGAACTATCCCAATGTTATTCTAATAAATCCCCCATTTTTTGCTAAAATTAATTTGAGTTGAATTTCAGTTATTACTGATGGGAGAGTATGCAAAAGATTCCACAGCTGTGCCTGGTTTTTGGTACCAGTTACCCTCAAATTAATGAGTTATTTTTTATTTATTCGTTTGAAAACTGAAGTGTAGTTGCTTTCTGTATTAGCCCACAGAAGAAAAGTATACCATGCTTTCTTTTGCCTGGCAAATGAAGAAAATTGGTTTGAAATACTTTTCCCATAGAGGAGACCATTTGAAATTTATCATGCCCTACACGAAATGAGACTAGAAATAACTCCAATTGATGTCATCTTCATGAAATTTTCATTTCTGCTCACATTTCTCTATTTAATGTGTCAAAAAAAGATAATGGCTGTAATCTTTCAAAATACAACAAAAAATAGTTGTATGTTTTTGTTTTAATATACAATCCCCTGCTATTTGCTAAAGTGAGTTGACCCTGGAGAGGATGCCTTGCTTGCTGAACTCAGTGATAAATGGGAGTACACAAAAGAGAAGAAGCTAGAGAGAGGGTAGGACAAGAGCCTATCTGGAATTAAGAGGTGGCTGTTAGCAGCAGCAAAGAGAGGCTTGAAGACAGCTGGATATAGACATGGTCGAGGTGGATTTTGGCTGAAGAAGAATTCCTAAAGAAGGAGTTTGAAAATGTTTAATGGGAATTTTGACCATGTATTGTCAAGTGGGCTATAATATTATATATTTTTTCCTCTGTCTATCAACAACATTCTCAGTAACCTGTAATCCTTGTTAAAACCTTCTGGGCTTGGGTTTGCTTTTTCAGGCTGTGACAAAGTGTCATTTCCTGATTTAATGTGGTCACAGGGGCAAAATATCTCTAGAGATTTCCCATGAGAACCTGGCCACATCTGTTTTCAGTTATAAATAATGACTTTTATTCATAAAGTATTATTGACTGCATAGGTATTATCATTAGACACTGGACACTTCCATCTTAATCTCCCAGTTTTGGAACTGTATGCATTGAGTACTGTTAATTTTTTTCAATTTTTTCAAAATTTTACTTTTTAAATTATTTTTAGAATTGGGATTATTATCTCAAGTGTTTATTGGAAACATTTTCTTATTTAATAAATTTGACATTACATTTTATAAATATAAGATGTACAGTGTATTGCTTTGAAATATTTAGATATTATGATTGCAATTGAGGTGATCTTCACCACATTATGTCATTACAGTAGAATATTATCTGTATTCATTATATTGTGCATTGGATATGCATGGCTTGTTTACAAGTATGTAAGTACTTGTTTACAAGTATGTATGGCTCCTTACAAGTTTCTATTTTAAACATCATCAATATCATCCCCCCCCCACCATTATCTCCTGGTAACCACTGTTTTACTCCTTGGTTTTTTATAGGCTTGACTTTTTTTTTCAATGTTTATTTATTTTTGAGAGAGGCAGAGACAGAGTGCAAGCAGAGGAGGGGAAGAGAGAGAGGGAGACTCAGAATCCGAAGCAGGCTCCAGGCTCTTAGCTGTCAGCACAGAGCCCAACTTGGGCCTTGAACCCACAAACCACTAGATCATGACCTGAGCCGAAGTCAGACACTTAGCCAACTGAGCCACCCAGGCACCCCAATAGGCCTGACTTTTTTTTAACAACCAAACATGCTGATTGAACAACAGAGATACCTAGGTTTGACTTTTTTAGATTCCATATATAAGTGATATCATACAATATTTGTCTTTCTCTGACTTATCTTGTTTAGCATAATGTGCTCAAGGAACATCCCTGTTGTCTCAAATAGCAAGATATCTTTCTTTTTCATGGCTGAATAATATTCCATTCCACCTTCTCCTTCTCCTCCTCTTCCTCCTCCTCCTCCTTCTCCTCCTCCTCATCCTCCTCCTCCTCCTCCTCCTCCTCCTCCTTCTGTTTTACTCACTTATCCATTGAGGGGCATTTGTATTGTTTCCATATCTTAGCTACTGTAAATAATACTGTGATAAACATGGGTGTGCATGTAACTCTGTGCAATAGTTTTTCATTTCTTTTGGGCACACATTCAGAAGTTGAATTACTGGATTGTATGGAAAATCTACTTTTAATTTTTTGGGGAGCAACCACTTTTTTTTCCATAGTGGTTGGACTAATTTACATTCCCACCAACAGTGCATGAGGGTTTCCTTTTAACCACATACTCACCAGCAGTTGTCTCTTATCTTCTTGATGAAAGCCATTCTAACAGGTATGAAATGATAATCTGATTGTAGTTTTTGTTTGCATCTCCCTAATGATTAGTGATGCTGAGCATCTTTTCATGTGCCTTGTTGCCATTTTAATGTCTTCTTTGGAAAATGTCTATTTAGTTCTTCTGCCCATTTTTTTGATCAGATTGTTTGGGGTTTTGTTATTAAGTTGTGTGAGTTTATATTTTGGGGATATTAACCCCTTATCCAATACATGATTTGCAAAACCATTTTCTATTCTCTAGGCTGCCATGTCATTGTTTTATTTGTTACTCTTGCTCTGAAGAAGGTTTTGAGTTTGATATAGTCCCCATTTGTTGATTTTTGCTTTTGTTTCCACTTTTGGCATCATGTTCAAAAAACCATTGCTGAGACCAATAACTATGAGCTTCTTCTGCATGTTTTCTTCCAGGACTGCCCTGGCTGCCCTTAAGATTCTTCATTATTGACTTCTGACAACTTCATTATAATGTGTCTAGGAGGGGGTATCTTTGCATTGAGATAATAAGCTGGTCTATTAATGTCCTGGATTTGTATATCTAGTTATTTTGCCAGGTTCATGAAGTTCTCAGCTGTTAGTTCTCTAAATACCTCCTTCTCCTTCTGGTATACACTTTATTCTTATGTTGGCTTTCCTAACGGAGATTAATAGCTCTCAAAGGGTTCTTCACTTCAAAAATATCTTAGATCCGGGGCACCTGGGTGGCTCAGTCGGTTCAGTGTCTGACTTCGGCTCAGGTCATGATCTCCGGATAGTGAGTTCGAGCGCTGCCTTGGGCTCTGTGCGGACAGCTCAGAGGCTGGAGCCTGCTTCAGATTCTGTGTCTCCCTCTCTCTCTGCCCCTTCCCCACTCATGGTCTGTCTCTCTCTCTCTCAAAAATAAATAAACATTAAAAAATTTTTTTTAATCTTAGAGCTCAGGGCACCTGGGTGGCTAAGTTGGTTAAGCATCTGACTTTGGCTCAGGTCATAAACTCATTGCTGGTGAGTTGAAGCCCTGCCTCAGGCTCTGTGCTGACAGCTCAGAGCCTGGAGCCAGCTTTGGATTCTGTGTCTCCCTCTCTCTCCCTCTCCCTCCCCGCCCCCGTCCCTCCCCCACTTACACACACTCTCTCTCTCTCAAAATGAATAAACCTAAAACAGTTTTAAAAAGATCTTAGCTCTCTCCCATTCCACCTGAATCATTTCTAGATTCTGCCTTTCAGAGTGCTTATTCTCACTTCCATCTGATCTATTCTTTTTCCAGTGCTTCCTAATGCATTCTTCATCTCATTTATTGAGTTCTTCAACTTCAGAATTTCTGCTTGGTTCTTTTTTGCAATGTTAATCTCTTTGGTAAATTATTCTTTCTGTTCATTCATTTTTCTCCTGAGTTCACTGAAATGCCTTTCTGATGTTTTTAAATGGTTTTGTAGTTTGTTGAATTTCTTCATAACAGATATTTTGAATTCTCTATCAGTTAGATTCCAATATTCCATAAGGTTGAATGTGGGTTGCTGGAGAATTGTCATTTTCTTTTTGTGACACCATATTACCATGATTTTTCGTGGTGCTTAACGAAATGTGCCTCTGATAGTTCATTTGAAATAATGAGAACCTTTCTTATTTGGGTAAAACTTTACTAAGTTTTAATTTGGGTAAAGCTTTGTCTGATTTTAACAGTTCAACAGTTTGGGAATTAGAGCCCTTTCTTTTGTTTTCCAGCAAGTGATGAGACAGCACAAATTTTCTATTTCTCTTACTGGAACTATCTGCTGGTTATATTGGGGAGTGCACATTTCCCAACTCCCACCTGCTCTGTCAGAGGGTTACCAGTGCTGCCATTGTTGTTTGTACCACTGGGGTCACAGGTGTAGTCACTGCCACTGTTACTCCAGTTCCACCACTGTCCCTCAGTTCGCCACCTCTATGAGGTCCAACCCACCCACTCTCAGGTGCACAGACATATGGATTCCTGCGGTGTCATAGCCTGCCCTGCTGAGGAACTTCTGTTGGGTTATGGATGTCCCACTGGCTGTAAACTGAAGGGGCAATATAAATGGAAAGACTCATGCTACCATGACATTGATGTTACTCCTAAGTACCATTGATTTATTTTTTAAGTTTATTTATTTATATACTTTGAGAGGGGGGAGGGGCAGAGAGAGGCGGGAGGGGGGGAGGGAGAGAGAGAGAGAGGGAGACACAGAATCCAAAGCTGGCTCCAGGCTCCGTGCTGTCAGCACAGAGCCTAATGTGGGGCTTGATGTCATGAACTGCAAGATCATGACCTGAGCCTAAACCAAAAGTTGGATGCTTAACCGATTGAGCCACCCAGGTGCCTGTAAATACCAGATTTTTGAAGAGAGGAAAATGAAGTGATTGTCCTTAGGTACTTTAAAGCTGAAAAACTAACATGCTGAAGACACCATTTACAATCCTTAAATAAGGAATAATCTATGAGGGATTTTATCTTGCAAACTTTATCAAATGCTGCATTTCTTATGGACACAAATTTAAATGGTGAAAATAATTTAATTACACACTGTTGTTAGAACAAGTCTGTGCCATTTATAAGATCACCACTATAAAAGTGTGGTTCTTTTTCCTTCTCTTTCCGAGGAACTTAGAACACATTTGATATATACATTTTTCTTAATTATCAGTACAAAATTTTCTCCAGTACAAAGTGGTTTTGTAAAGTTTCAAGGAATTAACTGTATGCCCTTATCCTAGAAATGAGTGGTTTAACCAATCAAGAACTTGAAAACTTCCATCAGAATCAGGATCTTGATCTGAGATGTTAAAAGAAAATCATTGGTCTTTGTTACAAACCCCTATTTCTTCCCTATTTTTCTCTGTTTTATTTCACAAGCTGGGGGAAACAAAGAACTGAACCAAAAAGATCCCAGAGGGTAGAATGACAACTTGATCACCATTGAATCTTCATGTATTAGGAATACTTCAAATACTACCTGAGTAAATAAACATGGTAGTAATTCAGTAATAGTGAATTTAGGAATTATCATCCATACTACTCAAACTAAGAGATGGACACATAGAGATGGAATGAGAGAGTCTCATAACTTATATTATAAAATGAGTTGTGGGAAGAAAGCTTTAGATATAGATTTCTCCTTGGAAATCCTGATCACCTTTGAGAAATTTGAAGTACTAGCATTTGTTTTTCTCTTTTCTCTTTTATTTGCCACAATAAAAATATATCATTATCTGTGTGGTAAATATACTAGGTTCTAAGTTACAATACATTTTTTGAAAACTAAGCTTTTCATATGCCATATTTATAGGGCATGTATATCTTTGGCTCAAATAATTCAATTCTGGAAGCAAGCTAGATTTCATGAAGTTTATTAAAATTATGTAAACAGGTAGAACCTCTTGAAATTCAACAGATAATGGTATTTCTACAAGTGCTCCATATTGCTTACAGGCTTGGTCTTCACTAGCCACTTGTTACAAATACCATGCTGTTATCATTGTAACTTTGGAGAAGGTCATATTGAATGGGAAACTGAATTGTGATGACCTAAAGAGATAATTTAATAATGACTGCAGTGATGCCTTCTGGGAAGACAATGTCAAAAATCTGGGGACTGTGCTAATTTTCCAGAAGGTCCATATGGTAAGTTTTTTAGGGCTTAATATTTTCAAGCTAAAACAGAATATATCTGAACACAGATTCCTTTCCTTCACTCCATTATTACCTATAACTTTCTTTTAAAGAATAATATTTCCAAGGCCGGAATGTGAACAATATATAAACTACCTTTCTAAACTTTCAATAATCTTTTTTGTTTGTTTAGTTTTGTTTTCTTTCAAATTTGGGGCCATATGTTTATGTTTGATTTTTATAGTCACTGGCCTAGAGAAAACCCATATTTTTCATTTATAGCAAAGGACTCCACTGAAACAATTATCTTACATAGTGGCACATGGGCACTGAGCACAGAGTGACTTTTCAATGTGTCTCTTTATTACCTAAGAAAATAAACATCCTTTAGTTTTTTCCCTTAATGTGGAGATCTGAATGTGAATATCATTCTAAGTTTGAAAATCAAGTCATGAAAATGTCCTTTGGAAATTTTATCTAAAGATCCTATTGTGATTCTTAACCAAGTTAAAATCTCTCAACTCAGACCTGTGTTCTTTCAGAGTTTAATATCTACTTTCTCTATGTCTAATTATCTACACTACTAAGAAAAATTTAGACAACTCTAGAGGAGTAATTATATCAGTTGGAAATTTCTCAACATGCTTCAATATTTCTGTGCATTGTAACAGGGCAAGGAATAGCCTTCTATCTTTGTTACTCATCCCCAGGAAAAACCACCCACGAGAAGGTTTGCCTATAAAAAAAAAAACCCAGATATACTAGATATGAATTTAATCATAGTTTGCTACTAACTACACAGTTGTTTGGGGATATGTTATATAACAACCTTCCTAGCCTGTTTCCCCATATATACAATAGAGATTATACTTACTTTGCAGGATTATGGAAAGGAATACTTACTTAAAATTTCTTGAGCCAAATAATGAACCCAAGCAAAGAGCAAAAGTGCACTTCATTTATAGCTACTGAAAAGTCATTATTTACTGATGTTTCATTTTGTAATTATATAATTAAGCGCAGTAACAAATTTTGTGATGAAAGAAAAGTAAATGAACATGTTCCACTCCAGACAACATCAACTGGCAAAGGCTACCATAGACATTTCTCTAAAATTTGCAAATAAATCAGACCTCAGCCAATGTTCATTACCTTGTTTCCTTTTTCAAAAGTGTGTTACCTTAAAACACAAATCAAGATAAGTTATCAATTTTTTAAAATCAAAACTCAATTCTTACAAAAGAAAAAAAATAGCTGTCTTTAACAGAGATCCTTTTAAAGGAAGTTAGGATCTAATTCAGGAAAACAGTCCTAAGAAGACAGGTAGGCAGCAGGCATAGCTAAACCACTGATTCAGACTGGTGTGGGATGGCAAACTACTCAGGAAAAAAGAAAGTGAAACAAAAAGTATAATTTACAGCATAGAAATAAAGGAAGACCTAGAAACATTTTTTAGTTAGAAAGTAGGCAGTTAGAAATTTCTCCACTGGGGCATTCTAAACCATCATGAGAGTTGTGGGTGAGATATAAGGCAAACAAAAATAGGACTTTTAAGCAAGAGGTAAAGTAGAAGAAAAGAGAATGTATTTGATCTTGCCAGGACTGGGCTGGTAATTAAGGGACTCGAACACTGACACACTGCCTAGGCCAGTTAACAATATTTACATGGTTATTAACAATGAACATGCCATTTACAAATTATCCACTTTCCAGGTCAACCAAGTGGACAAAGCATGAAAGTCTCTACTAGAGTAGGAGAGCACAATCTAAATGGTAATAATTTTTAAGATGAAACAGTGAAATTCTAGCTGTTAGAAAGAGGCAGGTGGAAAGAGAAGAAGGGAGGGCAAACAGAAACAAGGACAGGTGCACTGCCTTTACATCCTTCCACAGAGCAAGAGAGTTAAGACACAGACCACAATAGATGGAACAATAAGAAGTATGTGATTTCAAGTTAACAAAAGTAACCAATCTAGGAGCTAAAAATAAGTGAACCCTGAAACACTGAGCATAAGAGGAAAGTGAAGATGTCATGTAAGTGATCTACAGCTTTATTTTTTTTTACTGTGGAGGAATCAATAGACAGGTTCAAAAAATAGAGGTATTTTTAGTTCAGGAAGAAATCACTAGAAACTTAAAAGAGTAGAGGCTGTTTTTGTTTTTGTTTTAATGTTGACTGCAGGGTTGGGAATGGAGATGAGGAGTGGCCAGGAAACTAATTTATGACCATAAGGTTTCTGAATTATTTGATTTTCACAGAACATACGTCTTTATTTATTTTTTTTTAATTTTTTTTTCCACGTTTTTATTTATTTTTGGGACAGAGAGAGACAGAGCATGAATGGGGGAGGGGCAGAGAGAGAGGGAGACACAGAATCGGAAACAGGCTCCAGGCTCCGAGCCATCAGCCCAGAGCCTGACGTGGGGCTCGAACTCCCGGACCGCGAGATCGTGACCTGGCTGAAGTCGGACGCTTAACCGACTGCACCACCCAGGCGCCCCTATACGTCTTTATTTTTAAAAATTCGAAGAATATGGAATTAAAATCATAGTTGCATTTCCAACTTAAAAAAAAAAACCTCTTCTGACGTAAAGGTAAGTTTTTAAGCTATAATTTTTATCAGAGATGGATTCTTCATTGATTGGCTTCAAAAGGTTTCTCATTGGCTAGAACTTAATTTATTCTTAAATGTTACAGGGAATACAGCTCTAGACTGGCTTTGTAAAGAAAGAAGGGATAACAATACTAATCACAGTCCTTTCAAGGGCATCAGCCACTTCAGAGTGAGGCTTTGGGCCAATTTACTCTCACTTAAGCCTTAAAAAGTAACAATGCCAGAGAATTTGAGTAGTACATAAAAGACAAAATTGGGGGGAATCTGTGTGGCTCAGTCCGTTAAGCATCTGACCTTGGCTCAGGTCATGATTTCACGGCTCATGTGTTCGAGCCCCACGTAGAGCTCTGTCCTGACAGCTCAGAGCCTGGATGGAGCCTGCTTCAGATTCTGTATCTCCCTCTCTCTCTGCTCCTCCCCAGCTTGCACTCTATCTCTCCCACTGTCAAAAATAAGTAAACACTAAAAAAAAATTTTTAGAGACAAACAAAATTGAGATGAATTAATATCTACAAATTCTAGTCAACAACTCTGAAGTTGTCTCCCCACTGTTTTTGTTTTTTCTTTCTCTTTTCTTTTCTTTTTTATTTTTCTTTCTTTCTTTTTTTTTTTTTTTTTTAAGTAGGCTCCACACCCAGAGCAGAATCCAATGCAGGGCTTGAACTCATGACCCTGAAATCAAGACCTCAGCTCAATACCTGAGTTGAGATCGAGTCAGACGCTTAACTGACTGAGCCACACAGGAACCCCTCCTTAACTGTTTTTTGAGGTTGTTGTTTTTTTTTTTTTTTAACAATTTTCTTTCATGAGAAATGTTCAGCTTCTGAGAAATGGGTGCTCAGGTCCAAAATATTTTTGTGACAGATTAGAAAGGAAAAAGATAAAGTAAATCCACATGTAGGAATATGGCTTTGAATGAAGTTTGATCCCAAACAAAACCACTATATCTAACATATAGTGCTACCATAAAATACTATTAAGTAGAAAAACCTTATCCTTATGTACTACATAATGCATACAATCTAACACTGTGAAGGTAATATTAAGGTTTGGAAAATCTGAAATTTTCCCATTAAATGTATTTTTTAATGTTTTAACTAAAAAGAGATTTTGGTTTCCTATAGTGGCATATCAAAATCTCTCTCTCTCTTATTCAGAATCTGCTAGACATGCAAATACAAACTTCTCAGTGCAAAATTTTCAAAGCTGAGTTTCTGTGTCCTTACTGTGGCAAACACTTTGTTTAGAAGAGTAGTAAGAAAGGCACCAGGCTAGAAATCAGAAGGGTTCTTCACTCCTGCCAATCACAAGTTGTGTGAATTTACCTGTATCACTTAATCTTTCTAACCTGTAGTTCCAACTCCTGAAAATAAGCTTAACATCTTTTTTTTTTCTACTTCCTGAAATTCTTTTCTGGATGAAACAATGTTTGCCTAAGTACTCTGAAAATAAAATGCCGTATAAACAGTGTAAGTGTTGTTATGATTTCTGAGAGCTTGCTTAGCTTATGTATGCTTTTTCCCCATCAAATGAGGAACAGGCTATTTAAAAGAGAATATAAAGTATGAAGAAATAATTACCTAGAGGTCTTTGCCAACCATTGATTAAAACAGGCATTTGAGAAATCCATTACAAAAAGTTCAGCACTTGTAAATCCTAGGTTATCTTCACTGTAATATTAAAGCATCAAGTTTTCATCACACAAAAAGAAAACAAAAAACCAGTGTGTATTCCTAGAGGCTATGCTATTCATATCCTCTCCTGACAGGTGTGAAGGAACAAAGTCCTGTGAAAATCAGGCTATCAGAGAAGTAGTGATAGATGAGACATTGACTCACTCCAACTTTCTCTATACGTGGGCAGTCAAAATCTGACCATGGAAATTGTTTCTTGTACATTAGATTCTGTGCTAGGATATGTAAATTTTAACATAAACAAGGCTTAAATCAGAATGCTGTAGCCTAGGCTAGTGGAATGGGCAATCTACTTAGAAACTAGTTAAGTTGTAACTCCATTTCTTTTCTTTGCATAAAAATTTAAACATGCAAATATAACTTATGAACATTGAAATTTATTCACTGTTTTCACTGACCTATGAACAAAGATCTTTAATTCTGATGACTCCTTCTAAATATATATGCTCTTTTGTCAAGTATTTTGGTTTTAAATTTTGTTTTAATTTATAAAATATAATTGCTATTGTCTTACACAGTCAATGCTTATTTAGCATTATTGATATTTTCTTTTATTATCATTCCTTCTTGCTACTCAGAACTTTCACCTGAGGTCATTTTCCTTCTGCCTGAAGTAAACATACAGAACTTTTTGTATGAGGCAAACTCTCGGCATTTGGTTTTTGTTTTTTGGTTACCTTACTTTTGAAATGTATTTTCACTGGGAATGGAATTCTAGATGATTGTTTTATTTCCTCACTCATTGTAATGACCACTGCAGTCTTCTGTTCCTGTTGTTGCCAATGGGAAGCCAGTTCTAACTCTAATTGTAGCTATAGTACTTTAAAGGCAGTAATCTGGTGTGTGTGTGTGTGTGTGTGTGTGTGTGTGTGTGTGTGTGTGTGTGTGTTTTCTCTCTCTCTCTGGTTGCTTTTAAACTTTTCTTTAGTTTTTGGCATTCTTCAGATTCACCATAATGTATCTGGGTGTGGATTTTCTGGATTTCTCTCATATTTACCTTGCTTGGGGTAACTAGGCTTTTTTTTAAATCTATGGTGTGATACCTTTCATGGACTCTGAAGAATTCTCATCCATTATCTTTTCAAACGATGCATCTTCCCTCCTCTCCCTCTCTTCTCCTTCTGAAACACTAACTAAATGTATGTTGGACAAGTCTACTCCACCCGCCATTCCCCTCTTCCCACAATGTGCTCCCCCTTTTGTGTGGGCGCCCCTCCCCTCTTTTCACCCTCCATACCTTTTAAGCTCCTGTTCACACTTTCCATTCCATTGCCTCTTTGTGCTGCAGTCTGGATAACTCCTGCAGGTCTCTTTCCAGTCCTGTAATTTCTACCTTCAAATGGGTCTCATATGCTATTTAATATGTCTTCTTTTCTAGAAGTTCATTTTTGAAATTACCTTTTGCTTTTTATTCATATTTTGATTCCCTTCTTTCATTTCTTCAAATATATCAAATACGATTCCAGTACCTGAAGTCTTGGCCAATTTTATTCTTCAGTCTTTTTTTTTTTCTGTAATTTTTTTTCCCTATAACCTTACAGTTTTTAAAACTCTTTACTGTCTCTGAGAATCTGTTGGGACCTGATTTAAAGTTGGAATTTCTTCAGAGAGGATATATATTTGTTTCTTCCAGGTGACTACAGGCTCTACCAACCACAAACTCTAGTCTTAAGGCATTCTTAATGGTTTTTTTTCCACTCAAATAGTGAGAATTGAGGGCTGAAAACCCGACTGAGAATGAGTTATAATTATGCATTCTCAGAGAAAATTTTTCCCCACTTATCTTAGTATTCAGTTTCAAGACAGATAATTTTGCTTTCAGTTACCTGGAGTTTGGGGTTAGCAGATTTATTTCTAGTTCACTTTTATACTCGGCATGTAGCCACCTGAAGTCCTATATTTGTACAAGGGAGTCTTGAATATTGATCCTCCATACTGGGTGGGCTTACGTCTTCACTTCATTTCTTTCATGACCACCAGGCCAGGCCAGGCTAAGTTAAACTCCATTTCACTCAGGTTCAGAAAATTCCCCCAGGTAAAAGCCAGCTTTACAACTATGTTCACTTTTCTAGGTTTTCACCTTCTTGAATACACATTACACAAAAATGGTACATGGAACTCCTATATATAAAATAGATGATACAGATTCATCTCTAATAACAATATTTCATTGCTTCAATAATGTTGATATTGTGGTGATAAATTTCTAATATATACAAATATTGACTCATTACATTGTACACCTGAAACTAATATAATGTTATGTCAATCATATGTCATTGAGAAAAAGATTTGTCTTATTTTGTTTTCTGTACTATTTCCAGGATCCAGAAAAATTCTTGTTACATGATGAACTCTCAATATATACTTGATAAATAATGAATTAATTAATAATGAGCCAACTCTGCTGCATGGCTATTGCCAACTTAATGTCTTTCTTCCTTAATATCTGAGTCTTCATTTGTAGGGGGAGTCTGGGGACAGAAATATGCCCAGTAATAGTACTCAGCTCCCCAGTCATCTTTGTATCAAGTGAAAGTCTGTTGAGAGTTTAGCTAAGCTACTTCATGGTATTCCTGCCTTGGCATCCATGTTGTTTGGTTAAGCAGGCTGCAGGGCCCTTACACTGACACTAGTCCTCTTATGCAAGAGCACGGCTTAGATAGCAGCAAACAGTGTCACAGGCAAATGCTACTTCCTGATGCAACTTCCCAATGGCTTGTGATCATTCTCCCTGACCTTCCAGTGCCTGTTTGCCTTATGCTCCCTTTGAATAAGACATAAGATCCCTTATGGGTCTTATCAAAACCCCACTCTTCTGGTCTGAATTGACCAATCTGGCCCTGGCCTGGGAACCCTTAAGCACTTCAAGCACAGACCCTTTCAATAAAGGCAGTGACCCAGGTTTTGTCTCTCATCTGTACTCTGCTGTGATCTCCTGTGTGGTTCCTGGAGGTATGCTAGGTACTTCTTCCAGGCCCTGTAAGTAATAAACTTCTCTATTTCAATTTCTCTTATGATGTGTTATTGAAACATGATTTGCCATCTGGCACCCTGTGCTCCACTTAACAAATGTTAATTAACAAAGTCATAACAAAACCAAGTAACACTGTTATGGAAAGAGTTATAAATGGAAGTTACACAGTGGTGCTTCCAGGAAAACTTTTTTAAAGACATCAACTCATCAGTATATGTTTTGCCATTTGCTCTTCTCCTGCAGGCAAGGCCTGGAGATGGACCAGCCAGCCATTTGTGTTTATAAGGCAATAAACATAATAACAGAACACTTGGCATTAAGAATATTGGCATAAAAACATGGAGAGAGTTTGGGTCTCTGATACTATTGTTTAGCCACCAAATCAACCCTGAACTACCCATCTTAGGACCTCTTGTTTTGTGAAACAAGATCTAACACTTAAAGAAGGATAAGACATGGGGCGCCTGGGTGGCTCAGTTGGTTAAGCGGCCGACTTCAGCTCAGGTCATGATCTCACGGTCCGTGAGTTGGAGCCCCGCGTTGGGCTCTGTGCTGACAGCTCAGAGCCTGGAGCCTGTTTCAGATTCTGTGTCTCTCTCTCTCTCTCTCTGACCCTCCCCCGTTCATGCTCTGTCTCTCTCTGTCTCAAAAATAAATAAACGTTAAAAAAAATTTTTTTTTAAAAAAAGAAGGATAAGACACTCTAAACAGAAACTTTCACTTAGAATCAAAAGACCTAAATTATTACACCCATAACAACAGAAAGGTAATTTAAAACATAGTGAGAGAAACACCAAATAAATCTTAGGATTGTATTTATATTTCATTTCTACCATATAGTGACTAAAGTGCATATTATATAGAAATTAAATTTATGTAGAAATTCAGGCAATTAAGTCTTCTTAGACTTTTGTATAAAATTGTTTTCATAAAATTGTATCATTTTCTTAAATAGATGATCTACACAGATGGTCAAAACTCAAGAGGTATAGAAGACCTCACAGTGAAAAGAAATTCCTCCTGCCTCCCATGTCCCTCTCCAAATCAGTCATTGTTACCAGTCTCCTAAGCATCCTTCTCCAGAGGTAATCCTTGAATTTACAAACATGTATATGAAAGAGTTTCAAGAAGAGAACAGTAAAAAGTTCCAGTGCTACCGAGAGAGTGAATAACTTAATGATGGCAAAGTGCTCATTAGCTTTGGAGATATGAAAGCCACTGGTGACCCTGACAAGAGGCGCTTCAAGAGAGTGTTGAAGGCAGACAGCAGATCAGAGAGTGTTGGAAAAAGGACACAGCAGGTTTTCTAAACTGCTTGGATCAAGTAATTAATTGAAAACTTACATTTACTAAATATATTTCAATTATATTTTTAATAGCAACATGTCATTATGAAATTGAGTAATTAGTCATTCATTTTCAGAAAGTTCCTCAAGCTTTTCCACACAGGGCAAATCAAGAAATTACTCTTAGGATGTCAATGGGCTTGTGAGAAAAATAATTAACATTCAAGGTATGAAAAAATTAAAACAGACATTTCTTTTTTAACCAGTAATAATTAATATATTCATAAGTATATTAAGAGACTATTAAGTAGTAATACTCACTAGGCCTTCTTCATCGGACTTTTTTGTTTCTTATTCCATACGTTCTTTTATTATCCATTTCACTTCTGTGGTTTCAACCACCTATTCTCCTCTGAAACTATTGAAGCTACACCTCCAATCTGTCTTCCTCCTATGAAACAGGCCTACATTAACAATTGTTTGGTAGGGGAGTGCCTGGGTGTCTCTGTTGGTTGATTTTGGCTCAGGTCATAATCTCACGCTTCGTGAGTTTGAGCCCCAAGCTGGGCTTTGCACTGACAGCATGGAGCCTGCTTGATATTTCTCTCTCCCTCTCTCTCTGTGCCTCTCCCCACTCACACTCTAAGTAAATAAACATTAAAAAAAAGAGAGAGAGAGAGAGAATTGTTTGGTAGACAATTCTATTTTGTCCCATATTTATATGCCTATATATTCAATATGTTTACAACTGAACTTGTTTCCCCATTTAACCTGGTGTCTCATCTCTATTCCATAGCTTCATGAGTTATACCACCATCCATCCAGTTGCCCAAGTCAGAAACCTGGAAGCTAGCTTTGACTCTTCCCTTTCCTTTGCCCCACTTACCCGAAAGCAATTACCAAAATGTGTTAACTCTATTTCCCTAGTATCTTCCAAATAAGTCTTGTGTAAATATAGAGGACACTATCTTCATTGATAACTAGACTAAGGCCTTCATTTCTGAACTGGATAACTAAAATCACTTCCATTATTGGACTTCTAAAATCATTCTTTGGGGCCCTGGGTGGGGTGTAAGTGACCAACTCTTGATTTCAGCTCAGGTCATGATCTCATCATTAGTGAGATCGAGTCCCATGTCAGGCTCTACACTGACAAGGTGGAGCCCGCTTGGGATTCTTTCCCTCTCTCTCTCTTTGCCCCTCCCCTACTCATGTGCTCTCTCTCTCTCTCTCTGTCTGTCTCTCAAAATAAATTACTAAACATTTTTTGAAAAATACAATAAAATCATTCTTAATACTGACACCTGAATTATTTTTCTAGGACAAATCTAATCATGTACTTTCTCTAAAAACTTCATTACTGCCAGGTTAAAACCCACATGGCATGGCTGACCAGCCCCTCCACTATCCAGCTCTTCCACAGGAGTTTATCTGCCACTGTTTCAAATTTGGACACACACCCACCGTCTCGTTCCTCGTCACTTTTTCATCTGCCTAGCATGCCACCTTCTACTCTTACTTACTGCCCTGCTGATTAGATATTTTAAATGTAATCCCTGGAAGTACCAATACTTTTCTCAGGGCAAATGTATGGGTTTGACAGCATAAAGTACATGGAAAGAGCTCTGTAAATATGAAAACACTGAAAATATGTTCGATCATTTTTACTGAGTTTTGATGAGAGTATTAAATCAGAATTGCCCATAGTCAAACACTGCCAATAGGTTCCTTTAAAAACAGTTTCCTCTTTGGGCTATAGGTCCTGTTTTTCATAGCATGACTACAGTAAACAACCAACAGTTCAAATTACCTTATCTCATGAAGGCAAGAGTCCACGTTAACCTCAGATACATGACACTGGTTGAACCCTAACCTCGGTAAAGGTCTGATCTCAGTTCCAGGATGCTGGTAGTGGAAAGCTTTTCCAAAACTAAGTGGAGTACAAAAGGATTCTGTGGCAATTCAGCCATGAAAATATTTTTAAGAGCTTCAGGGAATCCTAATGCTTTCTCAACAAAATCTTTATAGATCTGTCAGCATTTCAGACTTATAAAGCGTTCCTCTCTGTTTTGGGGGAGTGGTGGGGTTGGGGGGGATATTAAAAGTACAAAAGGTGTGTATCCATTTGCCTTCACCCTTTGTATCATTAATCCCCCCTACCGCAGATTGCATTTATACGCTGTCTCCTAATTCTGTTTAGAGGTCTGCAAGATGATTATATGGAACAGAAGAGCCAAGCAGATTTGAGCCATTGCCATTCAAGGTTTATTCAGAAAAGACCAGATGAAGCAGTTGAAACATTTGCAGAAGTGGATTCCTTGTTGTCTTAAGATATGAAATAATCCAATTGGCTGTATTTATTCCTTAATACAAAATAGGATTTCTTTAAAATTATTTTGTGGTTATTTCAGAATCTAAATATATTTTAGTCTATTTATATATGTTGATCAAAGGAAGAATTAAATTATAATTATAGAAATATAACCTGTATATAATTATAGAAATATGACCTTTGATATTTGTATCAAAAGTATAAAAAGCAAATTCAGCCATGATACCTCTGGATTCATTTTAAGTACAAAATGAAAATAAATGTAGGCTGCTCTAAAAGATAAAGCCATATCATTGCAGCATAAAATTCTAGAATTTGCCTCTTCTTTGATGCTTGTTGTTCTTCCCCAAAGGAATGTGTTTTATTTATTCCATAACTCAGGATCTTAAACGAATCTAGTTTTGAATGTGAGAAATCACTGGTTTTAATAAAATGCTTTGTGGACATAACCTTAACTAAGCATATCCAGGCTGCTCAACAAGAATCGAAGCCCAGTGGACAAAAAGGTGAAATTACATCTGGTGTGACAAATTTTGGGGTAATAATGTGTAATTATTAATTAAATATACTGGCATTAAAAATGAGAACTCATTGTTCCATAGGCCTTGGTTTCATCCTGGAAGTGATCTAGTGACATTTATTGGGGTCACCTACAAAAAAAAGTTATGTTGTCTCATTGGAATTAAATAAAATTTTAAAATATCTACTTAAAACATGTATTAACTTAAACAGATTTGAACACATTAACTGGTATCACTGTTTTTTCACCTTGACATTTTAACAAACCATTTTACTTAAACATGCATTTTTTGTATCCTGCCTTAATGGTTACCAAGTAAACTTTTCAAGGCATCCAACAGAGTTGCCCAGAATATATGTTTTCACGTCCATCTAAGTTGTAGAAAGCCATTTGGAGTTGGTATGTTTTGCCATCACTGGAAATTCTATCTCAAGCTATTCTTGTCTTTTACATAACATCAAGACTTTAAAGAAACTGGTTCTGTAAGTTTTTATTCATAATTTCCACAAGGTTACTATGTTCAGTGACATGAAACATACATGGAGGGACATACGTGTGACACCATATGCAGAAATAATTGCTGTTTCTATCAATATTTATGCTTCTATTTTTACTGGTTTGACGAGATAGTGTCTGAGAATTGAGCCGTGGTTGAGATTATTTCATAATAGTGTATTTTTCTTTGATAGTTCTTCATTTTTTCAAGTAAAAGAATTGAATCAGTGCCTATAATGAGAAACTTCACAAATACTTGAATATAGTACAAGTATTTTCTGAATAATGATGCTGCCAAAACATTTACATCTGAACATATAAGTAATTTACTATATAATAAAAATTGTTACAGATATGGATTCCCTGACAGTATATAAATTTATATTTTTACATCTGGTCAAAGAAGTGTTAGATAATTAAATGGACTATTTTTTTTCCTACCAAACTGAATTCTAAACAGACTTCAAATCCAGTTCTAGTCTGCTTTCCTTCTAAACATTCCCCATTCCAATCCATAGTGATCTCTCCCTTCTGAGAATTTCTACACTATTTGCTGTCTATATTAGTGAATTATAATTTAGTTATACTCTTCTATATTTGTTTCCAAATCTTCATGTTAGTTTAATTTCTCCACTTTGCTGATATTAGACTATCATATACTTCTATTTTATGCTCTACGCTACTTACCATATTGTTTTCTATAGTATAATTACTCAGTAAGTGCTCATTGATTGTGAAGTATAGTCAGTTTTACAAATAAGTGTCTTCTAATTGGCCTGTGTACCATCTTCAAATGACTGTACAGATTAATCAAGGCCATCTAGATCTATTTTATAGAAAACCAGAAAAGACTAGAATGAAATCAATAGAATACTTGCTCAGACATGAATAAGCTTTTGTATTTCTAGGGCCGTAAGAGTGGCAGAGTAAAGTACCAAAGAGTATCTAATATCTAGCATTGAATGAAAAATAATAGCAATCTCTCTTGTTCCAATTGAAAAGAAGGACTTTTTTTGAAATACATCGGGTGAAGTGAAATTTATTGTGTCATTCGTCTCTCAATTTTTTTCTGGAGCATAATGACTCTTGAATATTTTTCTCCCTATATTTTAATTGTTGACACAATAGTGGATCATTGCAAAAAAAAAATGTTAGATGGCAACAATGGTTTAACAGTTCTTTTGCATCAATACAAGACTAGAAATTACTGTCATTTAAGTAAGGTCCACGAAGTGTTCAAATCACAGTGGACGATCCATATGCCAAGGACTCCCAGAAATACTTCAGACTATTTCAAGATGGCTGATAATTTCCATATTTTTTCCCTTCTCTGAGAGGGTTAGACCACAAAGTCTGGGCAGGCTTTTCAGTGACATCACAACAAGCCCTGCTTTAACCAAAAAGAAAGATAACTTCTTACTGGCCCATACTATACACTACCTCTTACCAGTATGAAATTCAACATTCAGTAGATTGGGTAAATGCCTATTTAGAATTATTGAATATAATACGGTTTGCTGCTGCCATGTACTTTGATAAAATGGGTTTATAGGTTAATTTCCCTCTTAGGAATTACACAAAATTTGCATCCACACACAAACTTAGGAAACATCATTCTTTAATATTTTTGTTTGTTAGTTTTGTCATTTTCTGCAGCCTTCGATAATAATAACAGGAAAGTAAACATGTGTTTTTTTCCAGTTGAATTTAAGAATACATTGGATTTCAGCTCTTCATGTTTATACAGGTACACTTGTGTGTGTTTATAATTATTCTCTCATTCAGAAAATATGGTAATAATCTTTTATAATTTCAAAGGGAATTTTTTTACTTGACTTGCAATGTATTTCACATTTTGATCCCTGAAAAAAGGTAAAATGCCATGGGATGAATCCAATTCAATATCCCTAAGTAAGCTTTGCATTCACCCCTAAATATCCGCTCAAATCTTCATCTTTGTTTATGTCAATATCAAGCTGTATCACATTAACAATTTCACTAATAAATATAGAATCCTTCCTCTAATGTAGCATGTAATGAAAACTCCATTATCACTGAAACAACCTAATTGCTACAATTATGCTATAAGCTCATATGGGGAACATATTAATATTTATTTTTATAATTCTTACATGCATTTAACTTTAATGCTGATAGCATGTTATGGTTGTATATGGCAGCACAAATTCGTTTTATCATTATATCTTTGGTAAAATGCCAAAATCTAATATATCAGCAATGCTTCCTAAATTATTAGCCTACAACTATATCTTTTGTAAATAAATGTTATGGAGTTTTACTGTTGGTTTGCTTATTTTTGCCTTTAATCACAGGACTTCAGGAAAAAAGAGAACAGGGCTGTTTTACCTACAGCAGCTTAAATTTTACCCCCATACTTCAAAACAGATAACTAGGTCTCTATTGTGATTTTATCCTCTCCATCCAAAATCCTTTTCTTTTCATCACCCTAGATAAAAATCTTCTGGGGAGCCTGGCTGGCTCAGTCAGGTAAGTGTCCGACTCCAGCTCAGGTCATGATCTCACAGTTTGTGAGTTTGAGCCCCGTGTCAGGCTCTGTGCTAACAGCTCGGAGCCTGGAGCCTGCTTCGGATTCTTTGTCTCCCTCTCTCTCTGCCCCTCCCTGCTCACGCTGTCTCTCTCTCTCTTTCTCTCTCTCAAAAATAAATAAACATTAAAAAAAATCTTTTGCATAGTGTAGGAAACAATAAACAAAAATAAAAGGCTGTCTATGAATGGGAGAAGGTATTTGCAAATGACACATCCAATAAAGGTTTAGTATCCAAAATATATAACAACTCAACACCCCCCCAAAATAAAGAATCCAATTAAAAATTGGGCAGAAGACACGAACAGAAGTTTTTCCAAAGAAGACATCCATATGGCCAACAGACACATGAAAAGATACTCAACATCACTCTTCAGCAGGAAAATGCAAATGAAAACCACAATAACTCTTCACACCTGTCAGAATGGCTAAAATAAAAAACACAAGAAACAAGTGTTGGAGAGGATTTGGAGAAATAGAAACCCTCGCACAATGTTGGTGGAAGTACAAACTGGTGCCGCCACCGTGGAAAACAGTATGGAGGTTCCTCAAAAAGTTAAAAACGGAATACTCTACAATCCAGTAACTACAGTACTGGATATTTACCCCAAAAATACAAAAGCACTAATTCAAAGGGATACATGCACCCCTGTGTTTACAGCAGCATTATTTACAATAGCCAAATCACAGAAGCAACCTAAATGTCCACTGATTGATGAATGGATAAAGACGAGGTGGTATACATACAGAATGAAATATTATCCAGCCACCAAAAAGAATGAAATCTTGCCATCTGCAACATGGACAGAGCTAGAGCGTGTAATGATAAGGGAAACAAGCCAGTCAGAGAATGACAAATACCTTATAATTTTTTACTCATATGTGAAATTTAAGAAACAAAACAAATGAGCAAAGGGGGTGGGGGGGAAGGAGAGAGAGAGGCAAACCAAGAAACAGACTCTTAGCTATAGAAAACAAACTGATGGTTACCAGAGGGTAGGTGGGTGAGGAGATGGGTGAAATAGGTGATGGGTATTAAAGACTACATTTATCATGATGAGCACTGAGCAATATACAGAATTGTTGAATCACTGTATTGTACTTCTAAAACTAATACAACACTGTATATTAACTATATTGGACTTAAAATAAAAAAACTAAAAAAATTTTTAGTTAAAAAAAAAGATGTTACTACTTGGGGAAATTGGATGTGGGAGTAGAGAGATATGGAACTATCTGTATTTCCCACTCATTTTTTCTGTAAGCTTAAAACCACTGAAAGAAATAAAGCCCATTAAAAAAAATAACTATACACTCTGTGGTAAGGGCTTGAGAATACAAATTATTGCACACATTTTATGAAAACATTTTTTAAAGCCAAGTTTAAGCATTTTAATTACACTTCTTAATTACTTCCTCTTATGAGTTATGATTTAGTGTCATAATGCTCACAATATCATTAAAGATTTCCAATCCCTGAATACTGCCCTGCAGTGTACACGTATTTATGAATGCAAATACGAGACATTTTCACTGGTTTGTTAAACATTCTCCTTTACATTTTGCTTTTGTCACAATCAGAGTCAGTACCAAGTTGATTCATATGATTAAAGTTTGTCCATATAGAGAATGGCCAAATCTAGCAGTATAAAATAATGGAAAGAATTGGTCTGTGGAATCAGATACAGATTCAAATTCAAGTCTCACCATTTAATAGTGGTGCAAATTTGGGAAAATTACCTAGCATCTCTGACTTCTGGTTTATTCACCTGTGAAATGTTCACCATGGGATTGCTATGAGTATTCAGACAGATTATATATATATAACATATAGTACTTATATACAAATATATAGTACTTATATATAATATAAAGTACTTATAATATATATGGAAGTACTGTACTTAGCACATGGTGGGAATGCAGTAATTACTGCCCTTCTCATTCACCATGGAGTGTGCTGAGTAAATGGTGTGGCTCCACATCTGGTTAAGCCTGGTTACAAACCTTGTATCTAAATCAGACAGTACACACAACTTACTGTTTTGACTGACAGATTCAATCCAAATACCTCTTTGCCTTTTGAGAAAAAAAGTTAAGGAATAGAAGAGACTGAGGGTTAGTACCTCCATTTGTAATCTGATATTATGGGTTGAACTGTGCCCTAGGCCCAGTGTTCATATTTTGAAGTCCTAACCCTCAGTACTTCAGAATGTAAACTTATTTGGAGATAGATTAGAGAGGTAATTAAATTAAAATGAAGTCTTAGGGTGAGTCCTAATCCAACATGACTGGTGTCATAAAAGGAAGACATCGGCACATATAGAGGGAAGACAATGTGAAGATACAGGGAGAAGATGGCCATCTGCAAGCCAAGGAGAAAGGCCTCAGAAGAAACCACCTCTGTAGACAGAGTGATCTCAGACTTCCAGCCTGCAGACAGTGAGAAAATACATTTTTGTTGTTCAAGGCCCACAGTCTGTGCTACTTTGTTAAGACAGCCCTAGCAAGTGAATACACTCAGTAAAGACCTTTTTGCCTTTTGGAGGTGGATCCAATTTTTATGCCTTCCGGTAAGCAATTTTCATAGTTTTTATTTCATTAAGTTCAGATTTTCAAAGTAGTGTTATTCTTACCCTTAAGTTATAAAAAGACTTGAAATTATACTTCTTCATATTGAGAAAAGTATGTATCTAAAGAAACTTTTTATTCTTATTTAAGGACTCCAACTGGCAACATAATTCAGATGCAATCAGTAAGTTCTTGGAGAGCATAGATGTGGGTGGTGGTGTCTGAAGGGAGGCTTTTCAATGCTGAGTTGGAACTAAAAATAGAATTCTTGCATTTTTATTGTGAAATAGGAGACAGCATATTAATAGAATAATATTAAAATAATTTGGGGAGTTATAACTTTGGGGGGGGTTCTATGAGTAGCATAAAAGTATTAATTTATTACCATGTGGTAAATTTTCCAAATATATAAAATTATGTTCACCACCAAAGCTACAACTGGCAGATCTATTTCTAGATGCGTATTTTTTTGTTGTTGCTTTTCTTTTCAGAATATTGTTTAGTCAAAGTTTATACTCATTCTGTCTCCAGACAAACCAAAGCCAAATAAATGCAACCAAGTAAAATGTAACACTGTTCAACAATTTAGTGATAGGTATGGCAGTCAGTTTCCATGATCATGTTTCATGCTCTACTTCTCTTTCATGCTGATTTCTTTAAAAAATGAGTTTATGAAGTTCTCCAAACGTATAGCTCTAGATAAATGGTTCTACTCAAAAGTCATGATTGTATAACAATGGATTGTAACTGGTATGCCCCAAGTCAGTTGCATCTGAACTGCTATAACTCACCATTATGGCACCACAACTAATACCTGTGGTTCCCTCTGTAAGGCAATGAAAATGCCTAAGTCTAACAACCACGTATTATTCAGCTATGCTAATGCCGCTGGCTAGGGGAGGCCTCCTCCATCTACATCCGCTCCTCCAGCTCTCACATGAAGTCGAAGTTTATCTCTATGTACAGGGACTCCAGGCAACATTTAGAACTGGAATGAGGAGCCAAGCTAACAACAAGGGAATTGAGAGAATACTGTGATAATGAACAGTGAGAACCTCAGCCTCCTTGCTCAGACCTGCTCCCAGAACAGCTGTGACTATGTGCAGGAGCCTGGTTCTATTTTGGAGAAACTGAACCTCAGAGATGAGCCAGTCCCCCAAGGTTGGCAAGCTTCTTGACAACCCTGCAATGAAGGCTGCTAATCAACAAACCCCACCTCCATTGACAGATCTTCCAAAGACTTCACTCTTAAATATGAATGGACAGCCAAGGAACCACCAAACAAACACTTGAGGAAAGACTTTAGCTTAAGGGAGAAAGGCCAAAACAAAGAGGGATAAAAAAACAGACCTGAAGGAAATAAGAGCAATGAATAAGGAAATAACAACAATGAATACAGAAGAACATTTCAAGAAGAGAGAAGCCTATTATCATATCATTGGAGAAATGAGAAGGTATCATTCCCACCAAACTAGAACAGGGATGGATGGAAAAGAAACAGGTAAGACAGAGCAATCATTTTGTAAAATATGATAAACAAAACAAATATTTCAATAGAAAGATTAAAATGTAAGATCTCCTTCTCAAACATTAATTTTTTTTATTTTAAAAGTTCATAAATGTATAAAGGCTTGGTGGAGCATTAAGAAAACAACAACAGGGACACCTGGGTAGCTCAGCAGTTGGGCATCTGACTTTGGCTCAGATCATGATCTCGGGGTTCATGAGTATGAGCCCCACATCAGGCTCCCTGCTGTCAGTGAAGAGCCTTCTTCAGATCCTCTGCCCCCCTCTCTCTCTCTGCCCCTCCCCCACTTTCATGCACACTCTCTCTCTCTCTCTCTCTCTCAAAAATAAGTAAATATTTTTAAAACCAAAATGTATAGAAAATTGATCAAATGAATAATAGGCACTATTACCTCAGGGGTAAGAATATTCTAAGAGAATGAAAGTGTGATCACAGTACAGTGTTAAGTTATTAATGAGCAATGGCTGCAGTCATAAAAACGTAAACATTATAATTAAAAATACAACATAATTATTCAGGGAAACAAGGGAGAAGGAAATGAGGGTAAGATCCAGTAAAAGGTTCAATCCTCAATTACCAGAAAGGAAGTCAATGATTCAGAAATGTAAGAAATGTAAATATCTGAGGCAATTTCCATTCAGGAGTAGGGACTGGAAATTTTATTTTTAAGCTACATGTATACATTAATTTGATTAGTGTGAAAATCAATTCTATATTTTAAAAAATAAATTCTATAAACAACAATTCTATAAACAACATTTCATGTGGAATCAGTGTTAACAGAAAACAAAATTGCATTGTTTGAGGTAGTTAGAGCTTGAGAAGGTATGTCTCTGGAAAAAAATGATTGAAAAACAGAAATTACTTTCTACCATTGCTAAAACTATTATTACAGTGCCTCAGGCCTAGGCTTCCCACCCCACATACTTCCCAGTGACATTGGGCAAGTCGCTTTACCTCCAGGTACCTCAGTTTGCCTCTATGAAATGGGGGCAATGACAATGCTCATTTTACGGGATTGGCTTATGAATTCTTACATGGTGCTGGCACACAGTAAGCATCCAAAGAGAGTGACACAACAAATAGATCCCTGTGGATTACTAGGGCTGGATAACAGCAGCTGATGCTGAACTAACCAGGTCTAAGATTGGGATCCTGATTAGAGGCTGACAATGTATACGCCTCCACAGGGTCATGTGGAGACCTTGTCGGATTAAGAGAGAGGAATGTTGGAGTGAAGGCAACCTCTGTGTGAATGACAGTGCCTATGAAAACAGGCAACACCTGAAAAGAACAGGTGTTCCTGTTCTCAGTTACATCCCATTGTGGCCATGTAGAAATATAAGCCATCTCTACCAGACTAACCTATTTTTTAGATCACCTGATTTTCAAATCATATTTTTAAGTCATAAAAAATTTTAAAAACATTATGCAAGCCAACCAAAACCCATCTTCAACTGTGTGTAGCCCCCAGCTCTCCAGTTAGTAGTATTTGAGGATATATATCTCAAGCAGAGATTATCTCCACAATCTTGCTCTGTATGGCACATAGTAAAAACACCCCCCCCAGGTCATTCTTTATTACTGTCCACAAGAAGGGCTACAATATAGCCTCTTATTTATTGGTGCATGAAAATAGCTCTATTTGAAGCTGATGGTATTACAGAAGGGGACAGAGAGCAATTTAAAAAATTTTAAAGCACAAATATTCTTTAATATTCTAAGTACTACTGAATACCTTTTAATAACTGAAGAATTCATTGATAATTTTGCTCCTAGGTATACTCTTCCCCAGTAATTCTGAAATTTACTAAAAAGCAAGGCTTTAGCTTCTGAAATCATAGATAAGATTTGAAATCCTCTAGTAAGGTCATTTTAATATGCTTTTGAAATGTTGGTGGCTAGTTTTTGAAAATACTTAAAGTCACAGACAATATGTATAACATAGTAAATAAAGTAAAATATTGGAGAGGAAAATCATTTTCTTTAACATAGAAACTTAACAAACTTAACATAGAAAAAATAAGAAAATTGGACATCTATCTAAAAGCAATAAATTACCACTTCACTGTCCACCATCTTAAATAAAGACACTAAAATAATCAAAATGTATTTGAGCTAAATTATAAGGACTGCACTAAAGAAAACAGCTTTGTCTGTGACTAGAAAAAACATAAAAAGTTTCTTAACCTTCCAAGTAAACCCTGGGCATAATGTCAGTGCGGGCAAATATTGATTAGTGATAGTTAAGGATGAAATGAAAGTGAATACCCATTTCAAAAATTCTTAAATGTGTAAATTAGTATGCAAAGTACTGTAGAGACATCAAAAAATCGTGGAAATCTTAAAAGTGTGTAACCTAAAATCACAAGATAACCAAACATTAACTGTGAACTGTTCTCTAAAATTCTATGTGTAATCACTGAAACCTGTCTTGTAGCATTTTTAAAAAACGGTATCATCACTAAATATGACCACTTGTTTGTTTCTATTCTACCCCACGTATATTCCATTAACATTGACTTTTTAGGCTGGCAACCTACAGCCCGCAGACCAATTCTGGCCATGCCCATTTGCTTACTATTGGTTAATAGTCACTTTCTTTTCATACAACAACAGCAGAATGGAGTACTTGTGGCAAAGACCATATGACCCACAAGGCCTAAAATATTTACTATCTGATCCTTCACAGAAAAAAATGCCAATTCTCATTTTAAAACATATGTTAGAGCAAAATTTCTTATTCAGTTTGTCCCTCTCAATATGTATACTCGTAAAGAACAGAAACTCTTTTTTACATCTTTCATATTAATCCATAGTATTAATTACTGTAACAATAATCTTTTTATAACAAAATGATGAAATTTCTAGGTAAATGGGAAATGACTACTGTCATCTGTCTATGGCAAATATTATTAAAAATGTGCTCTATATCAAATATTATAATGATCTGGGGAAGTATGATCTGTATCAGTGGTTTCAGAGTTTTTCTACTGTAGACTTATTTTTTCTTAAGTAAAATATTACTATGGAATTCCAACTTACAGAATAGATTCTTATCTGTTACATAAAGTTTCCACCATAGCTTGGCAGGGGAAAAAAAAAAAAACCAAAAACCTCCAGGGAGTCCTTGAGTGTTAGAGAACATAGTTTGCAATGGTCTAGAAGAATTGCTGGGTTATTATGGGCATATACAATTGGATCATAACTAGAGAAAAATAATCAATGATTTTTATTTCCTTCATTTCCCTATAACAAGACTTTATAGCAGAGACTGTCATATAGAGATACAGTATATTCTAAAGGACATTGTCATAGAACTCAATGCATCCCCCACTAACTAGGACATTACTATGAAGGCTACTTAGACCAAAACCATTTCTGTCTACATCAGACCTACTAATATGTCCCAACATTTTGCAACTTAACCAGACTATACTTATTGATGGTAGTATACTCTAGTCATCACTGGAGAAGATACCCATATTTGGTTTAATGTCTGAAGTGAACTTAGTGAGCTAAAATGTCACAGAAATGCTCAGGATTTGAAGAGTAGTAAAATACTTACTGATTATTATAAAAGCAATCTTCCTATAAGCTGACTCCTCAGAGTAACCACAAAAATAATAACTTTTTTTTTAAAAAGCTTATTTGTTTATTTTTGAGAGAGAGAGAGAGAAAGTATACACAAGCTGCAGTGGGGAGCAGAGAGAGAGGAAGACAGAAAGAATCCAAAGTAGTGCAAAGCCTGATGTGGGGCTCTACCTACGAACCCTAAGATCATGACCTGAGCCTAAATCAAGAGTCAGAAGTTTAATTGACTGAGCCACCCAGGAACCCACAAAAATAATTATTTAGGAAAATTCTTTTTATAATTCTTTACTTACATTAAAATTGTATTTTTCCTGTGCCTCAAGTTATACTTAGTGCTAACCTAAATGCACCAAGTGCTATGTGATTAGGATGCATGTGTCTGTCCCGCTTTTTTCCTGAAATATTTAAATGAAAGGGTAAAATTTAAAAGAAGGTCTCAATTTGTAAGGGGAAAATAAATTTTTGTGTTAAATAGAACATAAGCATGCTTTAATTGTCTAAAGTCATTGGCCCACATCTGCTGGATTTTTCAACACAAGTCCCAGCCACAGATCCTGTTTCCTACACCCAGCTGAGGTTTCTGGACATTGTCTTGACATGCTCTGACTGTAGGATGTATGATGTCCTCTGGAGCCAGACTTAGAATTGAATCCAGGCTCTGTCATGTAGAAGCTATGGGACCTTATGCTTCATGATCTTTATATTGCTCATGATCAAGCTGGAGTTTATAAGAGAACCTTTGTCATAATGTGAGAGGATTTCATGGTACAATCTATATAAAGCACTTAGCACAAGGCCTGGTAAGGTGAACAAAAAGATGGAGGTGAACATCTTTTCCTGGATTCCTCTGTCCAACTTGCACTGTGAATGTCAGGCCTAGCCATCCTTTAGGGCTCTGGCTCTGTCCTCCAAGTTGGCCTGACAACCTGGATCCTGGCCACTCACATCCCAAAGCAAAGCTGCTAATCACACGAAGCCAGAAAAAGGTCAAGTTCTGTTGTGGAGACAAAAGCGACCTAGAAGAACAAATAAATACTTGAGAGTGTTTACATGGCATTCTGGGACTTCTGTGAGGTAGAATCCCGAGTAAGAAAGAGACGCTTTATCAGAGTGGTGGCACCCTGGAGGGCAATAGGCAGAGTCCACATTGTTGGATAAAGCAAAACGGCACAAGGAGGAGAAAAACTGCAGACGATTTTAGGAGATAAAATGGGGTGTTAAGCCTTTAGTTATGCCCAAAGTGAAAGGCAGACACTCATCTCTGCCCTTCTGAATTAAGTTGCTTCCACAGGACAGGGGAAAATGCCTTCTTCACATACATTATAACTCTTAAAACTATTTGCTCTAACATGCAATACATATTTGCTATTTAATCAGTACTTGAGAGTGGGAGTCAGAATGTTCCCTTCCTTCCCTCTTGCCTCCTCACTTCCTGAACTTATTACAGTAGTAAACACTCAAAATAAAAGATACTTATCAAGTCGAACATGGAGTTCTTTAAATTCCGACGCGAATTATGTCCTGCTGTGGATTTTGTACATAGGTGATAATACCTATTAATCCGGAAATAAAATACCAGCAGAGTCTTTCATGGATGGGTATAAAATCTGAAATGTGAAGGAGGAAGGAATATATCGGGGAAGAGAATGTGTTATAACCAGACAAGTGCAAATCCAAATATCTTCTTGCCATAGAAGAGCAGGAACAGTCAGGCACATCTGGAAAGACATGTCTTTCCAGGGGTATATTTTTTTTGTTGAGGTATAATTGACATATAACGTTATATTAGTTCAGGTATACAACAGAATGACTTGACATACATATTACGAGATGAGTATCATGATAAGTCTAGTTAACATCTATCACCATGCATAGAAAATTTTCCTTGTGATGTTTCTAGGGTTGTTTTGATCCTTACACTGATCAAAATTCAACAGTACCCAGTGCCATCTAAACAGTGCTCATTCTTGGACCGATGAGGCTTATTTGTCATTCCAATGCTTGAGGAAGAGTGTAAAAATTCTACCTTACACATATAATGCAAGGTGGAAGACAAGAGGTGGCAGGGAACCCTTCCTTTCTCCTACAAATTAAATAATTTTTCTCAATACTTAAGACATGATATGTCAACTCCTTCAAAATGTTTTTTTAATCTTATTAATAACTGGGATTTATCTGTCTTTTTTAACCTCTCTCTAGATTAAGGGTTCTCAATTCTGGCTGCACATTAGCATCGCCAGGGGAGCTTTTAAAAACACCAACATCAAGGGGGACCTGGGTGGCTCAGTCAGTTAAGTGTTCATACTTGGCTCAGGTGATGATCTCAGGGTTCATGAATTTGAGCCCCACATTGGGCTCTCTGCTGTCAGCATGGAGCCCTCTTTGGATCCTCTGTCTCCATCCCTATGTCCGTCACTCACTCGTGCTCTCTTTCTCTCTCTCTCTAAATAAACATTAAAACAAAACAAAAACATCAAGGCCCAGGAAATGGTCTAAGGATAAGGCCTAAATTTGCAAAAAGCTCCATAAATTATTCTAATGTGCAGCTAAGGGTTGAGGACTTCGTCTCCAGCCAGTCTCATTCACACCCAAAGCTTTAATTACTTTTGTATTAACTCCAAAACTGAAGAAGCTCCCAGTCAATGATAATTTGGCATCCCTTGCTCTGCCAGACCACAAGGTCTGTGAGGATGGGAACCATGTTGGATTCCTGCTGGCCTGCTTTACCCCAACATCAACCCAATGCCTGAAACATAGAAGATGCATATTTATTTATTTATTTATTTATTTATTTATTTATTTATTTTGGTTAATTTATTTAACTTCTTGGCCATATTATAGGATCAAGAGAGTTAATGGTTTCTAAAAAAAAAAAAAAAAAAAAAAAAAAACACTCACCTTTAGTCATACCAACATCCTTCATTGACAACTAAGTGAAACAACCAGAAGGATCCAGGGCACAAATGCATCTAAAGCTAGTTTGAATCTGGGCCAGCATAAGCTTTTTTTTTTCCTTCTTCTACACATTCAAAATTGAGCGAATAATGGAATTTCTCTAGTTGTATCTGAAGTTTTGAAGGTAAATCATCCATTTTACAAAATTGCTTTGAGCTACTTAGGAAAGGAGTGCTGTGTCATATTAATTACAAACTTCATTGAACCTACCTCAAGATTATCTGCAAACAAAATGAGTTGCTCTCACTAGATTTTTAAGAGAAGTTGTTTCTGAAAAATCAAAGTTTAACCTATTTAGTTTTCAAAACTACCCGCTCAAGGAATACATAACTCTTACATCTTTTATTATGAAACATTGCCTTATCACTTTACCATGTGTGGCATTCTTTACTAAAATTTTCACCTGCTCACAAAATCTTCAACTGAAGTTAAAGCCACTTGCAGGATGTGCCCAAAAAGGGCAAACAATGACAGAGTAATCTGGACATTTTAATCTTCTGTCACCTGCAGAGAAGGGGAGCCGGCCTCATCATAGCCACATCCTCCTGAGAAAACATTTTAAGCACTTACAATATCATAATAAGGCCACTGGCTCCACACAGGGGGAAAAGGCACAAGTGTAGATAATTACTATGGAATGCAGTGGGTAATTGCAGGACTCCTGTACTTTAACCAGAATAGAACTCCTAATTATGTCAAAAGCCCAACTTTATACAATCAGAAACAGTTACCAAAGAAATGCCACAAAGTGGTAAAACTTTAGACTGTTGAAATGCAAAAGAGATACAAAGAATTTTTGTAACAGGGATAAATAGCCTTGAGAATCTGGAAACTCTTCTGTTGCTTCATTGTGTCTATTTCTCAAGATGTCAGCACCACTGACTTCAAGTAAATTTCTCTAATGCATTGTACATTACCTTGTTTGAAGAACACACCTAAAATCACAGCCACTTTTATTTCTTCATTTCTAAAAGTGCCCAAAGTGACATTAGTGGCTAAAATTCTATCTTTTGTTTGATTCATGCTTTTTTTTTTCTCTGACTCTATGTTGTGCTCTTAAATAAATAAATAAATAAATAAATAAATAAATAAATAAATAAATAAATAAATGAAGTTGAAAGGAAGAGGGAGGGGAAGGGAAGGGAGGGAAAGGAAGCCAAAATTCTTCAGGTAGCTAAACAGTCATTCATTTTTAGATGGATCCAATGATGTATATGAAAATGCAAGCTTCCTTAGCTAAATCTTGTTATTATCACACCTAATAGGAACATCCCTGGTATAATTGTTCATTGGCTTAGATCAGCAAAATATTTGAAGCTGATCAAATGGGGCATATTAGTATCATTTCTTGAACACGTATGATATGCCAAGCACTGTGTGGCATCCTTCACACATACTATTTATAATCAAAGCCACAAATGTGTAATCAGATACCATTTCTCTAAATTTCAGAGTAGGTAACTAAAACTCGGAAGTAAACAGCTTCTCAAAGAGTGGTTGACATAGCAGCAGCAATGGCATTTTTTAGGAGATAGAAATGTGGAATTCTGAGCCCTACAAACAGACCTACTGAATCAGAATCTGCATTTTAATTAAGTCCCCAGGTAATGCGTATACACTTGAAATTTTGAGAAGATTGTTCTATCTCAAACACCTGGAAAATGACTGAGGCAAATCCCTAACCCAGGTATGTCTGTCTCCAAAGCCTGTCCTTTATGCCACTCTCCATGCTCTTACTGGAAGCTTTTTCTTAGAACAATGCTATAGGTACCTGGTAAATTTCCATCCATTCCAGGGGCTTTAGAGAACCAAGCCAACTTTCCATCTCTGCTGGCACTTACTCTCCACCATGATCTGCTTTGGAAGGGCACAGTTAGCTTTCATATATCCCATTTCCTGTTACCCAGGATCATCTGATGAGGAGACACGAGCATCCTTAGACCCCCACCAGCCTCAGAGAAACATGGTGGCTCACCATTTTTAGAATTTTAGTTTTGTTCTTTTCATTTTTGCTTTCCATTTCATCGTGATTCAGTGGGAACTGAATCACTGCACATGCACATGGCTGTAATTGCTTAGGAGATGTAAAGAGCTATAATTGCTCAAACTAAATGGTGAAAACAATTTTACAAGAAGAAACCTCTCTTTATTTGCATGAAAATTTTATTTCTCTATCTGATGGCCACAACTTTTTATATCTTGCAGTAACTGTCTTTGAATTTGATTACTTGTAAAATAGTAAAATTTGGAGAAATAAGAAGCTGAGCAGGCCTAATGGTCGATCAGATGAAGTTAGCTGTGTAAGAGTCATCCTTGATGTAATATTGGGAAGTGTTAATTCCCTGCTCTATCCTCTTCTCTAAAAATAGAATAATTCCTTAGCTAAAAGAGATGTGCTGGGGAATGCCCACCATAAAGAGATGAAATTAAATACAAATAAAGCATTTGGGCTGTTCTTTATTAAAACAAAATTAGCAAAAGTAGAAGGTAAAGCTACCTCATATGGGTGTTTGTAGCAAAGAAAATGTACTTCATAAGGAGGGAAAAGCCCTACATCAGAAAAATAACAAACATGTACTATGAAAATGAAAATTTCCTATACATTTATTAATATAATTTTAGGGCACAATTTGATGAAAACTCATAGAATAAATCAGAACAGATTAAAGGAAAACTTGTTTTTATCCAGTAAAGTGCAATATATAGGCTAATTACATAGGATCTAAGACCCAAAAAGAAAGAATTTGTGGTTCAGAGCCTGAGAATACTAAATATGCATCTGAACAGGACATGGAAATATAACTTAAGATCCTATACTTATCTGAAACAAAGTGGTTGGTTGATACAATGGCTATAACCTCAAGGCTAAACTATACCAACCATGGGGCTGCATGCATGGGACCTACAATCAATGCAAGGCTGAATCGTCTGGTAGGAAGCAACAATGTCAATGTTTCATAAGAATAGGATGATGAATGTGAAAACGTTTTAGGAACACCAATTTATTTTCACTTACGTTTTCCAATTGTTATGTGTGCACAGGGGTCATATATGACCAAAGTTGGGGGTGGAGGGAGGTTCTAAATAGGCCTAGATTCAGTACTTCCAATAAGGACAAAGTACAAATTCAAATAAATGAGGCACTGTGCTGTGGTTTAATTGGCATTTTTGTTTCTTTCTTAATCATACATAAAACAAGGATGCATGTTATAATTTATGGCATTTTAATTTTGAAACTTGTTAATAGGTGGTTCTGCCTCCTAGAATTGTGCTAAGGATAAAATCAATGGTGTAAAAGGCCAAGTGCAGTACCCAATACATGGAGTCCTAAACCAATATTAGTTATTATCAGTGATTTTCTATGGAAATTAATATAAATTAAAGGACAGCTTAACAAAGTTATGCTTCACTGTAGTCTTATAATTGATCTTATGATTCTTAGACCTCTTTGACTGATTGACTATTATGGTATTCTGTTTAAGTTTTTATTTAATTTCCAGTTAGCTAACATACAGTGTAATATTAGTTTCAGGTGTACAAGATACTGATTCAACACTTCAACACCTGCTGGTCTTAACAACAAGTGCACTCCTTAATCCTCATCACCTGTTTAATATATCCCCCACCCACTTCCCCTCTGGTAGCCATTAGCTTGTTCTCTGTAGTTAAGAGTCTGTTTCTTGGTTTGCTACTCTCTCCCTTTTCTTCCCCTTTGTTCATTTGTTTCTTAAATTCCACCTATGAGTGAAACCATATGGTATTTGTCTTTCTCTGACTTGTTTCACGTGGCATACTACTCTGTAGCTCCATTCATGTTGTCGCAAAGGGTGAGATTTCATTCTTTATTACAGCTGAGTAATATTTCATTATGGTACTTTAAAAATATGTTCACAAAGTCTTTGAAACTCCTTCCTTTTTTTAAAGTTTTTACTTAAATTCTAGTTAGTTAACATGTACTGTAATATAGGTTTCAGGAGAATTTAGTAATTCATCACTTACATATAACACCCAGTGCTTATTACAGTAAGTGCCCTCTTTAATCACCCATTTAGCCCAACCCTCCATCAACCATCAGATTGTTCACTATCATTAAGAGTCTCTTATGTTTTGCTTCCTTCTTTTTTCCCTTTACCCTATGTTCATCTGTTTTTTTTCTTAAATTCCACATATGAATTAAATCATATAATATTTGTTCTTCTCTATTTTCCTTGGCATAATACACCCTAGCTCCATCCACATTGTTGCAATTGGCAAGATTTCATTCTTTTTGATTGCCAAGTAATATTCCATTACACACACACATCCCCGTTTTTCATTCATTCATCAGTTGATGAGTACACTTTCTATAATTTGGCTATTGTTGATAATGCTGCTATAAACATCAGGGTGCATGTACCACTTCAAATCAGTATTTTTGTATCCTTTGAGTAAATACCTAGTAGTGCAATTACTGGGTCATAAGGTAATTCTATTTTTAACTTTTTGAGGAATCTTCATACTGTTTTTCCAGAGTGGCTGTACCAGTTTGCATTCCCACCCAGGGTATAAGAGGGTTCCCCTTTCTCCACATCCTCACCACATCTGTTGTTTCCTGTGTTGTTAATTTTAGCCATTCTGATGGGTGTGAGGTGGTATCTCACTGTGTTTTTGCTATATTTCTCCCTGATGATGAGTGATGTTGAACATCTCTTCATGTGTCTGTTAGCCATCTGGATGTCTTCTTTGGAGAAATGTCTGTTCAGGTCTTGTACCCATTTCTTAACTGGATTATTTGTGTTTTTGGTGTTGAGTTTAGTAAGTTCTTTATAGATTTTGGACACTAACCCTTTATCAGATATGGCATTTGTGAAAATCTTCTCCCATTCTGTAGGCTGCCTTTTAGTTTTGTTGATAGTTTCCCTCACTTTACAGAAGATTTTATCTTGATGAGGTCCCAATAGTTCATTTTTGCTTCTGTTTCCCTTGCCTTCAGTGACATGTCTAGTAAGAAGTTGCTACAGCCAAGGTTGAAGAGGTTGATTCCTGTGTTCTCCAGTAGGATTTTGATGGTTTCCTGTCTCATATTTAGGTCTTCAATCCATTTTGAATTTAGTTTTGTGTATGGTATAAGAAAGTGGTCAGTTTCATTCTTCTGCATGTTGCTGTTCAGTCTTGTTGAAGAGACTGTGTTTTTCCTACTGGATGTTCTTTCCTGCCTTGTCAAAAATTAGTTGCCCATTTGTTGTGTGCCCGTTTCTGGATTTCTGTTCTGTTCCGTTGATCAATATGTCTGTTTAAGCGCCAGTACCATACTGTCTTGATGACTACAGCTTTGTAATGTAGCTTGAAGTCTGGGATTGTGATGCCTCGAGCTTCGCCTTGCTTTTTGAAGACTGTTTTGGCTATTCATGGTCTTTTGCTGTTCCATACAAATTTGAGAATTGTTTTCTCCAGCTCTGTGAAAAATGCTGGTGTTATTTTGACAGGGATTGCACTGAAAGTATAGATTGCTTTGGTAATACCAACATTTTAACAATATTTGTTCTTCCAATCCATGAGCATGCAATGTTTTGCCATTTCTTTGTGTCCTCTTCAATTTCTTTCATAACTGTTCTTTAGTTTTCAGAGTATAGATCTTTTACGTCTTTCATTAGGTTTATTCCTAAGTATCTTATGGTATCTTACAACTTATTCCTAAGTTGTAAATGGGATCAATTCCTTGATTTCTCTTTCTGCTGCTTCATTACTGGTGTATTGAAATGCAACAGATTTCTCTATGTTGATATTTTATCTTGTGACTTTGCTGAATTTGTGTATCAGTTCTAGAAATTTTTGGGTGAGCCTTTTGGGTTTTCCACATAGAGTGTTATGTCATCTGAGAAGAGTGAAAATTTGACTTTTATCCACCAATTTGGATGCCTTTTATTTCTTTTTGTTTTCTGATTGCTGAGGCTAGGATTTCCAGTACTATAATAGTGATGGTTAAAATGGACATCCCTGTCTTGTGCCTGAACTTAAAGAAAAAGCTATGTTTTTTTCCCACTGAGGATGATATTAGCTGTGGGTCTTTCATATATGGCCTTTATGATGTTGAGGTATGTTCCATCTATAACTACTTTATTGATGGTTTTTATCAAGAATGCATGCTGTATTTTATCAAATGTTTTTTCTGAATCTATGGAGAGGATTGTATTGTTCTTATCCCTTCTTTCATTAATGTGGTGTATCACATGGATTTATTTGCAGATATTAAACCACTCTTGCAGCCCAGGAATAAATCCCACTTGAAAGTGGTGAATAGTTCTTTTAATGTACTGTTGGGTTCAATTATTAGTATCTTGTTGAGAATTTTTGCATCCATGCTCATCAGAGATATTGGCCTGTAACTCTCCTAGTGGGGACTTTTCTGGTATAGCAACCTGTTCTTAGAAGAGTTTTTAAATGCATAAATATATAGAATTGCAGAAGAACAAGTTATATTGAAAAATTCTTATTGGGGTGCATGGGTATCTCAGTCATTTGAGCATCTGACTCTTAATTTCGGCTCAGGTCATGATTCCAAGTAGTGGGATTAGGCCCCATGTCAGTCTCTGTGCTGAGCATGGAGTCTGCTTAAGATTCTCTCTCTCTCTCTCTCTCTCTCTCTCTCTCTCTCTTTCAATTCTCACTTTCTCTCTCTTTCTTCCTCCCATTGTCTCTCTCTCCCGGTTGGGCACACATACACTCTCTCTCTAAAAAACAGGAAGATAAATTAGGAAAGTAATGAAAGTGAAAAGAAAAAGCAGGAAAAATATTAGATCACAAATGTAGACTTAGAGAACTCAGCAACTCCATATAGCATAATAACATTTATATCATAGGAGTCCCAGGAGAAAAAGAGAGAGAGAAAGGAGAAGAAGGTTTGTTTGTGCAAACCATAGCAGGTAAAAGTATCTGGCATCATTAAATTGACATTTATGTTTCAAAGAGGTTTGTCACATTTTATAGATATATCGTATCCATAAAATGAATGTTACTAAATCTTTTATTCAAGAAAATATATTCTCCATCTGTGGGTCTAATTTTTGCACTTTGAATGGGAGGTGAAGTCTTTCACATTCTTTCCGGCAAAGACGTTATGAAATACTTTCTCTTCCATAGCTAATATTTTAGAAAACATTTACTCTAAGATCTGCATTTCAGAAAGTAACAAATACCATTAATCCTTTTCAGAACTCAAACTTCTCTCCAAAACATTCACTTAGCAACCTTATTGATCTCACAACCTTGGATTTGAACATTTCTCAGTTTTCACGCCTTTCAAGTGAATGCTGACAACGGGCGAGAAGCTACTGTGGACCCTCTAATCACTCTTCTCACCCTTCTAGCCAAGGCAGGCAGGAGGCCCCCCTGGTGGGTAACTGCCTTCCATGTCTCACGGCCACAACATATTTAAGCCAAGAAAACATTTACAAAGGTGACAGCGATAGCGATAAAACCAGTGATAACCAAAGTACTCACTGCCACTGTTGAAATCTGTCACAGCTCAATCTGAAAAAATACTCCATCCATGAGTACTAAACAAAAGGGTCTAGGCTGGAAGACATCATCTCCCAACACTTTTGTCAGGCAGATTTGTCACTCACATTTGTATCCTCTCTTTGCTGACTGTCACCTAACCAGAGGTGAGAGCTTCAGTCAAAATCTACAATCCTTGAAGCCAAATCAGCACCCAACTGGCTTCCTGGAATCTGAATGACAGTTTGAGGGCTTAGTCAACTATAAAGTGACAGTAGAGAAAGTATGTATTAGAATATTTCATAACTGGACCGCTAAAGGGACCTGGGAGCAGCTAGATCACATATTAGAAACCTGTGGTCTAGAGAGATCTAGTGACTCACCCAATGTCATAACGTGCCTAGTGGCAACTTACCTTAAGGTTGTACCTCTGGTTCCTGATCCAGTGCCCTTCCTACAATAGAGCTACAGCATATCATTTTGAGAGTCCTATTTTGTTGATTGTGATTTTCTTCCTTTTATTAAAGTTCTTATTGAAAAAGCTGTAACTCACATGGAAAATAATTCAAAAATAAATACACGACCCCATTTACGTAAAATTTTAAAACAAAACCAACAGATATTTTAAAGTTCCCTATGCAATGAACCTATAAAAAATGTGGATGGGAAAAACTCATACTAATCTAAGGAGACTGGTACCTCAGGATTGGGATTAAAAGGGTTGTTAAGAAGCACGTGCAGTTGTTTCATCAATATGATATATGCTAAAGGGAAAAAATCTGAAACAAATATGCCCCCCCAAATCCTTTTCAAATATAACATGTTCGTTTTCTTTATAATATGCTCTACACATCTCTGTGTATTTTAAATATTTCTTGATTGTAACAAAAATAAATGTGGTTATATTCCATAAAAGAAAGCATCCCTCATACCCCAGATCCTCACTGCCCCTCCTCAGTTAAGTCTCTAGTTAAGTCTCTTAGACACTCTTTCAGAAATATTCTTTATATAAATATACTTCCTTGAAAACATGCAAGTGGAATCATAATATATACAATTCTTCACTTTGCTTTTTTCATTTAATTTTTTAATGTTTATTTATTTTTGAGAGAGACAGAGACAGAGTGTGAGCAGCAGTGAAAGAGAGAGAGAGGGAGACACAGAATATGAACCAGGCTCCATATTCTGAGCTGTCAGCACAGAGCTGATGCAGGACTTGAACTCACGAACTATGAGATCATTACCTGGGCCGAAGTCAAACGCTTAACCAATTGAGCCACCCAGACACCCCACTTTTTTCATTTAAACAGCGTATCTTGCAGATTTCTTCATTTCTGGCCTCATTCCCTTTAATGGATTCAGACTATCCCATTAAGCTGATGCATCTCAACATATATTATCTGAAGCTTTGCTACTCGAAGTGTGGTACATGGACTCAGGATCAGAATTATCTAGGAGTTTGTTAGAAATGAAGAATCTGCATTTTCATATTATCTCCATGTGATTCCTATGAAAATTAAATTTTTAAAAACACTGACACAAATAGCAATAGAACATGCTTGGTGATGTCACTGGAATAATCCAGAATATTTATATTGTATACATATTTGTAAAAACATAAATTTATGAAAACATAAATGCTCTTCTACGTAACATGATTAAAATGTAGTCTGAGTATATGAGGAACTCAAGCGTAATGAGCATACTGAATGGCTAGAGACTGAACACAAGAAACGTGAGTGGAGAATGATCAAGACATAATTAATACCACTTCTCCACAGTTGTCTTCTACTGAGTCTATTTATTGGCTTGACAGTTTTAGAAAAGTAATAAAAAATAGTTCAGATTCAAGAGGCTTTGAAACATTACCATAGAAACAAAACAAACCAACAAAACTAGGCTTGAAAAGTATATCTAAAACAATAAATGGTTCATCATGTGGATAAAACCAAGGAAATAAAAATCTAGAACAGTTTCTTTCTCCCTGTACAAACCATAATGTATTTCTCATATCTAGTTTTCCAGAATGGGAAAAAAAAAACCTTCCCATACAAATATTTTCATGTCACTACTACTTTATTTGTAGTTTCCTAGATTCTAGGGTATAGGAGGTAAGGCTGCAATTAAGACTAGGGAAACCAGACAGAAATTCTGCATCACTGTCCAGCCCTCATGTAAAAATAACTTCACCATCATCTTCCTTTAATGTTTTTGTGCTGGGGAAGTTCTTGCTACCTTCTGTTGGTACTCTGTTCTTCTCATCCTAGATACTGTTTCCAGACATCCTCACCAACCTCTATGGATTCCCGTGGGCTGATTACTCCAAAATCTCCCACATGAGCCTGCTCCAGTGCTCTAAACCTTTCTTTCCACCAAACTACTAAAAATGTAGGGGTGCCTGGGTGGCGCAGTCGGTTAAGCGTCCGACTTCAGCCAGGTCACGATCTCGCGGTCCGGGAGTTCGAGCCCCGCGTCGGGCTCTGGGCTGATGGCTCGGAGCCTGGAGCCTGTTTCTGATTCTGTGTCTCCCTCTCTCTCTGCCCCTCCCCCATTCATGCTCTGTCTCTCTCTGTCCCAAAAATAAATAAACGTTGAAAAAAAAATTAAAAAAAAAACTACTAAAAATGTATATATAGCGATGAGCAATATATTCTTCTAATTCAGTGGTACTCAACTTGAGAGTGTCTCAGAATCACCTGGAGGGCTTGTTAAAACTGAGATTGCTGAGCTCATCCCCAGAATTTGAGTCAATAGGTCTATTATGGGACCAAGAATCTGTGTCCAAAAAGTTCCTAGGTGATGCTGACGCTGCTTGTCCAGAGACCACACTTTAAAATCACTGTTCTAACAAAGCATATTCAAAATTAAACTCATTTTCTTTCCCCAAACTCTTCTTGATCAACCCATTCTGTTGGTTATCTCCTGTTCTGTTGTTCATGCAAAGTCGTAATATCGCTGTTAATCTGCTCATTCCAGAATCGTGACAACCATCTATTCCCCTTCCAACTTTAATGTAGAAGCAAACATGGTCTCTGATACTAAATAGGGTAAGTGACTTACTACAACATATACAAATATACGCAACATACAGAACCTTACTATACACAAAATTTCACCAAGGAGGTGAAAGATCTGCGTGCTGCAAACAAAATATTAATGAAAAAACTGAAGAAGGCACTAATAAATGAAGATATTCTGTGTTCATGGATTTGAAGAATTAACTGTTAAGATGTCCATACTGCCCAAAGTCATCTATGTATTCACTGCAGTATCTATCAAAATTCCAATGGCATTTTTCACTGAAATAGAAAAACAATCCTAAAATTTGTATGGAACCACAAAAGATCCCAAACAGCCCAAGCAATCTTGAGAAAGAAGAATAAACCTGAAAGTATGACATTTCCTGATTTCAAAATATATTACAAAGCTACAGTAATCAAAACAGTACCGAATTGGCATAAAAATCAACACATAGACCAATGGAACAGAATCTAGAGCCCAGATATAAATCCATGCAAATACAGTCAACTAATATTTGTCAAAGGAGCCAAGAATACTCGATGGAGAAAGGTGTCTTCTTCAATAAATGGTGTTGAGAAAACTGGATAATAACATCCAATAGAATGAAATTGAACCCCTAGTTCACACCCACTCACAAAAATTAACTTGAAATGGATTAAAGACTTAAAGATGAGACGTGAAACTGTAAAATTCCAAGAATAACACAGAGAAAAACTTCCTTGACATTGGTCTCTGTAAGGATTTTTTTGTATATGGCACCAAAAGCATAAGAAACAAAAGTAAAAATAAGCAAGTGGGACTGTACCAAACCGAAAAGCTTCTGCAGAGCAAAAGAAGAAAAGAAAAGAAAAGAAAAGAAAAGAAAAGAAAAGAAAAGAAAAGAAAAGAAAAAGGAACTTATAGAATAGGAGAAAGTATTTGTAAATCATATATCTGATAAGGGAATAATATCCAAAATATATAAGGAACTCCTACAATAGCAAAAGGAAAATAATCCAATTTTTAAATGGGTAAAGGACCCGAACAGACATTTTTCCAAAGAAAATATACACATGGCCAATAGCCACATGAAAAGATCCTCAACATCACTAATCATCAAGAAAATGTAAATCAAAACTGCAATGAGATCTCACCTCACACTTGTTAGAATGGCTATCACGAAAAGACAAGAAAAGATAAGTGCTGGCAAAGATGTGAAGAAAAGGGTACCCCAGTACACTGTTGGTGGGAGCATAAATGGGTGCGGCCACCATGGAATACAGTTTGGAGGTTCCTCAAAAAATTAAACATAGATCTACCATGCGAGCCAGGAATCCCACTTCTGGATTTATATATATAGATTTCATTTCTTCGCATAGATAGATAGATAGATAGATAGATAGATAGATAGATTTCATTTCTTTGCATATACATATATATATATGAAATGAAATCAGGAGCTCAAAGAGATAGCTGCATTCTCATGTTCATTGAAGCCTTATTACAATAGCCAAGGCATGGAAAAAACCCATGTGTCCATCAATGGATGAATGTAAAAGAAAATGTATATATATACACACAACAGAATATTATTCACCCATAAAAAAAGGAAATCGTATGATTTGTGACAACATGAGGGAATCTTGAGGGCATTATGCCAAGGGAAATAAGTCTGACAGAAAAACAAATACTATACGCTCTCACTTGTATACGGTACCTAAAAAAAATCAAACTTACAGAAAGAGATAGTAAATTGATAGTTTCCAGGGGCAAGGTATTAGGCAAATGTATAAAGGTGGCACAAACTTCCAGTTACAAGATGATTAAGTTCTAGGGATCTGATGTACACCATGATGACTATAGGTAACCATACTGTGTTGTGTACTTAAAAGTTGCTAAGAGAGTAAATTTTGAAAGTTCTCACAACACACACACAGGTAACTATGTGAGGTGATGGAAGTATTAAGTAATCCTATTGTGGTAATAATTTTGCAATATACACATGTACCAAATGGTCACATTATACATCTTACACAATGTTATATGTCAATTATAGCTCAGTAGACTAGGGGAAAGATTAACTTGAGACTCAAGGGCTAGAACACAATTTGTGAATTTTCAAAGTGTCCCTCCATTCTCTGTGCTTTAATATAATGAGACATTTTAGCAGCATGAAGACAATTTAAATTCAAATTCCATAGATATATTTCTATCTGTGCAATGCTGTACAATACTTTTAGATGTGATGCCACAAAACATGCAAAAAGGAAGGACTCCTTCAACAGTCAAAAAGGTCAAAAGAAGACATGGATAGTGGTGATGGGAAAAAAAATAATCTAAGTACAAATAGTCAGTAACACTAACTCACTCTGTTTTAAGTTCTCTATTATTCACATGTTAACTAAGTGATTGATCTACTAACACTAAATACTTACTAATCCCAACATCTCTGGTGTCCAGGAATTTACTGACGTTTGACTATACAGTAATGTTAATGCTTTTCTCCCAAAGGATTTCATGGAGTTGCTTATAAATTGCATATAAAATTATATTCATCTTATATGTTTACACAATGCCACATACTCAACCATGCAAAATTCTGTCAAGCACAGGTTAAGAAAACCTACAAAAGAAATAAATTACATGAGGCCAGTTCTATTCACTTCATAAATTCAAATGTTATGTTAACACAAATGTGTGACCATGGCAACCTTGTTGGTCAGGCACCAAATATTAAAGTAGGGACAAACTACTGAACTACTGTGTGCCTCTGAAGACATAGGTATATTCAAGTGACTGCTATTTTCCCTAGTCTCATGTTATTTTCCAGAAATTGGTCCATTTCATCTAAGTTATCAAGGCTGTGGGCCTAGAGTTGTTCCTAATATTCCTTTATCATCCTTTTAATGCTGATGGGATCAGTAATAATGGGTCTCTTTCATTTATGATATTATAATTTGTATCTTCTCTTTTTTTCCCTTGGTTATCCTAGTTAGAGGTCTAATATGTTGTTTTTAAAGGGAAGAAAATTATAAAATTTTTAATATGTTGCTACCTTCATTCAGATGTTTTACTGCAAAGTCTCCTTTTCAAAATGAAATGCAAACCCTTAAATGATTTTAAATTTCTGTGTTCTAATTAATAAAAATTATAGATGGGGAAAAGGTGAAATTAACATACAAATTTGCTTTCTTTTTACATTTTTACAAGGCAATTATATCACTCAGTCTTGCTGTTCAAGAGAAGACCACATGCATATTAAATCACTCTCGGGCACGTATAAAATAGAAGAGCTATCAAATGTCTGCAACACCTATATAAGATATTACTTGAGGGTTTATTATCATTTAAATATCCAGTATCAATTCCAAAAACAGAAAGCGTCTATTTGAATACCAACTGTTAGTAGAAAATGAAAGAGCATGACTGTATGGTCTGAGTGCAGACCACTAGAAAAGATTAGTGGAATTTCCAAAAATTTCACCATGGCTGATTAAATACAAATACACTTAAGCAAAATGCCTCCTGGCATTAAATTCTTGGCACCTTTTATAAACACATTTCCATTATCCGTGCTGTATGCAGTTAGATTGTATTGCTTTTGCACCAAGAGAGAGAAAATTGATCAAAGATGGCTAGAAGTACAAGCACCTTTATTGTTTATGAGAGATCTGGAGGTTATTGGTTCTGGAAGTGATTCCATGGCTTAGGGAAACATTGGTTCTTTGTATTTTTCCATTCTGCTGCTTTTAATCTTGCTGGCTATGTGCTTCAGTGGCAAAATGGCTACTGAAGGTGAAGATAAAATGTCCTCAAATCACAGCATCGCAGGGAGGAAGGACAAAGCAAGGGCAAATGGGCTTTTCCTTACATAGCTTATCCCTTTACTGGGGGAAAAAATCTTTCTCAGAAGTACTTAGTAAGCTTCCTCTACAGATTCTGGGCTAAAAATGGTGAGGTACCAACCCCTCTCGGTCCCTGGCAAGGAGGCATGAGACTGGCACACTACCACTCAAACAAAATGGAGTTCTCTTCACAAGGAAGAAAAGAGTAATGTTGCCGGTTGAATAAACAGACATGCATGCTATATTTGCCCTTGTTAAGAGTGGAATTTGAAAAGTAAAGTTCCATTACAAAGCTCTCTACTGAATACACAACCATTGGTGACTAATTGCTGAAAAATCTACATCCAGTAAAATACATAGCTTGCTTAAATAATAAAGTCATGTTCATCAAATTCATGTATCAGAGTAAATGGTACAGAATTCACCATTTTTACAAGATGACTAGAAAAAAATAATCATTCAATAAATATACCAACTGCCAAAACAGTAAGTAATAATGTGAATCTCCAAAATGAATCTTAAGGGGGGCCTGGGTGATTCAGTCTTTTAAGTGTCTGACTTGATTTCAGCTCGGGTCATGATTTCATGGTTCATGGATTTGAGCCCCACATGGGGCTTCATGCTGAAAGTGCAGACCCTGCTTGGGATTCTCTCACTCCCTCTCTCTCTGTTCCTCCCCACCCAAAATAAATCAACTTAAAAAAAAGTGAGTCTTGAGACACAACCAGTCCTAAAGTAACTGCTTAGGTCAGTCAAGTTTGAGAAGACCAGCCTTGATTCAAAAAATTCTTTTTCAGGGTGCCTGGGTGGCGCAGTCGGTTAAGCGTCCGACTTCAGCCAGGTCACGATCTCGCGGTCCGCGAGTTCGAGCCCCGCGTCAGGCTCTGGGCTGATGGCTCGGAGCCTGGAGCCTGTTTCCGATTCTGTGTCTCCCTCTCTCTCTGCCCCTCCCCGGTTCATGCTCTGTCTCTCTCTGTCCCAAAAATAAAATAAAAAAAAATAAATAAATAAACGTTGGAAAAAAAAATTCTTTTTCAACAAATAATCAGAGAGATGAGTACTTGGAGCACCTCCAGCACTAGTTACTATGTTTGGCTCCTAGCATGTCGTACTCTTAATCCTCATCATGAGCCAATGAAGTAGTATTATCTCTTTTTATAAAAAAGAAAATAAAGGCTCAGAAACGTTAAGTAACTTATTCAAAGTCATTAATAATAAAGCAAGAACTCAAACCTAGTTTTCTATCTGCCACCCTACCCCAATCACATATGTAAAGGTTGTGATAGCTAGAGCAGTGTTTCTTTTGTACATTTTGATGAGATGATAATAGGTTTCTGTATTAGACTTTGTAACAAATCAATCCAAAATTGTATGATGGCTTCATCAAAGAATAAAACAAAGATCTCCAGAACTATAAATAAACAAGCTGATTTAAAATAAATATACCCAGGGGCGCCTGGGTGGCGCAGTCGGTTAAGCGTCCGACTTCAGCCAGGTCACGATCTCGCGGTCCGGGAGTTCGAGCCCCGCGTCGGGCTCTGGGCTGATGGCTCAGAGCCTGGAGCCTCTTTCCGATTCTGTGTCTCCCTCTCTCTCTGCCCCTCCCCCGTTCATGCTCTGTCTCTCTCTGTCCCAAAAATAAAATAAAACGTTGAAAAATAAATAAATAAATAAATATACCCAAAGTCGAGTCTGTTAACTTACTAGGCAAGTAATTACATGCTAGTGAAGAAATTTGCTCAATAGTTACTTCATTCAGGAAGAAAAATCAGGAAGTTTTGAGCTCTAGAAAAGGGCATTCATGATAACTATAAGTAATTAAGCATGAAAGCTAACATTCTAGATACGAAAGAATAAATCTGTAAGTCTGTATGCAGTTGGTTAAAATAAGATCCATTGCTTATGGATCAGGAAAGAGTCCTTGGGCCCAGTAAGAGTCTTCCCTCTAAGAGTTCATCATCTTTCATCAAGTTAGAACCAGTGGCAATGAAGCACAGAAGTTAATTTTACATCTCCCTGGCAACTACTGTCATAGATGGAATTTCTCCACTTACAGCTCAAACATAACAGAAGCGTATTTCTCAAAGAATCCAAGGCAATTCCAATGAGGTGATGGGATGGGATCTCATTTGAAGACCCAGCTTATAGAGATAATACTGTCTTCAACATGTGGCTTCCAAAACTGCTCAAGGCATTGGCCGAAGGGAAAAAAGCAAGGAAGATCTTCTGTAGAAGGTAGTGGGGGACCAGGCCTGTGAGTGGTACATACTACTCCCACCAATATTTCACTGGATGAACCCAGCCATACCTCACTCCAGGAGAGCTAGGTAATGTCAACTCCTTTATGGTTTCTGTGCCAAATAATGTTAGCAAATAGAAATGCTAGGCTAATCAGGCTTCCTACTACAGAATGATTGATCTTTAACTTGCTAATGAACTCTGCAGATTTTCAATGAGATATAAACTTGTAGCATTACTCAAACCTATTTGGACATGGTAGACATTTTAGAACATGGTACCACGACTCTCAACTTTAGCATCCATCAGATCACTTGGTTTGTTAAAAGACTAATTGTTAGGTCCTATCCCCAGAGCTTCTGACTACATGGGTCTGAGAAACGGTCTGAGAATTTGCATTTCCAACAAGCTCTCAGGTGATAGTAATGCTACTGGCCCAGGGATGACACTTGAGAACCAGTGATCTATAGGATCGCTTAAGAGAAAAGGGAAATCCAAAGTGATGGGGATGAGGACCTGTGCCTCCTGGATCCAAGTACTGGGCTGCCACTTCCATAGCCTTTGTTGCTTTCCAAAATCCAGTCCTCTCACTCAGGAGAAGCCATGGTTCTAGTGTGTATGCTAGAGAATTTCATCCATTTCAAAGACGTATTTGCTGCTAAGAATCAGTACTGCATCCAGGAAAACAGAATAGAACTAGAATGAGCAAGTCAAGCTATATAGGGAGAATGACTGATAATCATTTATTGGCACAATGAATAAATCCTCCAACACTAGTCACTCACCTTCCCATCCTTTAACATTCATGGCACATACCTAGATGAATAAAAAAAAAAAAGGTGCCTTAACTCTCAGAGATCACAACCTTATTTAAAAGCAAGGAAGGAGATGTGTCTTGGGAATATACAGAAAAAGTATGAATTCCAGGTTAATCCCAAAGGTATGGGGTCAGAGAAACCTTCCTCAAACAAGTAAGTTCTCACTGTGTTTGAGTACATATCATTCCATTTGCTTCATGTATTGATATTTTTCCTCAATACCCAATCAAAAAAAGTTCAAGCCCCACATCCGGCTCTGTGCTGATGGCTCAGAGCCTGGAGCCTGCTCTAGATTCTGTGTCTCCCCCTCTCTCTGCCCTTCCCCCGCTCATGCGCGCTCTCTCTCTCTCTCTCTCTCTCTCTCTCTCTTAAAAATAACTAAACATTAAAAAAAATATTTTAAAAAATTGGAATCTGTCTTTTCAAACCCTGACACTGTTTTATCAACTAAGTTGATGTAATATTTTAAATCCCTGTCATCATTTCCAAAATCTTCACAGCATTTCACCAGGGGCAGTTTTCATCTCAAGAAACCACTTTCTTTATTCACCCATAAGAAGCAATTCCTTGTCTGTGGAAGTTTTAGCATGAGATTGCAAGCAATTCGGTCACATCTTTAGATTCTGCTTCTAATTCTAGTGCTCTTGCTATTTTCACATCTGCAGTTACTTCCTCCACTAAAACTCTAAACCCTTTAAAGTCAACCATGAAGGTTGGAATCAACTTCTTCCAAACTCCTGTTCATACTTTGACCTCTTTCATGAATCATGAATGGTCTTAGTGACATTGACAATGGTGGATCCTTTCCAGAAGATCTTCGATATTATTTGCCCAGATCTATCAGAGGAACCCCTATCTATGGCAGCAATAGCCTTATAAAAGGTATTTCTTAAGTAATAATTCTTGAAATTAAAAATTACTATGACACATGGCTGCAGAATGGGTGTTGTGTTAGTGGGCAGCTCCATCTGAGCTCTTGGGTACCCAGGTGCATTATCAATGAGCACTAATATTTTGAAAGAAATCTTTTGTTCTCAGCAGGTTTCAATGGTGGGCTTAAAATATTCAGTACCATGTGGTAAACAGATGCTCTGTTATCCAGGACTTGTTCCATGGATAGAGCACAGGCAGAGTAGATTGAATAAAATTTTTAGGGGTTCTAGGATTTTTGGAATAGTCCATGAGCACTGGCTTCAACTTCAAGTCTCCAGATGTATTAAACTCCTAAGAGAGTCAGGCAGTGAAGCTTCAAAGCCAGGCATGGACTTCTCTCAACCTATATGGCATCTTCTTCCCATAGAAGGCTGTTGATTCATCTACATTAAAAATGTGTTGTTTAGTGTAGCCACCTTCATTAATTATCTTAACCATATCTACTGGATAACTTGCAGCTTCACCTTGTACTTTTATGTTATGGAGATGGCTTCTTTCCTTAAACTTCATGAACTAACCTCTGCTACCATATAACTTTTCCTCCTCATCTCTCTCAGCCTTAATGAAATGGACAGGAGTTAGGGCCTTGCTCTGGATTAGGCTTTCACTCTGGGGAATGTCGTGGCTGGTTTGATCTTCAATCCAGACCACTCCATATCAGCAATAAGGCTATTTTGCTTTCTTATCATTCACATGTTCACTGGAGTAGCACTTCTAATTTCCTTCAAGAACTTCCTTTGCATCCACAAGTTGGCTAACTATTTGCTGCAAGATGCCCAGCTTTTGGTCTGTTTTAGCTTTCAACATGCATTCCTGATGAAGCTTCATCATTTCCAGCTTTTGATTTAAAGAGAAAGCTGTGTGACTCTTTCTTTCACGTGAGCACTTAGAGGCCATTTTAAGGTTATTAATTGGCCTAATTGAAATTGCTGCTGTATAAGGGTGTGGTTTATGGCACCGAAAACAATTATGGTGTTACAATGGTAATATCAAAGATCACTGATCACCACAACAAATATAACAATAATGAAAAAGTTTCAAATATTGCCAGAAGTACCAAAATGAGGCACCAACATCAAGCAGGTAAATGCTCTTGGAAAAATGATACCAATAGACTTGCTAAACACAGGGTTGCTACAAACCTTCAGTTTGTAAATCACAGTATAGCAAAGCTCAATAAAATGAGATATGCCAGTATTAATCTTTTGCCTAAAAGGTGACAAGAAAACATTTATAAAGGGAAAATAAGCAGTATTTGGACTCTTAAGTATGGATGGAGCACCTAAGAAATTAGAGTGCTCTATTCTTTATTTCCTTTAAATGCTAGGATTCTGAAATCCAGAGAACTGTAAAAATCTTTTGCTAAGCTATATAATTTTACATTCCCTTTTTTTTTTTAATGGAGATATACCAGAAAGCATTTTAAGATTCTTTTATTTTTATCAAGCATCCCAACTTTGAAAAAATGCTCCATTATGCTCTGGTAAGATGGTAGAAGAGATCCATGGTTTGCTATGCAAACTGTTCTAATATAGAAGGTAGGGTAGAGAAGCAACAATATTGTCTATGAGTTTTATAATTGTTAAGGATGGATGATGGGAAGGTAGTGGCATCATTGTGCTATTCTGCCTCATGTTGTATGTATTTAAATTTTTCCTTAAAAATGTATTTTCTGTAAAAAAAAAAAAAAACAAAAAAAAAAAAAACAAAAAAAAAAACAGTGTCTTATGGTCCCTGTCTGCCTCATCCGCTCTACTGGTAATTTCATGAAAGATAAAACAATGTTTAAGAAATTATACTCTCTTACCAAAATTCAACAAATGCTTCCAAAGACCTCTCCCCAAAATTTGCACAAGTATGACCAAAAAACCCTGAGATAGTATATTGTTTCCATTTGCAAGGCTCCATTTCTTTACTGAAGAGTCATCTACACCTCACAAAGAAAAATAAATTTCTTTTTTTTTTTCAACGTTTATTTATTTTTGGGACAGAGAGAGACAGAGCATGAACGGGGGAGGGGCAGAGAGAGAGGGAGACACAGAATCAGAAACAGGCTCCAGGCTCTGAGCCATCAGCCCAGAGTCCGACGCGGGGCTCGAACTCACGGACCGCGAGATCATGGCCTGGCTGAAGTCAGACGCTTAACCGACTGCGCCACCCAGGCGCCCCAGAAAAATCAATTTCTAAATACGAACATGAATCTTATTAAAACAATCTGACTTCATGTATTATCTCATAAAATAAATGAAAATTTTTTTGTCTTTAATAGGCCAGTCCAAATATTCTGTACATATTAATGAATGACTTAAAACTGTATCTTGAGAGAAATTTCTGCCAGTATTTGATATGTTTGGCTGACCCGTACAAAAGCTGAAAGGTTGCTATTTAAATGAAAAGCACATAACTCTTCTAATTCACTCTCTTTGCCAGTAATGTACTGGTGAATGTTTAACTAGCTCTCCAAAATAAAAATGCATACATAAATATATATAGCTTATTTTAAATTCTACAAAGGATAAAATATACAGTTTGTAAATAATAAGTTGTACAATTTGTTTGTAAATTCTATACGGCCATTTGATTCTGAAATAATGCTTTTGTTGACTCTTGCTAAAATCTTGATTCCAGAGCTAGCCTATATTTGTGATTCGTCCTTGATTTGACTAACTCAAATTACAAATAAACAGTTGATTACTATCCATGTCTGCATTTGGATATACATATAATTTCATTTTTGTTAAAGGTAAGAAAAAAGTGAAACAGTAATGCATGCTGGAATTCCACTCATTTCATTAGCTTCTTTGCTGAACTGAACTATGGTTTTCAAAAACTGGGAGAATATTCCCTCAATTTTTGTGCTGTTCACCACACAAAAGTAGATACAGACACAACCCGCTTTTACATTTAATCTGCCTTAGTAACATTTTATCCATTACATTCTTAGATCTAGATCAACAAAGCAATAAATCAAGCCCTGATTTTAGCTTTGCCAATTTCCGTGGTGTAAATACTCCCACAGGGGGCATATTTTAAGCTACCAACATGATATCACTGAAAATGGGGTTGGGAAGAGATGCACGGTACCATACCATCACACAGTGTTTCCTCCATTATAGAGACATAACAGATACAAATAACTTCAGAAGTAGATGTAGTAAAATCATTAGGAATTGATACATCTTGAATATACACAACCTTTGTTCTTTATATAGTTCATCTCATTATAAGTTTGTATAACTTTTAATGATAGCTGTGTTTCACAACTGGCTCAGAAAAATCCTGAAAATTGAACAACCACTTCTTATGAGCCACTACAGGTTAGTCCAACCACTCCACTTCTCTCGTGTATGTGAGCTGATATAGGGAATGTATGTATTGTGTGTATGTATGGGTGTTATAAAATTACTTTTACAATTCCTCCCTCTACTTGCCACACTGGTCTTACTGCCCTTTTCTCAAAAAAATGTGCAACTTTTTGCTTATGGAATATTTCCCCAAACCGAAATGAGCTCCTTTAACCCTTTTGAAATCATTTTCAAACTTAAGCATCTCCAAGCTTCAAAACCTCCACCATGCTGAAGGCATTCTTGATCTGCTTTTCACAGTTAATCCTTTTTCCATCCTCCATGCTATCAAAGCACATTATTCATCCTCATTCATCTTGAAGCTTCCTCAATCCTATCCCATGGTAAAATTAGCCTTTTCAGAGCAGGAACCGTACGTAACCTTTGAACGTTATTCTTCACAACAGCACAAGAGTACATGTTCCTGAATTATAAGCCTAAGTAAGCCAAAAGATTCCGCCAGTATTAATGAGGTTACTTCCATGAAGACAGAGCTATCTGTAATGTATCAGAAGGCCATTTCTACCACCTATCATTGTGGTGAGTGGGTCATCACAAACACATGGGAAAAAGCCTCCAGTTTTACAACTTGGAAAGGGATTATATAGACAACAATGTCTCTGGCATTTGCTCATGAACAATACAACAGCACACTTGTCATGTTGAGTGACAACACTCAACCCCAATACAAATATGGCTCAAGCCCCATTTAACGAAAAGAAACTGGCAGTACCTGATGGCTAAAATAACATACGTATGCTCAACTAGGATGTTCTCCAAAGGTCAGATGGCAGCTGAGGCCATAGTGGAAGTTCTTTCAACACTGGAAGTTAGGTCAATCCTAGACTTATTTCAACAATTCACTTTTGGGCCAGTGTTTCTCTTAGTGTTTCTGGGGCCTGGTGTCTATAACTGTAACCCAAGATAAGATGGTTGTATGAACTCTAAAAGGAGTTCTCCAACCCCAATTCTTTTTTCTTTTAATGTTTTTTTTTTTTTGAGAGAGAGAGACAGAGACAGAGAAAGGAGAGAGAGAGAGTGAGTGGGATAGGGGCAGAGAGAGAGGGAGATCCAGAATTTGCAGCAAGCTCCAGGCTCAGAGCTGTCAGCACAGAGCCCGACATGGGGCTTGATCCCATGAACCATGAGATCATGACCTGAGCTGAAGTCAGATGCTCAACAAACTGAGCCACCCAGGTGCCCCCCAACCCCAATTCTCTTATGATTCTAAGACTCTAACATGACAGCTGAGCAATGCAAAGGCTTCTATCTCCAGTGTGTACTAGAAACCGAATTCAAACATCAAGTGAATCATCTTGAACTTTAGAACTAGGGAGGAACAAATTTAATCAATAATAACATATAGCTTATAATTTCTACCTGCACTGTGGCATAATAGTTTTATGGCTCTGCTTTAAACCCACACTTCTGTTGAAATATTGAATCACTCTTGAAAAATTCTAGTTTTTCAATAAAAAATGTTTCTGCTACAAATGAAGGTTTTTTTTGTTGATTATAGGTTCTACATCAAAGTGCTGGCTGCCATGGAGACCGAGGGACACAAATATCAAGTAAAATCTAAGTCAATAACTGGTAATCCCTGTTGGGAAGGGATATTTCTCTTTTCTCTATAAAGAGTGACTTTCTAAATTCAGCAGTGGGGAAAGCAAGGTTCATAAAGCTGATGATGCAAACATGCCCTACTGTGAGTCACAGAGTATGCAGTATTAGGCTGTCTTTCCAGCTATCTATAATAGCCAAGCAAAGGAAGAAGGTGGCTATTACAGAAGGAAACCTGTATCACTGGGGAAAGCAGGCGGGTGTCTTTTGTTGTTATACTGACCTGATCTACAAAACTAATTGGTCCTGAGCAATTGAAAAGAATTAAGGAGGTGGAAATTCAACTGAGAAAGCAGTATGGTGGCACTTACTAGTTGTAGGTGCCACTTAAGCAGTTGTAGGTGCCATGCAATCCAGGTTTTCTCCTGAGGCCTCCCCTCCATTATTAGTTCCTCGGCTTCTGTTAAGCCCAAAGAATAAAGTTCCAAATTTTCTCTCTGCTTCAGATATCTCTGTGGAAAAAGTGGCCACAATTAAATACATTGCCAGATTTCCTATCTCAACCCAAGGGGAGACAGGGAAGAAAAGGTGTCACAGATAGTACTCCTGTTCACTTTCCTATATTTGTTCATTTTTAACCTTGGAGTTTCCACGTCTTGCATCTCAGTTATTGTCTGTGTTATTTAGCATCTCTTAAATGAGTGTCTGATGATAGCTACATGTTTACTAAAAAAAAAAAAAAAAAACATCTATTAAGGGGCACCTGGGTAGGTTAGATGGTTGAACGACTGACTCCTGATTTCGGCTCAGGTCATGATCCCTGGGTTGTGGGATAGAGACCTGGGTCAGGCTCCATGTTCAGATTCTCTCTCTCTTTCTCCCTCTGCCCTTCCCCCCTGCTCAAGTTCTCTCTCCTTCTCTCTAAAGTGAAATAAAATAAACCTTTAAAAAATCTATTAAATATCTACAATGTAAAAGATACTCTGTTAGCCTCTTTGTGGATAAAAGGATTAAATTAACAGATTCTGTCCCATAGAGAGCTTATAGACTGAGTGGAGACACAAACAGTTCAATAAATGTAATACAAAATGCTGAGCCATAATGAAGACATATGTAAAGGACATGGGAGTTCAATGGGGAGAGAGATAACTTCCAACTGAGCATATGGGGAAACATTTAATGGAAAAGTTGGAGTTAAAGTGAATTATAAAGATGAAACAATTCTGGAAGGACAGAACATATACTGCAGATTGATTAGTTTTACTGGAGTAGAAGATATGTAAATGGAAGTAACAAACTATAAATTTAATAAGGAATAGGTTCTTTGGGGGAATTATGGTAACTAGAGCTTGGTAAATAGATCTGATGGGTCTAAAATCCTTGTTCAAAAAATCCTGAAAGATATCCAATAAGGAGTTGAAAATGTTGGACTAAAATTGTTAAATTGGAGCTTAACATACAGTTTGGGGGCAAGCTCCAGGGGAATAAGAGTGCAAGCAAGAACTTTGCCAAGAGAAAAACCAGAGAGGAAAACAAAGATGCAATTATTAAACATTTTTTAGGCTTTCTTTTTTATATACATACACATACGTATGTATGTGTTTCAGTAGATTCAAATCATGAGCCTAAAACCACCATAACAGAATCATCATTTATTGAATTCACTGGGATGAGCTTCTTATAATTTATATCATTTTACCATTACAACAACGCTATAAAAAGATCTTTATTTTCACTTTTGATATATATGAAAAAATAATAATTTCCTCAAGTCACCATAACTTAAAATCTCCAAGACATTACTGGAATCTGAATCTGGCTTGATCCAAACTGGAAGTCACTGTGCTGACTGCCTCTCAGATGCTATCCTTCCCTCAAAGCTGTGGATGGCCTAAATAATCAGACAAGCGATGGCTGCCAGAACTAGCAAATAAAAATACAAAATAGTGAGTTAAATCTGAATTTTACATAAATAACATTTTTTTAGAATAAATATGTTCTCTGTAATATTTGGGGAAATATTTATACTAAAAAGTTATTTGTTGTTTATTTGAAATTCAAATTTAATGGGAGATCTTATATTTTATCTGACCAGCTTAGGAGAAACTGAAATTTGGGAAATTATGTCAGTTCTCTTAAATAACATATTTTCCTTGGCTCAGGTTAATAACAATGTAGGCAGGCAATAAATGAGGCATAGATGAATAAAAAAAAAAAGAATGAACAAATGAATGGATAATACATTATAAAAAGCACTACAGAATGAACAATATTAACTTAGCCTTTTATATATTAGTGATATTATTATTCTGATAACTTTTGGGTGTTAGGATATTTAGTGATATGGGGTAAAATATCCACTTAAGTTTCTCAAGAATCAGTGAAAATTATTAACACACTCATTTTAACTAAGATTTCAGAAAGAAAAATCACCACAACCCAAACCATCTGCATATATATAACTAATTGAAAAGTTCTACTGACTTAACCTAATTGAAAAATATAATGCATATTTTAATAGTTCTTCTTTTCTGATTATATGTTTCTCCAGACATATGACACAGCCAATGGTCAAATTAAGAACTTAAAAATGTAGATATTTTAAAGAAAGAATAATTTAAATGTGCAACATTATTCTTCAGTTATTACTTCCAATTCTCGTTGATGGAATCAACTATTCAAGAACTTGTTTTCTGGAACAAAAAATACATAGACCAATGGAACAGAACAGAGACTCCAGAAATAAACCCACATTTATATGGTCAATTAATCTATGACAAAAGAGGCAAAAATATACAATGGGAAGAAGACAGTCTCTTCAATAAATGGTGTTGGTAAAACTGGGCAACTACATGAAAAAGACCACTTTATTATACCATATACAAAAATAAACTCAAAATGGATTAAAGAATTAAATATAAGACTAGAAACCATAAAAGTCCTAGGAGAAAACATAGGCAGTAAGCTCTTGGACATTTTTCTTAGCAACATTTTTTTGGATCCGTCTCATCAGACAACAGAGGCAAAAAGAAACAAATGGAACTACATCAAACTAAAAAGCTCTGCACAATAAAGGAAATCATCAATACAATGAAAAGGCAACCTAATGAATCAGAGAAAACATTGGCAAATGATATATCTGATAAGGGGTTAGCATGAAAAATATATAAAGAACTCATAAAAGTCAATATCAAAAAAATAAATAATCCAGTCAAAAAAAATGAGCAGAGGATCTGACACACACACACACACACACACACACACACACACACACACACACACTGGAATATCACTCAGCCCTAAAAAAGAATGAAATCTTGCCATTTGTGACAACATGGATGAACCTAGAGGGTGTTATGATAACTAAAATAAGTCAGACAGAGAAAGACAAATACTGTATGACTTCACTTACAGGTGAATTTTTTTTTTAAATTAACAAACAAAACAGAAACAGACTCACATACAAAGAGAACAGACTGATGGTTCCCAGAGAGGAGGGGATGGCAGGATGTATGAAATAAGTGAAGAGGATTAAGACGTACAATCTTCCAATTATAAAGTAAGTAAGACACAGGGATGTAATGTACAGCATAGAGAATATAGTCAATAATATTTTAATGAGTTTGTATGGTGACAGATGGTGACTAGACTTATTGCAGTGACCATTTTGTAATGTATATAAATATTAAATCATCGTATTGTATACCTGGAAATAAGACAATATTGCATGCCAATTATTTTTCAATTAACAAAAAGGAAATGAAAAAAAAAAACCTCACCTCTTATATGGGGTCAGCAGCTGCAACTGAAAGGAGAAATTTTAAATGAAATTTCAAATCACTGAAATATTAATCATTAAAACATAATGATCATTAAAATATAAAATAATAAATTAAAATAAAAATGTTATTATAAAATATAAATTTATTATAGGAATAAATTAAAATATAAATCTAAAACAAATGAGAAAGGTGTATTTTGAATTCATTGATATGACAAGACTCTCAATTTGTTGTTCAGCGAAATGAGAATTGTATTCAACTTTACAACAAGAAATTAAGAGGTAGTCAACGAGTACTATGACAATTAAAGCTTGCCATTAATAAGCATTATCTCTATAAAAATTACCAAGACCACTGATTATATGCATTTTTAAATCAGAATCTGTCCTCATACTATTTTTTTTTTTTTTGGCAATGCAATCAAAGAGTGATTATTTCTAAACAAGATTTGGTTACTGAATGACCTGAAAAGCTGTCAGTTTAAAAAAAAATTTTTTTAATGTTCATCTATTTTTGAGACAGAGAGAGACAGTGCATGAACGGGGGAGGGTCAGAGAGAGAGGGAGACACCGAATCTGAAGCAGGCTCCAGGCTCCAAGCTGTCAGCAAAGAGCTCAACGTGAGGCTCGAACTCATGGAACGTGAGATCATGACCTGATCCGAAGTCAGAAGCTCAACTGACTGAGCCACCCAGACGCCCCAAAGCTGTCAGTTTTAAATGAGGCCTGAACAAGAAAAGGCTCTACAACAGGTCCAGGCTACCACGCAAGATTCTCCGCTACTCAGCCATATGAACCAGTAGATCCGATGATGCTTAACGTGCCAGTGGCAGGTATGGGTGCTGTTTGGAGTCTTTGCTAGGCCCCTATAGGTGAATCATATCGCCCCAAATGAATCAAATGTCAAATATATTACAAAGGAAAAATATTTATTCTTCTATGAGATTCCTTAAATGAATACCAGACTTATAAATCAGATAGCATTTATTGTTTCTATTAATTTTATGTATCTGTAAATCTTTGAAAGCTAGATTTTCACAATTTTTTTAATGTTTATTTATTTTTGAGAGACAGAGAGACAGGGTGTGACAGAGGGAGAGAGAATCTGAAGCAGCTCCAGGCTCCAAGCTGTCAGCACAGAACCCGATGTGGGGCTCGAACCCACGAACTGTGAAATCATGATCTGAGCCGAAGTCAGACACTTAACTGACTGAGCTACCCAGATGCTAGATTTTTTTTTCCATAATAGTATTTGTATTTGTTTTTGGTTTGCAATGAAACACCTCACCGTATAAAGTGATAAGCATATCTGGATATCAGGCAGGGGATGTTACAACTGATGGAGAAAAAAATAGTTGGACCTTTCTCTTCAACTGTTGAGTTTTGATCAAATGATTAAGATATAAAAATGATAGAGTGGAGGGAAAAAACACTTTTCTTTCTTTCTTTCTTTCTTTCTTTCTTTCTTTCTTTCTTTCTTTCTTTTTTTGCTTTGAGTGATCATAACAGAAATAAAAATACAAAGTAAAACAAAATTATATGAATACAACACTGAGGCTGAAGCCAAAAATGTTACAAGGAAAAATTATTTATAAAAATTCTGAAAACAGTTTGTTTGCAGTCTCATGGGGCTGGCCCTTATGGGCAGTCATTTTGGTCATCTGTTGGAAAGCCCTGAGACCTGCGGGCCAGCCCTGTATGACCCTGGCGCTCACTGTACAGGTTTCTTGACAGGCTCCTAGATGAGGATGCTCATCCATACATTTCTGAGAGGGAAATCTAATGGTATCCACAGCCTCTTCTTTGAACTAACAATAACACAAATGGAACATGTGACTGTCACACGGCAGTCTTTCTAGGCAGCTTTGAATGCTTCTGGTTCAGGGTAACCGTATGCTTGAAGACAACTGCACTATCCATCAATTGTATAAAGTATCAAGGACTTCCTAGAAGTCTGCATAAAGAGCAGCATCAATTTCTAACTGGGATGTTGGCAGGTTTGGCTTGAAATAAAAATTGGGGATAAAACACAATCTTTATTGTCCACAGTAAATTTAAGAAGGGGGAGTAAAGATCCTCGGCTCTGGCCATGGTGAAAGTACAGAGATCAAATGGCCCCACCCAGAACAATCAGGAAACAGACTCCATATATGAAACACAGTTTTCAGACATGTGAAACAGGCAGCCCAGGACAGTGATCCCTCAGAGAAAGTAAACCTACAAGGTTAAGCCCTACAACTGCATCAATTTACTGGTGAGGGTCAGTTTACATGCCACGGAATAAAAGGAAGATACTGAGAGTCCAATAATCTTACAAATTGAAGATCCATAGATCAGAGTTCAGAGAGCTCAGGGCAGCTAGAAGTTGTGGGCAATGAAACAGAGGAGAGAACTACAAGGAAAGAGACCTAGAGATCTGTAGATGGGTGGGGGCAGGTCTTCACCTGACCAGTGTATGTGTAAGAAGAAACTACCTGAAGCCAGGGAAAGAATTACTAAAAAAGAGTAGACACAACATTTCTGGAAGCCTGTACAGGACCACACATTGGGCATAATCCTAAAAACTATATAGCTTTAGTAATGGTGCTAAATTGGCCCTAAAGACTTCCCTGGACTTACCTTAACAAAGCTTAAAAGTCTTGAGAGGATGTAACCGATTCTAATTAACTTAAATTGTTATGAGAGGGGAAAAATAAGCCAACACCATATTTAATAGAATACAACAAAATACAGCAATAAAGACTTTAAAACCCACAATGTCTACCATTAGATTTAAAAATGATTATAAGGTAAGAAAATAATGGCCCCAAAATGGGGGAATTCATCAACAAAAATATATCCAGAAATTATAGTAATAATGGAATTAGCAGAGAAGGATATTAAAAGGGCTACTATATGATCCTGATTTTCAAAAAAACAAAGGAAAACATAAGCATGATAAGAAGAGAAATGAAAGCTATGAAATAGCCCCAAAGGTTTTTTCTAGATACGGAAAGAAATATCTGAAGTGGAAAATGCACTGGATGGAATTAAAGCAGATTAGGCAGTGCAGGTAAAAAGATCAGTGAGCTTTAAGCCATGTCAGTAGAAACTATCCAAACTAAAGCACAGAGAGAAAAAACTGGAGGGAGGGGGTGAGAGGCTCAATGAGCTATTAGGCAATACAGCACTCTAACATATGTGTAATTGGAGTCCCAGAAAAAGTGGTGGGGAGAAAAATATTTGAAGAAAAAAAGGCTGGAATTTTTTCCAAATTTGGTGAAAATTATAAGCCCACAGTGACAAAAAAATTCAAAGAAACCCATACAAAACATATCGGAAAAAAACACATCAGCACATTGTAATATGTTGTTGAAAGTAGTGACAAATAAAAACCTCAGTAACTGCTTGAGAACAAAAAAGAATAACAATAAAGCCAAGAATGATAGCACACTTTTGGCCAGCAGCCATGCAACCCAGAGTACACTGGAGAAACCATCTTTAAAATAATGAAGGGGATTGGGGCACCTGGGTGGCTCAGTTGGTTGAGTGTCCACTTTGTCTCCGGTCAGCTTTGCCTCAGGTCATGTTCTCGCTGTTCATGGGTTCAAGTGCATCGGGCTCTGTCCTGACAGCTCAAAGTCTGGAGTCTGCTTTGGATTCTGTGTCTCACTCTCTCTCTGCCCCTCCCCCTCTCAAATATAAATAAACATTAAAAAATTAAAATAATGAAGGGGAGGGAGGGAGAGAGAACACTTGACCTAAAATTCTTTACTCCGCAAAAATACATTTCAAAAACAATGGTGAAATGAAGTCTCTTTTGGACAACAAAAACGAAGGGAATTCTTTGTCAACAGACATGCACTACAACACACTTTAACGAAAGTTCTTCAGACAGAAGATAATGATGACAGATGGACACTTGGACCTACATAAATGAATGAAGGGAAATGGAAATGATAATCACGGGCAAATATAAAAGCCTTTCTTATATCTTAATGCCCTTATTTTTTTAAGTTTACTTATTTATTTTGAGGGGGTGGAGGGGCAGAGAGAGAAGCAGAGAAGAGAAATCTCAAGCAGGTTCTGCACTGTCAGTATGGAACCCAATGCGGGGCTTGATCCCATGAACCATGAGATCATGACCTCAGCTGAAATCAAGAGTCAGACACTTAACCAACTGAGCCATCCAGGTGCCCCTATTTTAATGTCTTTAAAAGAAAGTTTAATGCTTAGCAAATACAAGCCATAATCAGAAAAAACTTGGCTAGCTTGCTTAAAAAAGAAATGGATGAATGATGATCATTTTGTTTGTTGGGCTTTAGGAAAGTCATTTTAAAATGGGTATAAGATATGGCATATGCTATGTAATGCTTCCAGAGAGATGCTAAATTTATTAATGGGTAAATGTAGACTCCTCTCCTACTGTCTACAAATGTCCTCCCTCTTATAGAACCAGGAATCCTAATATTTCATAGTCTGAGTACAAGAAGGAATGTCCCTACACAGTGCAGTTTGTAAAGGGAGAGAGATGAGAATGTGGTCTCTAGTCTTTGTATCCTATATACTATAGTATCCTGATAATGATTCCTGAATACTATAAGTTGCACAAAGTAACAAGTAAAAAATTAAAAACAAAGCCTGGAAAATAGAGTCACAGAAATTTTCCAAGACACATAGCAACAAGACAAAGTGACAGATATATGAGGAAAACAGAAATAGGATTTTCCAAGAAGTTCCAAACACTGGACTAGGACTTTCTGAGGAAGTCTCACAAAAAGAGAAGAGCAAAATGAAGGAGAGGTATTTTTCAAAGAAATAATAGATAAGAATATCCAGAACTGAAGAAGACAGACATAGTTACACTAAAATAGACTCTAAATAGAAATGGAAGAATATAAATACATTTTAAAGACACTTCTGAGCATCAAGGATAAAGTGAATATCCAAAGAAAATACGAGTTGTTTCCAGTGACAAAAATTAAATGGACATTACATTTCCTGTCAGCAATAAAATATGATAGGAAGAAAGTAAGACAACACTTCCAAAATTCTGAGGAAAAAAATATATTCAACTAAAACTTCTGTAACAAGTCAATTTAATGAACAAGTGTGATGGCACCTGATAACCATAGTTAGAATACTCAGAAAATTTACTTTGTCTCTACCTTTTCTTAAACAGCTACTTGAGGAGGGGTGCCAGGGGCACTCAGTTGGTTAAGCATCCAACTCCAGCTCAGGTCATGATCTCACAGTTCACAAGTTAAAGCCCTGAGTCACGCTCTGGGCTGACAGCTCAGAGCCTGGAGCCTGGTTCAGATTCTGTCTCCTTCTCTCTCTCAGCCCCTCCCCCACTCATGCTCTGTCTTCCTCTCAAAAATAAATAAGCTTAAAAAAAAAAGTTACTTGAGGATTTACTCTAAATCAATAAATGAAAAGACAGTCAAAGGATGCTGGAAAACTGGAGATAAATGGGAAGGCTGGAGAGGTAAAGTCCCAAACTGACCAGAGACCTAGGGGAATTAAGAGAGTGCTGAGAGGGAGGACCCGAAGGAAAAACAGAATTTCCATAAAATATAACCAGATACAAATAAGTATATGGCAAAGACAAATGCTAGGAAAAAAGAACATTTAGAAACACCACAAAAATGGGGGAGGAAAGGCACTACAAAAATGTCAAGGTTTAAATATAAAACAAAACTAAAATGCAGCATTAATTTAAATACTTGGGACCACATCTTTGCAATAGAAGAGAAGTAATTCTTAGCAACCTCTACTCAAGAATTGAATTTTATTTTTGTTGTTGTAAAATAATATTTTCTGCATCATTGTCCAGCGTTGGATTTAACATAAGGACAAAACATGCAAGACTCGGGTGTGGCTTCTGAAGAGAAAGAAAATTGTAATAACCTTGACAATATAAAAGCAAAATCCTACTTGACACAAAGAAGATCATAAAGAAGGGAGGAAGATCAGACAAAAGGAGGAGGATGCTAATGTTTTCATCTTACCTAGTGGGGCATCAAGATACCCTATGGAAGTTAAATAGAACAAGAGAAAGGGAGTTAAAGTTACTATCGAAAGTTACAAAGTTGGGGCACCTGGGTGGCTCAGTTGGTTAAGCATCATCTGACCCTTGATTTCAGCTCAGGTCATGATCTCACAGTTTGTGATTTTGAGCATGGAGCCTGCTTGAGATTCCCTATCTATCTATCTATCTATCTATCTATCTATCTATCTACCTATCTATCTATCTATCTATCTATCTCAAAAATAAATAAACTCAAAAAAATAAAGTTAGAAAGTTAAGGAATTAAGGAACTAAAACAAATACTACCACCAGACAAAAACATAGAAGGGAATAAATGAGCCAAAGCCTCCACTTTCACAGTGGAAACCAACCCATGTTATCAATTTACACTTTTATCTAAATTGATAAATATTTATTGATAAAGTAAAAATAGAGATGTAATCATATTTTCTTTTTGAGGTAATCAACAAAAGATAAAAACAGAAATTATGAAAAGACTTTGCCCCCAAGGTATATGTTTGGATAGTAGGCAGGGGCAAACAAAAATTTATTGCTTTTCATTATTTAAGAATTTTTGAATCAGTTAAAAAGGAGAAAAGAAAATGGAAATCAATTGAAGAAATAAAAGAGCAAACCAAGAGTAAATGTACTTTTTAAATATATCTGTGTTTCCTATGGCGTGGATGACACAGTTTTTGCATTTAATGCTAATTTCCTTAAGAGTTTCCTGCTGATGTCTAGCGATTGTTAGAAATATCAGTCTGAAATAGAATATGATGATGGTGAAAATAAACCTTGCTTACCTCAACTTCAAGATATTTGGGGAATAAAGATGCAGGTTTTTTTTCACTTGAAAGAACAAAATCCCATCTGCTCCATAGGATTACTGACAGTCTGTCTTCTCCCATATGGGTTTCATTTTTATGCAGCAGCATGAAACTACACTTCCGAAGTCTAGTTTTCTACCTTTTATTTATTTTCTTCTTTCTTTCTTTGGAAAAAAACATACATGCTGATTCTTAGAGATTGAATTCCTACTTGGGTTTCCCTCTCCTCCTTAGAGAACAGCTTTTAAATTTCCTTTGAGGAACATAATGGATTTCTATTATGTAGAGCCTATTATCAAGCAGTACAGCACAGCATACACAGATGAGGTATTTGACATATAAAGAAAATAAAAGAATAAACAAAAGTCAGTTAAACTCTGCAATTAAATTATAATAGACCACAAAAGCAGTCTGATCATATTTTATTTAGTATGCATCTTGATACATCAAGATTTAGAAGATGACTTTTAATGACCAATATGGGGGGCGGGAATTCTGGCAGAAGATATTGAGAAGCAACTGTCCAAAGGTAATTGATTTTATATTTTTTAATATTTAGGTTTTGAATCAATCCAAGTCAAGTCCTTCAGTTTAACAAAGAACGCTAGAGGCAAAACCCTTGAGCCCTGACCAAGGGAAACACCAAAGGAGCATGACAAGGAGCTTGAGGGGCTACAACATTATCATGAAGATGATACTTATATGCTGACAAAATTGGAGGATAATCGAAGACTAAAGCACTAAACTGAACACAGTCAGTTCAGTTCTGAAATGTATTTCTGAAATACTCAATAAGAAATAGGAGTGAGAGAGTTGGGCCCTGTAAACACTCAGGGATCCCCTCCTATCTTACCACAGGTAAAAAGTTGGAGAATTTAGGTAATCATAAAATCCAGGACAATCCAAATGGAGAAAGTGGAGTGCCTGGGTGGTTCAGTTGACTGAGCATCTGACTTCAGCTCAGGTCATGATCTTGAGGAGGTTCATGAGTTCGAGTCCCACACAGGGCTCACTGTTGTCAGCATGTCAGCACGGAGTCTGCTTTGGATCCTCTCTCCCCCTCTCTCTGCCCCTCCCCGGCTTGCACTCTCCCAAAAAATAAATAGAGTGGGAGGCCAACATGGCAGAGAAGTAGGGGGAATCCATACTTCCCTGGTCTCTCAAAGAAGTGTAGAAGCCAAAGGACTTTGAACACCAGAGCCTGGGAGGAAAAGAGACTGAATCCACTAGGAAGAAAATGGGAAAGCTGGAAAAAAGATAGGTGGGTAACTGCGAACTGGGGGAGATAAAAAAAAAAAGGCTGCATGGGCATGGAGGGGAGGGACCCCCTCTGTAGAGAGACAAAGGAAAGATAAAGAGCGGCTAGGGAAGCAAAGGACTGTATCTGGACAGGAGAAAGACCTTGGACTAAGACTGAGAGGGATCCGAACTCTAACCATGGGGTTTTCTTCGGACGGGGGCCAGCTCCCTGCCTGTGCACCTGGGGAAGAGGGGAGCCAGGCCTAGGTGCCATGGTAGGTCAGAGTCTCAGTCCACAGCTGGAGAAGGTGGTTCCGTCTCTGGAGGGCTGTGTGATAGCACAGAACATGCCTAGTCTGCCACCCCACCCCGGGGTGCAGTGGCTGGGCCAAGGGCACAGTCTGCAGGAGGAAAATGCTGCCGTTTCCCTGGAGTGCTGTGGGAAAAGACAAAGCCAGCCGGGACCACTTATCGCTGCACTGAGAGGCACTTCCCCAGTGCCAGAGTGCAATCCTAGCCAAGTGCAGGGTGAGGGGAGTTAGCAGAGAGAAGGACTACCACATCTGCACCCATGGCACAGTGACACCTCAAACTGAGTCCACCAGTCCGACTCCATGGAGAAGAGACTGGGGGATCACCATTTCCCCCACTCTCCCTGCCACCACCACCACCAAGGCGGGGCCTCAGGGATCACTCCCAGGGCCCATAGCAGAGGCTGGTTCAGAAAACACCAAACCACGCCCCCTACCACTGGGTAACTGCATATCCACTGGAGCGGCACAGACTCTACGGGGACAGCTGCTACCTACAAGCCATGCAGCATTGCCTGGATTAACTCTAGGTCAATTCTGGATATATAGATATATTCTCCGTCCCCACCCCCCCATTTCTCCTCCTTATCTCTTCCCTCCCCTAGGCTGGTTACTCTGGTTATTGGTCTGTCTAAACAGACATGTTTAATCCATTTTCTTGATACATGTTCTACACCTCCTTTAACCCCTTTCTCTCTGAAATAATCAAGCCATATAGTTTCTCAGTCTGGGTAACTTTATCTTCATTTCGTTTTCCCCACCTCCTTCTATATTTTCCTTTCCCTCTCTCTGGATTAAGTCTTTAGTCTCTGCCTAATCAACGTTTATTCTCTCCCTCACCAAACCCTCCCCCCATCGTTTCTCTCTTTGTATGTGCTCTTCCATCAGCACCGCTTCCACCCTCTTCTTTACTTGTAGTTGGTGTTTTTGTTTTTTTGTTTTTAGTCTTTAGGTTTTTGTTTTAATTTGTTTGTGTTATTTATTTGTGTCTTTGCATGTTTTTGTCTCCTGTTTGTCTATCTGTTTTCCTTTACAGGGCTACTCCAAGAAACAAATCAAAGCAAATCTGGTGGAGGGTCCAAAATATTACTGAGTAGGTTAATAAAATAACCAAAGTCATAACAACAGACAGCAAGTAACAATCCCTGAAAAAACACCTCCTGAAGGGCCAGGCCATGGACAGCATATGACCCTCCTTTAATATAGCAGTGCTCGCAGGTGCAGAGCATACAACAAGCTTTTAAAACACTTAAGGGATAGAAAACTAGCCAAAATGACAAAATGGAAGAATTCTCCTCAAAAAAAATTCCAGGAAGTAGCGACAGCTAATGAATGGATCAAAACTGTTTAAGCAATATAACAGAACAAGAATTTAGAAAAATAGTCATAAATTAATCACTGGGCTTGAAACAAGCATAGAGGACACCAGAGAATCTATTGCTACAGAGATCAAGGAACTAAAAAATAGTCATGATGAATAAAAAAATGCTATAAATGAACTGCAAAATAAAATAGAGGTGGCTACAGCACAGATTGAAGAAGCAGAGGGGAGAATAGGTGAATTAGATGATAAAATTATGGAAAAAGAGGAAGCTGACAAAAATAGAGAGAAAAAAATCCAGGAGTACAAGGGGAGAATTAGAGAACTAAGCGATGCAATCAAATGGAACAGTATCCGTATCATAGGAATTCCAGAGGAAGAAGAGAGAAAGGGGCCAAACGTGTACTTGAGCAAATCATAGCTGAGAATTCCTCAACCTGGGGAAGGAAACAGGCATTGAAATACAAGAGGCACAGAGAACCCCCTTCAGACGTAACTTGAATCAATCTTCTGCACAACATTTCATAGTGAAACTGGCAAAATACAAGGATGAAAAGAGAATTCTGAAAGCAGCTAGGGATAAACAGGCCTTAACATAAAAATGTAGACACATAAGGGTAGTAGCAGACCTATCTACTGAAACTTGGCAGGCCAGAATGGAATGGCAGGGAATCTTCAATGTGATGAACAGAAAAAATATGCAGCCAAAACCCTTTACCCAGCAAGTCTGTGATCCAGAATAGAAGGAGATATAAAGGTTTTCCCAAACAAACAAAAACCGAAGGAATTCATCACCACTAAACCAGCCCTACAAGAAGTCCTAAGGGGGACTCTGTGAGTGAAATGTTGCAAGGACCACAAAGTACCAGAGACACCACTACAAGCATGAAACCTACAGATAACACAATGACTCTAAACCCCTATCTTTCTATAATAACACTGAATGTAAATGGACTAAATGTTCCAACCAAAAGACACAGGGTATGGGGCGCCTGGGTGCCTCAGTCGGCTAAGCGTCCGACTTCAGCTCAGGTCACGATCTCGCGGTCCGTGGGTTCGAGCCCCGCGTCGGGCTCTGGGCTGACGGCTCAGAGCCTGGAGCCTGTTTCCGATTCTGTGTCTCCCTCTCTCTCTGCCCCTCCCCCGTTCATGCTCTATCTCTCTCTGTCTCAAAAATAAATAAACGTTAAAAAAAATTAAAAAAAAAAAAAAAGACACAGGGTATCAGAATGGATTAAAAAACAAGACCCATATATTTGCTGTCTACAAGAGACTCATTTTAGGCCAGAGGACACCTTCAGATTGAAAGTGAGAGGATGAAGAACTATCTATCATGCTACTGGAAGTCAAAAGAAAGCTGGAGTAGCCATACTTATATCAGACAAACTAGACTTTAAATTAAAGGTTGTAACAAGAGATGAAGAAGGGCATTATATAATAATTACAGGGTCTATCCATCAGGAAGAGCTAACAATTATAAATGTCTATGCACTGAATTCGGGAGCCCCCAAATATATAAAACAATAAATCAGAAACATAAGCAACCTTGTTGATATTATGTGGTAATTGCAGGGGATTTTAATACTTCCCTTACATCAATGGATAGAACATCTAGACAGAGAATGAATAAAGAAACAAGGGCCCTCAATGATATATTGGATCAGACGGACTTGACAGATATATTTAGAACTCTGCATCCCAAAGCAACAGAATATACTTTTTTCTCTAGTGCACATGGAACATTCTCCAAGATAGATCACATACTGGGTCACAAAACAGCCCTTAATAAGTATAAAAGAATTGACATCATACCATGTACACTTTCAGACCACAATGCTATGAACATGCAATCAACCACAGGAAAATGTCTGGAAAACCTCCAAAAGCATGGAGGTTAAAGAACATCCTACTAAAGAATGAATGGGTCAACAGGCAATTAGAGAAGAAATTTAAAAATATATGGAGGGGTGCCTGGATGGCTCAGTTGGTTAAGTGACCAACTTCAGCTCAGGTCACAATCTCGCAGTTTGTGAGTTTGAGTCCCGTGTCAGGCTCTGTGCTGACAGCTCAGAGCCCGGAGCCTACTTCAGATTCTATGTTTCCCCCTCTCTCTACCCCTTCCCTGTTCACACTCTGTGTCTGTCTCTCAATAATAAATAAAAACGTTAAAAATAATTAATTAAATATTTTTTTTAAATATGGAAACAAATGAAAATGAAAATACAACAATCCAAAGCTTTGGGATGCAGTGAAGACAGTCCTGAGAGGAAAATACATTGCAATCCAGGCCTATCTCAAGAAACAAGAAAAATCCCAAATACAAAATCTAACAGCACACTTAAGGAAACAGAGCAGAATAGCAAAGACACTGGAAAACCAGCAGAAGAAGAGAAATACTAAAGATCTAAGCAGAAATAAACAATACAGAATCTAAAAAACAGCAGAGCAGATCAATAAAACCAAGAGTTGGTTTTTTGGAAAAATAAACAAAATTGATAAGCCTCTAGCCAGACTTCTCAAAAAGAAATGAGAGAGGACCCAAATAGATACAGTCATGAATGAAAATGGAATTATTACAACCAATCCCTCAGAAATACAAGCAATTATCAGGGAATACTATGAAAAATTATATGCCAATAAACTGGACAACCTGGAAGAAATGGACAAATTCCTAAGCACCCACACACTTCCAAAACTCAAACAGAAAGAAATAGAAAATTTGAACAGACCCATAACCAGTGAAGAAATTCAATCAGTTATCAAAAATCTCTTAACAAATAAGAGTCCAGGACCAGATGGCTTCCCTGGGGAATTCTACCAGACATTTAAAGCAGAGATAATACCTATCCTTCTCAAGCTGTTCCAAAAAATAGAAAGGGAAGGAAAACTTCCAGACTCATTCTCTGAAGCCAGCATTACTTGGATTCCCAAACCAGACAGAGACCCAGCAGAAAAAGAGAACTACAGGCCAATATCCCTGATGAATATGGATGCAACAATTCTCAACAAGATACTAGCAAATCAAATTCAACCGCATATAAAAAGAATTATTCACCATGATCAAGTGGGATTCATTCCTGGGCTGCAGGGCTGGTTCAACATTTGCAAATCAATCAATGTGATACATCACCTTAATAAAAGAAAGTTAAGAATCATATGATCCTGTCAATTGATGCAGAGAAAACATTTGACAAAATTCAGCATCCTTTCTTAATAAAAACCTTCGAGAAAGTCGGGATAGAAGGAACATACTTAAACATCATAAAAGCCATTTATGAAAAGCCCATGCTAATATCATCCTCAATGGGGGAAAAACTGAGAGCTTTCCCCCTGAGATCAGGAACACGACAGGGATGTCCACTCTCACTGCTATTGTTTAACATAGAGTTGGATGTTCTAGCATTAGCCATCAGACAACAAAAGGAAATCAAAGGCATCAAAATTGGCAAAGATGAAGGTAAGCTTTCACTTTTTGCAAATGACATGATACTACACATGGAAAACTCAACAGACTCCACCAAAAGTCTGATAGAATTGATACGTGAATTCAGTAAAGTCACAGGATAAAAATCAATATACAGAAATCAGCTGCATTCTTATACACTAATAATGAAGCAACAGAAAGACAAAGACACTGATCCCATTCACAACTGCACCAAGAATCATAAACCCAACCAAAGGAATAAACCCAACCAAAGATGTAAAAGATCTGTATGCTGAAAACTACACAAAGCTTAGGAAGGAAATGAAGAAGATACAAAGAAATGGAAAAACATTCCATGCTCATGGATTGGAAGAATAAATATTGATAAAATGTCAATACTACCCAAAGCAGTCTATACATTCAATGCAATCCCAATCAAAATCGCACCAGCATTCTTCTTGAAGCTAGAACAAGCAATCCTAAAATTCATATGGAACCACAAAAGGCCCCGAATAGCCCAAGTAATATTGAAGAAGAAAACCAAAGCGGGAAGCATCACAATCCCAGACTTTAGCCTCTACTACAAAGCTGTCATCATCAAGACAGCATGGTATTGGCACAAAAACAGACACACAGACCAATGGAATAGAATAGAGACTCCAGAATTGGACCCACAAAAGTATGGGCAACTCATCTTTGACAAAGCAGGAAAGAACATCCAATGGAAAAAAGACAGTCTCTTTAACAAATGGTGCTGGGATAACTGGACAGCAACATGCAGAAGAATGAAACTAGACCACTTTCTCACACCATTCACAAAAATAAACTCAAAATGAATGAAGGACCTGAATGTGAGACACGAAACCATCAAAACCCTAGAGGAGAAAGCAGGAAAAAAACCTCTCTGACCTCAGCTGCAGTAATCTGCAAAGGCAAGGGAATTAAAAGCAAAAATGAACTATTGGGACCTCACCAAGATAAAATGCTTCTGCACTGCAAAGGAAACAACCAACAAAACTAAAAGGCAACCAACGGAATGGGAAAAGATATTTGCAAATGACATATCGGACAAAGGGCTAGTATCCAAAATCTATAAAGAGCTCACCAAACTCCACACCCGAAAAACAAATAACCCAGTGAAGAAATGGGCAGAAAACATGAATAGACACTTCTCTAAAGAAGACATCCAGATGGCCAACAGGCACATAAAAAGATGCTCAACGTTGTTCCTCATCAGGGAAATACAAATCAAAACCACACTCAGATACCCCCTCACACCAGTAAGAGTGGCTAAATGAACAAATCAGGAGACTATAGATGCTGGAGAGGATGTGGAGAAATGGGAACCCTCTTGCACTGTTGGGGGGAATGCAAATTGGTGCAGCCACTCTGGAAAACAGTGTGGAGGTTCCTCAAAAAATTAAAAATAGATATGACTCAGCAATAGCATTGCTAGGAATTTACCCAAGGGATGCAGGAGTGCTGATGCATAGGGGCACTTGTACCCCAATGTTTATAGTAGCACTTTCAACAATAGCCAAATTATGGAAAGAGCCTAAATGTCCATCAACTGATGAATGGATAAAGAAGATGTGGTTTATATTTACAATAGAATACCACTTGGCAATGAGAAAGAATGAAACCTGGCCATTTGTAGCAACGTGGATGGAACTGGAGAGTCTTATGCTAAGTGACATAAGTCAGGCAGAGAAAGACAGATACCATATGTTTTCACTCATATGTGGATCGTGAGAAACTCAACAGAAGACCGGCCGGGGGGGGGGGGGGGCGGTGGGAAGGGGGAAGAAAAGTTACAGAGAGGGAAGGAGGCAAAACATAAGAGACTCTTAAATACTGAGAACTGAGGGTTGATGGGGGGTGGGGAGGAGGGGAAAGTGGGTGATGGACATTGAGGAGGGCACCTGTTGGGATGAGCACTGGGTGTTGTATGGAAACCAATTTGACAATAAATTTCATATACAAAAAAAATAAAATAAAAAATAAATAATTTTTAAAAACCTGAGGAACAGTATCTCACACATTCAGGAAACATTAGGACCTCAAGACTCTCTTGTCCTGTTCTAGTCAACAACTTCCCTAACTGCCTACCTTGGTTCACAGGTAAGGTTTGCATGCCCTGCTTCTACTTCCTCATGCCCTTTCTGATTGTGGTACTCAAATAACCTTTATCCTCTCCTCTCTCATTAAGATTCCTAGTAGCCTCTTGCTGGACAACCCCTAAGTCTATATTTCAGTCCTTATCTTAATTGGTATTTCTGTTCACTGGAGATTATCAGCTACGCTTTCCTTGAAAATGAATTTTCCTTGAAATAGTTTCTCATGCTGGTCCCTAACCCTATGTTCATTCCTTTGGAAGATCATTATTGAAGGTCTTTATGTGCCAGGCACTCTTACAGGCTCTGTGGATGCAACAGTAAATGAAACAGTCAATCCTTGATCTCATAGAATTTACGTTATAAAGAGAGATAAAGAAAAATTAATGAAATATTTAGAATACTGGAAAATAACTGCTAAGAAAAATAAAAATAAAGCAGGGAAGGTGGGATAAGCAGTTTGGGTTGTAAATTTAGAGAAAGTAGCCAGAAAAGTGGATATTGGGTATTGATTAAAAACCTAAAGGAAGTAAGGGAGTAAACCATGTGGATTTCTGGGGGAGTATCAATCCAAGAAGAGAGAATAGTAATTTCAAAGGCCCTGAAACAGGAATCTCGCAGTTTGTGAGATCAAGCCCTGATTCAGGCTCTGGGCTGACAGTGTAGAGCCTGCCTGGGATTCTCTCTCTCCCTCTCTCTGTGCCCCTCACCCCCTTTTTAAAATAAATAATTTTAAAAACACTTAAAAAAGAAGAAGAAGATCTTCAAGAAGACCAGGGTGATTGGTGCCAAATGCGCATGGGGGAGAAAAGTAGGAACTCACTAAAGGGAAGTAACCGGGGACAGATAATATAGGACCTTGTATACCATTGGAAGGAGCTTGGCTTTTACCCCAACTGAGGTGAGAACCCATGGCGGGGTGGAGGGGGTTGGTTAACAAAGAAGTGACATGAGAAGACTTGTCTTTTAATAGGATAACTGGCTTCTCTACTGAAATAGAATGAAGGAGTTCATGAATTAAAGCAAGAAGGTCAGTTAGGAGGCCATTGCAATATTCCAAATGAAAAATATTAGCAGTCCTGATCAAGGTGGTAGCAGTGAGGTGACAAGAAGTAATTAGATTTAGGATAAGACATTTAGGTGGAGACGACAAGACTCACTGATTTTTGGTCACAGCAACTGAAGAATGGAGTTGTCATTTGCTGGGATGCGGAAGACTCAGGCTGGGTAGGGTGAAGTGAGAGAGGATCACAGAATGTCAGAAGCTTGCTTTTGGTCATGTCCCACACTAGATGCCTATCAGACATCGACGTGTGCATGGCAGTTGGGTGACAGTCAGTAGGGTCATGAGTCTGAAATCCAAGGGAGAAGTCTGAGCAAGAGATACAAATTTAGGGATCATAAGACATACATGGCATTTCAAGCTATGAAACCAGATGATCACAAAGTTAGTGAAGATAGAAAAGAGAAACACCCCAAGACTGAGCACTGGGTCACTCCAGTATTTCAAATTCTTCTCCTTTTACCAGTCTAGTATGCAGGGGCGATCTCCAGGCTGTTCTCACTCTTCTCTCCTCCAGCGCTAAGGACTGAGCTTCTCTGAACAAAAGACCATCTATTTCTCCTTTCATGTTGACTTCCTCTCAGCCACCGGCTTAGGGTGACCAATGTGACTTCTATTTCTTTCCCATATCACATTTGATCTTCATATGAACCATATATCCTCTATAGCACTTACAATAATTTGTATTTATTGTATTTGTATGCCTCTTTGTTTACCATCTGCTTGCTTCGCCATACTGAACCTTTCAGGAGCACACACCCAGTGTGTTGTTAAACCCAGCACCTAGCACAAGGCCTGAAATATTGAAGTAAAATATTGATATTTGTTGAAAGGATGTATACGAGCCATTCACTGATGACTCTCTGATATGTAATCTCAATCTGATTTTTTCCCTAAGCTTCAGAATTCACCAAACTTGCCATGAGGTCTTCATTTAGATGTCCCACAGACACTTCAAACTCAATATATGCAGGAAGAATTCTGGATATTGCTTTGTAAACCAGTGTCAGCCCCTCATTTAAATGAATGAAAACATCATTTACTTAGCCATCTAAATCAGAATCTAAAAGTCATCCTATACTCCTTTTTCTTTCACACCTGTTCCTACTGGTCACCAAATCTTGCCAATTCCTCTAAATATCCTTTAGCGTGGACTTTCGGCAAGATGGCGGCTTAGGAGGACGCTGGGCTCACCGCACGTCCTGCTGATCACTTAGATTCCATCTACACCTGCCTAAATAACCCAGAAAACAACAGAGGATTAGCAGAACGGAGTCGCCGGAGCCAAACGCAGACGAGAGGCCCGCGGAAGAGGGTAGGAAGGGCGGCGAGGCGGTGCGCGCTCCACGGACTGGCGGGAGGGAGCCGGGGCGGAGGGGCGGCTCGCCGGCCAAGCAGAGCCCCCGAGTCTGGCTGGCAAAAGCGGAGGGGCCGGGCGGACTGTGTTCCGACAGCAAGCACGACTTAGTGTCTGGGAGGTCATAAGTTAACAGCTCTTCTCGGAAAGCGGGAAGGCTGGAGGACAAAGGGAGGGAGAGCTGCTGAGCCCCCTGACAACAGAACTCAGTTTGGTGGGGAACAAAGGCGCTCGCCAGCGCCATCTCCCCCGCCCATCCCCCAGCCGAAATCCCAAAGAGAACCGGTTCCTGCCAGGGAACTTGCTCGCTCCGCACAAACACCCAACTCTGCGCTTCTGCGGAGCCAAACCTCCCACAGCGGATCTGACTCCCTCCCGATGCCACAGGGCCCCTCCTGAAGTGGATCACCTAAGGAGAAGCGATCTAAGCCTGCCCCTCCTGCCCCCGTGCACCTTGCCTACCCACCCCAGCTAATACGCCAGATCCCCAGCATCACAAGCCTGGCAGGGTGCAAGTAGCCCAGACGAGCCACACCACCCCACAGTGAATCCCGCCCCTAGGAGAGGGGAAGAGAAGGCACACACCAGCCTGACCGTGGCCCCAGCGGTGGGCTGGGGGCAGACATCAGGTCTGACTGCGGCCCCGCCCACCAACTCCAGTTATACACCACAGCACAGGGGAAGTGCCCTGCAGGTCCTCACCACGCCAGGGACTATCCAAAATGACCAAGCGGAAGAATTCCCCTCAGAAGAATCTCCAGGAAATAACAACAGCTAATGAGCTGATCAAAAAGGATTTAAATAATATAACAGAAAGTGAATTTAGAATAATAGTCATAAAATTAATCGCTGGGCTTGAAAACAGTATACAGGACAGCAGAGAATCTCTTGCTACAGAGATCAAGGGACTAAGGAACAGTCAAGAGGAGCTGAAAAATGCTTTAAACGAAATGCATAACAAAATGGAAACCACCACAGCTCGGCTTGAAGAGGCAGAGGAGAGAATAGGTGAACTAGAAGATAAAGTTATGGAAAAAGAGGAAGCTGAGAAAAAGAGAGATAAAAAAAATCCAGGAGTATGAGGGGAAAATTAGAGAACTAAGTGATGCACTAAAGAGAAATAATATACGCATAATTGGTATCCCAGAGGAGGAAGAGAGAGGGAAAGGGGCTGAAGGGGTACTTGAAGAAATAATAGCTGAGAACTTCCCTGAACTGGGGAAGGAAAAAGGCATTGAAATCCAAGAGGCACAGAGAACTCCCTTCAGACGTAACTTGAATCGATCTTCTGCACGACATATCATAGTGAAACTGGCAAAATACAAGGATAAAGAGAAAATTCTGAAAGCAGCAAGGGGTAAACGTGCCCTCACATATAAAGGGAGATCTATAACTCGTGACTGATCTCTCTTTTGAAACTTGGCAGGCCAGAAAGAATTGGCACGAGATTTTCAGGGTGCTAGACAGAAAAAATATGCAGCCGAGAATCCTTTATCCAGCAAGTCTGTCATTTAGAATAGAAGGAGAGATAAAGGTCTTCCCGAACAAACAAAAACTGAAGGAATTTGTCACCACTAAACCAGCCCTACAAGAGATCCTAAGGGGGACCCTGTGAGACAAAGTCCCAGAGACATCACTACAAGCATAAAACATACAGACATCACAATGACTCTAAACCCGTATTTTTCTATAATAACACTGAATGTAAATGGATTAAATGCGCCAACCAAAAGACATAGGGTATCAGAATGGATAAAAAAACAAGACCCATCTATTTGCTGTCTACAAGAGACTCATTTTAGACCTGAGGACACCTTTAGATTGAGAGTGAGGGGATGGAGAACTATTTATCATGCTACTGGAAGCCAAAAAAAAGCTGGAGTAGCCATACTTATATCAGACAAACTAGACTTTAAATTAAAGGCTGTAACAAGAGATGAAGAAGGACATTATATAATAGTTACAGGGTCTATCCATCAGGAAGAGCTAACAATTATAAATGTCTATGCGCCGAACACCAGAGCCCCCAAATATATAAAACAATTACTCATAAACCTAAGCAACCTTATTGATAAGAATGTGGTAATTGCAGGGGACTTTAACACCCCACTTACAGAAATGGATAGATTATCTAGACACACGGTCAATAAAGAAACAAGGGCCCTGAATGACACATTGGATCAGATGGACTTGACAGATATATTTAGAACTCTGCATCCCAAAGCAACAGAATATACTTTCTTCTCGAGTGCACATGGAACATTCTCCAAGATAGATCACATACTGGGTCACAAAACAGCCCTTCATAAGTTTACAAGAATTGAAATTATACCATGCTTACTTTCAGACCACAATGCTATGAAGCTTGAAATCAACCACAGAAAAAAGTCTGGAAAACCTCCAAAAGCATGGAGGTTAAAGAACACCCTACTAACGAATGAGTGGGTCAACCAGGCAATTAGAGAAGAAATTAAAAAATATATGGAAACAAACGAAAATGAAAATACAACAATCCAAACGCTTTGGGACGCAGCGAAGGCAGTCCTGAGAGGAAAATACATTGCCATCCAGTCCTATCTCAAGAAACAAGAAAAATCCCAAATACAAACTCTAACAGCACACCTAAAGGAACTAGAGGCAGAACAGCAAAGGCAGCCTAAACCTAGCAGAAGAAGAGAAATAATAAAGATCAGAGCAGAAATAAACAATATAGAAACTAAAAAAACTGTAGAGCAGATCAACGAAACCAAGAGTTGGTTTTTTGAAAAAATAAACAAAATTGACAAACCTCTAGCCAGGCTTCTCAAAAAGAAAAGGGAGATGACCCAAATAGATAAAATCATGAATGAAAATGGAATTATTACAACCAATCCCTCAGAGATACAAGCAATTATCAGGGAATACTATGAAAAATTATATGCCAACAAACTGGACAACCTGGAAGAAATGGACAAATTCCTGAACACCCACACGCTTCCAAAACTCAATCAGGAGGAAATAGAAAGCTTGAACAGACCCATAACCAGCGAAGAAATTGAATCGGTTATCAAAAATCTCCCAACAAATAAGAGTCCAGGACCAGATGGCTTCCCAGGGGAGTTCTACCAGACGTTTAAAGCAGAGATAATACCTATCCTTCTCAAGCTATTCCAAGAAATAGAAAGGGAAGGAAAACTTCCAGACTCATTCTATGAAGCCAGTATTACTTTGATTCCTAAACCAGACAGAGACCCAGTAAAAAAAGAGAACTACAGGCCAATATCCCTGATGAATATGGATGCAAAAATTCTCAATAAGATACTAGCAAATCGAATTCAACGGCATATAAAAAGAATTACTCACCATGATCAAGTGGGATTCATTCCTGGGATGCAGGGCTGGTTCAACATTCGCAAATCAATCAACGTGATACATCACATTAACAAAAAAAAAGAGAAGAACCATATGATCCTGTCAATCGATGCAGAAAAGGCCTTCGACAAAATCCAGCACCCTTTCTTAATAAAAACCCTTGAGAAAGTCGGGATAGAAGGAACATACTTAAAGATCATAAAAGCCATTTATGAAAAGCCCACAGCTAACATCATCCTCAACGGGGAAAAACTGAGAGCTTTTTCCCTGAGATCAGGAACACGACAAGGATGCCCACTCTCACCGCTGCTGTTTAACATAGTGCTGGAAGTTCTAGCATCAGCAATCAGACAACAAAAGGAAATCAAAGGCATCAAAATTGGCAAAGATGAAGTCAAGCTTTCGCTTTTTGCAGATGACATGATATTATACATGGAAAATCCGATAGACTCCACCAAAAGTCTGCTAGAACTGATACATGAATTCAGCAAAGTTGCAGGATACAAAATCAATGTACAGAAATCAATTGCATTCTTATACACTAACAATGAAGCAACAGAAAGACAAATAAAGAAACTGATCCCATTCACAATTGCACCAAGAAGCATAAAATACCTAGGAATAAATCTAACCAAAGATGTAAAGGATCTGTATGCTGAAAATTATAGAAAGCTTATGAAGGAAATTGAAGAAGATTTAAAGAAATGGAAAGACATTCCCTGCTCATGGATTGGAAAAATAAATATTGTCAAAATGTCAATACTACCCAAAGCTATCTACACATTCAATGCAATCCCAATCAAAATTGCACCAGCATTCTTCTCGAAACTAGAACAAGCAATCCTAAAATTCATATGGAACCACAAAAGGCCCCGAATAGCCAAAGGAATTTTGAAGAAGAAGACCAAAGCAGGAGGCATCACAATCCCAGACTTTAGCCTCTACTACAAAGCTGTCATCATCAAGACAGCATGGTATTGGCACCAGAACAGACGCATAGACCAATGGAATAGAATAGAAACCCCAGAACTAGACCCACAAACGTATGGCCAACTCATCTTTGACAAAGCAGGAAAGAACATCCAATGGAAAAAAGACAGCCTCTTTAACAAATGGTGCTGGGAGAACTGGACAGCAACATGCAGAAGGTTGAAACTAGACCACTTTCTCACACCATTCACAAAAATAAACTCAAAATGGATAAAGGACCTAAATGTGAGACAAGAAACCATCAAAACCTTAGAGGAGAAAGCAGGAAAAGACCTCTCTGACCTCAGCCGTAGCAATCTCTTACTCGACACATCCCCAAAGGCAAGGGAATTAAAAGCAAAAGTGAATTACTGGGACCTTATGAAGATAAAAAGCTTCTGCACAGCAAAGGAAACAACCAACAAAACTAAAAGGCAACCAACGGAATGGGAAAAGATATTCGCAAATGACATATCGGACAAAGGGCTAGTATCCAAAATCTATAAAGAGCTCACCAAACTCCACACCCGAAAAACAAATAACCCAGTGAAGAAATGGGCAGAAAACATGAATAGACACTTCTCTAAAGAAGACATCCGGATGGCCAACAGGCACATGAAAAGATGTTCAGCGTCGCTCCTTATCAGGGAAATACAAATCAAAACCACACTCAGGTATCACCTCACGTCAGTCAGAGTGGCCAAAATGAACAAATCAGGAGACTACAGATGCTGGAGAGGATGTGGAGAAACGGGAACCCTCTTGCATTGTTGGTGGGAATGCAAATTGGTGCAGCCACTCTGGAAAGCAGTGTGGAGGTTCCTCAGAAAATTAAAAATAGACCTACCCTATGACCCAGCAATAGCACTGCTAGGAATTTATCCAAGGGATACAGGAGCACTGATGCATAGGGCCACTTGTACCCCAATGTTCATAGCAGCACTCTCAACAATAGCCAAATTATGGAAAGAGCCTAAATGTCCATCAACTGATGAATGGATAAAGAAATTGTGGTTTATATACACAATGGAATATTACGTGGCAATGAGAAAAAATGAAATATGGCCTTTTGTAGCAACGTGGATGGAACTGGAGAGTGTGATGCTAAGTGAAATAAGCCATACAGAGAAAGACAGATACCATATGGTTTCACTCTTATGTGGATCCTGAGAAACTTACCAGGAACCCATGGGGGAGGGGAAGGAAAAAAAAAAAAAAAAAGAGGTTAGAGTGGGAGACAGCCAAAGCATAAGAGACTGTTAAAAACCGAGAACTGAGGGTTGATGGAGGGTGGGAGGGAGGGGAGGGTGGGTGATGGGTATTGAGGAGGGCACCTTTTGGGATGAGCACTGGGTGTTGTATGGAAACCAATTTGTCAATAAATTTCATAAAAAAAAAAAATAAATAAATATCCTTTAGCGTCATCCCTGCTACCTTTGCTTTAGTTCAGCTCCTCAATTTCTATTTCAAAAGCCTCATTATTACTCTTCTTGATTCTATCCTATCCTTCTTCAATTTATTCTACTTATTATTTCCAGAACAATCCTTTTATTTTTTTAAGTTTATTTATTTTGAGAGTGAGAGAGAGAGAGCGCACAAGTGGGGGAGGGCAGAGAGAGAGGGAGAGACAGAATCCCTAGCAGGCTCCACACCATCAGTACAGATCCCATCTTGGGGCTCAAACTCACAAACTGTGAAATCATGACATGAGCCAAGATCAAGAGTTGGAGGTTTAACTGACTAAGTCATCCAGTACCCCTAGAATAATCCCTTTAGAAACCAAAACTGATCAGCTACTCTATTAAGATTTCACATGACACCCTTTCACTCCCCTGCAAGGATCAGAAACCAGAGACCAATCCAGTTAATGTTCAGTTTGGACCACTTATTTGTTAAGTAAATTTGAACTTGTTTCCAACATTAAAATGAGAATATTTTGTGTACAAATTTAAATTTATGGCTCAGCTTGAAAAATCCAAATCTCTGGTAACACTGGACACAAATTTCCACATTCAGTAACCACATGGAGCTGAATGCCACCTACTTCCCATTGAATGGTGATGACCTGGATCCCAGGCCACCACAGTCCACCACCGCTCACATCACTCACATAGAGTATGTGACTGGTTCTGCTGGCCTAAAATGTAAACTTCAAATACCTTAACGTGACATATAAAACCATCTGGATATGCTTATTCAGGTGACCTTTCTAGAATCCCCCTTCCAGATGCCCCTCGCCTTCTGAGGCCCATCTCCCACCTACCTCACACTGTATAATCCTGACAATATATCTGCAGTTCTCTAAACACACCATGGTTTCTAGTTTTCCTCCAGTTAAATATACTGTTCCCTCTTTCAGGAATGCCCTCCTGCCCCTTTACACTCCTACTCATCCATCCAAAAACAGACAGATCCTTTTTTTATGGTGAAAAAGTTTAAATTCAGATTTAGCCAGCTGGACTCAGTTTAGATGATCCCAATTTTGTTGGCAACATCCAAAGCATCATAGTCAGGAGCCAGTCAAACATATGCCTTCTTTTCTCCATCGGGCCTGACCAGAGTGTTGACCTTGGCCATGTCAAAGTCACAGAGCTTCTTCACAGCCTGTTTGATTAGGTGCTTGTTGGCCTTGACATCCACAATGAAGACAAATGTATTGTTGTCTTCTATTTTCTTCATGGCTGACTCGGTAGTCAGGGGGAACTTGATGATGTCACAGTGGTCAAACTTGTTTCTCCTGAGGGTGTTCTCTCGAGGATATTTGGGCTGCCTTCGAAGACGCAGTGTCTTGGGCCATTGGAATGTAGGTAACTTGCATATCTTCTTTTTTTGTGTGATTGTGGATGCCTTTCAGCACCACTTTCTGACCTTCAAAGCAAGGGGTAGGGGCTTCCTTCATCACCTTCAGTACCATCTTCATGAAAGACAGATCTTGATGGGCCTGCAGATTCACTCCTTCCCCTTCAGATAGATTAACAGAGAGCCGTCTCAGGGGGTCTGGGTTAACATACAAAAAGTCTAGAAAACAAGAGCTGTTAGGCCTCTGAGGCTCCCCTTTCTAACAATATCATTTGCTCACCCCTTGTTACATAGTCGCAGGCATGTCCTCCATTCCTCTGACCCTACAGGGTTGGAACCTCTTTAAACTGGGACATAAGCCATCATGTATGCATCCTAGCACTGGACTAAACTACAGGTCAGTGAGAGAGCAGAAGATTGTGCTTTACCGCACAAACAATTCTCTGCTTGTAAGTTTTCCCGTAGTAACCCCTTTAAAGTATCTGCTTCACACAGTGCTGAAGGTATGCGTCCATGGCCCCGTGGCACAATACCTTCAATTTCCTGCCCAAGGCTTCATTGATTTATAAAGCTTTTCCTGCCTTCCCCCAGGAAGACTCAGATTCTTCGTTTAGATCCTCTTGCCACCGTGTTCATTCTTACTTCCCCCGGACACTTAGAAGATTTATCAACTTACTGCAATTCTTGGTGTGACTTCCTACTTTATTCATTTTTCCAATACCACACCAGGCAAAGGTAGAAGCTCAGTAAACATCCACATGAATTAACTGAATAATATCAACGGAGTCACTTTGATAACTTATAGCAGTTATTCACAAGACAAAGGAATGAGTCTTTCCATCTAACTTAGTACATACTGAAATAAATGACATTAGGTTCCATTTTTCTTCATTTCTTAGTATATTTATTTTTATTCTTTACAAAACAGTCTCATGGAATTGTTTTGAAGATTAATTTCAACAAAATGCCTACAAGGTACCCAGCAAAGAGTGGGTGCTGAAGAAAAGTACACTATATCAGGGAGGCAGTATTTGAGGTGGTTGAACACAAATGCTTTTGAATTCTAATTCAAGATTCTAATCCTGGGGCAGAAACAGGGCATAGCACAGAGCAGGCACTGAGTGTTTGTTGAACGAGTGAATGAATGCGCCAGTGAATGAGCAAATCCTGGTTCTGCACATTATTCTTGGGTTGCCCCCAAGCCTTCGCATTCACTGTTCTCTGCACCTAAAACAATCCCCAGGTGACTTCCTGAGGACACTGTTCAAAATGGTCTTCTTGAGAGGCCTTCTCAGAAAACCTAGATGAAATGGAACCTTCGTACTTGCCTTCTTCTTCCTCTACTTTGCCCTCTGATCTCCCACTATCCTCAACACTGTACACTTAGCTCTTCTCCAGCTCAAATTTAAGCTCAAGAGCACAGGAACTCTGTCTGCCTTGTTTGCTTTTGTATCTCCACCCAGAACAGTGTCTGCATGAATGAATTTTGAAGACACTTGGCTCGACTCCTCTTCCTCATTTGTAAAGTAATGGGGTGGAAATAAATGTACTAATGCCTTCTAGATGAAACTTGATATCATCCATTTCTCCCAGGTCTTTGCCCATTGAATATAGCAAAGAACTGTGTTCTTTTATGACTAAAATTCAAAATCTGTGCTGCTGGATAAAGTTGGTAAAGGGTCCCCCACTTCGTGTCCATACTTAAAAGCCTCTTCCACAGAGCCACTCTGAGCTGTCCAGATGGTAGCTCAATCCTAAAGTAGGAATAGATTTGTGTTTTCATAGAATTTAAAATTTTATAGCTGTGATGATTCTAAAAGCTTACCTGGACAAACTGACTCATTTTACAGGTATGGACTGTGGAGACCAGAGGGGACAACTGACTTAGTTAAGATTACACACTTAGTGGCAGAGCCAGGAACACACACACACACACACACACACACACACACACACACACACATTTTAGGATCCTAACCCACACGCATTATAGTAAGTGACGGTCCTCTATCATTAAAAGGGTACCACCAGCATCCAAATATCTACCCCCAATTCTGAAATCATTTTTCTACCATAACACCGGGATTGCTCCTCAGTCTTGCTAATGGCCATGCCCATTAATATTACCCCAGTGGAAATATCATTTCATTCTTCCAGCAGCTGAATCTCTCATAACAAGCTAAGGTGGAATTAGTGACAGACAGAGCCCGAAGCCATTAAGAGTATGAGTTCCTCAGAAGCAATTTTCCCCTGTCCTCTGTTGTAGTATGAATCTGTTTCTTGTGGTTTCATGGGACCCATAACTCTTGCCAAATCTGAGTCCTAAGGCTACTAGACAGGAGCTTCACGAATTATGAATTTTCAGAGTCTTAAGATAGCTATTCGATTTAACCAACAGTGGCAACTGATTTAATCAAGCAGTCACTCTGGTTTAAAAGACTCTGTAGTTCTGCAGATGCTATTTAACCTTCCCTGCTCTGTGTTCTGCTGGAATTTGGCTTCAAATCCACCCTAATGACCATGGGCAGTCAGAATTAATCAGTTCTTCCTACTCACACCCACTGCAAGTCCAAAAAAAGAATGACAAATTTTCTTAACCACAGTCACTAACATTGTAGAAGACATCACTGCCCTCTGGTGGAAATACTAAAATCTATTCCTGAGAATTTTGCCAAAAGTTTATCAAGCAAAAATCTGACTCCCTAGAAATGTGCAAGTTAAAAGGTCATGGGATCTGGGGACTGTGTTATTATCTTACATCATTTTCTTCTCCCTAATCTCTCAACCCCTGGTTCAAACAGCCTCAGGCACCTGGAATTCCTCATCAGATGTCTTCAGGATAGTAACCCTGAGAGGCTGAAATTTCTCAGTTAATATGGGCTTAGACAAAACACCAGTGGTCACTTTAGGACAAGACCAAAGTTTATATTCATAAACTAAAATTAACACACTATTAACATTTTATGGGGAGCTCTAATTCATGAATCTACAAAGAGCTGGCTTCTGCACAAATTCAGCCAATTTGCAAAACACCTGTTAGTTCTTTCCTGGGAGCCTCAGGGCACTTTTTCCCCTCTGCCAAGTGGACATTGTAAAAAAAGTAGAAGAACCACTTTCACAGAAGAAGCCTCCTCCAATGACTCTGATATGACTCCTTTCAACTTCAAGAATTATTTTTTTAGGCCTGTGGATGTCCATCCTGCTGCTCAACAGAATCATCTGGAGAGTTTGTTGTTGTTATTGCTTAATACAGATTCCCAGGCACCACCCATACTTACTGAGTCAGGATTTCAGAGAATGGAGAATCAAACTTTTCACGAGTGAGTGAAGTCTCTAAGTAAACCTTAAACTTCTGAGCACAGTATTTCTTTTGTATTTCTTACATAACTGACGACGTGAAAATTAACTCCCTTTTCTGTTTCCTAAGGCTTTCATTCATACGTCTCCATCCTCTTGTGCCTGGGCTATTGCGATGGATATAGTGTCTTATGGGAACAGATATACTTCCCATCCATCTTCTCCTCTGCTTTCAGAGTGATATTTCTAGACACCAGTTAGATCCTGCTACTCCCCAGCATATAACCTTTTGTTGGCTCTTTCACTAGGCATGATGAAATTCTTGTTTCCTGGCATGATATGCAAAAGCTAGGCTTCAACCATGACCAATGACTTACAGCTCCTTGGAGCACACTGCATGGTGTCGAGTCTCTTGGCTTTGGCCTCAGGCTCTGCTTGGACTGCCCTTCCCCACCCCTACCCCTCTCTGCAGCATTAGCATTTATAATGTTTCAAGACTCTCAAGATCCCCTCTTTTATGAATCATTTCTCTGGCACCCCACCTCGGCCCAGGTACAATTGGCTATCATACCTATAATGCTTTACTATGTTTTTTTGTTCTCCTGCCTGTGGAAAGCTAGAACTTCTGTGAGAATGAGAGAATTATGTGAGAGTCATTTTCTATATCCCTAGAAAACATTACTGCTGAATGAACAGACGAACAGAGATGCCTAATGTGTGCATAATTTCAGCTTTGACTCTCAGTTTATCATTTCTCCATTGACAAACAGATTGACAAACAAAGCCCTGTGTAAAGTCACATGATTAACAAACCTGAGGAGAGAATCAGAATCCAAGAGTTCTTCCTCAGGTGGAAGATAAAAGCAGTCCCTTCACTTGATAGGTCATAATGTGGGCTCACACACAGCTGGGAGTAACAGAAGCTGTTTGGGAGCCCAAACAGAAGCAGCTAGACCTTGAGAGAGGCCACTGCTCCTCAGATTCTGTAAGAACGCCCTCCTCCCATGCCCTCAGGTTCTGGAAGAGCTTGATTCAGTTCAAGCTTTGAGTATATTTAATCATTTATTAATAAATCATTGGCATATCATTTAATTGTATCACAATTATACTTACATTTTGCTGTTTAACTATCACATGACCCTCTGATGGGTAAATTAATTTTATTTATAAACCTATACTACTCTAATAAAGAACTGTTAAGAATCAAAATAAAGGAGTGCCTGGGTGGCTCAGTCAGTTGAGCATCTGACTCTTGGTTTTCGGCTCAGGTCATGATCTCGCAGTCCGTGAGTTCGAGCCCCGAGTCAGGCTCTGTGCTGACAGCTCGGAGCCTGGAGCCTGCTTCAAGTTCTGTCTCCCCCTCTCTCTGCCCCTTCCTCTCTCATGCTCTGCCTGTCTCTCTCTCTCAAAAATAAATAAACATTAAAAAATATATATATCAATATAGGCAGGAAGAAAATGCAGCTGTTTTTCTTCATCCACAACTGGAATAGTTCCCTGATCTCTCTATTCCTAAAATAATTTCTGCAGTAAGTCAAATAATTTCTAATTTCTATGATACAACTAGGTCTAGATTTCAGTTACAAAGAAAAAAATGGAAATAGGGAAGAAGGAAGAACATTTATATGCCCAATTAATTTACTGAAGTACAAACCATCTACTTAATTAAAAACAAAACAACAACAAAACAACAACAAAAACCTGTGTATTGAGCACATCCTTTGTCAATCTGCTTAACCACCTGAGAGGTAGAGACCCTTATAATCTCCATTACAGTGGTATAGATGGATTGACTAATTGCCCCAGTGACCCAGGTCAGTCCTAATTCCCTCTAATTCCACTGCCTTCCTCATGTCAAAAAGAGTAGGAAGCTTCATCTCTCATCTTTTTAGGTTAGTTTCTGAAAGAAAATTCGTATAATATAAACTCTCATTTCTGAATTTATAACAGAGGAATCCATTCCTAGAGGAGTTAATTTAAGGTCACCACTGCTTATAATTGTGTTGTCTCAATACTGTAGTCATTAGTTATGTGTGGTATTGAGCACTTGAAATCTGGCTAGTGCAACTGAGGAACTGAATTTTTTATTTTAGTCAATTTAAATTTAAACTGAAAAACTGATACTGAATTCAAGGGAAAACTTTTAAGTATGTTTGGAATAACTTGGATACATCAATTCAGTTTTTCTTTTTTTTTTTAAGTTTTATTTATCTAAGTATTCTCTACATCTAGCTTGGACTTGAACTTATCAAGAATCACAAGCTCTTTCAACTGAGCCAACCAGGCATACTGTGAATTTACTTTTTCAACTGTAAGCTTTATAAAGTCTAAATGCAGATAAAATATTTCTAATGAAAATTTAAAATCCGAATTGAGAAGTGCTGTTGGTATAAATATTTGCCAGATTTTTAAAACAGCATAAAAATGAAATGCAATGTATCTCATTGATTTCTGTATTGTACACATTGAAGTAATATTTTGGGTACATTGTGATAAATAAAATACATTATTAAAATTAATTTTACCTATTTTTTTACTTTTTTAATGTGGCTACTAGAAAATTTTAACTTACAGATGTGATTCACATCATACTTCTATCAGACAGCATTGGCTTAGAAAAATCTCTAGAAGATGATGGAGCACCTGGATGGCACAGTCAGTTAAACATCCAACTTTGGCTCAGGTCACAATCTCATGGTTCATGACCCCACCCCGGCAGAACTTTCCTTACAAAGATCACATCTGTGTAAGTGTCCTCAGTTTCCCATCAGCATCCCAGAGTTCTCCTGAGGCATGTTTACACGTACAGTTAAGGTCATTATGTAATATAAGTAGCAGGGCTATGAGAGAGAAAAGAGGCAGATGCCTCAGGTAAAATAACAAGCTCCAATGAAGGATCTCTTGCCATGTTTTCCTACAGATACAACAATCATCTCAGTGGCAAGACTCAATAGGTTAATACTTGGTGGGGCGCCTGGGTGGCGCAGTCGGTTGAGCGTCCGACTTCAGCCAGGTCATGATCTCGCGGTCCATGAGTTCGAGCCCCGCGTCGGGCTCTGGGCTGATGGCTCAGAGCCTGGACCCTGTTTCCGATTCTGTGTCTCCCTCTCTCTCTGCCCCTCCCCCGTTCATGCTCTGTCTCTCTCTGTCCCAAAAATAAATAAACGTTGAAAAAAAAATTAAAAAAAAAATAGGTTAATACTTGGTATTATCAAATGTTAATATTAAGGCCATATACAACCCCAAATTAATAATCAAGTTTGTCCTATATACAGAGATGCCATTTTATTACTCTAATAATCTTGTGTCATAATCTTTATTCAGCAATAAACTGTCTTTTTCTGTCTTTAAAAACAGAACAACTACAAAATAGATATAATTGGTAGATTTTTCCCAAGGGACTATTTGATTTTGATAAAAAGAAAAATTGATAGGAATATATATCTCTGTGCTAGATAACTCTCAAGGGTATCAAATTTCACAGGTGACTATCAAGTATATTTTCTGGATAATGTTAATCAAATTATGTCACTGGTAATTTCCTTGCATGTTGACATTTTAATATTTTGATGACTTCGTAAATCAAGGATACTGAATAGGCTCCTTGTTAGATAAGACTGTAAATTAACAAACCATTTATTTATTTATTTATTTATTTATTCTAATGTTTATTTATTTATTCTAATGTTTATTTATTTTTGAGATAGACAGGGAGCATGAGCAGGAGAGGGGCAGAGAGAGAGGGAGACACAGAATCCAAAGCAGGTTCATGCAGTAGATGCAGAGCCCCAATACAGGGCTTGAACTCATGAGATCATGACCTGAGGTGAAATCAAGAGTCAGACACTTAACTGACTGAGCAAACCAGATGCCCCAACAAACCATTTTTAAACTGAGGTTTAGTGAGAGTATTTTCATTACTGCCTAGTAGCACAGGTGTCATATGACTTTGCATTAATATCCTCATTGGTGCAAATTATAGTGGGAAATCTCAAGAGAAGGTGGTCTCAACTCAGCTCCCACAGATATGGAGGTCATGACCTGGGCCTTGGGTGTCTAAGTCTCTAACCAGACAGCTGAGAATCCTCATTTCACCAGATATATCATCAGTAAGTTCTCTGATTAGGTCTCCTCTTTTTCTAGGTAATCTGATTTCTATCTGTGGTTCTATACACAGTATCCTCTAGGTCAGTAAAATTTCTGACCATGACCCACTGTAGGAAATATACCCAGACACATACATACATAATACTTAATTTTTAAAAGATTACCTTTACTAAGAAAGATGCTCTCTGATGTTTTCTATGCTATTAATAAGTTATCCAGTTTCTTTTTTAAAAATAAATTGTTTTGAAGCCACTGAAATGACTTCAGAACCTACCTAGTGTTGGAACCCACTGTTTGAAAAACACAACTCTAGTCTGATGAACTACCTCTTGGCTGTAATAGCTAAGGGAACTTTTGAATATAGGAGTAAGATGGCTCTCCAAAGAATGCTGTTTAAAAATACCTTGTTTACTATTTGGTATTATTATTAATCTTTTCGATCAATTAAAAATGAAAATTTATATTATAATCTCATGATAGGATGTGTACTTTTCAGATATATTTGAAAATTTAAATGAGTTCTTTCTTAAACTGCAAAAAAATGACACCAACCACATTAAAGGTTGGAAAGGAAAGACCACAAGACTATGTAATTTATTTTAAAAGTGTTCACTGAGGATTTTTAGTGTTCCTCTTTGCAGTATTTAGGTAAACATTGGCTTTAAGACACTGTTTTAGAAATCTATCACTCTCATTTGGATTATAATAAATAAGGTGATTAGATTTGAAGATCTATATGAAATTTAAAAACCTAATAGCATATAAGTAAAATAGAGAAAGACAAATACCATGATTTTACTCATGTGTGGAATTTAAGAAACAAAGGGAAAAAAAGGAAGAAAGAGAGAGGAATCCAGAAACAGACTCTTAACTATAAAGAACAAACTAATGGTTACTAGAGGGGGGCAGGAGGGGGGGTGAAATAAGTTGTGGGGATTAAAGAGTTCACAATCATGGTGAGCACTGAGTGATGAAAACAACTGTTGAATCACTATATTGTACACTTGAATCGAATACAACACTGTAGTTAACTATACTGGAATTAAAATAAAAAACTTAATAAAAATTTTAAAAAACTCAATAGCATAATAAACTCATTTGAAACCAGCATTCAAAATGCTGGCCAATATTGGCAGGAAAGTTTAACAATCTTGAGTCCAAAGCATACTATTATCATTATATAAGAATTTGCACCTAATATAGACTTTATAATCACTTGTTTGGAAAGAAATCAAATTACTTTTTACAGCATTAATAACCACATACTATAATTGAAAAGACTTTCAGTAAAGCAGTGCAATTATGAAAAAAGTGATAAAACCAATTGAAAACACCAACCTGTCCTGCTACAACTTGTATTCCTTAATGTGCATTATCTCATATCAGGTAGACCATGGAGCATGGTGACAGTATGACAAGGAATGGTGCTGGCTCACACATGTATTTTACAATTAATTTCTCACAATTAAAGATAAACTTTAGCATGGGGCACCTGGGTGATTCAGTCGGTTAAGCAGCCAACTCTTGATTTGAGCTCAGGTCATGGTCTCACAGGCTGGTGAGATGAAGCCCCACATCAGGATCTGTGCTGACAACGAGGACTCTGCTTGAGATTCTCTCTCTCTCTCTCTCTCTCTGCCCTTCCCCTGCTCATGTGTGCTTTCTCTCTCTCTTAAAATAAATAAAAACAGATTTTTAAAAAGACAAACTTTAGCACAATATGAAGATTTACGATAAAAACTGCAAACTCCACAGCAGGGCCTTCCTTTGGTGTAAATAGTGGCTGATTTACTGGCTTCAAGGATCAGAACCCTTTTCACTGGCTACCTGGTGAAGCTACAGGCATAAGATATGCTACAAAGACATTTTCCATGCTATTTTAAAAACTTAATGAGAAAGCTATATTGTGAACCAGTTTTTTAGTTTTGATGAAATTGCTATTAAAAGCAAAAGCCCTAAAGTTCACACCTCTCAAAAGAAAAGTCAAGGGCACCAGAGTGTAATGTTGCAAATGTTTGATTACGGGGGATTCTGGGGCCAATGCTAAAAAAAGAGGTCTTTGGGCTTCTGTTGGTTACTAGGATTATAACTGTTTTGGTTATTGCTTTCATTACAAAGTCCCATAGGTTGGGAGTAGTCTATTTCCCCCCTAAGCCCTATATTTTCACTGTGCATTTTGTAGGCTTCAAAAAATACATGTATCATGGCCACTAAAATAAAAACAATAAGCATTGTCAAAGATGTGGAGAAAAGGGAATGTTCATGCACTGTGGTAAGGATGTAAAATGGTACAGCCACTATGGAAAATAGTATGGAAGTTCCTCAAAACAGTACTACCATATGATCGAACAATTCCAGTTCTGGGTGAAACGGATGAACCAAAGAAAACAAAAACACTAATCTGAAAAGATATATGTACTCCTCTGTTAACTGCAGTATTATTTACAGTAGCTAAGATATGGAAGCAACCTATGAGTCCATTGAAAGACAAATGGATAAAGAATATGTGGGATACATACACACGTGTGCACACACGCGCGCGCACACACACACACACACACACACACAGCAGAATATTACTCAGCCGTTAACAAGAATGAAATCTTTTTTTTTTTAACTTTTTTTTTAACGTTTATTTATTTTGGGGACAGAGAGAGACAGAGCATGAACGGGGGAGGGGCAGAGAGAGAGGGAGACACAGAATCGGAAACAGGCTCCAGGCTCCGAGCCGTCAGCCCAGAGCCTGACGCGGGGCTCGAACTCACGGACTGCGAGATCGTGACCTGGCTGAAGTCGGACGCTTAACCGACTGCACCACCCAGGCGCCCCAACAAGAATGAAATCTTGCCATTTGTGACAACATGTAGAACCTAGAAGGTCTTATGCTAAATGAAATAAGTTAAAGACAAATACCATATGATTTCACTTTTATGTAGAATCTAAAAAACAAAACAAACAAGCAAAACAGAAACAGACTCATAAATACAGAGAAAAGAAAACTGTTGGTTCCCAAAGGGGAGGGAGGTGGAGGGGTAAATGAAATAGGTAAAGGGAATCAAGAGGTACAAATTTACAGTTATAAAAAAAATAAGTCATGAGGATGTAATGTGCAGCATAGGGAATATAGTCAATAATATTATAATAACCATATATGGTGACAGATGGTAAGAAATTTATTTGGTGATCATTTCATAATGTATATAAATGTCAAATTACTATGTTGTACACCTGAAACTAATACAATATTGTATGTCAATTATACTCCAATAAAAATATTATATAGAGTTGACATCTTGTAAGTATGTACATTTTTAAGGCAGAATTACATGAATCTATGTTGTTAAAATTACGTATTGACTTTAAAAACTTTTTAGTTACTTGTTAAGTTTTAATATCTCAGTCCTTAGAGATCTACCACATAACTTCTCTACATGGTCTGTTTTTTTCCCGATCCATCTTCTATTCCCCATTGTTTAGCAAAGGTTATGATCTCCAAAATTTTTTAAGAATTTGACTGAATATATACTTTATCATGTGATGGGATTTCCATATATTAGTTATGTCTTCTGTACTATTTCATCACTAGCCATTCCACTGTTTTGATACTAATCAATATTACTAACTATTTTGATACTAATCAATAGCACACACCTCATATGTGAGAATATTATTTCTTTTTCACTTGCAAAGTGCATTGCTAAAATGACATTCACTCACTTGTGGAAATTTCACTAAAATCCTTGATGATTAACTGTTGACAATGCATCAGCACTATTTTTCTTAATTTACTTGAGTATGCCCTCATCCATTGCCAACTTTTTTAATGCTCCTTGTGTTGTGCAAGCAATGAGTTCCACAAAACAAAACAAAACATTTTTTTCATAAAATCACTTTTAAAGATTTCAAATGTTGACAACTCTTTTATATCCATTGTCAGTAATGTTAAATAACATTTTCTCTCTGACTTTCTAATTTCTTATGACTATTACATGAGCACACAGGAAAATGTCCTTTTTCATGATGCTTTTATCCTGTGGTAATCATTCTCTTGATTTTTGGCATCCTCATCATCTCCTTGATGCTTCTCAAAACCACACTAAACTTAATGGAATAGAAGAAATTAACTCATTTGAAGTTCTCCCTATCATTGCACTAATAACTTCTAGTAGAGAGGATAAGGTTATTTTTTTCTTCTTTAGTCTTTGGCTTTCACATTTTGAAATCATTTATGCAATTCTTTGAAAATAGGACTTTTTCTCATCATTTTTAAACATTTCAATGACAGAAGTACAGTGTTTAAACTTAAATTTTACATTTAAGGAGTATGAAATATCTGACAACGTTATTAGCATGTTTTTAAATAATCTTGTTTTCATTACTTCAGTAAAAAAAAAAAATCTCATTGGCGAATTAGGCTAACACTGTTAACTGGTCATTTGTGAGAAAAGCCATGAAGCAAATTTCCAATATTCAACTGAGTATTATCAACTTCGTTTTTGATATTTTAAACCTGTCCTCTTGTAAATCTAGCTGCTAGGCACTATTTCTGGTTTCCTGCAAGCATCCCAGTCTCTAACATCCAAAAGAAAACTCACACTCTTGCTCCAAAATGAATCACTCTTTCATCCAACAAATATTTATTGAGCTCCAATTATGTGGCAGGGACTGTGTTAAATGTGGAAGACACAGGGTGAACAAGATCAGATCTTTCTCTCAAGAAGTTGGAAGTCAAGAGAGGAAGGCACACAAATCAAATAAGCAAAGTAAGTAATTACAAACTCATGTAAGTTATGTGAAGAAGGGGGTATAGCTCTTTGTTGTAAAGGAATTTGTCCCACAGTCAGGAACGATGACTTCCTAAGGAATTCAAGCTTGAAATAAGATTTGATGGATCAATTGGAATTAATCAAGCAAATGGAGGACACCATGTGCAAAGATTGGTTGAACAGTTGAACAAAGACTAATGTGCTTGGATGCCTTGGTCATAGAGAGCCCCAAAGCCCTTGGTCTTTGCCTGGAGAATCACAGAAATCCTTTGAACAGTTCCAAGCAGAACATGACTGAGGTGAAATTTTATTTGGAAAATATCACTCTGGGGGCGCCTGGGTGGCGCAGTCGGTTAAGTGTCTGACTTCAGCCAGGTCACGATCTCGCGGTCCGTGAGTTCGAGCCCCGCGTCAGGCTCTGGGCTGACGGCTCGGAGCCTGGAGCCTGTTTCCGATTCTGTCTCCCTCTCTCTCTGCCCCTCCCCCGTTCATGCTCTGTCTCTCTCTGTCCCAAAAAAAAAAAAAAAAAAAGTTGGAAAATATCACTCTGGAGAACAATCTGGAGGGTGATCAGAGTGGAGGAGAGGAAACTAACGAGGGGGATATAACAGAAGCCCACCTCAGAGAGTTGATGGTTAGCAGCAGCAGAGATGGAGGAAAGCTGAGGTGTGAGGGACTGGGTGCAAGAGCAGACATGACACATGGGGAAGCAGGGTGTCGAGGGTGACCTTTATGCTTTTATTTTTCTCTGTCCTATCCTGGCACTACATACACAACAAACCCACAGCAGACCTGCGGCACTCTTCTCCCTTCCTCTCCCACTCCCACATCCCAATGGTTCTTTACAGAGACCTTTATCTCTCATAACCGTGAGTTTCTCTCTATTTTCAAAGCTGCTGCCTACCTCATGCCCTCGAAACTTCTCACCTGGATTATTCCCTCAGCCTCCTGGGAGTTTTTATGTCTGCAATGTCTATCCCTTTCAATCCATTCCACAGCACCACCAGAGAAATTTGTCATTACCATATTTAGAAGCCTTTGTTGACTTCACCATGGAGGACCAAAGTTCAAGTTCCTGAACTTGACATGCAGGGTTTGTTATGATCTGGCCCCCAGTTTATCACTCATTACTCTGTCTGGATTTCTCTTTCTCCTTCTCCTTCCTATTTTTATCCCTCACTGCCACCTCTCTAAACTGAAATTCAAGCATTGCCTCTTAAAGAAAGAGAGAACAACCTTCAGTGTTCTATGTATCTGAGATAAAGGCAGATAAAAGCCAATCCAAGGCATTCAACCAAAGAACATTCATGGAACTTTCTACTTATCCACTCCTCAAATTCCTTCAAACTGCCTCGAAATTAACTGAATGTATAGAGACATTTCTCCTGGATAACACTTTTTTTAAAAATATTTATTTGTTTTTGAAGGAGAGAGAGAGACAGAACATGAGCAGGGGAGGAGCAGAGAGAGAGGAAGACACAGAATCCAAAGCAGGCTCCAGGCTCTGAGCTGTCAGCACACAGCCCAACGCAGGGCTTGAACTCACGGACTGCAAGATCATGACCTGAGCCAAGGTCAGATGTTCAACTGACTGAGCCACCCAGGTGCCCCTGGAAAACACTCTTTCAATTAGGGTGTTTTCAAGGGCTGGAAAGAAACCCCTGCTCAGAGACGTTTATCAATATGAGTATTTATCATCTCACATAATGGGGAGTCCCAGGTTTTTGGCCTGCTCTGACATTCAGCCTGCTCTGACATTCGTAACACTGTAGTCATGCCAAAGCTGGATTCCCTCAGAGTCAGAGATAGTTTTCAGTAGCAGGTGAAGTTACAGGCTTGCTAAATGGCTCCAGCAGGAGTGTGTGGTGAGCTTTTCCAGTCACAGCATATTAATCTTTCCCCTCAACAGACCCAGGAACTAGGTCAGTAGTCCTCACCTAGATCAATAACCATTGCCAGGAGAATGCCAGGTTTTGGTGGGTCTATCTCAGGTTCCTGAACGACTACAAAGAACAGAAACAACTTAGACTAGTGCTTCTCAAAGTGTGGGCCCTCCACCAGCATCAGTATCTTCTGAGAACTTTTTAGAAATGCAAATTCTTTTGCATCTGACACTCTAGGGGTGTGACCAGGCAATCTGTGCCTTAACAAGCCCTCCAGGTGATTCTGACTGGCAAATGCTAAAACAGAAGCATCAGCTTAGACTAATCAGAACAAGACGGGGGTTTCCCTGAATCACATGAACTATGCAGTGTAAAATGAACTCCTGAGTTAGAGTTTGACAAAAATGTAATGTGTGAATGTCTTAGAGTCTGCCCAATTTGAGACTATCTCTCCTTTCTAAATTAGGTTATATTTAAAATTTGTTTTAATTTAATAAGACAGACTTTTCAGGACACCAAGAGATAGAGACTAGCCAAATAGTTTTCAAATGCCCATTATTTCTTATCAAATGCAATGCACAACAATTTCTAGATATTACTTTTTTTTCCCACCTGAAGGTAGAAAGCTTTAATTATTCAATTGAGCTGTCACAAAGTTATTGCTCACACAGTGATGGAGACAGCTGGCTATTTCTCACCCTACATGGACTACCAAGACTCGTTCCAGGAAACAGAGAGAGTATCTTGGCCTATGACATATTTTCTGTAAGGCAGAAATGACGTGCTCCAGGAAAAATCCAGTTACAACTTTTGGCTTACTTGGGATACAAAAGGACAAGATTTTCCTGACCTACTTACAGAAAACTGAATTATCAACTACTGCAAACAAGCAATCATACTAAATAAAGGCACTTAGCCAAGAGATTGTGCATGCATTCATTCTCAATTAAACAGCCAGTCATCTAGGAAAGGACACAGTGATCTTGACATGCTTTCCTTTAGTAGTCAAAACATATTAATAATCCATGAGATGTAAAAAAGAAAAACATTTATTATTGAAGGACCTGGAATCTCAGACCCTTTCTGGAGATTTTTCTGTGAGTCTCTCATTGGAATGTGAAATAGGTAAGGCTACTTAAAGTGAACTCATCAGGAAAAGGAAAACAGTCTATAGTTATTTGCGTTCTGTTACTGACACCTGTGTCAATTCCAGAAATGAGAAACTCAGTTCCCAAGAGATCATCATTTGTTTTGGGCTATGACCTAGTTTATAAGTAGAGGTTGTTAGTGGCAAATCATACAAACCAACTCAGCTCATTGAAATAGAAAAGGAATATACTGGAGGTTATTAGGTGATTGTATCATTTTCCAGAGAAGTCAGAGATTTGGAGGCCATGCAACCAGAACCATGTCTAGAATCAAACCTCACAACTGGCTGCCTCTTTTCCCAGTAGGCACAAACCCCATGGCTTGTATTATTGATATGGACACTGCAGCCTCTTCCACTGCTTCCATGGAAATTGGCATTAGCTCCCATTACCTCCATCACAGGGATTCTGCCAAGTGCCACCTGTTTTGGGTCACCAGCTTCCAATCCAAAGTCTGTTGTCAGTGGCTCTAATGAGCCAAGTCTAAGTCACACGCCACCCTGGCCCACAAAAGGAGGTAGGGGAAATGAGTAACTGGTATCGAAAGTGAGAAGGAATTCATAAGGTGGGAATACCCTAACAGAGAAAATTGTTCAAAGGTGCCAAGAAATCCAAAAGAATGGCAAATGTTCACTAGATCCAGATTTAGGATCCTTTACATGTTTACACTCCGCTCTCATTTTACTCTTTGCCATCAGGTGTGGGGGAGCAGGCAAACAAGTATAGCAATCACACACTGTCCAAGTGCACACTTGTAGACTAACCATCTTTGTGGATGGAATGATAGAAAGCAAGCAATGACAGCGTGCCCAATGCTGCCATGCTACTTCACCAGACCCGGGACAACATAAGAAAATCTCTATAATAGCAAAAATCTTTTTTTAAACATTTTTTTTTCAACGTTTATTTATTTTTGGGACAGAGAGAGACAGAGCATGAACGGGGGAGGGGCAGAGAGAGAGGGAGACACAGAATCGGAAACAGGCTCCAGGCTCTGAGCCATCAGCCCAGAGCCCGATGCGGGGCTCGAACTCACGGACCGCGAGATCGTGACCTGGCTGAAGTCGGACGCTTAACCGACTGCGCCACCCAGGCGCCCCTATAATAGCAAAAATCTTAACAAAAATTTCAATTGTTCACAAACTAATGGGTTATTAGTCCTAGAGAAAAGGTTAAAATGGAATCTTGTCCAAATCCTTCCATTTAAATAGTTGACTATTTTTTTAGCACATTTGTTTATTTTTAAAAAGGCATATGTGACAGAAAACATTGTGGAACCTAAAATTTATAATTTTTAATGAAACCTGACATGAAGCTAGTTTCCTGAGCAAGGAATATTTTTAAGGGAAGATATTCATTATTTTTAAATTGACCTTACTTAATAAGAAATGTGTTAATCTTAGGCAATAGAGGTCAAAGAATTAACCACTAGGGGTGTCTATTACTAGGCCACAGACACCCTTGTTCAAATTAGAAAAAAATGTCTTCCTAAATATACTTTTTAGTTCCATATGCTGAAAATTATCATTGTATTCTTATATCCTTAAAACAAAATGATTTACTGCCATCTACCCTAAATGTTGTAACAAATATATAAATTTATATCTAAAAATAAATGTCATCTTTTTGGGTTGTGCAGTGCACAATGTGCACAACCACACGCGATAGCCCTGGTAGCCATCCCTCTCTGCAGCAAATCTATTCTAGAGTATATTTTCTTAAATCATTAACTACATAGATACATATGCCATACAGATAGACTCCTTTACAAAAGATCTTAAAATTCAGTGACTCCAAAAAAAAAAAAAAAAAGTTGTCTTTCTCCTATGCAACAATCTTAAGCAAGGGTTGGCAAATTATAGTCTTTGGGACAAATTCAATGTCCAGACTGTTTTTGCATTGGTCCTTAAGTTAGGAAAGATTTTTTTACAAATTTAAATGGTTATTTAAAAACAAAGAATGTGTGAAAGGGACATGTGGCCTGTAAAGCCTGAAATATTATTATCTCTTTACTGAAAAAAATTTGCCAACCCCTGCCATAAAGGCCGACGGGTGGTCCAAGACAGAGGGGAAGCTCTGTTCCGCAAGGCCATCAAGGACACAGGTTCATTCAGTCATGCTGTTCTACCTTCACTCACTCAGGATGTTGTCTTCATCTGCACGGTCAAGGTTGGTTCATCGTCACCCCTTCCACATCCTAGTCAGTGGAAAGGGGAAGGACAAACTGAAGGCCAACCACTCTAGTTTTTAAGAAAGTAAGACCAGTACATCACTTCCCCTTAAATCACATGCCAGAAACATAGCATATGGCTATGGATAACCACAAGATCAGGCGGGAAATGCAACCTCTGGCTGGGCAGTCACGTGCTAAGCTGAAATCGTCAGGTTTTTATTACTAAAAGTAAGCAGGAGAGTGGTAGTGGGAGAAATTAGAAGTCTGTGCCACAGATACTACCCAGAGTCCTCCTGATTTCCTCAGCTGGTACTGAGTAGTTTCAAAAGGTTAAGATCTTCCATCTCACCCACACCATGTATCAGGGTAATTCTCATGGAGCATTTTTTCTCCGTGGGGATTCCTGTCAACAACTGACAGCTTCTCTCTCTCTCTCTCTCTCTCTCTCTCTCTCTCTCTCACACACACACACACACACACACACACACACACACACACACACAGGCAGCAAAGGCATTGGAGGAAGTCAGAGCAGAAGGCCTAAGGAAAAGAAGGTGGGAACACAGTGGGATGAGGCACTCATCAAATAAGAAGGTAGGTATTTCAGGATCCTTCAGCTAATGGCCAAAGTAGCTGAAAATTATAATATCCTCAGCCACTTACTCTCTTCCCCGAGGCTGGTGAAGGCACTCCTACTTGCCTGCCTTCAGCAGAGACTACTACATACAAGAACAGTCTAATAGTCTAATCTGAGGATAATAAACACTAGTCAGGTTCCTGCTTCATGCAGGTGAACCCAGTCCTTACTGAAATCAGGCTTCCCATCAGCCTATTTTTATTTGTTGGATATTTTTCAGTGATGGTGTTAAATGGTTAAAATAGATGAGGATGCATGAAACTGTCTCTCTGATACTCCCCGCTTTGGTTCTCCAGTAAAACACCAGGCAGCTCTGAAAGCCTGAAGAGCCGCTCTGTCTGATTGGGTTGTTGAAGACGTTAGGAAAACTGTGGATTCCCCCGAGGAAGAGTGACACCTCTGAATGCCTGTAGCCTTGGGAGGCTTGCTAAATCTTCCAGGCCAGGCAAACGTCGGGGAGCTACAGACAGCAGGGAAGGAAGGCTGACACCGAGAGACGGGTAGAGCAGGGGTTTCCCAGGGCACTGAGAGAGGACAGATGATTTGCTGTCAATTGCAGGTTTACCAGAGCAGAGTGCTGTCCTCACCACTAGCCTGTCCTGACCACCCAGGGTCAACAGAACCCTGAGTGGGCAAAACAAAGGAACAGCACACCACACCTAAGGGGGACCAAACAACTGGAGGAAGGAAGACAATGCGGAATAATTCATGGGGGCTCCTAGCAAAATAGAATTACCAGACTAGAGAAGACCATGAGTTTCACAAACAGTAACAATAGCCCTTAAGGAGATTCCATTAACACCTAAAACCTCTAGGCAACCAAAAACGATTACATAAAATAAAAAGAAATAAAAATGAAAATACAGACAATTATGTAGGTTAACGATTAGCACCCAGAAAAAAATGGAAGAAATACTTTAAAACAGATCACAAAGAAAAAGAGATAGTGTATCTTTTAGAATTCAGTAGCAAATACAGAAACCATTGTAGCTAGTTTAAGCAGAAAGCAGAAAGAGGGAGGTGGGTGCTTACAAAATTGTGAGTAGGTGCCAGATTACCCCCCACCAAGAACTAGCCCACTCACTTTCTACCTCTGCTACAATCAAGAAGACAAGGAACTGAACAAGGGATCCACTGCCCCAATTGCAGATTCCAGGAACCACCTCGGCTGGAGCAGTGCCCTGTGTCCTGCCTCCCAACACCCACAGCTAGTGCCAGATGCTGGGGCCCTGTCACAGCTGCCACTGGGAAAACGAGGGTTTCTACGACTATACTGCAGAGGCCCTGATTCCTTCTTACTCCACCTTGGGCCTGGTTCATATGGTTGGTGGGAGAGCCACGTTAAATGTGCAACCCAAGCTGAAAGAAAGTCTGACAAATGTGTTCTTTGCTTTTCTCAGGTCCAACGTACACAAAAACATATTAAAAGGAGTCATATTATCTCCCATATATAATGTACTGTACATTTGTCACTATTTTTTGTCTGTCTGGCAAATTCTCTCACAATACTGTCCTTCACAAATTCCAGGATGCACACTTTTTCACAATTAAATATCTCTGAAATCAGATGCTTCTGACTCTCACTGACATCTTAGATTACCCCCATTTCAGGGTCATCCAAAGGGGAAAGTAAATGTTCAATAAACGTTGGTTATTACAGTTATTAACCTCATTTAAAAAGAGGGAGATTAATGGCAGTCTGACATTTTAAAATTGGCTGAGCATCTCATTATGGTTATAAAATAGGATAGATAACTCTTATTTTGTACCATGATGCTCATACAGAGCAATCTGTACATTTTATATCCATGATTTGCAAATACAAATTCCCAACCATCAGTATCTGCACAGTAACTGGCAAATCAAATCCCCAACACAGCAATAACACAACCAATTCTGAGGTTAAAAAGAGAATGTGAACTGATTTTGAAGTAAGGTGCAGTCAATGCTTAGGAAAAATTACAAACGGCAGTACAGAAAAATTGTTACATGTTGATAATTTTAATTTAAATTTTTATAAAAGATTCCATATCAGCTGGGAAATAAATAAATGTGGAGATAAGTAATACGCAAAACAGTGTCATTATTCTTTAGCTGAAAAAGATTTGGATTTGAAAGAAGAAATAAACGTTAGCTTCTAAAAAAAGACACTATTCTTGAGGAACATGGTGTATATTTCATACATAAGAGTAATCCACTTTTAAATTTTAGAAGCGCTATTTTAACTGTATTAAAAATTAGCGAAGGGCGCCTGGGTGGCGCAGTCGGTTAAGCGTCCGACTTCAGCCAGGTCACGATCTCGCGGTCCGTGAGTTCGAGCCTCGCGTCAGGCTCTGGGCTGATGGCTCAGAGCCTGGAGCCTGTTTCCGATTCTGTGTCTCCCTCTCTCTCTGCCCCTCCCCCGTTCATGCTCTGTCTCTCTCTGTCCCAAAAATAAATAAACATTGAAAAAAAAATTAAAAAAAAAAATTAGCGATAACGGGTGTCTGGGTGGCTCAGTCAGTTAAGCGGCAGACTTCCGCTCAGGTCATGATCTCACAGTTCCTGGCTTCAAGCACCACACCCGGCTCACAGCCTGGGGCCTGCTTTAGGTCGTATGTCTCCTCTCTCTCTGCCCCTTCCCCGCTCGTGCTCTCTCTCTTTAAAAAATACATAAATATTTTTAAAAAGAGTTATTGCTAACCTTTCTGGATGAAATCTTTAGAGATTAACGGTATTTTTTTCCCCCCGATTGGGAAACTAGCCCCAGTACAAGGAGAGACAGAAGAACGCAGCGGCCCCTCCAAACTGGTAGGTAGCAGGTTTAACAAACAAGGAAATTTACTTACGAGGCTTGTCTCTGGCGGCCGCAAGACGAGTAGATTGCCACACCTGCCTGCCCGAATCTTAAGTTTACGTAGAAGCCTTACCTGGGTTCAGTCGCCAATATCACGCAGAGAGTCTCAACAACACGTAACTCTCTCAAGGCTATGTCCTTGAAACACAGAAACAGCTCCGGCTGTGGTAACGTGGGCAAAACATAACATTGCAAGGACTGGGGAGGCGGCTGGGGAGTCTCTGATTGCCCGGATCTAGCTCTTGGGTCAATCAGAGGTCATGTCCTCTAGATGACCTCCCCCAACATAATTCAAAATGAAAGTCTTTTAAGAGGACTGCCTCTTTTACATATTCATTTGAACTATTTAAATCAGATCAACTCTAGCTGAGCCTTCAGCGTTTTATTTATTTTTTTTATGTTTTACTTTTGAGCCTTAAGCATTTAAAAGGTAAAACAGACATCGGACTTCGTGTTCTGCACAAACACACACGGTGCTCGGACCTTATGACAGACCTCTAATTGGCCTTGCAGTCAGGCCTCTAATAGGCGTGAAGACACCCAGATCTTTCCAGTCAGAGCACTTACCAAGCTGTTATGTAAGTGCTACATTTATTCTCTCTCTCCACTCAGAGGGCAAGCATCAACTCAGTCTTGCTATTTTTTTGTCCCTAGTACCTGACGCAGGGCATTCTCAATAAACATTTATTGAATAAATTGTCAAATGAATGGTTGAGCAATAGTCCTATGGAAAAAAAAACAAAAACAAAAACACTCTAAGGGTATTGAAATTCAAAACAGTCCTAAAAATGTCTCTCAGGTCTTATAGTATTTTCCTCCAGGAAAGGAGGCAAAATTACAAAGTAGCTGACTTCCTCTTTACAGGAAAATCCCTTCTTTAAAACAAAAGAAATATATACTTCATTGTGAAGTATAGCACACATACATAAAATAAGAGAAATACATGTACAGTTTAACTTAGGACCCAGATTGAGAAGTAGAACATTTCTAGGACCCCAAAAACACTTCCACACCCCCCTCTACTTTCCCAACTCACCTCCTACAATACCTGCCACTGACCACCCTCTCTATTTCTTCTCCAGATAACCAAAGTCACTATTGTCCTAATATTTGTGGGAATAATTTTTGTTTTACCATCTATGTTCACATGCCTAAATTACATAGTTTGATTCAACTATTTACTTTTTTTTTTTTAAGTTTATTTGTTTTGAGAGAGAGAGTGGAGGAGGGACAGAGATATTGGGGAACAGAAGGTCTGAAGCAGGCTTTGTGCCGACAGCAGAGAGCGGAATACTGGGCTTAAACCCATAAACGGTGAGATCATGACCTGAGCCGAAGTAGAACACTCAAGCCACTGAGCCACCCAGGCATTCCTGATTTAATTTAATTCTTTAATTAAATTCTTTCAATAGTGATTTAATTCTTTCAATAGTGAGTTCCTTTGGCTCATCAAGAGTAGGTTATGATTCAAACTATTCAAGAATATATCATGTCTAAGGAGCAAAAACTGGATTGCATATGAAGTGGATAACAAAAAAAAATGCCTTTCCTTATATCACACACAGATAAAACAAAGTTTTACAAATACTAACAATTTTCATAATTAGAAAAAGGACAAGAGAATAAAAACAATTCAGAGCAACATGTTTATTGAAGCCGTAGCTAAGCTTTCATTTACAAGCAAATATACTCAAAGGGAAAAAAAAAATCACAAGACAATATTTTCAAATGTTATACCATCTACATAAAAATTAAACTTGCAGAATTTACAAATTAATATTCTGAGCAGACCGATAAATTATACATCCTTTTGCAAAATCCAATCTACAGCATTTAAAAATTCATACAGTTACAAGGTAAGACATTCTTTACAATCTACTTATTTACATACCTTTTCCCACCGCAAATGATAGAGCTCTCATAACTACCAAGGTTTGCAAACACAGTGTATTTAAAATATATTTAGCAGCATATAAAAAAATTAGATAAAAGTGGAAGGAAATACTATTAAATAAAAATGAAATTAAAAGGTGATAATAGAAACAACTCCATAGGAAAATAGATCAAAATATATTTCTGTTAGGACATCAAAATTGTCTTCCATCGCAGAATGTATGCACAGCACTAATAAAACAATTTAACAGCATTTTAGTCCTGAGCACAGAATATAGCACAGCTGTAAAACTTTGGTCAATACAAGTAAACATCAACATTTAACACAAACTGTTTAACATTTTCCGTTAGTAGAGGACGGTCAATTCCACCTTATGCAAAATCATCAATCATATTCTCCTATCTTATTTTTTTCCATTATATTAAAAGAGCTTCAAAATTTGGGAACCCTCTATAGACTGATATAAATACCAGACAGACGGACCACAATTTGACTAACATTCCCAGTATGTTTAAATATATAAATCATCTGAACAGACTATACGACGAATTACCAATGGGTTGCATTGTATTCTGGGGGTTTTCTGTCACAAAAGCAGTCATCTTACAATTCAAATAATTTTAAGGTGTTTTTTAATAGCTAGGCACAAAAATCCAGCCACAATAAAGTGTGAATCAAGCAGTATACCGATTATAGGATATATATGTTTGGGAGATATTAAAATTAAGCACACAGGCTAGTACACAATTTTATTAGAATACCATTTATATTCAGCAGTTGGATTCAGATATATTTTCCAGTTAATCCGATTCATAAATTTTCGCCTATTAGGCAACTTTTCCATATGAACGTACAGAGTATTATCACAGTATTCAGTTTATGACTATCTTCACTCATGTTTAATTACTGGCAATATCTTCCCCCAGATCTCCTATGTCAGAGATCTGACCATCTTGCAAATTGCGAGCCTTCCAAATTCTCACAGTTCGATCACTACGGAACAAATTAAAAATGAACACGTGAAAAGAGGCAGGAAGATAAAGAAATAGCTTTTAGAATTACTGTGAAAACATTTTCTGAGGAGGACTTTAATATATGTAAGTAAAAATATACATTGTCCCATAAGTATATCAAACAGATACACATAATAATATTAAAAATAATTCATATTATCAAGGGCTTACTATATGGCAGGCATTGTTAGTATGTGCCCTTTATATATAAATACATTCAATTCTCTTTAACTACCATAGAGATAGATAATGCTATTATCACCTTCATATTGATGAGCAAATTTAGGTCCAGAGAGGTTAAGTAATTGGCTCAAAATTACAAAGTACATGACAGAACCAAGATTTCAATCTAGGCAGTTTGGTTCCAGGGCCCCACCTCCTAATCACTACACTGGATCTGCACTCATTATTTCAAAAAACAATACGCAATACAACATTGGTCAGAGATCTTCAGGCACAACAGCCCAGAGTAAGGTTACAGTAAGGCTTCTGGGAAGGGAGGAGATTGGAGCAGGGATTCCAGGAATTGGTGAATCTGGCAAGAGTCAGAATTATGTTCACATGAAATCAGCGTAAGCCCATGGAAAAAGCAAGAGGCTACTGAGAAGTGGACTAATACTCCACTATCATGGAACATAGAAGATTCAAAGTGTTTCTGAGAAAACTTGTTTTTGTTCACCCACCATGTGGGTACTGGGGAATAGTCATTAAACAATCATATTTCTTACTGTATTTCTCATAGCTTTAAGGGAGTGTTACTTTTCTCCAATTATCTAATAAAGTCAAAGCTAAAAGAAAGAGTTTCCATAGAATTTCATAGTTAAAAGGCATTTCAGAGATTATGCAGTCCATTTCAAGGATAAAGAGAGTTTAGTTACCTGTCCAATGTAACATAGTAAAGGGCAGAGGTGAGCCTCGGATCCAGGCTTTCTAGTTTTTAATCAATAATCTTTGTTCTCCCTAAGAGTTCTTATTACAAGCAAAAAAGAAACTTTCTTTTTCTTTTTTTGAATCTATAGAAGATGATAGATGTTAACTAAATTTATTGTGATAATCATTTTACAATATATGTAAGTCAAATTACTATGCTGTATACCTTAAACTTATACAATGCTGTATTTCAATTATATCTCAATAAAACTGGGGGAAAATAATAGTCTTCTCACCAATCCACACAGCATATGTATATTGGTAACAGCAAGGGGATATGTTCCTTCATCCACCTACTCATCTACCCATTCATTTATTCAGCCATCCATTCAACAAATACTTATTGAGAACTTGCTATGTTCCAGGCAATATTCTGGGTGCTTGGGACAATTCTTAAAAACAAACAAACAGATAAATAACAAAACCCTCTTCTATTGTAGCTTACACATTCTAACAAGAGAAGATAGACAGTAAATCATAATAATTAAATTATGAAGTTTATAAGAAAGTAATCCATGTTATAGAAAAAGAAAAGACTACATGGTAAAGGGAATTGGGTGCTAGGTGATAGAAGGGTTTCAATTTTAAATACAATGGCAAGGTTGCTCTTAGTGAGAAAGAAGGACATTGGAAGAGAGTCAGGATCTCTGAAGGCAAAGCATTCTGGGCAAAGGGAGCATTCTGTACTATGGCTGAAATGAGGTGATGTGTTCAAGGACCAGTAAAGAGGTTACTGGGGACTACAAAACAAGGAGCAAGTCTAGAAAGAGCAAGTGCTAAAAGGAAAGGTGAGAGAAATAACAGATGCTCACAAGGTCACATTAAGTATGGCTTCTACTCTAGGTGAAATAGGGGACCAATGCAAGGTTTTGAGCAGAGAAGGAATATGATCTAATCTGTGTTTTAAAAAGATTATTCTGGCTTCTGTGTTGAGAGTAGACTACATATGAACAAGGTTCCTTGTTTAGGAGCTACTAGTAATAATCAGTTCTTGTAGTAATCCAAGAGCTGATGGCAATTAAAATCAGTGAGTTAGAAGATATGGTGAGAAATGGTCAGATTCCAAATATAATTTAAAGGTAGAATACCAACAGGATTTGCTCAAGGACTGGCTATGGAGTATGAAAGGAAGGAATGAAAGTCTCTATCTAGCCTGATCAACAGAGAAGACAGAGATGCCAAAGGATGAGCAGGTTTCCTGGGAAGGTTGGGATTTCAGTTTAGGACATATTAAGTCTGAAATTATCAAATGTCCACTACTAGTCATAACCAAGTAATTTGAAGCAGGTTAGCTCTCCTGCTGCAAACAAAGTAAAAATCTGACAAAATATATGGAACAACTATTTTCAGATACTGGACCATGGGGGAGTACAGGGCTGTTGTCCCTGAGAAAAGGGAGAGGGGTGAGCTTCATGACAGCCCTGGCTGTTGCTTTGGAAACACTTCCCAAGGAGGAAGAACTCAAGCAGAAAACTACAGAAGCACTGAGTTGAAGAGACAGAAATAAAAACCTGGGGGATGTGGAGTAATTGGAATTTTCAGGATCGAGGAGAGAAGAGGAAAGAGCTATGCAGAAAGAACTATGGAGCTGTGGGAAAAAAAAAAAAAAACTCCATAAATCTATATAAGGGCCACTAATGTCTCTGAATACTAAGCTACACCATGAGTAGAGTAAGATTATAAGGCCAAGCAAAAACCCAAAAAACAAAAAGAAACAAACAAACAACAACAACAACAACAACAATAACAAACATCTACTAGTGAGCTATAAATTGAACAATTCCCAGAGCCCACAGAGGGCTATGAGCTGTTCACATTCTGATCAGTAAGGAGATATCATCAAACACTTATGGTATTCAGTAGAAATCCAAGAATTAAAAATCAGTCTCAAAAAGATGAAGCTGAACCACAAGAAACTTAACTTCCTGACGAAGTCCAATGCTCTTTAGAAGAATACAACAAAATCCAGATCTTAAAACACAATATAATGTTCAACATCCAGTAAATTATTACTTGACAAAAAAGACACAGGTAAAATGAGCCCCATAATCATAAGAAAAATTAATCAATACTACAGATCCAGATTTATAAATAAATACATAAATAAATAAAAAGCAACAAATCTAGAAATATCAGATATGATGGAATTATTATATAAGGACTAAGTTATAAAATGCCTCAGTTTTCCCACCTGTAAAATCGAGATTATAATAATATTTACCTTCTAGAGTTCTTATGAAGATACATGAATTAATGCCTGGAAAGAACTTAGAACAATGCCTGGTAAATACTAAGCACTATACAAGTGTGTGCTAATTAACAAATAAGTGGAACTAATTTGAAAATAGCCTTTATGACTTTATTGGCTATTTTCCTGATTTTTAAGTTACATAGTAAATACATTTACACCTGGTGCACCATGGACATACTGAGAAAAAGTTCAGTTCTTCAAAAATAAGACTATATTGTGGAAGAGAGGTGTTACAGTAACATCATACTTCACCCACCAGACCTCAGTGATATATAATACTTTTATAGTCTTATATTATGTGTCCCACAACTTTGGGAGGTATTTAGTTATTTTCCATAAATTACCAAGGACACAGAAAGTTTCCAAGAGAATAAACAAAAGTGGTGAGTCTTGAGAAAGTAATATATCTTGGAAATAACATCAATGAAGCACCAAAGGTAAGCACCTTAGAAAAACACAAAATAAATCAACTTTGAAGTACTTTGGAGATAAGAGAAAGTAAATCTAAATGAAAAGAGGGATTTGAAGAAAATAGCACAAAAAAGAAGAGATGCCATAGAAATAGAGCAGAGCTTTCAAAATAAAATCAAGGTAATCATACATTTAAGATAGATGAATCAGGAAGGTGTTCTGATTAAATTAAAATGTGCAAAAATGACCAAAAGGAGATTTTCAAGATAGATATTCATGAGACATTATATTTTATTTGAATGAAACCAATGCCTCACATTAGGGTATATATATTTTCCTTTCCAAATTACTTATATACATATTATGTCATTTTTATGGTCACAACAACTCTCTACTTCCTTCAAGCGTCTTCTTAAATGTCACTTACTCAGTGAGGCCTTCACCCACCACCCTATTGTGTAACTCCCTCCCCACGATACTCTCTTCCCTGTACCCTGCTTTATTTTTCTTCCTAGGCACCTGTCACCATATAATATATTTTACTTATTTCTTGTCTTTTTTTCCCCTTAGAATGAAACTGGGGGTTTGGATCTGTTTTGTTCACAGGTCTTCCCAAGAGTCTGGAACAGTGCCCAACTTTGGAGATTCATCATGAATGAAAAAATAAGCAAATGAATCCAGCCTTCCTAAGAGGGAGGAACCAGATAGTATTACTATGTACTTATACAGCTGAGCCTTGAACAACACAGATTTGAACTATGAGGGTCCACTCACATGTGGATTTTTTAATAAACATAGCACAGTACTATAAATGTATTTTCTCTTCCTTACGATTTTCTTAATAACATTTTCTTTTCTCTAGCTTCCTTTATTGTAAGAATACAGTATTTAATACATATAAAATATAAAATATGTGTCAACTGACTATATTATCGGTAAGGTTTCCAGTCAACAGTAAGCTATTCTTAATTTAATTTGGGGGAAGTCAGAGTTATATGTGGATTTTTAACTCTGCAAGGGTCAGGGTCCCTAAGCCCACATTGTTCAAGAGTCAACTGTACTATAAACAGAGGCAGAAGGGGAACAGAGATTTTTTAAATGATTTGTTCCAAATGAGAAGAATAGCAAGTTTGTTGACTTTCTGGAATTAGTCACCTATAAATGATTTTTTTAATTAAAATCACCAGGGGAACATCTAGCATCAGACTTGCTAGTTAAGCTGAGTGCTAATACAGAAGTAACACTATTCTCATGTAATCTTGGGATTAAATGCAGTGACCAAGGTGCAAATCAGAAAATATGAATAAGAGATCTTAAATAGACATTACAATGACTGTAATAAAAGGGCTTCATGTGTTCTATGTTTCCAGTTATTTACAACTTACAATATTTATTAAATCTGAACACAAAGAGCCAATATAGAAAAAAATCACATAGGAAAAACTTACTCGGCTGCAGTAAAAATGTGGGTGGAATTAACACATATGGCATTGATAGGACTATCATGACCCTTCATTTCTCCGACTGGCACAAAAGTATCCATGTTCCAAAGCTTCAAAATGCCCCCTCTGCAGCCACTGAGCAAAACCGGGTACCCTGGCACCACTCCTAGGGCACAGACCCAATCCTTATGTGCATTTGGAACTTGCTGGAGAAAGAAAGAGAAATAAGCCGCTGAAGACGAGCCTTCCAAAATGACAGTTTCACACCAAAGTTAAGTTTCGAACATTTGTTGACAAAACAATATTTAGACCACTCAATGGCCTGGAAGCCATAAAGAAATTTTTTTTTTTAAATTTTTATTTATTTTTGACAGAGAGAGAAAACACAAGTCGGGGAGGGGCAGAAAAAGAGGGAGACACAGAATCTGAAGCAGGCTCCAGGCTCTGAGCTGTCAGCACAGAGCCCAACGTGGGGCTTGAACCCACGAACCATGAGATCATGACCTGAGCCAGAGTCGGACGCTTAACTGACTGAGCCACCCAGGTGCCCCACAAATCATTTTCTATGCAATAATTCTTAATGATTTAAAGAAACAAATTTGCAATTTGCTTTCCAATTTGCCTCAATTATTATCAGTGTTATCAATATTAAAACTTATAATATTAAAAGTCTTGAAGAATCTCAAAGACCCAGAAAGTACACAGAATTTTTCGCATCACATTCTCTTCATGGGAGTTAAGTATCTCAGCTTTCTCCAAAATGTATTTAATTCAACAAGTTTGAAAACTACAACCTGGTATGTAGATAATAAGGACCGCTTCATAAAATCACTGCCTTCAACCTTTAGTAGAGAACATGGAAGCCTAAGGCTTTTTGTAGAAAACTAAAGTAGAGCTCGCATATATTTCATAATGAGTAAACAATACTTATACACTCAAATTATATGACATTTAGGTATAAATGTATTTATATGAATAATATAAAAGTCACAACCATGAATGTATATCTATAAAAGCTTTTGAGGAGCTCCTGGGTGGCTCAGTAGTTTAAGCGTCCGACTTCAGGTCAGGTCATGACCTCACAGCTCATTAGTTCAAGCCCCATGTCTCTGTGCTGATAGCTTAGAGCCTGGAGCCTGCTTCAGATTGTGTGTCTCCCTCTCTCTCTGCCCCTCCCCAACTCACGCTCTGTCTCTGTCTCTCTCTCTCAAAAATAAATAAACATCAAAAAAAATTTTTTAAAGAACGCTTTTGAAAGCAATGTGTTCATCTGTTGCCAAGTTTGTTCTATTGACATTCATGCTACTTGTTCGTTTTGTTTTCAACTACTCTTATGTAGAAGGTATTATTCAATATTGAACGTTGCCCTTCTCATAATTTGTAACCCTGGTAGCTGAAGATGAAACACTCTTTGGGAGGCTCTTCAAGGTCTTATATAGACTACTGGTGGCTTTGAAGTACCCACTTCATCCCATGAAAGGTTTTACATTACCTGTAGAAGGTCTTTTTGAGCTAAGTCCCATTTCTTGATTCCATTATCTCTGGATCCACTAAATAGGTTATCCCCTTGTATGGTTAGCGCTTCAATGCCATCATAATGAGGGGGCTCAAAATTGTGGGTGGGACTCACAGTTCCCAGAGCCCCTTCAGTTACGTCAAACATCTAAAAAAGGAGAGAAAAGGGGGGCATCCTATTTAACTTATAAATAAGCACCTATATGTGTTCATACATAGAAACACATACACATGTATATTAACCAGATATGACTTGTTACAATATTTTACTAATTAACTAAATTAACCTTGTATAAATGATTCAGGAAGAACCCAGGCCCTATATTCATGCTACTTTTGCTTATATGTCATAAGCTTATATGTCTATAGGCTTTTTAGAAAGGCAACCAATTTTTTCATGTATGGTGAACAAACTATATGTTCAATAACAAAAATACTACATATCAATCCAGTTGAAAGTCAGAAAAATGATATGACTGTTATTTAGGCACTATAATGTAGCTCTGCAATCCTGGTGGCCATCTCAAATTCCCCTCAAAGTTGCTATTCTAAACCTTCTACTGCACTCAGTTGTCATCATCTCTCTTAGCTATTGACCTCATGATTTCCTGAAAAGGGTCGCATGATCAAAAATAAACTTTCTGGACTCTTCCCTCCATTTCAAAAGTTTCCTTTTATTTTCAAACATTCTCTTACCCTTCTCTTCTTTTTAGATGCTAACATGTGCTTCCTGCTTCCCAGGATTCACATCTTTGATATGGTTCTAACTCCTACCACCTCCATCACTTACCACCACTTCCCCCATCACTTTCCCTCTCCAAAGGGCCTGCTTCCTAAACAGACAGAAATACTCAAGTCTACCAAATACACAATACTCTCATTTTAACCACTCTATTTTCGTGTCACTAACCCACTTCTCATCTCTTAATCTTAGGTTCCAAAAAGAGTAGTTATACTTTTCCTATCTCCTTTGTTACTGCATTCTCTTTTTATTCCTATTGGTTCCTACAGGAATTCACAAGGCTGAGTCCTGTCAACCTCTGTCTCTTTGGTCACATCAACTACTCTAACTCCTGAACATCTGCTTCTTTCAAATGGCTCCCAAACTTGCATGTCTAGTCATAACTTATCTGGAGTTCTAGAATTGCCTTTGAAATGGCCTACTTGCCTATAGGAGGATGACTTCTCTTACTTAGTATCTCAAATTTAACATTTCCAGAATCAAATTGTGCATCTTCCCTCATCTGCTAATTTCATAAAATCTGAAGACCATACTAAACTCAGTGTAAAAGATGGTGACAATGAGACTTAAGCATTAGCTGGATGACTGAGCCAAACATCATTAAAATCCCTCCAAAACAATCTTCTATGAAAAATGAGAACATGGGATTGAATTATAAGACAATAAAATCAGGAACTATTGAAAGAGGAAAAAGATCAAGAAGAAAAAGCAAAGGATAGGATTGTTAAAAAAGAAAACTGATTAAGAGCAAAGGGTCTTAGGTGCATCTGATACTTCATATCTATCATTTAATAGGAGAATATAATTCAACAACTCTATCATACACACTTTGATGTAATGATCCTTGGAGCCAGTGATGATTAGATCTTGTCCATTAGAAATCTGATCTACTGTAAGGCACATAACAGGGCCTAGGTGTCCTGTTAACTTTCCTGTAGACTGAAACCTTTAAAAAGAAAGAAAAATAATTTTGTTTGAAAATTTCTTAATGGGTTGAGGTTAAGCCCCAAGGTAAATAATCTACATTCTTTGATGAAACTGTTCACTAATGCTTTTTTTTTTTTTTTAACTTAGCTCCACCTCCATGCAACTCTTTTAAATTAAGGGTCAAAATATGGCCAACCTAACCTATTCTACGACTGAAGTGTGAGGAATCCTCAATAAGTTATTCCAAAGTTACTGATGTCATTCAGACAGTAAATGAAATGGCAGCAAAACTTGCTAAAGACTAATTTTAAACGCAACCTAAGTCCAGGTAAACCTTAATCTGTTAAATATCTGAACATGTTAAAATATATGACCAATGTTATTAGGTTCAATTTGGAATTTGATTAAAACAACTATATCACATGACTACACAATCAATAAAAATATGGAAAAAGTAAGATTACTTTATATAAAACACATATATTCTCGCATATACACATACACAAATATGTACACCAATCATATATACATGTATGCACACACACATATATATACTTATGCACACATATGTATATATGCACGTCAGAAAGTAAGTGGTCCATTTCATCAGTTATTATAAGGACTGAAAATGACCAGGACATATAGGTGACTGTAGAAAAATGTGTGATGTTAATTGTCAGGGGGTGACAATGAACCTTTGTTTCATAGTCCTACCTCAATCAAGCTGCTGGACTACAAAGACATATTTAACTTGTAGAGTTTCGTTTCTAGAAAATTATTTTCTTACTTTTTTATGATAAATCTACATTTAATCACATTGCTGAAATCAGCAGCTTTCAAAGGACCTAACTTTTCAGCAAAAACAGAAAGTGTAAAGATTTTTAAAAGCTGTTACCTTTTCTGCCTCATGTCATGACTTTGGGTATCTTCCTCCATGGTGTTTTGACTATGAGTCAAGTTTTAACATCTTCAAGAATAAACCAAGTACTCACCTCTTTTCTCATTTTCTCAAACAAGCACTGTGTTCAATTTTCTACATTTTGTTTCTAAAGCAGACTCATGACTGTATTTCTTCTTTCTCTCTCATCTATCTATAAATTATGTTTATTATTCTTTCTCAGTCATGTGTTAACATATTACAAGTTATAACTAGTTATTTTCAGTTTCTAAAATATCCTTTTTATTTACCACTGACAAATCCCTCTAGATGGGAGGCACCCTGTATTACCTGAATTACAAACTTCACTCAGTATCCTATAATTGCCTGTTTAATGGCCATTATCCTCCGTTACAAAATGAGCTCTAAGAAGGTAGACACCACATTTGTCTTGCTTAGTCTTTATTCCTAGCACCCACCATAGTCTTGGTGCAGTGCCTGCCAGAATTGAAGTTGAAAAAATACTTAACTAATAAATGAATATTCCCTTGCTGCCAAAATTTTAAGAACTAGAAAAGAAGCTAAAATAAACACTCAACTGAGGGATAAAAGCTCACATTTCATGGCAAATAAAAATCAAATCAGAGATATAACACCTTACATTACAATTTATCATTTTTTACCCATTTTATATTAATATTTAATCTCTTATATACATTTTATATTCATAAAACCCCTATAAAGATTTATGCCCCCAGTAATTAACTTAAGCTTATAAACTAAAAATCTTGAGATATAAAATGTTTAAGTGATGCTGCCCCTCCCCCCAAAACAACAACCACAACAACAACAACAAAAAACTCTTTCAAACGTCCTGGTGAAACAGAATGAGAATCTTGATCTCTTCCCAGTAAACAACACAAATTGTAGACAAATATTAAGAGAGGCTATTTTCCTTCATATACTTTCTTTCTATTGATGGAGAATAAAAGAAAGGAAATTTTTGGATTTGCTAATAAGAAGAGAAGAGCCATTTAGGGGTGTTGGGCCAAACAGAAAAGCCTATTATTTTACATTAACTTCTGGGGTTATAAAAGTTAGATTTTACATGCACTAATATGTTATTAATGCCTGAAAATTGTACTTGCCGTATATAAGAAATACATTCTCTTAAAAATTCTACCTTTTAAGATCCCACATTCTGACAGCATTTCCAGAAGCTGCATAGAGGAAAGTGCCAGTTGGGTTTAGAGCAATTTGATTTATCTGGTTTTCTCCAGAAGGAATAGCTACTGTCCGGCTGGTACTTGCAGAACAGGCATCTCCAAGAGTAACTTGACCTGAAGACCTTAACAGGGACAAAACAAAGGGAAAAGTCACAATCCTGGATAAGACTTCAGCTTACAGTTCTTTGAATTCCTAGGAAACTGGCTGTGGGCAAAAACAAGCTCTGTGCCATTTGGTCACTGTGTGAACAGTACCTGGCATGCAAATTCATGCACACATAGCTGGTACTTATAAACACATTTGATGAATAAGTGAATAAATGAATAACTAAAACAAGATGAAATGGCTTAAAATTCTTTTTTTTTTTAATGTTTATTTTTGAGAGAGAGAGAGAGAGAGAGAGAGAGAGAGAGAGAGAGAGAGAGAGAAGCAGAGCATGAGCAGGGGAAGGGCAAAGACAGAGGGAGACACAGAATCTGAAGCAGGCTCCAGGCTCCCTCTGAGCTGTCAGCACAGAGCCTGACACAGGGCTGGAACTCACAAACCGTGAAATCATGACCTGAGTGGAGTCAGACGCTTAACCGACTCTGCCACCGAGGAGCCCCAATGGCTTAAAATTCTTAATCTGTAAACCTATTATAAACCTAAGAATTCCAGAATTCTTAGGGATTCCTGAGTTAGGGATGACTAGAATATCATTCAATAAATATTAGATGTTGGGGTGCCTAGCTAGCTCAATCGGCTAAGTGTCGGACACTTGATTGGGCTCAGGTCATGATCTCACAATGCATGAGATCAAGCCCCACTTCAGGCTCTGCTTGGGTTCTCCCTCTTCCTCTCTCTCTCTGCCCCTCCCTTGCTGGTACATTCTCTCTCTCTCTCTCTCTCTCTCTCTCTCTCTCTCTCAACATAAATAAATAAACTTAAAAAAAAAAGATTAGATGTCAAAGATAACGAACAAAAAACTCAACAAATGATACAGTGCCACAAAGGTAATTCATTTTCCTATAGCTTCCAGAACGCCCCGAGGGCCAGGCCTACCAATATTCTTCTTATTTATTAAGTGTGCCTTTTGAATTAAAGACAATGAGGATTTTTCAAACCATTTTCAGTTTTTGCTTACTCTAACCCAATCATATATGGAGTATTTCCAAGTGCTAAAGACTTAAACATAACTTATTTCTATTTCCTCAGATAAATTCTAAATAATAGATATATTCTTAAATTTTCAAACATTTTCACAGCTAACTTCTAAAATATCAAGTTATAATCAATCTTTTTAAATTTGCCTTTAGTGAGTCAACTGGATTGGCAGATTTCTAAGATACAGTGTTCCGTTTTCTATGAAATTTCCCTTAAGAAACTTGTGTTTAGTAGAATAAATTAATTAGTAGCTCTCAAAATACAAATTAGGACTTGAGTTAACATTTCCTCTACAAATTATAAAAATTACCCTTTCCTATGCTCCCTTTGTTTATTTAAAGAGTTCACCCCAATTTTAATTATGTAAAACTGTTTATCGATCTTATAGCAAAAAAGAATCATTATTTGCTCTTTATTTAAAGACACATATAATGACACAGAAAACAAACTCATCCTCCAATTATCCAACCTAACCTACAGTTATGGAATTTGTGCTCACACAAAAGCAGTATAGGTTCTAACATGAACAAACAAAAAACTCTCAATATTTAATACCTGCTAAGTAAAGGTTACAAGTACTTCTTAACTATCTATAATGGTGATTTTAGCCGTTTTCCACAGAGTGGTATTCATTTGAAGCAAGTAATGTAAATCAATATTACATCAAGTAATAAATACTATGAAAATGCAATACCTTAGTATTTGGGAGGAGGAATATGAAATATATACTTAGTCACAGATCAAAGGCAATTTATTCCTTCCTATTTAATACCAGGCTCCTATATTTCATTTTCTCAATAGTTTTTCCCTGTTATATTATCTATGTCCTAATTTTAACATCCTTTTGGAACTGGACACTTATAAATAAATAAAAATGTATTCATAGTCCTATCTTTTTATATATGTTATACTATTTGCCCTTATGCTATTTGTCTTTAAATTACTTACGTCAGTGTTCGAATGCACTTTGCTGAATCTCTGATGTCCCACACCTTAATATAAGATGTGGACACAGTGAAGACCAAGCTTGTATAATTACAATATTTTACAGATACAACATTGTTGGGATGACCCCCCAATGACATTATCTCCTGCCCAGTCACCAGATTCCATACTTTACAAGTACGATCTAAAACAAACAAGAAAAGGAAAATACTATCAATATGAACTAAATTAGGTTCTCTTAACAATAAAAGTACTTTAACAATCTTTCCCCTAGAAGAATGAAATAAAACAAGAAAAAGTAATTATTCCACTAGCTGCAACAGACATCAACCCTCTGCATCAAGTTCAATGGCCAAGTACATAATAAAGGATTGGATGAAAGCAAGGGATAGCTGGTGTATGTATTATGTGGTATTAAAAAAAATAATTATATAAAACTTTGAAATAGTCATATCACAAGAGTCTTGCTTCAAAATTCCCCTGAATTTAAAATGGCATTCCCAAATCAGCCTCTTCACTCTCACTGCCTCACAGCACTCTACACTCATAAACACATATACCTTTCTTTTCCAGGGGTCACTGATAGATGGTTTTATTTTTGACCCCAAAACATAATTATAAACTAATTATTTTGTTTTTCTGACATATCAAATATATAATTATTCTGGAGATAAATTTACTTTAGATTATAAAAGTACATTTTTCACAGTGCAGATTATTTTTTAATTGGAGAATGGCTTGCCGTTATTCACAATTCATAAGTTCTAGCTAGATATGTTACACTTTCTTATATGCAATGAGCAATAAATGCTTGCTGATTAAACTGAGTCTTGTAACATCCCTAAGTGCTAAAAATCGTTTATTAGCTTCCCCAAACCTGTACTTGCTTCCTTCCTACCTTTTTAGCTTTACTGCCCATCACTTCTCTTATGATTACAGTTGACCCTTGAACAACATGGGTTTGAAGGGTCTACTTATATGCAAAATATTTGAAAAATATAGTACAATACGATGAATGTGTTTTCTCTTCCTTATGATTTTCTTTGTAACATTTTCTTTTTTCTTACTTTATTGTAAGAATATAGTATATAATACCTATAACATGCAAAATATTTATTAATCAACTGTTTATATTATTGGTAAGGCTTTGGTTCACAGAAGGCTATTAGTAGTTCGGGTTTGGAGGAGTCAAAAGTTATACGCAGATTTTCGACTGTGCAGGAGGTTGGCACCACTAACCCCCATGTTGTTCAAGGGTCAGCTGTATTCTACTTTTCAACCACTTGGATTTAGTTTCCAAACATACCCCACTTTCCCCTCCATGTCTCTGCTTATGTTGTTCTACAATCTTGGTTGTCAATCATTACCTGTCAATATCCAAACCATCCTGTAAGGTTCCTCCTAAATGCCTCTGTCAAAGCCTTGTTATGTCTCACAGGTTGGCATAACCTCCCTTTTCAGAAACCTCAAAAAGATTAGTATTTAACTCTTCAAAGCATTTGTAGTTCATTTCCAGTTGCCTACACTTGTACCAAAGGGGGTTAAGAATACAGGTTTGGAGATGAGTAGACCTGGGTTTCCAATCCTGATTCTTCCACTTACTACTAAGTTTATCTGGTGAAGTTATTTCATTTCTTGAATCCTTAGTTTCTTCATCTGTAAAATGAGGATGCAACATGTATCTCACTGGGGTTACCACGAGAATTAAATGAGATATAATTTGTATAGTGTCTAGCATAGTCTCTGACATACGCTTAAGTGCTCAAGAAATGATGGTTTCCTACCCATCTTATTCTCTTTACCACAGTGTATGTACATTGTAATGATGTACATTTTTGTCAATTTTTATATAACTTGTATTACTAAGCTCAGGACCTTGCATACATTAAGTGCTCAGTTACTGAAGGGAGATGTATTTTCTCAACACTCTATTCATATAACATCAACAGAGGTTTTACTTTCTTCCCAACTATGCAATGATTTTCTATAATTCAGGAGTTGAACCAAATTATTTCTCAGGTTTTTATGGGTATTAAGCAGTTTGACTATTCTTTTAAGCCTGTTAAAATGTAATCATTTTTTTTTTCATCTGTTAAATATCCATCTGAAACAACCACTAGTAAGTACCTTTTGATCCAGTGAAGAGGAGATCATCAGTAGAATCCACACAGAGCACAGCTTTTGTGTGCCCTTCAGCTATGTGAATACACTGCAGTGGAGAAGCTCTGATTCCTTTTGAAGCAGGAAATGGGTTGATTATGCCCCTGAGGTGGGGAAAAACAAGATTTACTTAAGTAGCTATATCATGAGACTAATTTTATTTTTCTCCTGACTTTAAGAAGCCTTTCTAACTAATTAATAGGAAAACTCAGACTGCTCCTTTGTCTCTTTTTAAAGCAAAAGGACAGAGACAAAATGTGAAATAGTAACAGTAGTGATGGAGTGCATCAACTAATGAGGCATCAGTCAGCAGCTGCCCTCTGCAAAGAGCAAAGCCTATGGCACACAGATCATCTTATCAACAAATTCTCTTCAAAGTTGAATGCAGTAATATTGGGAGCTGTTTGAGTAGAGTGAATTCTGACAAATAAAGTATAAATGATGGATAACTGGAAGTGTGACTCTGCTATGCTGAAATATGACTCTATGTCAAAAAGAACATTCTGGAGAAAGTATAACACATATCATCTAAAATACTGAAAAAAATTTTTCAAGTGAATTTGAAAAAAGATAGGAACGATCACATACACAGAAATTCTAAAGGGAGAATGGCTCAAAAATATAAAAAAAAATTAAAAAAAAACTCTAATAGTCTCCAAGAAGATTAAAAAAAGAAAAAAGAATGGGACTTTAAAAGAACAGTGAGGCTATTTAGGGAACTTTCTCATAAGTTTCATATTTCTGGAGTTTATGCTTTGTACTATGCACTATGGAAATGCAAAGTTTATCAAAACATCGTCCCTATCCTAAAGGAGTTTAAGACAGGATCTGAATTGAAATAGTTGTATTGAGAAGACTAAAGATGAGAGTGAATTATAACATAATAAATATATAAATTGGATATATCTTTGCTCAGAGCAGGAACAAAAATTATTATGTAGAAATGTGTCCATTATATAAAATAGATGGCACAATATCAGAACAAATAACAGGAATAAAATAAAACTGTTTCTTTCCACCTTCTCAATGAAAGAGAACAATCCTAAAGATGCAATGGGCAGAAATGATTAAGAAGAAATGTAAGCCCAAGATAAGTTAGAACTGACAATAGAGACTTATTCATTGAATTCAAGTATTTCTGTGTTTAAATCATTATGTCACAGGGTTTTGGAAGGATACAACATTGTTGACACAAAAATCATTGTTGGTACACTAAGATCAATAAGGGGCACAAAACATGTAGGCCCCTTTTTCCAAAAAGCAGGGGAAAAAGTAGACTTCAGGAATTACAGATGGATAAGACTTCTTGTTGAGTCTCACAAAGGGAAATACTGAACAAATCATTATAAACACTTAAAAATAAATGCTCATCAATAAGAGGTAACACTAATCTCATGGGGGAAGTTCTTTGTAGGGTTAATAGCAAATTAGAGAAATATCATATTCATAACACATGTTGACTCCAAAAAGGTCCATTACATTAAGCCTTTCAAATGATATCCTTGTGGACATGGTAGGTAAGAACAGAACAGTTGGAGTAAGGTAGTTCCATTGGTGGAGAGGCACACTTAAGGAGTCAATGTTCCTGTCAATTTCAAAGAAGTCTTCAATATCTAGTCAATATTTCTCTAGCACAGAAAACAGAGCTGGCATATATATTAAACTGATATATTAAAGAACTGGACACTGGTATGTATTGCCTAGGAAAATGACAAACAAAATTTATTTGCTTTAAGTACCCACTTAACACTAAAATAATCATTGGATACAATTTAATGATAAAATTTAAGTAGAAGATAGAACAAAATGCTTCAACTAGTAAAAGCCTTAATAGTAGCCTAGATCTAAAAAGCTGAAGAGGGCATTATGCTAAGCGAAATAAGACAAAGATACATGCCATATTATCTCTCTTATACACGCAGTCTTAAAAATATACATTAAAAAACCCAATCTCATAGATACAGAGAATAGATTGGTAATTGTAAGTGTGGGAAGTGGGAGGTAGGAGAAATGGTTGAATTGCTTTCTGGGTTTATTTCAGTTTAAATAAATTGAAATACATACACACACACACACACACACTAATAGCCAAAGAGATTTTTTTTAATAGAATATAAGATCAATGAATCAACAATTTATGGTTCTTCTATAAGCACTTTCAATAATGTGTTCAATAGAAGTAAATATTTCAGGAGAAAGAACATAATAGAGTTACTATATTCTGCTGAGGGATCTGGAAGGAGGTTGAGTTCTAGATGCTAGATTTTAAACACTGAAAAATTGGGACAAAAATAGTAGAAGCAAAACGATCTGTAGACTACATCATATAAGGAGCAGATAATGAAACTAGACCTACTGAACTGATAGGAAAGCATTCATTGGAGAGGATTCAATAGTAGGTTAAGGCACTGAATATTTAAAGAGCTGTCATATACACACAAAAAGAGATGTGCATGGATTAATTCAATTAATTAATTCCAGAAGATTAATTCTGGCAGAGCTCAAGAGGGCTGATGAATAGAAACATTAGGAGATAAATATAAGCTCAGGGCTAAAAGAAACAAACAAACTTTATTTTTAGAGTAGTTATTGATGATTTTGAAAAGTAGAAGTTGTTCATCGTCACTAGAAATGACACCAGGAATTGTTGCCACTGGATATGTAATTACAAAGTCCAATGTATTATTTGCATACATGTGTCAATTCTTGAAATTAATGCTCAGTAACTTGTTCGTAATCTAAGAAGTTAACCAAATTAAAACTGAAACAGAAGCAAACTTCCCCCAAAAGTCTGAATCTCCGTTTTGAAATCCTACTGATATGAGTTCATATCTATGAACTGAAGCCATCGAATTAGAATTATAGCTTCAAATATTCAAAAGGTTTGATCTAATGCACAGTCAGATGCTACTCTTACTTCTCAAACAAAATATGTATGTATGTATATTCCAATAAGCTGATTATAAAGAAAAAATCCATGTGACCAGCCTAAGGTATAAGAGTCTGTCATGTCAAAGTTTGTAATATTACAAAAGTAAATATTTGCCTCCAGTGACTTATGTATGACACAATTTTGGAGGGTAAGATGCCTTTTTTCATTTTTATATGTTTTAATATCATTGATTTTTCAGACTTCTGAAGAAAAATAATCTCATAATTAAATACAGCATTTTACTAGATACTGAAAAATGCTCTCCAGTATTCACAATATTAGTACTAATATTTTGTAGAGATTACCTTATACCAAAGATAATAGAAAAATACAGAAATTGGAAACATACATCCATAGTATTTCTTTTAATGTTAAAATTAATCTATTCACATTCTGAAATATAGAAATCAACTTTAAAATAGTTTAAGTTAACGTTATATATTGCAAAGTTGTAAAATAACCTGAGTTGAAGGGGGAAAAAAGCTTATTCTTGTTCCATGCAAATCAGTAAAGTCTTGTAATAAATGAGATTAATTTCCTCTGCCTACCTTCTGGAGGATCTACTGATGATCAGCAAAATGGCCATAAACAGGAGAAACAAGTGCAAAAAGAGAGGAGACAAAATGATAAGTGGAAAGAGGAAATGATAGAAAGAGAGAAATTAAGGATCCAAAAAGAAAAAAAAAAAACCCACAACATGAAAAATTCAACATTGTTATCTTTAAAACAGCATCTATCAGTAAAAATATATTTGTTATTTTAGAAAAGCTCCTTTAGTTTCTATTTCTTTTTATATTTTATGTATCATAGTATCTTTTGTGCCCCCCCTTGCATATCTTTTTTTCTTCATCACAAAGCTTTCCATAAACTTTTTACTTATAATCATTAAGCCAATAACAACAACAAAAATACCTTATTTACCTCCCACACTTTGAAAGACTGAAACATTTAATCACTGAGGAGCAATGATATCAATATTCATAGAACTTAAATTATTTCAAATAAAAGATTTAGATTATAGACAGAGAACAAGCATCACAACTTTCTGTGCTATTATACAAAAAAGGTTTGCCAGTTCTTGGTCTAAAAGGGATGACAAAAATATATTAAAATTAATATGTTTAAAAATATTAGTATGTTTATACGGTTTACAACTGGTTATGCATACAAAAGTGAGATATGCTTATAGTTTCTCAGAAGGCATTTTAGAACATCAATGAAATGCCAGAATGTAGGAAAGATAGAAAGAAAGTACCTGTGTACTTCCGACAGAGAGGAGTCACTTTCATCAGACCTACAGTGAAAGAGTTAGAATTATGAGGAAAAAGAACACAGATGTCAACAGGTAAAGACACTGGGACTGAACTGAAAACTGACAGTATGAATAATAGGAATATAGCGAACATTTCCTTTATTGTGAATGCCCCACTTTTCTATTTGCACTGGATATCTGCAAATATACAGCTGTATCTGGCAATATATTTGATTCTTATGTTTTCTACTAAGACTTTGGGTGGGGTAAAAACTTTCTATTACTAATCCACAGAAAACCTATTATTCCTCACTTCTAAAATTAATGCCCCGAAGAGGAACAATATCAAGTAAGTAAAATACATCACTTTAAGATTCTTTCTATTTAATTTGATTAGTACTAGAACATTTTTCCCATTTAAACAGCTATTAAGGAATTTTTATCCATCTTGATAATTACTTTGGATTTAGATTCTAATGTGGAAACTGCACAAATGCATTTTATGTTTACATGGAAAGCAAACTACCCAGAATTCAATAACCTTTGATTTTGACTTATCTCAAAAACAGTTTCCTAATGAGGGAGTCCCTTAGTAATATGAGACTTTAGTGAGATTTTAAAAATAGGTGAGCCACTACTGTCAGCCATACCCTGAAACCTCCGCGACTGACAATAAGTTGGGTTCTTATAAAAACCTATTGAAGAGTGCCTGGGTGGCTCAGTCAGTTGAGTGCCCAACTCTCGATTTTAGCTTAGGTAATTATCTTATGGATCATGGAAATGAGCCACACATTGGGCTCCACACTGACAGCATGGAGCCTGCTTGGGATTCTCCTTTTCCCTCTCTCCCTCTGTCCCTCCCCTGTCCATTCTCTCTCTCTCTCTCTCTCTCTCTCTCTCTCTCTCTCTCTCTCTCTCTCTCAAAATAAATAAATTTTAAAAAAAAGAAAAAGAAAATCTACTCAGTTTGTTTATTAGGCTTGGGGAAAAAAACAGAGTGAATACTGACATGGAACATAACCAAAAACTATCAATGGGATCTACTTCCAGCTGGTGAAATATGCTAGCCTCAAAAAGAAAGTGATTCAAAGGTAGGTGAGTCTTTGAAAGTGTAGTCACTTATTCTGAGTTTTAGCTTATAGAGATGACAACAGCATCAAATTACTGGTAGCTTATAAAATATTTCAGTAGAAAATATAAAACTATGACTAGATTGTCAAAATTATCAAAATACTGACAAAATTTTATGACTGTGAATGTACAGACAAAATTTAGTAAACCTTCATATCACTAGTGAAAATGGACTTCCCGAAGGCATTCTTAACGTTCTTCTATTCTTTTCTCAATTAAATGGAAGGTATGACTTAACAATGTTAGAGGATTTTTTCAATAACATGAAATATTTATCTATCTAGATCACTTTAAAGGGTAGACCATCTACTGATTAAACTATATTAAAATCTAACTTTAAAAACTTTGTCCATACATTAAGCAGATTAAAAATTCTTTCAAAATGTGTGCTTCTCTAAGTCTACAGAGACATCTGGCATGTTCTGAACATGCCAGACAGATCTTAAATAGCATCCTACAAATCTCAGAAATTGTTGATCTACACAGGGAGATTACAGCATTGAAAACAACAGGGGTGGGAGACTGGATATGAAGTACATACATCCACTATGCTACCATTCAAAATCAAAGCAGATAAGTCAGAGTTAATAAATATTTTATGGCAGGACTGTTAGTATGAATTCTTGCAAGAGAGATTCTGGCTCGATGTGGGAATACTTTCTCACTTCAAATTTAATGCAAATTATAATTTTCACAGGCCTCCAACTTCTCTTCCTCCACAATCCACCTCAGTCCTAACCCCCTCCACCCAAATACGAGCTGTCTTTATTTTATTTTATTACTGACTTTTTGTGGTGGATTTGTGTCAAACCACCAAATGCTAACAACATTTTACACATATAACAATGGACTTTGTAAGCTGTTATATGCACTGAAGGTAAAATAAGTTGCCTCTTTTCAACTCAGGCTATCTGCACTAGAGGCTTTTAGTATCCCAACAAATTTAAACTTAGAGTGGTCTCAAAGATATTTGAATTCTAATTTACATAAAAATGAAAAGGCAAGACAAGTGCTGAAAGTTTAGCAATGCAAATCTACAACAGGGAAAAATGTTCAGCAGGAAAATAATTTTCTCTAATCTTTTCTATATTGTTCATTTCCTGTTGGAAAAACACATCAAATATGGCCAGAGTTCACAAGTCAGACTTCATCTCCCACACAAAGAGATGGCTAAATGTGTTCTGCAGACTCTATTGAAAGGTTCAGACTACGGTAATAAATAGAGGGGCTCTTTTCCATAAAGACTTACTTATCCTGCTGAACTGATGTGTTTCCCTGAGAAACAGTAAGACGGTTAAAAACATTCAGTTCATTACGGGGCCGGCTTGGTGGGGAAGAAGGAGGTGAAAGACTAGCCTCTGAGGTTCCAGAATCTGAGCTACAAGAAAAAAAGAACATTAAATAGGTGGTTTTAATCAGTTATGATTTGTTAGGAATGTTATAAGAAACATGCTTTTTTAAAAAAGCTTTTCATTAGAGAATTTCTTCTTCCTCTCTTCCTTTATTCTAAGATAAAATACACTCTGAACAATTAAAAAAAAAAAAACAAAAAACTTTTCCACTGGATTTTGTTACATTGCCCACAAGATGGCACTAAGGAAAAACTTGTCTGCTGAAATCTACAGTCAATACAAATAAAGCAAGCCAAATTTAAAATTACAGTTTTAGAGTTAAAACCAAATTACTCACTTTACAGATGAGTACAGGGGAAAGAGAGCCAGAGTGTTTAAAACTGATTTGCCTTTTCCAAGATTTACTCACTTTTATTTTTACATTACTTATCTGCTCCATCCCCCATCTCCCAAATATCCCTGAGACATTCAATCCAGTAGAAATAGGAAAATTACAACTTTAAGTACAGGAAGCAAGGATGATTAGAAGGAGAACGTCCACGACATTCAAGTCAGCTAATCCAGTGGTCAAAGTAGAGTGTGCATGTCGGCACAGGAGAGAGGATGGTATAAGATTGCCCACTTGGGTACAGAAAATATATGAAAACTACTTTTTATGTTTACTTACATGTTAAAGAAATTAGCTTTGCTAATATTTAAATGGAGACTGGCACCAAAACTCTCCCTCCCTCAAGGCCATGTCAGAGATCTACCTGTTGCATGTAGCACCTTAGGTGACCTGAGGGAGGAGTAGGTGTGCCACAGGGAGAGAGGTTTCAGTGGCTCTCATCCATTCACTCAGCTTCATGTTGTGACATTGCAATTTATAAATGCCCATTTAAGTGGCTCATCAGATTATACTATGCACTGTTAAGTAAACTAACCCTCACAAAACACACAAACAGCTTTTAAGAGATTTCAGGAAAAAAAATTAAATGTAAAAGAACAGCAAGAAAATGGTACAACTAACACACCCTATGATGAACACTAGTTTCCTGTCAGCTATTTTACAGAGGTAAAGTCAATGTCAGTTTTATCAGTTAAAATCAATTTCAAATCTTTCTAGAAGACTATCTGAAATATAGATTCACTAAACTTCATCTCAAGTGTACATGAACTTTTTACAATGATATGCTCAAATAACTGGAAAATAAATAAGAGTACATGATTAGGGACAAGTGTTCAAATATGTTTACAGGTATGTGTGTGACCAAGAAACACTGAGCCAAACCAACAGCTGACTTGATAGTCTTGATTAGTCAAATCAGTCACAACCACAGATCTAGCCTGCATGTGGAAAATAATTTCACTATTGTCCTTTAGCATCTAAGTGCACCAGAGATTTTATGTAATCTAGTATAAGTAACTTACTGTTTTTGTTCCTTGGCCTTTGATTTTTCTTTTTCGTGTGCTTTTCTCCTGGTTATAGGGGAAGGCTCTGGTAGTTTTTTTTCTGATAGAGATGACTGTTTGGAACTAAAATAGAAAAAGCCTCTTTTAATCATCAAACTTTATTAAATATGTACATACAAGTTTGTTTGGCAGAGTTTCAACCTAAAATTTTTAATATATCAATAACTGCAACTTGAGAAAGAGTATTACCCGGGAACAAAAAAACAAAACTATGATAGGAATATATTACATGGGTAATTTTAGTTGATGGAAGCTTGACACCTGTATATTTAACTTTTAAATTGGCAATCTTATTAAATATAGGCAAACCTATTATCTTTGAATGTAAATATCAATGCTATACTGCCAAATGGCCAAAATCAATAACTGATTTTAAACATAAATGATTAGGTTGATTATAATTGTTACAGTTGGGAAAAAATTGTCTTTATAATCTTATAAGAACACAAAATATTAGAATATCAAAATATGAGAAACAGTGAGATTTAATGAAATAATACTTAGACACAGTCAAAAACAGTACTACCAGTAATCAGACACACACACAAATGACACACAATAATTTTACCTAATATTTAGGTACTAGTAGCTATATAAATTTTAGTAATAAAAACATTCTTATTATAAATTTTAAATGTTGAATAGTTGCTGTATAATTAACAATTTAAGACTATTATTTTTGTGTATGTGATAATACATTCTGATTAAAAAATGAATTTTTATTATTGTTGACTAGTTATATTAATAAGAAGAAAACACTATGGAATTAGAATGTACAATTACCAGAATGGTAAAACTAAATATTTAAATTTCATGTCCCTGACTTCTGACCACAAGAAATCACAATTCAAAAATCCTTCATCAGTTAAATCATAAGGGCCACTTAAATAAATTATTTTACATCAACCAATTAAAGTCATGCAGTAATGACATTAAGAGTTACCACACCGAGAATGTCTTAAATTTGAACAGAATTACACAAGTGTCTGAATTTATGAAAACTTGAGAACAAATCATGTGAAGAGACACAGTCCAAAACATATATTCTACAACCTGTAATAAAGGATACACTTAAAAAATGAAAAAAATAAAGGGGTGGGGGGAGGGCAAAAAGAAGGTATTACCTGAATCTGGATTCCAGGCCACAGATTAAGTCTTGAAGTTCCAAAAGTCTCTACTCAATCTATTCTTAAAATCTGTTCTGTTTATATCATTACCTTCACCAAAAGCATTTCTTTAACAGTCATCTTATCAAAAAAGCACTGAAGCCATAAGCTATACTGGTTAGCAATCTCTATCAGCAAATCCAATAGTTAATTACATAGGCCACATCAAGCACATGCAAGAAAGTTGTCATCATTAAAATTACATTTGGATCTAAAGGTAGCAGATGGGCTTACTCAATGGAAGATGGCAGAAATATCTTCATAAAATGAAGGAAGTTAAAAAAAGGTAACAAAACAAAAAAGGAAATTATGGGAAACAGATATTCAAAGGGGGAAAGTTTGTTATATTTTATTATTTGCAGAGTCATGTAATGTGTGCCATTTTTTTTGGCAATATTCCTCAATGCAGTAATGCGTTCATTCCATAAATCATTTGGTAGATCATATGTGAGGATTACGGCAAAAAAATATCATTATAACTCTTTACCAGGGGCACCTGGGTGACTCAGTCGGTTAAGCATCCGACTCTTGATTTCAGCTCAGGTCATGATCTCACAGTTCATGAGTTTGAGCCCCACATCAGGCTCTGTGCTGATGGTGCAGAGCCAGCTTGGGATTCTCTCAGTCCTTCTCTCTCTGCCCCTCCCCTGCTTGTGCTCTCTCTCTTTCTCTCAAAATAAATAAACATAAAAAAAAAAAAAAAACTTTACCAGTGAATGATCTAATTTTAATATAACTGTCCAAACACACATACACACATAGCATACATACACATACTAGCCTGAGTTGGGAAATCTTCATCCTCAGGACAATAGTTGTTTTGAATAGAATGTTCATATTACATAAATGGGAAAGAGAATATTACCTCCTTTAAAGCTTTAACAATAAAAAAAAAAAAAATATTTTGTGCATACACTCATCCCAGACATGCAATGGCAAGTACTTCAAGGCAAAAAATTAGGAAGCCTTAAAATGATTGTTTGTGATTGATATTTCTTTTTCCTTATAGGGTTAGCAAAGGTTTGCTATCCTGACCAGACTCTTAGAACGAAAAATCATGTTCATTTAAAGCAAATAAAAGATGTTTTAAAGCTTCTGTTTTGTATGATGGTTTTATAGATATAACTACCTGATTTAAGTGTTCCTAAAAAATTTTGTCTATAATTCATAACTCAGCCTTTATGAAAATTATAATCCTGAAGAATGACCCTAAAACTTAGAAACAAGCAACAGAATTGAACAAAGAACATCTCATCTTAAATGATTTCAAATGTCAAAAAAATTAGGGGAGATAACACCTAACAGAAATTCCTTTGAAAACCGGAGATCTTGTTTACGGAATTTTAAAAAAATAGAAATAAGAAATTAGCAACATGCATATAAAAAATTTTTAAAAAGAAAGAAAAAGAAAAGCCAAAGAAAAGGAAGTTAGTGTAGCTGGGCCAGACTTACATGCTGCCTATCTTAGAAGGGAAGCCAGATGGGGGAGGGAGCTCTTTTTCCCTAGCAGAAGTACCACTTGTCTCTGTATTCATTCCAATCTCTTGCCCTTCTGCAACAGGTGTAAGAGCGCCAGGCAAGGAGGCATCTCCTGTACTAGTGTCTGAGGCTAGTTCACTGCTATCTGCATACAGCAATTCCATTTGAGTGGTGGTTCTCCTTCGGGCCTAGTCAGAGAATGGAAGGAAAAGCAATCAGAAGCAAACTTTTGCAGAGATGATTAGGGAATAGAGATTTAATATTAGTTTGAAATAGGTAAAAATATTTAGCGTGTCATTTCCTAGCAAGTGTCAAACATAGCATGTAAGATAGTGACAAGCCAGAGCTATAGCCATATAAGACCTTTAAAGGCCATAATAATAGTCAATATTTATATAATACTTATTGTATGCCAGGCAATGTTCGAAAACTTAATTACATTAGCATGTACTATCATTATCCCAATTCACCAATGAGGAGACTAACACACAGAGACGCTAAGTAATTTACCCGAAGTCACACAACTAGTAAGTGGCAAAGCCAGATTCAAAAACAAACAACTTGCCACCAATATGACTATGCTACCCTGCCACTCATGGCCACCTCCCTCAACATAAAATTTTTTTAAAAAAGAAAGAAGAAATTAAACCAAAAGTTAACTGCAGGGAAGCTCAACTAAATTCTGATTTACCCCATGCTCAGATGCTCATTTAATATCACTTTCAGTTTTAAATTTTACTTTAATATCATTTTTTTAAATCTGCTTCTCAGTTTTTGTGACCCCATTCTCCTGATGCATTAGCTGTGTTTTTAACCTGCCTGCTGGATAATTCAACACGAGCCTACACGAGCTTTAGTAGCATGGTTAGGCAAGTGAAGGTTATTTTCCTAGAATCTAAATTCACTATACAAATTCCTTTCCTTACTCTTGAAAATGAACTGACTACCCTGTTGTTGTTCAGTTGTTATTATCACTAAGGTATTAATGGATAATCAAGGTGTTTACCAGATTATAAGCCTCTAAAGAGCAAACACCCTGTTTTATTCATCTTTATTTCCCCTGTACATAGCATAGTGCTAGTACATACCTATTTAACGTATACAGTTAACTTTACTTTTTCAATGATGAAAATAAATGAGAGGCGCTTGGGTGGAACAGTCAGTTAAGCGACGGACTCTTGATTTTGGCTCAGGTCATGATCTCACGGTTCATGAGTTTGAGCCTTGCATCTAGTTTCAGGCTGACAGCACGGAGCCTGCTTGGCATCCTCTCTCTCCCTCTCTCTCTGCCCCTCCCCTGCTCGTGCAAGCACGCTCATACTCTCTCTCTCTGTCAAAATAAATAAATAAATTCAAAAAAGAAAGAAACAGAAATGATATGAGATCCTTTCAGGCATATTTGAATGAAGTTCAAAAGGAGTAGTAAGTAGCACCTCAGAAAATTTTTGGAAAAAGAAAACTCTCCGGCCAGTTTTCTACACTCTCAGTTCTCTTCACTGCCAACAGCCCAAGGTAGGGAGGAATCCTTTTCTTAGGAATTCCAACCTGTAGCGGTTCCTTCAGTAGATAATGTTTAGAGCACCACTTTACACCTCTCTCTGGTGTCCCAGAAGGGCATGAATATCTAGGCTTTCACAGGGCCTGAAAGACATTCAGGACCTTAAGAGATTTTCACCTCTACCTAAGACTGGATCCAAACCATACCGGAATGTTTTCTTTGAGTGTGGGAGTAACTTCTGCTTAGTCACTTAGAATAATAAAATAAAACCATATGTTACCAAGCTCAAGGATCATAAATACAGCCTGGAGATGTTTTTTTGATTGGCTTGACCAGTGTGTTAAAGATCAGGAAATTCTACATAAAAGTCTGTATTTAAGGCTTCTTTAGGAAAAAATAGAAGATCTAGTTGTCTTAGGCCTATAATCCTCATGGCAAAAATGAGCAAGAGTTGAGTGGTGGTTATTTGCTTAGGTGAGGCATGTCCTCGTCAGGCAATCACAATGACCCCTACTCATTACATCCAGCCAAATTATTCATTTGCATTACCTGACTATTCACTACGGGCCTTAACTCTGTCTTACCCATTTGCACAGTGTTAATTCTTTCAGGTCCTGATTCTTTCCATCCATTTAACAAATATTTACTAAGGACTACAAGAATTCCTTGTTTTTAAATATCTTAAGACGGTTAGTTAATTCATCTAGTATCAAATGCTACCAACACTGAATATGAAACATACCAAATATATCTTACACATTTAACAGCATGTGGCATTGATATTTTTTTTAATTATACAAATATGCATTATAGTCTCATTAGTTTTTAATACAACTAATTAATGATTAAGAGTTGGCTTATTATTCAAACCACCTCAAGATACTACTTTAACAAAATATATGTGATACACTTAAGAAGATACTAAATGTTAAAATTTCAAAAACCTCCTGCCAATTAACAAATTTTGCAAATTTATGCTGTATGCCACCACAGGGTCTACAATCTCCTTTATAATTATTAGGAAACTTAGGTGACCTTAATAAATTACCACATAACTTCCTTAATGAGTAATGAAACTTTCAGGAAAAACCTAGAAGAAAATAAGAATTGGTCTCCATAATCATAGCTTCTCCAGTGGAAAAAGTGCAATAATACGGTAAAGCACAAGTTCCACAAAGGAGAAATATTGTGACATAATGTTTGTTTCAAAGGAGAATATGGTAATTACAGAACTAAAGTTGTTATACATGGAAGCGATGGTAAAAGCATGCCAACTTGCTAACCTTCTTAAGGTTCTGAGGCCTATGTGTTTATTAGTGATAACAGAAAACTGTGGGGAAGGATGCTTACCTGTTATTTTCAATTCTCCTTACCTTGCTTTTAGGTTTCACTTCACCACAAAGTTTCATAAGGTCTGAAGATAGTGTGCTAGATGCAAATAATTAACCACGGGTTAAAAGGGGACTTATAGAAAATGCTGTCTTCTATGTTTTTAACTATAGAAAACATCTTATAGGTCTACAGGGCAAAAAAGACAATATTTAAAATCAAAATGAATTACAAAATTATTCATTTTCTTTCCTTAAATATCCCGGTATTTTTGTGGTGGTTAAGTATGACTTAGTTTGGTTTCCATAATACTATTTCTAGTGCTATTCACTTAGCCATAAAATTCAAAATTATTTGTTTTATGGTAATTGATTGAAGCAACAAGATAAAAGTATTTAAAAAATTACAGAAACAAATAACATCTATTAAGTTTCTAAAGGCTCTCCTACCTTCCTTCTGATCCTGGGCTGTTCAAAGGCGCATCCTCATCAGTACTATCCTCTACATTTTCTAAAAAAAAAAATGTCCAAAATCTAAGTATTATCCACATGCCACAATTTGAGTGACTGCAATCCCCATGCTATAATAAATATCAACATCTCAATATGGGCACTTTGGTTTTCGTAACTGAGTCCAAATAGAAATGTAGAAAAATACTTCTAAGAAACCCCTTTGATTATGTGTCCTAAAATGAGAAAAAGGGTCCAAAATAGAAAAACCACAAGTTTGAATCATAAAATATAGAAGAACAACATTCACAGGATGGAAATGAGATCATGTGTTTATCAGAGTATGTATATATTTTTCAGAGTATGTATTTATCCCATGCTATCCAAACATATGAAAACCCAGAGTAAAATACAAGAGAGAGTAAATGTTGCATGAGACCCCTTTAATGTACTAAGCCAACTTCAAAAACTATATAGGGGTAGACATACTTGCTATATTTTAATATGTCAATTTACTTAAATATTTTCCTTTATTTTTATTTTTGTTTTCAAGCAGAGAGTAAGAGAGTGGTGTGTGTGTGTGTGTGTGTGTGTGTGTGTGTGTGTGTGAAGGTATTCAGAAGTCACACATCAGCATGCAGCTCATTCATATGTACATAAAAGACAAAAACAATAGGTTCACATGCAACAGTTTTGTAAATAAATACAAGTAAATCACCACTATTTCAGAACAACTGTAACAGACTAGTAAAAAAGAGGAGAAAAAGCAAACAAGTAAAACTAGTAGGAAGTCAATAAATCAAACAGCCACTGAAAGTAAACTATTTAAAATGTCAGTGAGCCCCTAACATAGGTGCAGGTTTTTAAAATATACACATTTTATTATAAAATCATTCTACAAAAGCAAACATATTATAAATAACATATATTAATCAAAAATATATATGATTTATCCCTTTTTAACTTGTAATTTTGTGCATGTGGACTGTGGACAACTAATTCCTTTCTCTGATGTTCTCTTTCTTCCTCACTGTTTAGCAGATACTTTGATAGAAATTCAGTAATACTTGATACGTGATAGTATTATCTAAAATGGAGCCCATCTAGGACCCGTAAAAGGGAATTTACTTTCTGAAGTGAAGATCATGGTGGTCTTGAAGGCAATGTGTACCTCAAAGCCTACCACTAGAGGGAGGCTCAAGGACTTGCTTCACAGACGTGATAATTGCGTGTTAAGGTGACTGCATTAGTTGATAATATAGAACATGAGGTTATAAAGAAATGACAAACCTAATCTTTATTTTCCCATGCATAAAGGCTGGCTAAGATTTGCCAGTGTTTTTCTTGTAGAAACCAGTTAGTGTGAGACCAGTTAGTATGTTAAACATCATATGAGTGCTTAGTAAAAACTTAGCTCCTGCTTATGCATGTATGACTTATTTAGAGATAATTATGGTTTGACATGACCAACCTGGCCAGAGGATAGAGGCCCCCACCAGGAAAGTCACCAGATCAGACTCCTCTGCTGGACTGAGCTTAGTCTGAGCACTATGGTCATCTGGGCAATAGAACAAACTATCACTTCACTGTTGTACTCGTAACTCTGAGAATACACATCCAGCCCACTACTAGCTTCTTTTCTCAATGCCAGAAAGTTAAAGCTAAAGGCAGAGACTTGCAACTTCCGAATGCCTTGAAGTTCATCTGTATCAGTGTAAAGTTGAGCAGTGTCACATCACTGGAAGTAAACCAGGTATTTTCAACTCTTTTTTTTTTTCAGTTATTAGAAGTTATAAAAAAAAAATAGTGTATAGAAAAGAGTTAACGGGGCGCCTGGGTGGCTCAGTCGGTTGAGCTTCCGACTTCGGCTCATGTCACGATCTCGCGGTCCGTGAGTTCGAGCCCCGCGTCGGGCTCTGTGCTGACAGCTCAGAGCCTGGAGCCTGCTTCCGATCCTGTGTCTCCCGCTCTCTCTGACCCTCCCCCGTTCATGCTCTGTCTCTCTCTGTCTCAAAAATAAATAAACATTTAAAAAAATTAAAAAAAAAAAAAGAAAGAAAAGAGTTAACATAGCAGCCCAAACACTACTATCCTTAGAATGGCCTGCTTACAAAGTTGGACTTTGTCTGGCATCTGGAAACTTGATTCTCAGAGCATCCCCAGTCACTAGTTAGCTACCGAAGGTACTTACTGTACCTAGGTTGTTTGCATAAACAATATGGCTTATGCTAAACTCCTGCTTTCCTTCTGGGAGTCCTGAATCCCAGACAGATGGAACCTATGTGACCAGTCCCCAGGAAAAGCTTCAGGTGCTAAGTAACAAGGGACTTCCCTGGACATAAACATTGTGCACATGCTGCTGCATTTTTACTCCAGAGGGAAATGAAAATTCTGTATTATATCCCATAGAAGGGAAAGATCATAAGGAAAACTAGACATGGATTCCTCCAGACAACATCTGTGGTTTTTTGCCTTATGATCCAGCTGTGTATCCTTCCTACACTGCTCTCATGGATCTTTGCCATAAAAACAACCACATGCTAAGCCCCATGAGTCTTCATAGCAAGTCTCAAAGATAGGGGAGGTCTTAGGGATCCTAACATAGGTTGGGAAAAAAGAAAAGGATAATAAAGATGTTCTTCAAAGGCTACAAAAGTACAAGTTTATCAGAAAGGGATGCTGGCATGGTTCACGCTCTGGTCTTACGTTCTATCATTCTATGCTATGTACCTGTTCAGGGCACCAACCTGCTTAAAGGCCTCAGGCACATGATACTGTGGCTAAGTCCCCATGTTTTAGTTTAGTCATTGTCCAGAGGGACTCTTCTCTGCCCCCCCCCCCCGCCTTTTCCACCTTGTCTTTTGCCTTGCTAACTCTTTTTCTTCGTTTATGTTTCAGTTCAAATGTCACCTCCTCCAGAAAAGCCTTTATCAACTCCTCCATTCTTGTTGGGTGACCCTACTATCTCTTCCTATAACTCCCTATACATATCTCAATCATCGCCCTCACTGAATTTATCATACTCTGTCTGTCACCCTCAGTAAGGCATCAAGTCGATAAGGGAAAGATTTGCTGTCATATTCATTTTTGAATCCAAACACTCAGCCTGATGTTTGAGGTAAAACTGGAGCTAAGCAAATGTTTTTAAAGCAAAGTTTATAGGACCCTAGAGCTTCTGTGGATTTAACTTCCTTTTTTTTCTCTTTCTGTGTTTTTCCTCTAAGCACCTCTTGGCTAGACTATGGCCCCCATCCCTAGCACAGATTTCAGCCATGAGACACAGGTTACATCAGCTGAATGGGTTTCCACTCTCTGATTCAGACCCTTTTCCAGCCATAGACAAATGGAAGTTGTTTGAAAGTTGTAAAAAAAAAAATAACACTGCTCATCAAATTAGCAGTTCAATATCTTCTGCACTAAAGGATATCAAGGAGGACACTTACATTTTTCTTCCAAGTTAAAAGAGACAATGGATGTAAATAACAATTTACTTATTACTAGGGGCTCTTGGGTGGCCCAGTCAGTTAAGTGTCCAACTTCAGCTCAGGTCATGATCTCATGGTGTGGGTTTGAGCCCCACATTGGGCTCTGTGCTGCTGGTGCGAAGCCTGCTTGAGAGTCTGTCACTCACAATGCCCCTCCCCACTCTCTCTCCCTCCCTGTCTCTCCCTCTCTCTTTCTCTCTCAAAATAACTAACTAAATAAAGTTTACGCAAACAAAGAGAATTTACTTTTTACTATAGATTGGACCACGAAGAAGAACAAAGAGGAGGAGGAGGAAAGGGAGGAAGAAGAACAGAAACAGAAGAAACATGCCTGATAAGACATGGAATGGCAAAAATCCTAGTTATAATCCAGGAACTTTGACAGTCTTGGTTAGGATATAACCAATCCTATTTGTTCTACCTGTACTTGGTATAGCTTAAGCAGCTTAAAAGTATCAGCCTTTCCATACCTATATTATGCAGTTGATCTCAAGAAAATACTACTTTGAGATTAACATGCGGTATAAACATCTAAAAAAATCAAATAACCCATGTATTTTATTTATGTAACATCTTATTTAAAACAAATTCAGATGTATAGATTATGTTTATTCTACTGACACATAAAGGTAAGTACATTTAATCTTTCAATTACATTCCTCTCCTTTAAGGATAAGCGTTTAGAACACTTTTGGCAGCTGTGTGCTTACAAAAAAAAAAGATCAGATCAGATTCTGAAAAAAAATTTTAATTAAATAAAAACTGCTCCAAAATAATCATTCAGAAAAATCACAAGTAATAAAATTGCCCTGATACTCCTGGTCCTTCATGTGTATCATCATTGAGAGGAGCAGAGACATTATTAATGGGTGGGTGTAGTTCATGACAAGGTTGTAGTGGCAAGGGGAAGGTTTGAAAATCTCTACATTTGGTCATCTCTAAAGCCACTTCTAATCTGAAAATATTATAATCATAAATATTGTTTCAATATGTTCATATAGAATGCTTTGAATAATTTCAGTTTACAGTGTTAAAATATATGTATTTAATTTTACAAAAATTAAGAATAGCTGAGAATCTAGCAAATATATACCAAAGACAAGTATATACCAAAGATATATGCTAAGGAAAGTTATGAGGTTAAAACAACAGATGCAAGTTAACAGATATATTTAAAAATTAAAAAGAAATGTATACTCCATTTTTTCCTACAAGAAACAGAAAGAAAGGCTTACAAAACTGGAGTCACAGCTGGAGGTCAAAAACTAAAAGAGAAAATTAACTAAAGTATACTTCTTTAAAAATCTAATAGGTTTTAAAACAGGAATGAATGTATAGGAAAGACAAAAGACTTAGTATGTTTGTGGTCATGGATACATTTCAAAAAGATCATGCAAAAACCAGTTGGCTGCCAATAAAAATTTTAAACATAAGATGTACCACAATTAGTGTACATGAACAATTAGTAATTCATGCAGCTGTAGGGTACACAGAAAGCTAAACATACTTACCTAAGGGTACGCTATCTAGATCTGTGTAAATAACAGCAAAAAGGAAACAAAAAGCAATACTCCAATCAAAACAGATCCAATGTTAAGAACTCCCACATAAAACAAGATTATGCACCATTTATAAGATATGTAGAATAGATGCCATAGAAAACACTTATTATTTTTTAAGGCAATTAGATATGCAGAGTAAAGTAATGAAATGTGGTTAATATTTTAAATAACCAATTCAGAAACTTGGTTGATCCTCTTTATTCCTAAAAACTAAGTGCTCAATAAGGTTAAATAAGCCTTTTAAAGTTGGTAGTCATTTCTTGGAATGACAAGAATTAAATTCCCCCAAATTTATACATGCAAATTAAAGAAGGAATAATTATTAAAAGCATGAGTAAATATAGCATCTATTCAATCAAGCAATAGGGGAAAGAGGTATAGTATAGCATTCTCAAAGAGCAAAGCTACCATGCAATTTGTTTAACAGAAATTTAGTCCAAATTACCTTGTAAAGCATGGCCTAGTAAAGCATCTAGCTCAGGATTTAATTCTGCTTTCTCTTTCAACATATGGAATAAGAGCTGGTTTTGTGTAGCGCTGGTTATTTCAGTTTGTTTAAGCCGACCTTCAAGTACTTTAATTTGAGCCTCTTTCTGGGCAGCCTGAAGACCCTGTAACAACACCAAAACATAATAATAATAATAATAATAACAACAACAACAATTATCTCAGGTCATACATAACAGAATCTTCCATACAAAGATGTGTATCAAATAACAAATGCATATGATATATGGACTTTGACATCCGATAGACGTTGATTCACTGTAGCTCCTCCGCTTACTAGCCTGGTGACCTTGAGCAAATTACCTTATCTTCCTACTTCAGTTGCCTCATATGCAGAATGATATTAATAATATCTACTTCCTAGCACATTGTGAAGATTAAGTGGAAGAACATAAAATAAAGTGTCTAGCACCATCCCAAAGTGGCAAAAAAGGGGGGGGGGGAGGGGAGTCAGAAATCATTATCATCCTCAATATTTAGGATTCTTACAGGTGACAGATTAATGCATTTACATTCAAAGAGGAGGGAAGCACCACTGTATTTTTTACTTTCAGATTTCTTTTTGAGCTGTGAAAAATCAATACTAAACCAAAGTTATGATACCAACTTTGTTTGCACCCCAAGAGATTTTTCTTTTCATTTTTCCTTTGTTAAAGCAAAAGATGAATTATTTCTTGTTTAAGTTGTTTACCTCTTCTAATACACAAGCACAATGGATGACAAGCTAATGGAATTGATCTAAATAGTCCTGACTTTTCTTAACTCTAAAGAAAGGTAAAAAAAAATACTTTTTAGTTAAAAAAAAAACCCTTCTTACCTATTATAAAGGAAAGGGTCACTGATGAAAGATAAACAAAATGAATTAATCATTATTTGGGTGTAGTTAGATCATACCTTATTGATACCCATTGACAAGAAGTGGTCCAGCAGGTATCGGGCTTCTGTAAGTGTGCAAGCATTAATGACCGCAGTGATATCCAATGTTTCTCCTTCTTCCTACATCAAATCAGCATATGTAGAACATTATTTTGAGCTGAATATATTCAGAGGCAAAGCCTGTTGTCTCATTTATTTATTTGATAGTGTTGGATAAGTTAATAAGACTCCTCAGAAAAATGTAAACTATGATCCCTACTCCAAGAAACATATGGGTTGGTTGAAAAGAAAAGACACATTTGAGCAGTTAAGAATTCAAGGTGGATTAATAAGTGATATACGTTTTTACATCTTTTTGATTTAAAATTTTTTTTTAATGTTTATTTATTTTTGAGACAGAGAGAGACAGAGCATGAACAGGGGAGGGGCAGAGAGAGAGGGAGACACAGAATCTGAAACAGGCTCCAGGCTCTGAGCAGTCAGCACAGAGCCCGACGCAGGGCTCGAACTCATGGACCGTGAGATCATGACCTGAGCCGAAGTCGGACACTTAACTGACTGAGCCACCCAGGCGCCCCTCTTTTTGATTTTATAAACAATAAATAATATCACAAAATCAGCAAAGATATCTGGAGAGCAAGCAGGGAGTGATATTCATGCAAAACCTAAGAATCATAGTCAACCCATAAATAGAAAATTCCTTGATATAAAAATTCAAAGTGCTTTTCATGATTAAAAATACAAAAACATCTTCCTTAAGCCATTAACCATTTTTTTACAATTACAAACCTTTGCTTCTTCCATCTGCATGATGTTGGCTTGACAATCAGAAATACTGTCATTGATGTAATCTATGTTAGCAGTTAATGACTCCATCTCCTCATTGATGTTAACCACATTTTTATCTCCCTCTCCACTCTCCTTGACCATCTTTTCTCGTCTTTTTGAAAGTTTCTCTCGTCTTTTTGTGAGTTCTTCCCGTTGCTATTGAAAAAACAGATTGGATTTTAAGAAATGATATTCATCCAGGACCTTAAGAATATTATGCTAAATGAAATAAGTGAGTCACAGAAGGACAAGTACTGCAAGATTTCATTCATATAAGGTATCTAAAAGAGTCAAACTCATAGATGCAGTAAGTAAAATGGTGGTTTCCAGGGGCCAGGGGCCAGGTTGGGGGGAATTGAGGGGTGCTATGAAGTTTCAGTTACTCAAATAAGTTCTAGACATCTGCTAATCAACACTGTTCCTATAGTTAACAATGCTGCACTGTACACTTAAAAATGGGTTAAGAGGGTAAATCTCGTGCTGTCTTTTCTTACCACAATTAAGACAAAACAAAACAAAAAAGAAACGATGTTCATCTGTTCACACATAATGTGATCAAAACCCACAAAAAAAGAAAAAGAAAAAAAGACAAATTGGTAAGGATTAATGTACCAAGGGATCAAATTTGGAAACCTAAAATTACCAGTCAGCTAAGAAAGAACATATCTATGTTCTGTTTTCCACACCTTGAGGAGTCTATTCATATCCGTCTCCATATTGGAAATAGTCATTTTCTGCATGATGATGTCTGTGACCCTGCGCTCAAGAAGCTGCCACTTCATGCGAGCTGTCTTGGAAGTAAACACTCGGCCAGTCAACACTTTCCTCTGATATTTTTTTCTATAACCATATAAAAACAGATAAACATAATTATTACTTATATGTTTATTTGACTGTATGCCAAAAAATAAGCTGTTTTTTCATTTAAGTCCAACATTCAGTAATAATGCCACAAAGATTATGTCAGAAGGAACAAAAGAATTGTACTGACCTGGTTCCATTTGTTGTGGGCGTTGGTAAGGCCTGGACTCTTGCCACAGGAATTCTCATTTTCTGCTGGGCTCCTGCCCTTGATACATCTGCTTCTACAGCAGCTGCACTGGAACCCGTGTCCTGAACAGGGGTATCGGATGAGCTCAGCTTCCGCATGACTTTCCCAGCTACTCTATCTGACATGGGCCTCACTTGCCTACGAAGAGCTGTAACCTGAAAGTGCAACAGAGATAGAGTCACTCTTTTAGGCTACAGAAATACATCACGTATCTCAAAGCCAGGTGTTTCCTCCAAATGATCAACTTGCCTCTTCGGTTTTGCGACGAAGAACCACTTCTTGGTTTCTTTTTTGGGCTTCCAGAAGTCTAAGTTGATGCTATAAAAATAATATTGAATAAGTTAAAATATTAAACTGAAAGATACAATGCTTTCTACTCCTGCATTAACGTATGCCCCATCCCACTGCATTAACATATGCCCCAATACTTCCTACTCCTGCATTAACAGATGCCCCATCAGTTCTTAGCAAAATCTGAGCTAAAAACGACCTTGCATCCATTACTACAGATAAGAATATTTTATTCCAATAAACAAAAATACATACTGATGCAGCCATTTCTTTCTGAAAAATGAAGTTATCTCTGTGCCACAATTTTATTTAAGAAACATTCATAGTGCTTACTATATACAAGTGCTTTTCTAAATGCCTTACAAATATTGTATCATTTCATTTTTTGCTAGACATTTAATTTTGCTGAGGAAGAAACACAGCTTAGAATATTTCCAACAAAGTCACCTTAAAATATATCAGTAATTATTAACTCCATTTTAAATATAGGGAAAACATATATTAATTGTATTAGCACTTTACAAAAACTTCGGAAATATTATGTTGGGTAAAGTAAATGAAAAATAAAACATGTCGGTATTGGTTAACAATTTACTTTTAGGTACTCTATATGATAAAGACAATTAATTATAAACAACTTTAAGTCATTTTATAAGGCTATAATTTAGGAAGAAATTTTGGACTGAAAAAGAACACAGATCCTAGTTTTGGTTCTGTCATTTATTTAACTCTGTGATCTTGGGCAAAGCTTAGGAATTGGACTTAATCACAAACATCCCTTCTAGGACTTAAATTCTGTGATATACCAAATAACCTTCATGTTTTGTATCCCTAGTGCAAACAGATCATTCATCTCATGTTTATGCATAGTCCTATGTCATCAGATGAGAATTCTTTGAGAAACGGACACTATCTTATCACTGCTGTATCTTCATTGCCTACAACAATGATTGACATAGAGGCAATGTTAATAAATGTTTTTAAATAAATGAACTTCCAAAAATTAAAATAAACAAATGGTTTGAAACTTGTTACTAAATTAAGTTTTTCCTTATTCAAAATCAAATCTCAAGCTCTTCATATTTTTGGTACAAAGGGTTCGAGGATGAATATGACAAGAAACAATTTAGAAAGGGAGTCAATATGCACACAAAGCAATAAGCAGAAGGGCAAAGGAGTCTGAATGTTGGCTTTGTATGTGACTAGCCAGCCTCATATCTTTATAACAGAATATTATATCATATATGATCCTATGTTGTAGAATAAGATTCAAAAATTCCTTACTAGTAGTTAATTGTGCAATATTACTCTATCTCATATGAATTAGTTGTAAAGAAATAAGTACAGTACATTATAAGGAAATTATTCCTGTCCTCCAAAAGTTTTCATTAAAAATAAAATAAATATGGTATTTGTCTCTCTCTGACTTATTTCACTTAGCAGAATACTAACTCCACCCATGTCACTGCAAATGGCAAGATTTCCTTCTTTAATATGTGGAATTTAAGAAACAAAAATGAGCAAAGGGAAAAAAAAAGAGAGAGAGAGAGAGAGGCAAACCAAGAAACAGACTCTTTAACTGTAGAGAATAAACTGATGGTTACCAGAGGAGAGTTGGGGAAAGGGGTTGAAATAGGCTGAAGGGACTGAAGGGGCTGACAAGGATTAAGGAATGCACTTGATGAGCACTGAGTATCATATGAAGGTGTCGAATCACTATACTGTATACCTGAAACTAATATTACACTGTATGTTAACTAACCAGAATTGGAATAAAAACTTTAAAAATAAATAGCCAAAAAGTGGAAATAACCCAAATATCCACCAACTAAGGAATGCAAAAACAAAATGTGCTCTAACCATACAGTCATAAAAAGGAATGAACTACCAATACATGTAATAACATGGATGAACCTTGAAAACATCATGCTAAATGAAAGAAACCAAACACAAAAAGCTATATATATCATATATTCCATTTACAATGGGCAAATCCATGGAGACAGAAAGTATACCAGAATGGCTGCCAGGGTCAGGAAGATGGAAGAATAGGGAGTGACTGCTAATGGATATGGAGTTACTTTTTGGACTGATAAAAAATATTCTGGAATAAGATGGTAATGATTGTTGCACAATTCTGTGAATATATTAAAACCTTGAATTGTATAGTTTAAAAGAGCAAACTTTATGGCTCACGAATATATGCCAATTTTTTAATAGGAAAAAAAAAGAAATATAGCCTTAATACAGAAGTCATCTTGTGAAAATATCTACTTTTCTCTGTCATTACTCTCTTCTATCTCCTTAAGTTTTCTTTTTATTTCCCAAAGTAGGTTTCTATTTTCTAAAATATGCTGTATGCTCAGATTTTCTCCAGGGAGGACTTAGAAAAAGTTGAGCAAGAAAAAAGGAACAGAAGCTGAAACCTAACCAACAATGGAGAAAAGACCACAGTGGCCTCTTCTTCTTCTGAGAAAAAAAAAAAAAAAAAAAAAAAACACCATAAATGAAAACATCAAATTGCTGGGGTGCCTCTGACTCTTGATTTTGGCTCAGGTCATGATGTCATGGTTCATGAGATTGAGTCATATGTTGGGCTCTATGCTGACAGTGTGGAGCCTGCTTAAGATTCTCTCTCTCCCTCTCTTTCTCTGCCCTTACCCACTGTGCTCATGCTCTCTCTCTAAATAAATAAACATTTAAAAAAAAAGAAATAACCATATTGCCAAAATTTAGAAAGAATAAAAAACAAATAGGCTGTAACTTAAAATCTTGACACAGCTACAGTTAGCATGCTGGTATATATCCTTAAAATTTTCCCCTCATTTAATCAAGCATGCATATATGAAATGCTACTTTATGCTTAATGTTAAATCACAGTCATTTTTCATTTTACTATGCAGTTTCCAAATTCTAATCTTCAATAGATGAATAACAACCTATTAAATGAGATGGGCTATAATTTATTTAACTATTTTCCATACTGTCAAGTATCTTGGTTGTTTTTACGTTTTTCACTATTACAAATTACTCTAGATTAAAGATTTTAATACATAACAATTTTTCTTATTTTAGATTATTTTCTTAGTCTGAGTTCATGGAAGAAGCAGGATTCTTGAGTGAAAGAATATGAAAACTTTTGCGCTATTAAAGCCACCTCTAGTGAAACTGGGTTATTATTCAGGAACATCTCTAAGACTCTCTAGGTGAAACTGTCTTTGGAACCATCCTAAAATCACTATCTTATACAAGACTATAAGTAGTTACCTGATTTCCCTAGAGATAACCAGTTATATCTTTGCCATTTTCTCCTATCTCATCATCTAGGAAATAAGCCCCTAACAAAATTTATAATAACATTATATTGTTTTTCATAAGCTTGTATATTGAATCACTATAATCCATATAACTGCCATATTACTAAATGAATGCATACTTATTGTCCTTATGCTTATTGTCCTTAACCTGCATTTAATAGTTAAAGTTATAAGAAAATTTTCTTCCATTTACTAAACAAGCTTGTTCAATGTATAAGATTTGTATATAACTGAAAGTTAAAGTCCACTCACATCTCTTTTACGTTGATCTTTTTTCAATTGAGCAATCTCTCTGTTTCTCCTAGACTCTGTCAATCTGGCTTTTTCTTGTTCTTCTTTCATTTGTTTCATTAGTCGAACCTAAAAAAATTAGGTAAACACATCTATTGGAGTTACCCTATCACAACATTCGTTAAACTAATGGAAGCAAGCAGTTACAATTCTGAATACTTAACAGAAACAAGTGGAGTTTTGTTGCACATTTTAAATGGCCAATTCTTATTTTTGTGGGATTAGTACATTTCTTTTTCTAATAACTTTTCTAATATATTTCTATCAAATTGCTTAGTGCTCTATGCTTTTTATATAAATGTTCAATTGTTCTATAACTTGAATGAATTTTTGGTACTTATTACCAGTAGCTGTGTGACCTTGAACAAATTACTTTACCTCCCTAGGTTTTCATTTTCTCATATATAAAAAATATATATAAAAAATAACAGTTCTGTGGCATTATACTATTATGAGAATTTAACAAGTAATACCTGAAGAGTGCTTATAATAACGCTTGGTATATTGTAAGCACCTAATAATTTTAGCTATTGTTGTCCTCAGCAAAGACACAACATAAGAATCTAAAACTTCCTAAATCATTTTCACATTTGCTGATTTTCACACCAAATGTTAATAAGAAAAATTCATCCCACAGAAAAAACAGATAACAGATCAGAATTCACATACTCTGTTTTGTTAAGAGAAGACGATGTGTATTCTTCTATGCATGGGAATGATAAACACTAAGTTCAAGATAGTTGTTACCTCTTCAGGAAAGAAGATGATCAAAAAGGAATACATAGATTTTCCGTATAACTGTAGTGTTTAAGATAGTGTATATAGTGTTCATTATGTAATTTTTAATGATTTTTTTCATGTTTGAAATATTTTACGTGTTTCAGGAGGAGAGATATCCATCAGAGTCAAAAGAAGCCCTATTTTCAACCACATGATTTTCACCTACTCTGAAGAAAGGTTTTGATAATGGATGAGGGCAGGAAGCAACTTCTAATTGCCAAAAGGAAGTACATCATTTGTAAGACTCGGTTACCCTTTTATTGAATATGGAAAGAATCACAATAATTTTTTTGTCCCAAATGAAACACATATCCTCAACATCAGATTTTAATGCAAAATACAGTCAGTACCTTTGTTTTTTTCATTTCCATCACATCCTGCTGCAATTTCTTCAATTGCTTTTCATATTGAGACTGGTTTTTAAGCAACCTTGCATGCTCTTTCTGAGCTGTCTGAAGCCTTTGCAGTTCTTTATTCATGGCTTGAAGTTTCTTTTCATATTCAGACCTAACTTTTTTTGCCTTTTCTTCTGAATAAGACTCCACTGAGCCTAAATGACCAAAGGATATTTGCATTTGTTTCTGTGAGACACAGATTTTTCACATCACAGATTTATAACTTAGGACCTTAGAGAAAAACTACCTTCCAAACACAAACTTCAAGAAGCCAGGGTATCTTTGAATTACTCTCTGTTTTATTATCTACTCTCAACTTGTTTTAACAGTTTTTTTTTTTTTAATTTAATAAATGTTTCCAGCATTAAGACAGTAAAACAATCAGCCACAACTTTGGACAAAATAATTAAATAGCCTAGATAGGTATCAAAATGAAAAAAAATAGGCAATATTTAACATGACACAAACTCATATTTAATGTGGCCGCTAATGTAATGTCTTTCTTCTAAGGGAAGCAATGATAAACACCCATTTTGGCAATTTAATTGGAACCTTAATTAGAATTAAATGTAATTCTTACCTAAATTCTGGAGCACCTGGTCTCTCTCCAACTGAGTGTCCCGAATCTTATGCTGCAGCATCATTAGCTTCTCTTCATACTGCTTTTTCAGTGTCTGCAGTCTTTTCTGGCTGTTTTCTAGTTCATCAATCAGTTTTTGCTTGATTGCAATTTCACAGGTAATGTTTGCTAAGTCTGCTTGATAATTGGCTATTTATAAAGGAAGAAAATAAACATACTGCAATAGGCAACAGTATCATAATTCCAGCTTTTGAGCAAGAGCATGAAAATGAGCATCTACATCCAGGCATTCACTTTGCAGCTAGAAGGAGAACATCCTGGGTAATCCCAAAACTATGAAAAGGTGGTAAATTAACAGCGTTCACACTAAGCAGTGACAACAGATACTATTTGTACTAAATAAGAATGGAAATCACATAGTGACTAAATCCAGTAAGGGCAGAAACATGAGGCTGGAAGGGGATACACAGGTTGGCAGTTGTAAAAGCTGCCTTCATCAAGAAGGAAATGGAGAATGTTCTCTCCCCAAATTTTAAACATATTCCCCAAATGAATCTTTGTCCTTGTACTAGACAGCAAGTACCTTTTTCATCTGATTCGGAATCTGATTCATCAGAGCTTTCACCCCCTTCAATGTCATCTTCTTCTTCCTCCTCCTCTTCCTCTTCCTCCTCATGATCACTCACTTCTTGACTTTCTTCCTAAAATGTGATTTGTGACTATTAATAGTCCAATATCAGCAAAACAAACTGATTACCTCATTAGATTGCCAGAGTACAAAATACAGAAGTATACAAATTTCACCTTTCAGTACTTCAAAAATCATTCCACACTTGTAAGGGTATTACATAATTTGTCTTAAATAAAATAGTGTTTTCTCTCTCACGGTATTCTATCCACACACACACAATGCTTTCACATTGCACAAAATTGAGAGTTGCCAGTATTTTATGGCTCACATTTCTGAAGAAAAGAAATCCTTAGGCAAATAGTTTAAAATGGATGCATGATAACTATTTCCCTTTTCTACATATAAATTAGTAGCTATCAGCAACCATAAATAAGCTAAATTCAAGGACTGAAATTTACAAGTTCATTCTTTCATACTTACCACTTCTAATTCATTGTTCTCTCTTTCTGTAATACCCTTTTCTTCTTTCTTCTCTTGGTCAGTATCTGCATTATCCTCTTTACCAGCCACACTTTAAAAAAAAAAGAGGAACAAAAAAATACAGTATTTAAGTAGAGAGGAAAGGTGTTCACTTTTGTCTCCCAGATTTTAAAAACCATCAATTACTTATGGAAATAAACTAAGAGTTTATCATTTGAGCAAAGTTATGTCTGATGCTTCAGAGGAAAGTAGAAATTGCCATTCCAGCCATAGTGACTTATCATTGGGAAAAAGATCATTTTCTAGAAACACTGAGGAATAGATTATCCCCTAGAGTATGAGATCTGAGGAGACAGCTAAGAACTAGTCACAGTAACAGTCAATTAATTAGAATGTAGATGATTTAAATTCAAAGGAAATCAAAACAAATATTTTGCTTTTCTCATCTAAATATATGACTTTTCCCATCTAAATACAAAGATACAGAAGCAGCATTTTTATTGGTGACCTGATACATTTAAGAATAAATTTAAAGATCCAGAATAAATCTGTGCACCAAAGTTTGTCTACACTGGCTGCATCCACTAGTAATGGCACAGGCTCCTTTTTCATATGCCATATCTACAGCACAGGACTCTTCTTAAAATGTTCTCACCAAAATGGGTCTTTGCACATCAAAACTGCCTGAAGTTCAGCCTAACCTTTGACTGACGAGGAAATACCAGGGTCTGCCACAAGATTGGCCATACAAATGGAAGCCTCTTCCTCAGTCTTCTGGTACTAAACAGCTCTAACTACATACTGACGTTAGGTGATGTTTATATAGCTCAACTAACTCAGCCCTGGTGGCCCTAAGAAGACAGTGCACACTACAATGAGCAAAGTTTTTCACACTTAACTCACTCTTTTATGGCCTAGCAACCATGGTCAATTATACATAGAAGTTACATTTCTGTTTGCTAGACTCACACATTTAATCAAACTAAATAATACTAAGAAAGTAAACTTGAAGTAAATCTATATGTGAAAGATTTCTTCTTGTGCTACTGTAACATTTTTAAATCAAGAGTAAAAAAAATGCTCAAAAGGCAATATTGTCCCAATAAAATTCCCCTTGAAACAGCTTAAAAACTGTATCAAAATAACTTTGGAACCACTATCATTTCTTTCAGATATTCTGCTACACTAAAAAACTGCCCTAATACCTGGACTTGTTTTTAGCTTCTAGGCTAAAAGTTTAATCTTATTTAAGCTATGTTATTATTAAACTGTAATGTTTAACCCTAGGTCTGAATTCTCACAAATACTTTTGTATTCAGAGTAAGACAAATACTTTCCTTTGTAAGCACTTTTCAGAGTTCTTAATTTATGTTTTTTTTATGTGATTACTTCTTTAATTTCTATCTTCCCCACTAAACTGTGGGCCTTGTGAGGGCAGGGATCATCTCTGTTTGACTCAGCATTATGTCCCCCATACCCAAGGGATGCACATAATAAATGTGCAGTAAGTGTTTGTCAAATATATTAATCTCTATGACTCTACATGAGAACTTCTGTTTGTCACTTCTGTGTATCTCATGCACTAATTATGTTAGAGTCTGATGGCATAAACTGAACGATGCATAAAGATACATAGAAGACAGCATGTCACTAGAGTGAGAAGGAACTACCAGTAGAAATTTCAATAAAACAATCTTAGCTGGAAAGAAATCAAGTAAACTATAACAGGGTTCCATGAATGTTGTTAAATCATTTTGCTAGAGAAAAATGCTGATGATATGGAACGACTCTTACATCACTTGTATTATACTAGGACTGTTGATTTTCTATCATGCAGTTCCAACTGAAAATCTAGAAGGAAACTCCCTTTCATCCATCATCCCATTCAAAGGACAGTACCATGTACTCAGACTATACTTGAAGTTAAGGTTAAGGCCAGGACAGGAGAATGTGTTTGGAAAGACCTTTCTTATCAGCATTCCCCAGTCTCTCCCCTATGCAGCCTTCCTTACTCACCTGTAACTGTTGCAGCACACGATTTTTGTTATTGGTGGCCACTTCATTACATAAACTGCAACCCAAATTCTCTTTTACTCAGGTTTAGGCTTATAGCTAGATACTCACTTTATTCTAACCCTTCTATTTTCTCCAAGTCACTGGTGTCCAGCAAATGTTACTTTTCACTTATATTTAAAGTTAACTCATACATTATAAGCTATTCATACCAATTCTGATACAGAAAGATCAGGAGTTATAACTTTACATTATTAATTTACCTTTATATACCACTTAAGGCTTAAGCTTTTAAAATATAAGTTGATGCTTTATAATTATTGCACCACAAATATTCAAGTTTTCCTCAATAAAGTGAGACAAATTGATATCTAAAGTAACTATCTAAGCAGCAATGAAAGATAAATTTAAGTTTGCATGTTACACAGAATCTGAATCTTGGAGTTGGAAGGAACGCTAGTGATCATGTGGTTTAGCCTCTTTGACATTTGACAACAAATGTCAACATTCTTGTTGACAACCTAAAAAGCTGTGTTGTAGGGAAATTAATCCACTCAAGGGGACTAAAACCAGTGTCTTGACTGCAGGTCAGTATTCTAGAATCTTATGCTTCAAGTTCAGGGAAGTATCAGCATCACTGAGAAGCTTATGAGATAAGCAAAATCTCAGGCTCTAGTTCAGTTTTAACTGAATCAGAATCTTCATTTTATCAAACCAGCCAAGTGATTTGTATGTATATTCATGTTCGAAAAGCCCTATCCTAGAGCACAAAACTGCTCTGTTTTTGCTATCCTTTAAGGATGATATACAAGTTGGAAACAAACTTTACTCACTAAAGACACTTAAAGGACTTGAATATCTTAAGGTGGAAGACTCCTATATACTTTAACCATGTATTTTATTTTGACCTTCTGAAAGAGAAGAAATCTCACATTTTTAATGCCATGATCTAATTCTAATGACAAATATAATGTTCTAAATATACTAATTAGTTGAGTTCTAGTACAACTTATAATTAGAGTTATATTCTCATTATTAAATACTTTAAATAAGTTATAGAATTATAGAATAAATTATAGATATTGTTGAATACTATATAATATGTGGAATATAATTGTGGGATGTAAACTATTAAATAATTTCAATAAAATATAATTTTTAAGTTTTCAGATTTAAAATAAGATATTACTATAACTGATGATCACATAGTAAAAGTTCTCAAACGGCTTATTTTAAGTAAGAGATGAAATTTCTAAACTGGTGCTTCTAAAATATTTAAATATTATTTTCTTAATCATTTTGATTATATAATCTGGAGGTTTATTCAGAAAAATCTATGAAGAGAAGTTATGACAAGTAAAATACTACTTGATCCTGGTTTAAATAACTATAATTCTGAATGACTAAGATGCAAATTTTTATTATATAAGGAGTTCAGAAATGTGCGTCTAAATTTTGCTCAAACTTAAGTGAGAAAAGAAAATATCTCATTTTGACACTCACCTCAAATACATATTAAAAGCAACACTTGTTTTTCTAATTCAACTTAAAAATGTCTTGGATAGCTTATCTGTAGTATTGTCATAGTTTCCTTTTGCTTTGTTGCCATTTAATGTTGTTTTCCAACAACAAATATTACAAATATTCATATATACAAATACATCTATATTTGTATATACAAATACATTTGTATATACAAATATTATACAAAATAAGAAAGAGGGAGAGAAAAATCCACCTGTGACTTAGCATGGGCTGCAACAAAATCTCAATTCCCACCCAATTAAAAGTTCCCAGTCTGCTCACAAGTTTCTGGAAGATATATTCTGAAAGTCAATGGTGAGTTTTGGGGGGCATCATTTTTAACCTAAAAAAGGTAAGTCATTAAGCACTATCATAATTAGGATAATTTATTCTGAAATCACATGAAATTGCCTGAATTTTAATCCATGTAACTTGTGAGGGTTTTATTCTTAAAAAGCTGTTTTTAAAAATACATTTGGTGTATTTGTCAATTTTATAAAATCATCATTAATTTTAGGAGCACCAAGCTAATCTAGTCTGAAACAATCTATAATTCTATAACACATTTCCTTGTGAATGGCAACTAAGTATTTAAATGACATTTTAATAAAAAACCTGGGAAATATTCCAACCTTCTTTCTTCTCGATTGCTTTCCTCAAGTTTCTGTAGCCTTCAAAATCACGAGGCACAGTATTGGAAGGCCAAGCCAATGAAGGACAAACCAGACAGTAAAAAGCGAAAGTGGTAAGAAGGTAAAAATGATACATGAGCTTGAAGACTTTAAAATAAATTTTAAAAGATATCATCAAAGGACAATACACAGTAAAAAGGCAATACATTTTGAATGAATAAAAAGTAAGTAGAAAAACAAGCAGCATTATATCTAAGAAGAATATATAGATTATCAGTTGAAGCTATTCAGCAATTAAATGCATAGTCTCAGTTTATATAACTTGGTAAGTATTGAGAGTGTTTGGATGCCATTGCTTTTTTAAATCTTTTTAAAATGGATCGATTCTCTCAGCTTCCCCCCAAAAGCCTACTTTCAATGATATCCTCTTCCTTTTAAATCTTCACAGAAGACTTTTTCATGGCATCATTAAAAGAACGTCAAAAAGTAATGCCTTTCTACCATAATATGAAAATACCATTAATGCTACATACTAGAAAACTACGTTTAAAACTTCTTTTCTATTTTTAATATACTACACATGAACATCACTAAATCTAAAAAAAAATTTCTATTTCAAAATTATATATGAAATGGTGTTACAGTCAAATGAATATGGTTGTTATGATGTCAGTGAAAACTGTAATTTTATTAAATGAAAATAAAATGTCATATCACTGTGCTGATAATTAGAAACTATCAAAAGGACTAAGGCAAAGGTGGCAATAAAATGGGGAATGCAGTACTTTCCATTAGTAAGACTGTTTCTCAATCAGAAAAGTATAAGAAAAATTATAACTATGTACTTAGAACCTTTGAAATATAAACAATACCCAATACACAGAATTGGGGGTCTTTACTCAATGGAATGTACTGAATACCAATATTTGTCATATAAACAAAAAGATAGATGTGCTAGGCTCTGATTAAGCACATAGCAATCTTGATATAGCACACTTCTCACCAGAATTCCAAATATATTTTTCAGAATCATCAATATTTTTAAATGAAAAGACTGAGTCTTAAGTATAAATTATTTCATCAAGCCAGTTATTTTCATGTGCCTGCACCTGCGATTGTTTTTCACAATCAACTTATATATTGTTATTATAAGAAGAGACTAGCAATCTTTCTGGGAAAAAATTCTAGAGTGATATTCAAAAGGGATCAAAAGTTCCAGTATAATGGCTAGAAAAAGGAAAATAAAGTCATCACCTAAGAAATCTATGTGCTTCTAGAGTTTCAATCTGACACCACTAAACACAAGGATAATGCAGTCTGATGAATTAGTAAAGTTTTTTTTATAATTCAAGTCATTTAAAGCTAGATATCCAAAAACATGGGGAATAATGCCTAATCTAGTCTTATACTGATGAAAATGAGCCACTGTGGCTCAAAGGATATGGTTTCCTGGCAAAGAGCTTAAACTTCCTGTGTTTAATATGCAGAATTTTTCCTTACCTTACACAAGAGGACTGTATTAAGATGTATGGATGACATGAGCTAATAAGTAGATAAACTTTGGATGCCTTTTCAATTGTTACTTGGAAGAACATTGTGACAAATCGTTCAAAAGACAGAGGAGGGGCAGAAAAATAATAATCTGATATTTCTCCATAATTTAAAGGAGTTTTTACTTCATTTCATTCCATCACATGGAGAAGGGCTGTTTCTTCCATAAAGAGGAGAGAGAGGGGTACCTTGGTGGCTCGGTCGGTTAAGTGTCCGACTTCGGCTCAGGTCACAACCTCATGGTTTGTGGGTCGAGCCCCATGTTGGGCTCTGTGCTGACAGCTCAGAGCCTGGAGCCTATTCAGATTTTGTGTCTCCCTCTCTTTCTGCTCCTCCTCTGCTCATGCTTTGTGTGTGTGTCTCTCTCTCAAAAATAAGTAAACATTCAAAAAAAGAGGAGAGAGAGAGAATGACAAACCTTGCCAACAATTTTAACTTTTATGTTACTGAAAAATAGGTAATACAGTCTCTTCAATTATTTACCTGATTTTGTTACACTCCCTTATCTATACATATGGATGATTCTATAGCTCAATAGAAAATATGCACAGACAGGTAGAAGAATAAACCTTAAACCTCCAGATATTAGCTAGTTGTAGATTTGATAAAGACTGATGCAGAAGAAAGTTAAACTTTCATGTAAAACAGGACTTATGACATCCTCCTTGAACATAAATGCAGTTTCTGACATAAAAATAACCCAGCTACCACTCTTCCTACCAACACTTAACTTTTATTAGAGGCCCCATAGTCACTACAACCAAAAACTGACAAATAAGAAACACAGTAAATTAAAAGAAATGGAGCTTCTAAATAATTTGTGGCTTTAGTGGGGAGGAAAGAAAGCAGCTATGAGAATGAGGACAGCGTAGGAAATCTGAACCCATAAGTGAATCCCCAGAGAGATCCTGGAAACTCTCAGCTAAAAGAGGGTAAAAATCTTCCCTACATAACTCGATCTTTTTTTTTTTTCCTTCATGAGGTTGCTGTCCAAAATCTCAGTATTTGAATTAATGGTTCCTCTTTCAAAATTACAAACATCCTCAAAAAGAGGCTTATTGGTTATAAGTCACTCCACTGGCATGGATGCCTTTAGTCAGATGGCTTTGCTACCAAATGCAAATTTAAGGGGAGGAGAGAAGGAAGTAGATAGGTTTGGAATTGGAAATAGTTCGTTTGGAGTGAGGTAGAATTACATGAGAGCTGACTGGAGCAAGGCAGGTAGCATAAGGACACAGGGGGTCAGCAGATGGAATAAAAAGGATGCTAAGGCACAAATTCACACTTTTCCTCCAAAGGTTGCCTACATCCATGAAAGGAGAGAAAGTTTCTTTTCCATTTTTTTTCCTTTTCCTCTTCCCTTCTGAATTGCTCTTACCACACTACAACATGGGTAAAAATCACTTTATGTGAGTCATCGTAACATTTTCTAGAGAAAAATTAGTCCCAAATTCCAAAGAATTTCTTAAATGAACTTATTCTGTACGTAGGGTTGAGGCACAACCCAAATTTTACAATGCTCTCTCTGATGAACAAAATAAATATGAGGGATGTAAAACAACACAATCAGAATCAATATACCTAAACAGGAACTATTGTCTCCAAGGAATTCCTATAGAAGACTAAACACTAACTTCAGTAAAGCTGCAGTCATTCTAAATACTTCTGGAACTCTTTGTTTATTATTTGTTTGTTTCAACCTGTAGCAAACCCTTTAGCTAAAATGACAGCTTGCCTACATTTTAAAAATAGGAATTAACATTACGTGCAACCTAAAAGTTATTGGGATCTACAGCAAAGTTAACAATGATGAACGAAATGCTTTAATCAAGCTAAGTAAAACAGTATTCGTTTTCATGTTTAAATCCACAACAAGGTTTGAATGGAGTGTGGTAAGAAAAACTATTAAATTTACTATATGGATATAAATATATATAAATATAAATGCATAAATTGGTTCTAAAGGCTTTCACACAGTTTATGGTATGCAAGAAAATTCTTCCTTTCTAGGTTCATACTACATTATGTAGGTTTTAGTTCTACAAAGACACATTATAGCATGTATATGAAAATGCTTTATGAAGCCTTTTCTGAAATATATTATGAGTTACTAATTTGTTTTTCTCATTCTAAGCTATCACTCATTTTTTGCCCCACAGGTAATTAAGGCACTACCTCTAAATTTACTTTATCCAGTTTAATTTTTTTCCCCATCAAAAATTTTCTAATCTCATATCACTTTTTGTTAAAAAATTACTTATTTTTTCACTTGGGTTCTTATGTTTAAATACATTTGTTCGATGAGGTCTTCTTAGCGATAATATCTGCTATTATTTTTATAATAATTACTACATCTACCATAATCACTGAAATTATCAATTTTTCAATTTGAAATAACAGCTGTTTAATTTTTTTATCTTAAAAGCAACAGGGACAAATCTTAATAATAAAATGTTTTTCTTCCAGTGTTATAATCAAAATGCTTACTGCCCTGCACTGTCACAAAGATAACCTCTATCAGAAGTATTATTTTAGGATACCTATGATCACTATAAACATGTCAAAAACAACCTAGGTTTCTATTGGGATCCCTATTTTTCATTATTCATACCAAACGGGTGATTATGGTAACATCTCTAAATTTACCTCAAAACAAAAGAGCAGAATCAGCTCATGACCTTGAGAAACAGACCTTGCTTATAGTTACTATTTATGAACACAAACCACCAAGACCTTTAAAAACAAATCAAACCATTTGATATTTTGACCAACTATAGAACTGAATTATACAAGAAAATAGTAAGTCATGAGCAAAAGCCCCATTTTCACTCAAGCAGTGTGTTGGATCATATAATTCTGTGATCACGGTTTTGTTTTTAACAGCCTTGCATTAAAGCTAATCATTATGTATCTTAATGCTGCCATAATCAGTCATCCATGAAAAACACCTATTAAGACATTAGTATCTTAAGAATGCAAATTCAGTTGCAATGCCTCCTAACCATGAATGTGTAACTCCTTGTTTTCATTATTCAAATCGTTCCTTTTTAACTCAAGGACACCACAGCAGAATTAATTTGAAAAATTTAAACCTCCAATTAGTTTAGTCAACTGACTGTTCAAGGAAGAAATGCCTGGTTGCCTAAAAAATTTCTAACTAGACTGAGCAAAGCAGTTTAAATGTCAATAATAATTCTACAAAGCAAGCCTCTTGTAACAAACCATTTGATAGCTGTGCCCACTTTTGAATATCTAGCCAAAAATGCTTAAAATTAATTTGACTGGCATATCCAAAATATGTTTAGTAGGTAATGTGTCTGCACCACAGAATCAGTATGTAGACACATAAAGAATTTGTGACTATTTAACCACCCACACATTACAAGTGGTCAAATTTTTATTTTCCTCTTCTTTGCACCCAGTTGGTTTCAGAGGAAGATATTATCAGGATGCAAGGAAAAGAAAGCCTAGAACAGTGGTGAAAAGCTGAGTGACTCCTTGGTGAAAGATTCAAAAAGCCTAAAATAGCATAAATAACTTTGACATAATCAAATTAGAAGCCCTGCAGAAAATACTGAAGAGACCAAATGACATTAAATGACAGTCTGATGGATTAGTTTAGCCGTTAGTTAAACTAATCTAGACAGGAATCAGATTATATCCAGGAGACTACTTAATTGCATTAGAAAATGAGAAAGAAATGAAAACAGTGAGTTGTAATGGTAGAACAAACTTTGCAGAAAAGATGAGTGGAATGCAAAAGCAGCTATTTCAAAAACAATAAAATAATTTCTAATAGAAATTTTACCTTGTCATAGTCTAAAAATCTACCATATTATTATAATTAAACTTATTTTTCTTACGTACAAGTAGAGATACACAATTAAAAGTATATCATTGCAATTGTCAGCTAATTTAAATGACATTTCTTTCATTAATATACTGTGAAACTATGTATACTCACTGTAATTGCAAATTAAGATATTCTGTAAAGTAAGAAAAACAGGGATTCATATAACAGTGATTTTATAACACTACCTTTTCTTCTTCCTCTTTTCTTTCCTTTTCAGCTTCTCTAAATCTTTCTTAGCTAGATCTATAATTTCAATGGTCTCTTTGTCTGAGGACAACACAGTAGGAGAGAAAGCTGATGATCCACTGAAATACGGTGATCTCGCTGTGGCTCTCGTCAAGTTTTTTCGAAGGTTCTCATTCACTGCTTCGCTTTCTAATAATTTTGCCCTAGTGAATAAAAATATTTAAACAAGAAACATTTCTTATTGTAGTAATAAAATTCATAGCATAAACTTTACCACCTGCATTGTTTCTAAGTGTATGGTTGTGCAGCACAGTAACTCACACTGTTGTGCCACCATGGCCACCATCCATCTCCCGAACTCTTTCAAACTCTTTCATCTTCTTCAACTACCCATTAAGCATTAACTCCTCATCTCCCTCTCCTCCCAGCCCCTCACAACCACCATTACACGTTCTGTCTCTACGAATCTGACTACTCTAGGAATTGATCGGGGAACATTTTAAATATGCTGTTTTGTATGCCAAAAAGTTTTCCAAAACGTATTTCAACATTGCTACAAGCTAGCATTTTTTAAAATAAATGTGCTCACAAACATTAATGTTTAGGATTTTTTTAATTCCCTGAATAAGTAATTATAAATTGGAAATAACATTCTTAGTGCTCAAAAGTGCCAATGGTAATGAGATTAGTTGCATTCTGGCCAGTAGGCACTAGAGACCTTGCTTTGTCAACCCATCATTTAAACTTAAAATCTACAAGCGGCATGGTCCCCCTTCTTTCAGTTCCTCATTCATCATGCTATAATAGCATTTCCAAATCTTTGTAAGGAATAGTTAGTCAAACTTGCCCCTAACTGGCTGAAAGACATCTGGCTCCTAAACATGGTGTGGGAAAAGATGGTATCTCCAAGGAAACCTGAGTTTGATAATTGAAAACATTCTTTTGTTTGTTCAAGCAGTTCTAACAATGACAGGAGAATAATGTATGTTCTGTCAGTAATATGCAAAAAAACACAGAATGATGAGATTCTAAAAGAGCTGGACTCTTGAAACAAAAAGGGATTCCGAGTCCACTAGACCAGTCCTTTATTTCTATTTCATTTAAACGATCAAGAATATAATTATCTACTTCAATATAATAGATTTCCAAGGTCAATTTGGCACAAGGGTGATTGACACAGGGCTGGAAGGAGAAAGTACTATTACTGTATCTGTGTCAAAACTATATTGCAAAGCACTTTTACCATATAATCAAGTATTTCAGAGAAATATGCTAGATTAATTTGCAATTGTAAGCTCTATAAGACATAGTCAGCTCTGTGCTTTTTCACTGTCTACCAAAATTATTCATGACTGCTGAATTCAGCTATAAATACAGTGTACATACGTCAGTGAATATATACTTGAAATCAGTGTCTGGTGTCATATGTGAGCAGAATAACAATACAATATTTTAAAATGGTTAAGTTTCTGTGTACAAACTTCCAGGTTAAATGATCTCAAAGTTATTTTAAGGAAAATTCTGAATATGATGGTGTCATGTTTTTATTTAAGAGCATAACCTAACTATAAGAAGCCAGTTTAACTATAAAAACTCAAAGTCAAAATTTACACTTTTCTGTATTTTTAATATAGCCCAGGTACATAATAATGAATGTTAAGAATAAATGAAAATATAATAAGTTAGCTATCAATAATGTCCTGCCTTGTATCGGTTCATTCTTACAATAATCGGCCAAGTTCTTTTTTGTAATGATCTAAGGTTTGCATTAGTGGGCGTATACTCAATGCTTCTTCAATGCTTGTACTGATAAAAGCTGAACCCCTTAGGGACCAACTCCACAAAGCCCATGACACATTAGCAGAAGTTCCCTTGGGGCTTTTTTTTATAGCAACTCTCTCTTTCCTTCTCTTTGTCTTCCCACTCACCAACCCACCCTGCTGCCTGCATTTCATTTAATAGGAAACCAAGCAGTCAGTCATAAGGGGAAGTATACGGACCCCTTTAGGAAGGAGCAGACAGAGGGTTTGCATCTCAGCTCTGTAACTCACTTGATCATGGACTACTAGTCTTTAAAAGCCTCTACTCTTTCCTTAGTAAAATGGGAATGAAAGTAATACATTTCCCTACCAGAATGATAATGTATTTAATGAATAATAACTATTGTTATCAAAAAGTTGGAAATGATATAATTATCAAATAGTAGATTAGTTAAATAAATCGATTACAATGACAAAATAGGACCTCATGGAATCATGCAAAAATCATGTTAAAAAATTATTTAACAGCATTTAAAAATGTTCATAATATCTTGTCACATTTCATAGAAAAGATAGCAAAAGAATATATCTACCCTGATGTCAATCTTGCTAAAGAATGCATTGAAAAAAACACTGAAGAGATATATCAAAATGTTAACATCAGATCTACCAGATGGTACCAATATGGATGACTTTTTTTTATACTTTCTTATCTTCTCAAAACTTTCTGCAAAAATTTTAAACCCCCCAAAACCAAGAATTAATTAATTAGTACCCATTATTATTTCACAACAACTAATGGGACATGTAAATTTATTAGAAGGAAATTAGTATTGTTTTACAACTAGAATAAAATTTAAAATATAAAATATAAACATTCCCAAGTGGCAAAGCATCAACATAAATGCACATTATGTTAAAGGAGTTGTGAATAAATGGCTTCTGAAGAAAAAGTTTTGAAAGAAATATGGATTAGAGTTGGAATTAGTAGAAAAAACACGGTATGAGAACTTGGACCATGTTAGACTGTGAAATCCTGTTCTTTCATTTGAGCCCTATGATAACTCCTGGAGACTAGCAAGTATTACTTTATTCTTAGAGATGAACAAACTAAAGCTCAGAGATGTTAGGTAACTTGCCTAAGGTCACACACTTATTAATAAATAGAAGCTTAAATATCAACCCAGGTAATCTCATTTAAATTCAAAGCTCATTTATGCTTATTCCATACATCCATTATTTTTAAATTGTAAATTGCAGTCTTGTAATTCTAGAAGACTACCCTCAGGAGTGGGATACACCTAATTAAAGAGCCATCAAAGAATTCTGGATAAGCACAACAAACTATTAACTTACACCAAGAAAGATTTGATCACTGAACTCAGAGCCTGAGAGTCATCTCTGTTTTCTAAATGGCTTAAAGAATGGTTTAAAAAAGGAAGATATTAGATGTTGTATTTAGCACTGGATGGAGTAGAAACGATTCTGTTTTATAGGAAATAATGACACTAGTCAAGCCATTTGTCTTAAAGTGAAATCTAGGTTAGATATTTCCTTAGAAGAGAAGAAACCTGGGTGGCTCAGTTGATTAAGTACCTGCCTTTTGATTTCAGCTAAGGTCATGATCTCACAGTTTTGTGGGTTTGAGTCCTTCGTCAGGCCCTGTGCTGGCACCATGGAGCCTGTTAGGATTCTCTCTCTTTCTCTCTCTCTCTGCCCCTCCTCAACTTGTTCTGTCTCTGTCTCTCTCAAAATAAATAAATTTTAAAAACTTTAAAAAAAGAAGAAGGAGGAGAAGAAGAAACAGAGCACAAGAACCAGAGCTTAGAATTAGCCTTAACAGTTGACCAGTGCCAAAGAAATAAAAGAGATAAAGAGAAGCAACCTAGAAAGAGAAAGAGAATCTTCAAGAATTCAAAGAGATATCAGTTATGTCTCAAGGAATGGTAAAGACGGGGTCTACAGAGTGAGATCAGAAAAAAGGTTTTGGGAAATAGGCAAGAAAGAGCACTGCCAACACAGGATAGAAACTGTAAGTCCAGATTAGCTACTTACTAGGACCCAATGCCCCAAAAGTCTCCACCAAAAAGGTAAACTTTAGAGATACATATTTACCAAATAAAAGTAACAGTTATTTGAGTAACTTTACAACCACATCAGATATCTTAGTTGTTTTCACTTTTTTTTTTTTAAAGAGAGAAAGAGAGAACGCAAGGGGAAAGGGGGAGAGAGGGAGAGAGGGAGAGGAAGAGAGGGGGAGAGAGGGAGGGAGGGGGGGGAGAGAGAGAGAGAGAGAGAGGGAGAATCTTAAGCAGGCTCCACGCTCAGTTCGGAGCCTGACACAGGTCTCGATCCCACAACCCCGGAATCATGACCCAAGCCAAAATCAAGAGTCAGATGTTCAGTCAACTGAGTCACACAGGCACCTCTGTTTTCACTTCTTTAAAACACTTAAGGGATTCAGTGTGCCTTGTGGTGGCAGAAACAATGGAAACAGCACTTGTTTCTGAGAATCTCTAAAACAGCTCAAAGGAAAGAGAAAGAACACACGAATACAAGATGGGACAGTGTTAGGGTGGCTGTGAAAGATGATATCCACTTGGTCTGGTCACTTGGTTATTTTCTGCAAGTGGGTAGCAGAAATGAGATCTGAGCTCCTTAGATGCTCTCCATGGAGCTTTACTTCAAGAGAAAGTAGCTCAGCCATCACAGCGGACCATGGAACCCGACAATATTATAGAAATGAGTTGTGTCCCTGACCTGCTTTCTGACCTGTAGTACCCAAGTCTGAATTCAGTGGTCTTCTCCACATTCCCACACCAGGCATGGGTGTTCTTTTCACTAATTTCTGTCATTCCATTTACTATTTATGTAAGTCGCCCCACCTAGACTGTAAACTCCTTGTTAATGTCATAGTTGCTCAGTCCATGGCATGGTGCCTCACATACAGTGAGCATTTGTACTACGTTGTATAAACTGAGTGTTGGAGGAGCCTCTGTGTGTGCCAGAGAGGCAGGAAAATTGGTCAGGATTCAATAAGTCACACACAAAGAACAGCTGGAGAAGTAGAAAAGAACAAGAATAATAACAGATTTTAAAAATTAGAAATGACTTATTTATGCTGACCATTCCCAAATGGCAGGGAAAGAGGCACAGGGAGTGAAAGCACCAAAGGTAACCTCACAGATATGAGTTATGCCCATCCTGTGTGTCAGGTTGGGTAAGCTCTCAACGAGAAGAGGATAATATAGAAAGAGAATATGGGAAGAGGAAGGAGAAAAGCAGTTTGGAATATAACATTATGGGAAAGATAAGTACCTATTCTCCTAAAGTTAACCTCATCAAAGGGCTGTGATATCACTGTGAACAGTTACTAAGCAATATGCTTAACACACAGCAATACTGCTACACTGCAAAGCCCAAAACATGTGCATTACATATTAAGAACATGAACTGCACCTGAGATCTTCAATTTCTTTGATGTAACTGTGAATCATATTACTAATCTCCTCATTCCCTTCACCTGCAAGATAAAATATGAACTTTAGAATTTCCTTTAAATTAAAAACTTCAACAAAACAGAATAGGAGAAAAGAAAAGTTATGGAAACAAAACAATAATGCTTTAATATACAATTCATACAGCAAATTTCCTACTCTTAATGACATAAGCAGACAATAAAATAATATTATTAAAGCAAAGGGTACATTTTGTTTCTTCAAGAAACGATTTGTATTTGTATTATTTACAAATTAAGTATTTAACTTAAAATCTCAGACTGTTTATACACAGTTTGATATTTCTACTTTAAATATTCCAAGTAATTAATGACCACAAAGAATATTCCCTGCTCTCCAAGAGTTAATCCCTCATTCATCCCATTTTCCACACATACCTGCTCTGGCAAGAACCTGGTTGGCCTGATCACTAACAAGCTGTGTGATTCTGGTCCTCAATGCATCAACTGTCTCTTGCATGGCTTTAATTCTTACACGCAGGTTATTATTTTCAGTCTGTAGCATAGCATTCTCATGAAACATGTCATTGATGCTTTCCACACCTTCCTCGTCAATTATTCTTTTACCCTAGAAAAGGAAAACACTTCCTGGTTTGTTGAGGGGTCTTAAACATACAAGAGTTTTGTTTAAGCACTTTTACAACGAAGAGCCCTTTTGTTTTAGCAGCCTCAAGGCAAAAGAGACCTTTTTCCCTCTATTACATCCCTCTGTGGTACATTTGTCACTAAGAAAGTGATGAAATAAGAAGGCTTTTGAAACAAGAGGTTGGTCAGGTTGATACACTGAACAATAATAAAGGTCACCCACAAGGAAAACTAAAGAATTTGATCTCCAAAAGGAAGGAAGTCACTATTTTGATAGACAAGAGACTCCAGAGACATATATGTACAAGCCATCACAAAAAGACACCACTGCATTTGCAAGATCTACCACAAAATGCAAAGTCAAACCCATTCACTCACTGTTTTGTATTCCATGAGTTCCATCTGAAGGCGTGTGATCTCACTACGAAGTGCATTGATTTGCTGACTAGCTCTGTCCTGATTGACCATCACCTTGTTCTTGATATTTCTAGCCCGATTGGCGTATTTCAGGGTATTTAAGGTTTCCATAAAATCTCTGTCTGAAGGGCTAACACATGCTATCATGATTGTTTGGCTGGAAGTTAAAAAGAATAATTCGGTTTACAGATAAAAGTAAAATGCTGAAATAAGCATTTTTTTAATATCCTGACATTTGAATAGTATTTTCTCTTTAGGATACCAAAAGATTGATACTACTACCTTAAAAATAAAAACAAATTTAAAAGCCCTCATGCCTTAAGACTATCTTAAGGAAAAAGATTTTTTACTTAGGTAAAATTGGGGGAAATGAGGTTTTATTATCATTCTTTTACCCAAAATACTTTGAGAAAGTATAAGTGCATATATTTCACACCTCTTTACAAAATATTTCTGAAGCAATGCAAACAAATCGTTCTAAAAGTCAACCTACCCATAATATGACAAGTAACATTCAAAAATCATTTATTTCATTACTTACTTCATATTTCAGGATTTTATATTTTTATTCTTTTTTTTTACTTGCAGTGGTTTTTTCAATGTTTATTTATTTATTTTGAGAAAGAGAAGGAGAGAGAGCACAAGTGGAGAAGCAGCAGAGAGAGAGAGAGGGAGAGAGAGAGAAGCCCAAGCAGACTCTGCACTGTCAGCACAGTGCCCTATGTGGGGCTCAATCTCACAAACCATGAGATCAAGACCTGAGCCAAAATCAAGACTCGGATGCTTAACCAACTGAGCCACCCAGGTGCCCCCATTTTTATTCTTTTTATTTAATCACTGGTATACTGATTTTTATATTAGTAAAGAAATTTACATAAAATAATATCATCTGAACAAGAAGAGTATTTAGTATATCCACATGTTTTACAATATAAAACCTCATTTGTAACTGAGTGGTCAAAGTTCCTTGAGTTTTCAGCTAGATTACACAGAAAAAAAAAATGGAAAAGTGTACTTTATGGTCATGATGAATTACTTTGCCAACCAAATAATACTATAGTGAAATGCTTGGTATGCCCAGCTATTATGTCTGTTAATGAAACAGACATGGCGATTATAATAAACACTTCACTGGAAAATGTATAGGAACTGCAGTTAAGGAATTACTTCACCCACCTGGGTAGGAAATGCATGCCTATCAATTCTAACCTGTAGCCTCTTGGTCTGCTTCCACTCCCACCTTCCCCTATAAATCTCAACATAGCACTCATAGTAAACCTTTTAAAACAGGCTCCCTTCCACCTATCCCTTTCCCTTTGTCAATGCTTGTTCATCTTTATTTACTCTTACTATTATTCAAGATTCAACTCGGGTATCATCTAGTCCAAGAATTCAATCCTCAGCCTACTCTCTTTCTTTTCTTCATATCCTTTGTGTATCTCTTTTTTGTTGATTTTATTATTATTTTACTTAAATTTGATAGACCCCAATCCTTAGACCCTAAACTGCTAAAGGATAAGGGTCAAGGTTTGTTGCTCAGTATACATTGTGTAACAATGGAACCTAGTAAGTCATTAGTAATTGTGATGTGTGTCACATATACATAATGTTTACTTATTGGAGGTCAGAAAGTTAAAACAATTTGTGCATCTCTAGCTCTTTCTTTTGGTGAAGAAAATAAGGTAATCAAGCAAGAGTGATGGTTACAGACACTGATTAGAGAGCATGACTACTCGAAGTGCAGTCCCAGTTCGGTGCCAGTATGAAAATTATTTGTTACATGTTCACAATACATAAAGAAATTGAGAGTAAACATTTTAGACTTTTACAACATTTGAACTTGCTGTAATCAATGATGGTATATTGAATGGAATTCAAGTGTGTTTGAACATACATGGTAAGTCATAAATGGGCAAGCTGAGTACAATCATGAACAGCACTAACCCACCACAAATTGAGGAGTGGGATAGAAGAATGTCCCCTTCACAAATATTTTATGAAGCACTGGGATCAAGTGCTCAAGAAAAATGGTGAAAACCAGTAATGAGAGGGTCTAAGATCTATTATATAAGGAAAAGATCACATATTAAATAAAATCCCAAAGATACAAATTTCAAGAATGGTTGTATTTATGAAAAATTCAAAGAAAACATTAAACTTGTTTATTTTTAAAGTTTTTTAAAACCACAACTCTGTTTTAAAGGAAACCATATCACTTGAATAGATTATTATGTTATATATTTTATATATTATTTTATCATGTCATATCATATACATTAGGGAGGAAATACATCACAGTATTAACAGTAGTTACTTATAGGTAATAGAAATATAATTTATTTTCATTTGCTCTTTATATTTTTCTGTATTTTTCAAAATTTTTCCTATAAATTTGTGGTAATGTTATATTAAACATTATAAATTTATGAAAGCCAGCTTTGGTTAAAAAAATAAGTCACTAAATTATACACATAAATAGATGCAACTTATTCCCAAAATACCTTTGATCTAATTTTTCTTTAAAAGTAATTTGTACAGGGACACATGAGTGGCTTAGTTGATTGACATTCTGACTCTTGATTTCAGCTCAGGTCATGATCTCACTGTTCATGGGATTGGCCCCACATCAGGCTCTGTGCCGAGAGTACAGAGCCTGCTTGGGATTCTCTCTCTCCACGCCCCCCACCCCTCCCCCCGGCTTCTATTTCCCTCTCAAAAGAAATAAATAATAAACATTTTTTAAAAAGAGTAATTTGGGGGCGCCTGGGTGACGCAGTCGGTTAAGCGTCCGACTTCAGCCAGGTCACGATCTCGCGGCCCGTGAGTTCGAGCCCCGCGTCAGGCTCTGGGCTGATGGCTCAGAGCCTGGAGCCTGTTTCCGATTCTGTGTCTCCCTCTCTCTCTGCCCCTCCCCCGTTCATGCTCTGTCTCTCTCTGTCCCAAAAATAAATAAATGTTGAAAAAAAAAAAAAAATTTAAAAAGAGTAATTTGTACAAACTTTACAAAACAAAGTTATTCTGGGGGCGCCTGGGTGGCGCAGTCGGTTAAGCGTCCGACTTCAGCCAGGTCACGATCTCGTGGTCCGTGAGTTCGAGCCCCGCGTCGGGCTCTGGGCTGAGGGCTCAGAGCCTGGAGCCTGTTTCCGATTCTGTGTCTCCCTCTCTCTCTGCCCCTCCCCCGTTCATGCTCTGTCTCTCTCTGTCCCAAAAATAAATAAACGTTGAAAAACAAAGTTATTCTGTTCACTAAGCCTTATACAAAATATAATGCTTTTACTAGAAGTTCAACCTCAAAAATTTAATCAGGAATTGAGGCTCACTAAGGATAGACTTAGAAGGGGTCTTTTCTACTGGAGTTAGCACTCAGTATGGAAATGGGTGGGGGATATCTGAGACTGTAGGCAATCTGTATTTAGCTGCAGCCAATCTGAAATTCCAGAGGAATTCAAGGCCCACAGTGCAAATATCTCAGACTGCTTACAGGGCAAGCAAAGTTTCAGAGGTACTGAAGTACTTGAAAGTATTGAAAATTATAAGGGGAGGACATTTATCATCTCCGCTTTGTTTTACAGCTAAGAAATAAATATAGGAAAGAGCTACAATTTAGCAAACTTGAAAAACTTCTATTTGGCTGAAAAAACAAAAACTGGTGTCTTAAGACCCAGAGTGATACTAAAGGTCAGCCTAAGAATATAGAGGAAAAGAAAAATACAACAAAGGAAGCAATATTGCACCCATACACAGAATATGCATGGAGACAAATGAGGTTAAGACAATGCAAACACTACATAAAAGGAAGACATATAAAAATAATACTGTTGAATTCTATAAAACAAAACTTTACTCCTAAATCTACATAGATTTAACATTATCAAAACTCTCTGAATAACAGTTGTTCAAAAATGAAGCTTGAAAGTCTAATTACCAGGTCATTTTACAGCATCTAATGATCTTTCCAATAAATGTGTCAGACCATTGAAAACATTGAAGCTTCACTGTGGTTGTCTGTAACTTGTTGATTTACACTATGATTAAACTGAAATGCCAAAAATGCTTCCACTTGTAAAGCAAACATGTTAATATTTATGAAAAGGAATGAATTACCAGAAGAATGAGTTTAGCTGATGAAACATATCAGAATGATGCAAAGTATGGAAAAAGGAATGTCAGTGATACTGGCAAAATTAATAAACAGCAAACATCCTGTACTTCATTCAATTAACATTAAAACAGGTTTTCCACATGTAAAGAAATACCAAATTTTAGAAAACTTTGTAAAAAGTATCAATATTTAATTACTTTGTAATTACTTAAAAGACAGCATTTACTTTTCAACAAAATTTTATTAGGCTTACAAGCCAAGTGACTTGGAATAAATTACTCAACCTCTCTGGATTTCAATTTCCTTTTCTGTAAGATAGGAACAGTAACACTACCTCAGGGGATGTTATTAAGGATTCTGTGAAATAACCACATACAACAGGACTCTCGCATTTTAGGTATTTACACATTATTAGTTCCTCATTCTATTAATTTGCTTTATAATAAAAACGATCGTCACAAATCATCTTACAAATTTACTTTAAAATTAATGAGTAGTTGAAATTCAGGAATATGGAGGATAATCACTTTTGCATACCTATTCCCCCCGAGGGAATCCTGCAGCAGTCTTGTCAGTTTAGAATCTCTATAGGGCACATGGGTGGCCCTCTTGCTCTTATCTCCCAGTGCACTTATTACATTGCCAAGTGCCAACTAAAACAGAGAGAGAGAAGAAAGTGATAAAATTTTAGTAATTATAACACCTTTAAATAAAAAAGCTTATAGAGAATAATGCAGAGACAGAACTAAGAACATCTATGTTTGGTTTTGTTTCACATTTTGAATTTTGAAAAATGAAGTATACTTCCAAGTTTTCTATATTAACTACTAAAAACTGACACCACTCAAAATTTAGACTATAATATACCTATAGCTCACAAATACTTAAACTTCTACTCAGAGATTTTCTTTAAAAATAGAAATGTTATAAAATTGGTGACGAATAACCATCCTTAGAATTATAAGAGCATCAGATTGTATCCCCAGAAAATCGTCAATTCATGTTTCAAGTTGTTCTCAACTCAATGAAGAAATGAAGTGTTTAGTTAGTTCAACAGATTCATGAAATGTTCTTATTGTAATATAGCTTCCTTATGGTAAAACAAAATCTTCTTTAACCATAACAAAAATATCAGTATGATTTCTCTGAACAAGGTGTTCCTAACACAAGTATAGCTGTCTTAAGAAATACAATGAATCTATGTGCTAAGCACCCAATATTTTAAAAGTAGGTCAAATTATTGAACTGTCTAGTCACACCTCCTGCCACTCCTACTGTTTTTCTTACTGCACTAAAACTAAACTAGCACCTACAGCATAAGCACTATCCTCCACTTTGGTCACACCCGCCTTCAGTAAGGCAAAGAGCCATAACCATGTCTTTGTCAGAGCCAGTGGATCCTGCAGAGACCAACATCAGTATTACATTGAGTCTTACAGGCCCTTTTCCAGAGAAGCTTCAGTTTTAACCACTGGCCACACTGGAACTCTACCAGATATACCTGAACATGCTTCAGTGGCCTAAACAGGAAAAGAGATCAACGACTTTTGTTTTTTCCTGACCCCACAAATGGCAATTCCACTATGTATTTATTTCCTAAGAAATTCAGATCAATACGCAAAGTCCAGGATCCAGGTGACTCCCTTTCACACAACATTCAACCATATGATGGAAGCATCAAGCTGGGTGTTGGGAGTTTGGAGGTCTGGCTCTCTTTACTCAGCCTTGGTTGTTAATTTCCACACCAAGGGGTGCAATCACTAGCAAAATAGGACCATCTGATTGGAGTCCCCAGCTCTAGAAAGGGAGGGAAAGAAACAATGCAGAAAACACAGAACCCGATGCTGTCTACATCACAGAAATTTAGGGATTCTATTACATTTATACAGGAACAAATGTCCATTTTATAATGAAGTCAACAGGAAAAGATTTATTATACAAAAACCTGCCATTAAAACTTTTTCTTCCATATAACAAAAGCATTATGCTAGCACACACAAGGTGCTTTGCAACCAAAAACACCACTAGGTGGCATGGTATTAAAACTAATTCCTATATAATCTAGGGAAGTTCTCATTTTAAAAACAATCATTACTTTAAAAAAAATTGATTGTAATTCCCAAAATAAAGTGACTGTCATAAATGTTAGCAAAAACTTTAATACTGAATATTAAAATATTAATTTTGACAATAAATTTTTAAAGTTGGAAAGAATTAATTTTTTTTTTAATTTATTTATTTTTGAGAGACAGAGAGACAGAGCACAAGTGGGGGAGGGGCAAAGAGAGAGGGAGACACAGAATCAGAAGCAGGCTCCAGGCTCTGAGCTGTCGGCAGAGACCAAGATGGGGCTAGAACCCATCAACTGTGAGATCATGACCTGAGCCAAAGTCGGATGCTTAACGCTTAACCGACTGAGCCACCCAGGGGCCCCTAAAGGTGGGAAGAATTTTCAAAATCATTTTCACTATATGTATTCTTTTCTGCATATATGGCATAAAACTTAACCCCACTAAATTTACACACATGAAAATTAGCAATGTTTTTTTTTAATTTTTTTTAATCTTTTTTTAATGTTTATTTTTGAGAGAGAGAGAGAGAGCCTGAGTCAGGGAGGAGCAGAGAGACAGAGAGAGAGAGAGAGAGAGAGAGAATCTGAAGCAGGCTCCAGGCTCTGAGCTGTCAGCACAGAGCCCAACATGGGGCTTGAACTCTCAAACTGTGAGATCATGACCCAAGTCGAAGTCAGACACTTAACTGACTGAGCCATCCAGGCGCCCTGAAAATTAGCAATGTTTTGAAGAAAAAAAGCTTATAATGTGAGGAGATCAGAATTCAGTATATTACTCTTAAGTTTATAAGTTTACTGTCACTTTCATTTCTCAGCTCAGTGCATGAAGGATTTCCACTTGGGTATTATGTATTACAAAAGGGGAAAGGACAATAGAAAAGCCCTGATATATTCTCAACACAAAGCTGTAGTCTCAGTCTTACAAGTCCACAGTTGATGGAAATGCCTTCTTTTGCCCTCTCGCCTGTAGCTCCAGTACGCTTCAGTCTTTCTGATCCTGCCAGATCAACAAAATGGAACTTTGCAGTCAAGGTTTCAAATTCATTCATCTGTGATGATTCAGAAATCACCTTATTGTCAGTCACATTTTCCTGCAATTGAGGAATATAATAAAAAATATTTTATTAATGTGACACTAAATATCCTCCAACCCCACCTTGCCCTCATTAAACATATTATATATTAAATAAGTTAAATATAAATATATCTCTAATACATATAATATTCAAAAATAGGCAAATAGCCAAATAAATGTAAGTGCAAAAAGGCACTTAGAAGCCTAGACAAAGGTAGAAAGGAGCTTGACAATCAGAAACCAGCTCATACGAACTGAGGCTTTGTTTATGTTGATGAAGAGAAACCTGTAATACACAGTCCTCAAAAGGAAAGGGTCTCAGATGACTACATCCATCACCATAAAGCCACAGCTTGCTTTACGGTAGCTGCAGACACATACCAATTTTTTATTTCAAAATCTTACACAGTTGGCCAGCTTCAGTTTGAATAGGATCAAAGACATCTCATTAGGAAAAGGAACTATTAGGGGCGCCTGGGTGGCTCAGTCGGTTGAGCATCCGACTTCAGCTCAGGTCATGATCTCGCGGTTTGTGAGTTTGAGCCCCACATCGGGCTTTGTGCTGACCACCCGGAGCCTGAAGACTGCTTCGGATTCTGTGTCTCCCTCTCTCTCTGCCCCTCCCCCACTCATGCTCTGTCTTGGAAAAAAATAAATATTAAAAAAAATTTTTTTTTAATTTAAAAAAATTAAAAAAAGGAAAAGGAACGATTAGCCAAACTAAATTTGGTTCAAGTGTACTCTCCTGGGATTTATGTGGATGTTTAGGAAAACGAAGCCTGCAAGCTTAAGAAATTAGAACTAAAAACTCACAGCATCCATCTGGGGACACATTCTGGTTTGACACAAGTGAATGGTAAATATGGCATGTGAACGTGAGCTCTGAACATTCATCTGGGTACTAGCAGTGGTCCGGGATAGAGCACCCAGTTTCAAACACTGCATCATCTGGAAAAGGGAAAGACAGATTTTATTTGAACAATCTTTAAACATGATACCATATGATCAGAAATCAGAGCTACTGTCCCAAACCTACCATATGATTTTCATATTATTTCAGTTACAGGCACTTTTTGAGCTGAACTTTATAGTATAATAGTGTATTATTTTTTTAATAGGAGAAAACACTGAGATTCCATTGTTTGTCATTTGCTGACATTTGCAGCTTCTATTCCAAAACTGTTACAGAAGAACACTTTGGAACAAACTGAGCAACAACTTGAATTATTTAGGCCCTTCTGTATCCTCTCCTGAAATATTTTTTCTGTAATTTTTCTTAATAGTTTCCCTTTAGAAACCATGATATAGTCCTACATATGTAGCAGCAATAGGTACAAAAAAATTGGGGTCTCATTGTCCACCTTCAATGATCTAACTCTCTTTCTCTGTCTGTGAAAGAAAACTTTCTCTGTCTTAGATTCTTTTGATGCTATAATAAATGTACTGACTTTACCATAACCGTGACATTTTATATAACAAAATCCTGATATAAATTGGATACAAATATTGGAAAAGAAGACAAGACTTTAACTCCATATTACATATAAGGATACAAATTTCATATCCTGATCTTAAGCAAACTAGCAATAAAGTTGATATCAAATAAAATTAAATATGCTCTATTTTAACTTTAACATAAATGTCACCTCTGATTCTGTATTCACAGTACGTGTTGTGACTCCCACAGTATAAATTCCTCCAGTTGAATCTTCATGAATTCTTATATTTGATTTTTTATTTTTTGCATCAATATCACGAGTGGTATCAAATAAGTCAAGAACCTCTTCATTATATAGCTACAAAAAATATTATAAGCTTAATTTCAGCAGAAATTGCCTCATGGTTAGTAACATACAGTGCATATCTTTCAAACATATCTTAGAATGTCTTCATAATAACATCTCTCCAAAATAACACATAAAAATAGTACAAATAAATAAATAAAATAAATATAATACAAACAAAAATTTGTGTTATTATTACAAATACAAATAAGTGCCAGATTTCCTTATAAGAGTAAGAAAAGTAAATGACTTAATCATGACTAATGAGTTGAAGACTAGCTAAAATGATCTATTAATCATTTGCAAGAGATAAACAAATATTTATAAATACAAGTAAACTTAGAAATACCAAATGCAGAAAAATCCTAGGCTTAGGGAAATTTTTAAGAATTTTTACTACTTCAGTTAAAAATATTTCCTGTTGCCCTACCACATTTCTTACTGTATCTAAAAATTAACACTTAGTATTTTTCTAAGGTCAGCAATATTAGTGTTTCTGTATTAATAGTGGCTAAGAAGATTGAACCACAACCTTAGAAGAGGACTCATTCACCTACTTTTCTAATGATATGCTTAAAGTCACAATGCCTAACAACATATTGGAGGGTGAAAGGGAAGACACAAGAATGCTATGTCTTTTTGTTTTCCACTATTTATTACCTTTCTTTTCACAGAAATACATAATGTAAATAATTACATTATTCTTAGTTTTTACTAAATTGGGATGTCCATTAAAACCAGCAGTAAGATAACTGATGTTAAATTTGAATTACATTTTCTATTTTGTGCTATATAATGCTGAACAATTTAATTAATGATCAAAATGATTAGCTCAGGTAATCTAGACTAGAACTAGACTAGAACCCTCTTTGGACCGAGCACCTAGAATTATAATGTTGCCATCCACCTAACTGCAATAGTGCTCAAATCCTAGATGTCCTCTTACTGTCATGTCCCTCCCACCACACTAGACTGCCCTAAATTAATCGAAACCTGCCCCAATCTGTGGACATCCTAGCAGGAATACCAGCTTTTGCAGCCCAGCTAGTGCTATAGCCTGAATTCACTATTCCACACACCTTCCCTCCTTTTTAGTCACTGAATTCCCAGAGCTTTGTGAGCCTACCTACAGTATAACAGTAATTATAAGATAGAGTCTGAAATAAACAATATTAATTGTTTTATTGTATGAACACAGGTCAAGTGTTTATAATTTTTAATACTAACATGAATACTTATTACTTATTATCTATTGTTACTACTACCTATTACTACTACCTATTAGTTTACTCAGATGTCATTTATCAAGCACTAAGTGTCAAATACTATACTACAAACTGGGAGTATAAAATCATAAGGGCTATGGTCTTAAGGATAAGATGTAAAAGGAAACTAATGACACACTTAGATTATTACCTCTAAGAATTGGGCATTCACTTTAAAATCTGGAGGAGGAAGCCCGTTTTTAATTGCAGTGTGTTTTTTTTCTTCAATACTCTTGAAAAGGTGTTTAACAGCACGAGAAATAATACCCTGTTCTTCCTCGATGATGTTAACATCAAATCCTGTTCCCATTGTGTATGTTTTTCCAGCTCCAGTCTGAATAAAAGAACAGAACAAAGAAAAATGCATGCTTAGTGTAATAATATAACTTAAAGAAACAAAACTAAAAACACAACTGAACTGACACTTCTGCGAAGTTATAGCTTCTATGAAAATAATTTGGTACTTACCTGTCCGTAGGCAAAAACTGTAGCATTGTATCCTTCAAAACAACCTTCAATTAGTTTTTCTATACATTGAGTATAGATCTGCTCTTGCTGAGAGTCAATGTCAAACACATAATCAAAAGTAAAAGCTTTATCTTTCCCTAGGAAGACCTGAGGTTCTCCCGGTGTGACAGATGTACAAATATGGCATCCTTCAATCTTCTCTTTGGCAAGTTGTGGTCTTATTCTGTAAGAAATAATCAGGAAAAAAATTAATTAAAATGAATTGGAAAAAAAACTGGAAAAAAAAGGACTTAAAAGTTTTTAGCCAAATATTTTATTTCCATTTCATTTCATTTCATTTCATTTCATTTCATTTTTTGAGAAAGAGAGAGAGACAGAACACAAGTGAGGGAGTGCAGACAAGGAGACACAGGATCTGAAGCGGGACATGATCTGTCTGTGCTAACAGCTCAGAGACTGACGCAGAGTTCAAACTCTCGAACTGGGAGATAATGACCTGAGCCAAAATTGGACGCTTAACCTGCTGAGCCACCCAGGCGCCCCCAACCAAATATTTTTAAAACACTAATGTAATCTACTACTGTTCCTTCAGTTGAAAAGTTTAAATAAATTAAATTATACTGAGTCTATTTCAGAATGAGTTACTTGACAATCCCCAAAAATCATGAACAAGAATAAAATTAATCTTAAAATTAAATACTTTTGTGGGTGAACACTTTTCCATAACTCTGTAATAGGTAAAGACTCAGTTAAATAAATTCTGCCTCCAAAATGCTGTGCCTTGTTGTTTTTGATTTAAATTTCTTCTCTTTATTTCCAGGGAAGACAATACCCAAAAGTGAAAAATTAAAAATATAATCTTTATCTTGATGCTCTTGACTTGTCTTTTTTGCAAATTCCTCACCAATGGTTTCCAAACTTATTTAACCACTTCCTTCTGTCAGCTTAACATCCTGAAGCACACTCCCCCAACATATATGTATATATATTCATAATAAATGATATGCATGTACTGTATTGATATATCACGTATTATGACATACACAAAAGCAGAATTTTGTAAAGAAAGAAATTAAAAAGGAATATAAAGAGAAGTTCCACTATCTTCTCTCCAAAACCCAGTGAATCATCAAGCACATCTCCTAGGGTATCCTCCCACTATTGGGAAAACCACAGCATTATACCCACCCGACACCCACCCCCATCTGCTCCAGATTCTAGGACCCTCCTCTTCTGCTTCTCTTTCTGATTTCAAGGCCTATTTTCAAAGAAGAAAAGTAAAGATGGTGATATGTTGCTAACAGAACAAACCAAAATATGGCCCTATTATATTTAATCTATAAAAGGGACTATCTTGGACATATACATCACTGACTTACTGTACCTAGGTTTTTTAAAAGGTTCCTATTTGCCATGATGAAAGAGAAGCAGTTTAAGGAGAAAGTAAAGACAACCAGCAATGGAAAACATAAAATGATAAAGACAGACCAAAGAAAGGATTTTAAAGGAATCTGGTTCCACATTCTTATTTTTTGAGATCTGAGTTTGTTTTTGTTTTTGTTTTTTAAATGGGGTCAATAGAAGTGGAATGGGCTCATCAATTTATTAGATAGAAATAAAACAAAACATAAGTCCAGATTGCCTAAATTTTAACCCTTTCAGGTTCATCAGGATAGAAGGTCAATGGAATGATAGGGAAGATAATAATGAGAAGGGACTGAATTTCTGCAACCTTGGTTATCTAAAATAGAATTCCATACTACAAAAAAAAAAAATGTGCTAACAATACATTTATGTTTTTTTTTTTCTTTCCTCTGTGATAATGCTATTCTTTTTTCATCAAGTCTTCAATTTCACTTATTTGTTTTAATGGAACACAATAATCAACATGGAGCTGGCTAGATACCGTAGAAAGAACAAGAGAGTAGCCATTAGAAGATCTGGATTTAACTACTTCTGTCACTCCACTGCTATCATGCAGTCTTTCTCTCAGAGCTTCAATTTCCTCACCTGGGATAGAAACTATAATTTCCAAGGTTTCTTTTAGATCTAACACTATTTGACTGCAGGATACTGTATTATTAAAAAGGGGGAAAGGAAAATAATATTTATGTACTGCTATAAAAATAAAATGATATAACAAATTAAAAAGGGGTTTCTTACATGAAGCTACAACCAAAAACAGCTAATGTAGTAGTAGCTTTGGCTTCTTGGTTCCATGTTTTCTTGATGAGTGGTCTCTTCTTTCCAAACTCTTTTTTTCCTATCTTACTTCATCCAATCATGGTATGAAAACTGTAACAAAATCCCCAACCTCCTTGGGAGAATCACCATCCTGACTGCTGCCAAGCTAAAAACAGGAGAGTCAACCTCAATTACTCTCCCTTTCCTATTCCATCTACTTAATTGATCTCCAAGAACTATTAATTATCTCTGAAATAGTTAAGAGCCCACCAATTTCTTTCCTTCCCCATCAACACCACCATTATCTCTTACTTGGATTATTGCAAGTCTCCTCACTAGCCTGCCTATGTCAATTCTTTCCCCCACCAATCTGTTCTACATGTTGCAATATCAGTGATATTTGTAAAATATGAAGTTGATCAGGTCACTACCTTGCTTAAAATCATTCAGTACATCCCTAAATCCCTCTGCGGTCTCTCCTCTTGCCATGCTTCATCTCTGAAATAAAGGATTTGGTTGTCGATAGTGGTGGCAGTGATGGCTTATTTTTAACCAGTTTTACTAACAAGCTATGCTCTCTCTACCTTCAAATATACTGCTCTCTTCTCCTGGACACTTCCCCAGCCTCTCAATTCCTAACTCCTTTTCCAGCCTGAACATCACATGTTTTCAGTCTCTATTTAAATTTCACATCTTTGGAAAGCTCTTGCTCCTTGCATTCCAACATAAAGTCATACATGAACAGAGGCTTTCTCTCTAGACCTCATGCCCCCAGGACTCTGCTTTCCCCCTTCTTTATAGCAGTTCTGTGAAGCTTAACAAATCCCATGTAATAAAACAGATAAAAATAAACACAAACTGTCTAAATGAAAATGAGCACTGGGCTACTATCTGAAATCAGTGCCTCATAATTTTAAGTAAATTATTATAACCATAGGCTAACTTATTTGGCTATTGAGATACTTTTAATTTCATTTTAACATAACAAAGGAATGTAATGCTATTTGAATTGCAGATATGACAGCCAATTTTAGAATGTCAATACCATTCAGAACTTAATCTCCTAAACTCTATTCATCTGATTCTTATCCTTGCTAATGGCAAGGAGGATTGTGTTTGAAGCATGAATGATATGCAGTTCCACCCATTTGCATGGGAGGGGAGAGTGGTTTTAAAAACCACCAAGTTGGGTGGAATTCTTTTCAGCTGGATCCAGGCAAATGGCAGTTTCCTGGCAAGTCTGAGAAACTCCCACCTAGAAGGGGATAGTCTCCTACACATGTAGACAATTGGAGGTTGACTATACTTCAAAGGTTAGAAATATATTCACCCTTTCAATTTCCCTTCAGATATTAGTATTTTAAACTCTACAACTCCCTAAATTTATACTCAAGTCAAGAATTCTCCCATGAAGTTCTAACCCATGCCAATTCACCTATTTTAATAATGTGAAGAGTTTGAAATTTACCCAGCTACAAACTTCAATCTCAAAACTATAATTTGAAATTATATATAAACAAAATATATCAACCCTTCTGGGAAATAACAGACTAAAAACAGAATCTGACATTTATTAAATATTTTGAAATACCTCCTTTCTTAGTATTTTTATATAAAAATAAGAACATTAAACACATTCATCTAATCCCAACACTAAGACATAATCAGTGTTAACATTTTGGTTAACATTAACACTAAGAAATAGTAACAAGGCCTTGCAGGTTTTTCAAAATGTGTATTATATAAGTAGATAACATTTGAAACTGCTTCTTAAAGAAAAACAATTATGCATAAAACCTATGTCATAAATACTTAGAGTAAGATATTCTCATAGTATATAGCAACATTATATTATAAAGACCAACAATCATGTGGGTTCTACCTATAATATTAATTTGCTAATAGAGATGATCTATCTCTATTTAGGTTTTTTTAAAAAATGATGCATTGGAAATGAATGTAGGCAGAGTAAGGCAATTATGGAAAATAGTTACAGTTTTGCTAGAGAATGTGCTTTTTTTCTTAGCATGAGGTACAGACCCTTTATCCTTTGTGGACCAATGACCAATGGGTGGGTCTGAAAGGGAAAACCCATGAAGAGCCATACAGAAAACAGAAAAGTAATTTATTGTACCTAGTTGTAAAAATTCAAGGCTTGAAACAGAATATGATACAAATGTTCATTATTTAGTTTTAAGATAAAAGTACATGAACAAATATCTCCATTTTCCCACATCTAAATTTTTCCCTTGACATACAGTTGCCTTTTAGCTTCTGCTCTCACACTCTCCTGAAACTGCTCAGAAAGAGGTACTTTTCATTTCTAAATAAAGTGGACCCTTTTTAGTCTTCATCCTACCTCACCTCTCTTCAACATTTGACCCTATTTACAACTTGCAGGGGAGGAAAAAAAATTTTCCCTCTATCCTCTTAGGTTCTACTGGCTGCAGTCCTGTAAATTAGAGTGAGAAAAGACTACTCCCCTTGGTAGTCACCAAAGGGAAAACAAACAAGTTTATTTACATATCTATTATGCATACACATGGAAATACTCAGTGATGAATAATTCAAAGAGTGGTTAGAACTTGGACTTATATAGCATATTAACAGAGGAAAAAGGACTGAGTTTCTAGGACAGCAAACAGTGGGAGAGTATGAAGAAACTAATGGAAGATAAGGGCTAACTAGCTAAGTTTGTTATGTAGGCTCCTGTGCTACCATTTCTAGTGACTAACTTTGGTCCTTCCTGTTCCAGAGGGGTGGGGGAAAACCTTTACAAATTTATTTCCTGCTTTTAGACAAATAGGAGGAGGGCAGAGATCTTTCCTTCTATCTGCTTTTTTTTTTTTTTAATTGCCTTCCACTCAAAATAATCCTTATGTCAAAGTGGCATACTTTGGGGTGGCATATTCTGTTACTCTTCATATATCATATTCCTCAAAATCTTTATCTGCAGTTGGCTTCTATAACATCTCTTCCTTTTTTTACTCATTCTGATTACTGGACCAATCTTTTTCTTTTGCACCTCATATGCCAACATCCTTTAAAATATCAGTGTTTCCTCCCCATAATGTCTTAGTTATTTAGCATGGTATCTAATATTTTCCTAATCTATATTCTACCTGTCATTCCATTTTCAATTCTAGTTACATCCAGCTATATCCAACCACTGATCATTTCTTGATCAACTTATATACTTTCATTCACCATCCCAAAGTATGTGGTTTTTGTTTTGCTTGGAATGCCAAACCTCCATCTCTCTGCACAGAAACTATTTTCCAAGACCTAGCTCAAACACCCCAAGCTTGAATTAATCTATGCAGTTTGTACATGACTTTAGAATAGTAGCTATCAAATTGAATTCTTATCGCTCTACTAGTAAATGAATTGAGGACAGATAATAGGTCTTCTTCTATTATAAAAACAAAGTAATGTAACAAACATTTATTAATGAATCCTATAAACTGGTCTAGTTAAGGGGGGAACATTTCACTACCAGGCATGTGACTATCACAATAACATTGCTACATCACTTTATTCTGTCACTAGAAACTTGATCTTGAACAGTTATTCAACCATTCTATGTCTGAATCTTCTAATCTATAAGATGGGGAACCTAGATTTAATATCCGTAAGGTCCTTTCTAACTTCAAATTCTATTTTTTAATTATTCCTTTAAGAAAGTAAAATCCTAGGGCACCTGGGTGGCTCAGTCAGTTAAGCGTCTCACTCTTGATTTCAGCTCAGGTCATGATCTCATGGTTTGTGAGTTCAAGACCTGTGTCTGACTCCATGCTGATAGTGTGGAGCCTGCTTGGGATTCTCTCTCTCTGCTTCTCTCTCTCTCTCTCTCTCTCTCTCTCTCTCTCTCTCTCTCTCCTTCTCAAAAATAAATAAACTTTAAATGAAAGCAAAATCCTGACTTAAAAGAAGTATCAATAAACAACCTTTTCTTCCCCTATATCCACCATTAGTTACACCACTTGTTCCTTATTTCTTTATGGTTTCTACCATTCCCTTCAACTTTTATAGCAAATATACATGTGCCATAGGAACAAGGAACTTCATTCATAAAAACATAAACACAGCTCCTTGCAGTAGCAGTAGCTAGTAAAGATTAGGGGAGATTCTGAAACTAGGACCAGTAAGTTTTCCTTAAATTGGGCTGTTTTCTGTTCCTACCTTCATAGTAACAATAACTGGTTTCAGTAACTGAGTATATCAAATAAGCCAAGAGGACTAGTTTCAAAATGTTCTTGATAGGACCAAAAAAGAAGAAGATTAATATATGGGGGTGTGAGTGAGGGGCCTATAGTTGCTACCTGTTCAGCTAGAATTTTAGTCATCAAATTCAAAAAGATGGAGTTTAAAGTTTAATTCTGCCACATACTGTTGGAGGAGGCAATCCACCATGAGACCAGAGCATCCTTGCACATTCTTGCTGGGTATGCCAAGAATACAAGAGCCTGACTGCTCTCTTTAAGAATCATTTCTTGGGGTGCCTGGGTGGCTCAGTCAGTTAAGCATCCGACTTCAGCTCAGGTCATGATTTCTCAGTCCGTGAGGTCGAGCCCCGCATCGGGCTCTGGGCTGATGGCCCAGAGCCTGGAGCCTGCTTCCGATTCTGTGTCTCCCTCTCTCTCTGCCCCTCCCCCATTCATGCTCTGTCTCTCTCTCTCTCAAAAATAAATAAACGTTAAAAAAAAATTAAAAAAAAAAAAGAATCATTTCTCAAAGTTGCATTTTACTGCAAGCAACCTTTAGGGATAATATCTTCCACCGGACAAAGAGGTAGCTTGCTCCTGCTTACTATCAAATCAATGAATCCCCAAGTTTGTGTTTCTCAATGCCCTATGGCTTGCAAGACATCCATGTAACAGGCCTACCTGCATTGCCTCCATGAACTGAGGAAGCGGGAGAATTGGGAAGCAGTTCAAATCATCATGAAGCTTACAGTGCTCTGTCCTAACTCAGGAATCTGTGGCTTCTGCCACTATACATGACACAGTAACAGACTAGTTTGTTAACTTATAAATAGGGTAGAATCTCAGACTTTCACAGGTCTTACATACTAACTAGGACCTTTGGCAAGTCACTCTCTTAGCCTCAGTTTCCTTACCTAAAAAATGGTACCATTATGACTGTAATATCCACCTCAAAGAATGTTGAACAAATGAGATAATATGTGGCAAAGTCTATGTACAGATAAAGTGTTGTTCTTATTGTTGCTACAGCACCACTTGAAAATTCTCCAGGTCAGTCCCTTTGTAAGGCACCTTTATCATTTTAAATCCATTTGAGCCTTCCAACGTGGTATGCATGATTTTCTCTTAGGCTTCCCAAACTATTGCCATATTTTTCAAAACACCCTGTGGATGCCTTGAGTCTTTAGAACAATTAAATGTAAAACTATTAGGTAAGGAATAGAGGTATAATACATCAGTGAACACGACCTGGATATATATGTGTACATATACATACAAATATACAAATATCTATTGCTATTCAAAGACAATCAAGCTAAATAATGTTATACCTCCATTTGCAATGAAAAGTCATAACCCTAAAGTTAACATTTTCATAGCAATAAATAACCAAGCCTCATTATCCTGCTATTCATATTAACATGTCATACAGAAGTCAAAATGGGAATTTTTATCCTTTCAATATTACCATCATTTTTACTATCTCCATATAGCCAATAAAGAAACTTCAATCCGAATGGAAGAGAACCAAGTTCCTGAGTAACAGGCTTTTTTAAAAAGGGGAAATAAATTGGGGCGTCTAGGTGGCTTGGTCAGTTAAGCATTTGACTTTGGCTCAGGTCATGATCTCATGGCTGTGCTGACATAGCTCAGAGTCTGGAGCCTACTTCAGATTCTGTGTCTCCCTCTCTTTCTGCCTCTTCCCCACTCATATTCTCTCTCTCTCTCTCTCTCTCTCTCTCTCTCTCTCTCTCTCTCTCCCTCCCTCCCTCCCTCTCTCTCTCTCAAAAATAAATAAACATTAAAAAAATTTAAAGCCTGATCTTAATATTTTTTAAAAAGGGGAAATAAATTATTATAATACATTTTCGTCTTGTTCTGAATTAAATTTGATTAAATGCTAGTGACTACAATGTTGACAAATAACTAATCAATGATTTATAGTTACTGAAGGGTGCTGATTTACATAAATAAATGTATGCCATTATAATTTATACTCCCTAGGACTTGTGCAATCATCATTTTTTTTTTCTAACATCACTCATTAACCTAAGTCCAAACATGCTGGCAATCAAACCTATATTTTTTTAAATTTATTTTTAAGTTTGTTTATTTTGAGAGAGAGAGTGCAAAAGTGTGAGTGGGGGAGGAGCAGGGAGAGAGGAAGAAAGAGTGATGCTCCACACCATCAGCACAGAGTGCAGGGCTCGAATTCATGAAACGTGAGATCATGACCTGAGCCGAAACCAAGTGTCAGACACTTAACTGACTGAGCCACCCATATACCCCAAACCTCTATTTTTAAACACAAGTAGTTTTGCAGTACCTTCCAGACTTTCTCTTATCCCTTACCTCTTCTATCCCTCTGTCTCTGTTTTATTAAAGGCATCACAACAAATAAGCCTTTCTTTTCCTAACTGGTCAAGGTATTTTTATTTTTCCCTATAAACAGAAGGAAAATAACACACAAATGTCTTCCTTTCTGCATTTGGCCATTGTTAACCTCTTATTCTGTCAGAATACACTGATGTCCTTAATCTACAGTTTCAAAAATGTGACAAATTTTTCCATTACCTAAATGTCTTTGTAAACTATCTCTTCTTTTTTTCGCTTGAGTTATTCTGATCTCATCCCCACTTGATAGTGGTAGTTCTCCAGTTTACTCAATAATCTGACCTGATTCCCACTTTGTGTAGCTCTTTTACTCACAGCTATCTGTAAGTAGCACACTTGGCACCTTGTTAACACCTTTGTTCTTCTTACATGACACCAATAAATCTGTCTACTGTTCAGATCCTTTGCCTTTTTCTCATTTGTCAGTGTTTTGGATGATCATTATATTGGATGCTACTTACCAGTGTCCAATTTGATATTTTACTGTTAACTATAACTTACTAATTTCCTCCCTTCCATTTCTTAAAAATCAGGACAACTATCCTATTGCCACCACAACAGAGCCACTGGAGTTTCTGGTCCCCTTTTTGATCTTCTCCTAGTTCCATTCCAGTTAGTATGCACACATTAACAAAGAGTCTACTCTAACCCTCTACCTTTTGTTCTAGAAGAGAGTTTCTGACAAATCATAGGAACTTGTAGACCATCTGTGGCCTTGCTGAATTGTTTTCTTAAGAGATCAGGCATGGCATAAATAATAAGTAACATAGGTCCACAAAAAGAAGTTCCCCTTCCTGAAATGGATCTTAAATTACAGTGATAATTGGTGGGAAGAAAGGTACTTCTCCAAGACATTCAAGAAAGAAACACACCTCGGTAATTCCATTAAAGAGATTAATTCTGTAAAATGTTTAAGAACAATAAAGCACAGCAGTATGCACCTGGGACCAGGAAGTATACTCTTATGTGAATGGAAGAAATGGAGAGAAGTTCATTTCTTTTTAATCCATTAATGATGAATCACTTTTAAAAATTACTCAGAAATCCTATCCTAATCTGTATAATTAGCTATGTATCCTATGGCCTCATCTCTGTGTGGTCCACCTGACTCGTTTATTCTCACTCAGAAACACCAAAAGATATGCATTAATGTTTGGGGCTGCAATTCCTAGACTAACCTACTCAGTCTCTGGCTTGCAATGCCACTTAGAAAAACAAAGATTTATTTCCCTCAAGTACAGTTCCCCACTGGCTAATTAGAGAAAGAAAGGGGGGGGGGGGGGAAGAATGGCGGAACAGTGACTTCTCTTACTTCCACTCCCATGTCTCATACCTTTTCATCCCTATGATTCAACTAAGGATACAGCACACTGAACAATATTTTCTCGTAAGTGAGGAAACTAGTACTTCATAAGGGGAAGCCTCAAATGCTACTTTCTCTGTTAAGTACCAGTCAGATGTTCAGAGAACTACAGTGAAATAGTGCACATAGGCTGACAAAATAAAGAAGAAAGTAGCCAAATTCTGGATTTAGAGAAAAGTCTAATCCTCTACATCATTGTAATTAATACTTTTATAAAATCTGGGCTTTCTTCTTTAGCCTCTATCCCCAAAATTGAAGACCTTCTACTCCAACAAACTGAGGGAGTAAGGAAAAGGGACACTTTAAGTGATGACATGACCCACCGACCTACTGTTCAAAGTGCTCATCTAATTTGTTGTTGCTGGTGGCTGTCCATGGTAGCATGTCTATAACCCAAGAACATCAGAAAACTTCTTTGAGTCAACAAATCCCCAATAAATGTCAAACAGTGTGTAAAGCAAGGACTTTAAAAACAAGAACAAAAACCTGAGAAAGATAGCTATCAGAGAGGGGAAAAAAAAACAAAGAGCTGGAAGAAAATTAAGCATGTGCTCAATGGAATATTGTATACAAAGGAGAAATGGAATAAAGATTAGTCAGAAGAGAATACGATAGTTACAGGAAAAGCTTCAGCAGAAATTATATTTGACCTAGATTTTAAGAGGAGATTAGAATTTTCCAGGCTGAGAAGAAAGAAAGGTCAGTTCAGGCAAAGCAAAGACAAAGATACAGGAAGTGCATTTGTTCCCAGTCATAACATAGATCTTTGCAGAGAAGCACCAGGATAATAAAAGTGGCTAGAATTTAGGAATGTTTTATAAATGTTATGACACCACCTAAGTAAGCATCCAAACTAAAACATTATCTTCTAAAATGAACACTCTCTGCAAGATGAAAGATGCCACCAAAAGGCACACAAAAGCCACATTGGATCTCTGCCAAATGTCTTTTAGTCTTCTTCTCCAGATCAATTCTTCATCCATCTTCACCATACTCTGTGCCCTAGGAGACTAAACTTCATGAGCTACAACAACGGACTCTCTTCTCTTAGTCTTCCAGTGCAGTTTAGCAGTGGGAGGTGCCAATAGGACATTGTACAGCATGAATGAGGTCAAGGTATTCATTCATCTGGTTCCTTCCTACCAGATCCTGTTGGTGGGCCATGTTCCTTTACCAAAGGCCACAACTCCTATCAGGACATCTACAACAGTAGGTGTTGCTCACAACAGAGTACTGCCTTATCCTTTAGAGTTTCCTTAGTGCAACCCATCCTCTACCACACTTCCCCCAATCATTTTGTCTGAATGTGTCATCTGTCTCCCACCAAGATCCTGACCAAATCAGTTAGTACATGAAAATAGACTATTTACTTTTAATATTTTTAAATTAATAAGTTAATATGTTAATTAAACTTCCAAGAGATTGTAACACAATGCCAGCCTAGCACCAAACTTTGGAAGCAATAATGAGCAGTGATATTTATACTTTATTTGGTAGTAGACCCTCTCACCCTATGCTTCTCAAATCATATACACACATAATAATGCCATTACTTCTACCACCTACTCTCCTCCCAAACATAATCTTAGTCTTAAAGCCAAATATGCAAAAAATATATAATGAAGTCACTTCTACTAGAGGTACTCCATGAATTCCTCACCACTAGGCTCCCCACCCATAGTAGCCCCTAAGGTTCCTTCATGAAATCAGGGCTCCTCTGAAAATAGGCCTATGAAAACCAAGCCCTCATATCATCAGAAGTAAGCACCTTCAAGGTGTCCATTGTTTGTTATAACTACTCAGAGAAGCAAATGTCTTTAAAATTATGCATTTGGAGTTTGACTCTAATGTATTAAGTTTGGCTTTATCATCCAACTTTGTAATAAATTGCCTTTCTTGATTTTCAGTCCCTCTGCCTGAAGGACTTCAAGTTGATGTGTGGACATAGGGTGGAGAACCTTTGTCATTCATCACTTTCTTTAAAACATGGCAGATTCAGGGGTGCCTGGGTGGCTCAGTCAGTTGGGCATCCGACCCTTGATTTCAGCTCAGGTCATGAACTCACAGTTCGTGAGACTGAGCCCCATGTTGGACTCTAAGCTGACAGCGTGGAGCCTGCTTGGGATTTTCTTTCTTCCTCTCTCTCTGCCCCTCCCCTGCTCATGCTCTCTGTCTCTCTAAACAAACAAACAAACAAACAAACAAACATGAAAAAAGAAAAAGAGAAAAAAAAACACATGGCAGATTCAGGGGCACCTAGGTGGCTCAGTCGGTTGAGCATCCAACTTCAGCATAGGTCACGAAATCACGATTCATGGGTTGGAGCCCCACATTGGGCTCTCTAGTGTCAGCACAGAGCCTGCTTGGGATCCTCTACATCCCCCTCTCTCTGTCCCTCCCCCATGTGCATGTGAGCACTCTCTCTCCCTCCAAAATGAATAAACATTTTTTAAAAACATGGCAGATTCAGCTCCTTATTTATTTATAAGATTTTATTTTAAAAAGAAAAAGATAATTTGGAGTTCAAAAAGTAAATTCAAAAACCAATGCTGTAGAGAAAATTCCTACATATAGTGAGAGATGAACTAGATAATCCTAAAGCTCCCTTGTGCATCAGCTCTAAAATTCTAAAAACTTCATATTGTGATGATTCCAAGAACAATTACAGGTAATATGACTGCCAATAAAATAAAAACATGAATCGTGTTCAAGAGGGCAAGTCTACCAATGTCCCTTAACTTCCAATCACCTTGTATTTAATAAAAAAGACTTTATTCCAATGGGGCATTTTTAACAGATTCAGCAGCCTTAGATTTTTTTTTTTTTTTTTTTTGTAGAGAAAGAGCTTGAGTTGGGGAGGGACAGAGAGACAGATGGGGATAGAAGATCTGAAGCAGGCTCCACACTTATAGCAGCTGACAGCAGTAAGCCCAATGTGGGACTTGAACTCACAAACCATGAGATCATGACCCGCACCGAAGGTGATCGCTCAACCAATTGAGCCACACAGGCACCCCAGCAGCCTTAGATTTTTTTAATTATTTTCAGGGGTGCCTGGGTGGCTCAGTCAGTTAAGTGTCTGACTTCGGCTCAGGTCATGATCTCACAATTTGAGAGTTCGAGCCCCGCGTTGGGCTCTTTGCTGATGGCTCAGAGCCTGGATCCTGCTTCGGATCTGTGTCTCCTTCTCTCTCTGCCCCTCCCCAACTTGTGTTCTGTCTCTCAAAACTAAATAAATGTAAAAAAAAAAATTGTTTTTAATTATTTTCATACTGTATCTATGCAGTGAATGGTATCCTCCCAAAATTCTAATGTCCAAGTCCTAGTCCCTAATGGGATGGTATTTGGAAGTGGGGCCTTTGAGAGGTAATTAGATTTAAATGAGGTCATGAGGGTTGAGCTCCCACAATGAAATTAGTGTCCTTAATAACAAGAGGAAGAGAAACCAAAGCTCTCTTTCTCTCTCCTTCCCATTTGAAGACACAGTAAGAAGACGGCTGTCTGCAAGCCAGGAAGTGGGCCTTCCACTAGCACCTTGATCTTGGACTTTCCAGCCTTCAGAATTGTGAGAAATAAACATCTGTTGTTTAAGCCACTCAGCCTACAGTACCTAGTTATAGAAGCCTACACTGACTAAGATATTGGATTCACTCTATGAAACAACTCTAATATCTTAAACTATTATGCGTGCTAAGTGTTATGAGGCAGGACTGACCATGAAAGAGTCTCACTGGGACTCAGAATATAAAGAGACTTTTTTTTTTAAAGTTATTTTAGCAGTCCTCAAAAATGAACAGTTAACAAACCCCCCCCCCCACACACACACACCCCATACATTAACATGTGGAATAAAATTACCTATCAGTGAAATTATCTTTCTAACAGTTAAATTCTATACATTTGCTTCATTTTTTACAGATTGTTTTTAGAAATCCAGCTGACTATCATAGAACTTTATATTTTTTCATGAAGTATCAGCAATGAAACATGCAAACAGCATTCCCTATTCAATTCTCACCAGTTTAATTTGTCTATTACCTTTATTTTGTATTTGGAAAAAATTGAGAGGGCATAGAACAAGATCAGAGGGAAGTGAAAAGGTCCCTGGCTAGTGGGCAAGAGAGGTATATAGGAAAGCTGGCTTTCTCTCAGATATTCTAGATCATGAATGTAAGAGAGAAACAGTAGAGACTAAAGTATCTTTGACAAATGCACAGAATGCACTTAATCCTCTTCTTTGAATTGAAGGTCAGAGAAATAACTAAATCTCATCCATTAGCATGGATACTAAAAGAGCTGGGAACTACATTCGTGCATTCTGAGGAAACAATTGAATAAAAATGTCATTAGAGATTTCTGAACCACAATGAGCTCTCTAAACCATCAGCTTTCCCCTCTCTGCAAAGCTCTAATATCTGTAAGTAGATTAGAAAGGTTCCCATTTTATCAACAAAATGATGTCCTAAATAACAGATATTTGAAACTATAAGAATTAAAAGTTTTCAGAAAACAGAACACTTCCTAGAGTTGATTCAAGTTAACAAATAATTTATTGTGTAAATTATTTTCCACACCTCTATATGTAAGTGGTAGGCACTGCAGGAGAAATAAAGATGAATAAATTTGGTTTCTGATACCTGGGAATTTATCACCTAATGCAAGAAATGAGGCAAATACTAAAATTAAAGACCATAAAAGAGGCTTATGGCCTAACTTCTCAGACTTTTATACATGAGTTAAATGGGGAACTTCTAAAAATACAGATTCTGATGATGAGGGTATGGGTGAGAGATGAGATTGTATTTCCAATAACCTATGGGTAATGCTGATATAGGACTCTTGAGTTTCAAAGCCTAACAATAAAATAGGTGGAAGACATTACCCCAAATTAGAAAAGGGAAGGAAGGAGAGTCATGACAGGGGGGAGAAGATATTTAAAAGGTCCCTTCAGTAGGTAGGATTTTGAGGAAAAAGAAATAAAAGGTAAAAGGAATCAACCAAAGGAACATGTGCTTTTCTACTAATAGAGTGTTTCTCACTTAAAGTAAATCCAAATAGGGGCACCTGGGGGGGCCCAGTCGGTTAAGTGACTGACTCTTGGTTTTGGCCCAGGTCATAATCTCAGGGTTCATGAGTTCGAGTCCCACATTGGGCTCAGCACTGATGGTGTAGAGCCTGGTTGATATTTTCTCTCCCTTTCTCTCTTTGCCCCTCTCCACTTGTGTTTCTCTCTCTCTCTCTCTCAAAATAAATAAATAAACTTAGAAAAATAAAATAAAATAAAATAAAATGTAATAATGATCTATCATTTCTAAAGAGCCTTCTCATATTACCTGTAGAGATGTAACAGAATTCTTTTAAAGTGTGATTTCTAATAACTTAGGTTTCTAGACATTACACAGTCAAGCAGCTTCACACTACAGTAGTAGAATCAGTGGTTCATGGGATGATGTCAGACAGCTCTCAGCTCAACAGATATTAAAGCTTATAAATTTTATTCTGGATTGCATTTCCCACTCCACGATCCTTGGACAAGGTTGCCCCAAACACTAATAGCCACACCCATCAGGACAGGAGGTAGGATGTGGAGGAAAAAAATCCACAAGCAACACAGAACTCTGAACATCTACATTTCATTTTCTATTGCTGTGTAAAAAATTACTATAAATTTAGGGACCAAGATGATACACACTTATTATCTCTCAGTTTCTGTCAGTCAGAAGTCCAGACTGGGGCCTCTGTTCAGTCTCACCAAGCTGAAATCAAGCCATCATCTGGGCAATGTTCTTAGCTAGAATTCAGGGTCATTCAATTTGTTGGCGGAATTCAGTTGCTTGCAGCTGAGGTTCTTGTTTTCTTGTTAACAGATAACTAGCTCTCAGTTCCTAAATTCCACGCTTAGGTCCTAGCAGGGTGGTCTTCTCACAACATGACAACTTGTTGCTTCAAAACCACCACGAGAATTTCTTGCTCCAGTCTGCTAAAACCAAGTTTCATATAGCATAATGCAGTCATAGGAGTGACATCCCATTGCCCTTGCCAAATTCTACTGCCTAAAAGAAGTGACAAGCACTTCCTGAACTAAGGCAGAAGGATTACAGAAAGACATGAACATTAGCAGTTGAGGATCACTGGGTGTCACATTAGAGTCTCTCTGCCATGGTTAAGAAAGTTCTTTCTCAGAAAATGTGACATTTGATTAGAGACTTGAAGAATGACGAATCAGCTATGTGAAAACAGAGGGCTGAGGAGACAACCACTGGGAATAGGAAGAAGAGGACACAAGAAAGGAGCAGCCATGAAAATGACTGCTTCCAGTAGCCCTATTTTTTCATTTCATCAATGGTTGCCAATGAATATAAATAAAGTATTTAGTGTGCGTTTTATAAATCCAACTACCCAAGGGGCTCCTGGGTGGCTTAGTTGTTTAAGCATCCAACTCTTGATTTTGGCTCAGATCATGATCTCATGCTTTGTAAGATCAAGCTCCACATTGGGCTCAGGGCACAGCCTGCTTGGGATTCTCTCTCTTCCTCTCTCTTTGCCCCTTCTCCACTCACACATTCTCTCATGCTCTCTCTCCCTCAGAATAAGTAAACACTTAAAAAATAAATATCAGTACCCAATTTCCCAACTATTTCATACACACCCGGGAGGTAAGCGTCAACATAAAAGACACAGGAAAAATACTGTACATCTTCCTGGACTGTCAACTTTATCTTTGGTAAACTTAATAAGTAATTTACACATTTTTATATTAAAAACAAGCATATTTATAGAACGGGCAATGAAATGGAGTAAAATACAAAATTTTTACCTATTTTGTAGATAAAACTTGAGGCTTCCATCAAAGAAATTTCCCACTTGAAAGTATACGACACATTTTCTCTCTCTGCAGTTAGGGGACTGGTGGAAATGCTGGACACTCAACGCTATGTTAGGTCTACTCTGTACTTCATACCTCATTAAGTATTAATGAGGGAAAAAATTCCCAGGTGAAGAAATAAATTGTTAAGCACATAGTCTCAAATGTGATACACATGAGCATATCCACTGTAGCCTCTGGAAGTCAAACTGCAGACTAAATTGTTATAAAGGAGGTTAAATTTATATACCATACAGACACTGATGACTAGGGTATTGTACTTTATATTACACTATCCAACTATTAATTTTTGATAGAGTGATAAAAGTTTTTGGTTTTCGTGTTTGGTTTGAGTTTTGGTCTTCTTGTTTTTTTTAAGATCCAAATGTACAGTCTATATTTTGTGGCATAAATTGTTAACAGCAATCCAAAACCTATTTTCCCCTTTTTCCTTATTAGTGAAACATTTTATTCTTAATAAAATTTTTATCTGGATACTCTGCACATTTTAAGCATCCTTGCAGCTAGATGTGGCTGTAAATTATGGTTAACGTGAAGAATAGAGTCTTAAATGGAAGAGATGGGACTTCCCTTCTTTTCCTTCCCTTCTCGATGGCTGGAATACAGAAGTGATCCGAGTGGTGCACTGTGTTGGATCATGTAGACAAGGGCAACACGCAAAGGATTGTGGAGCAAGAAAATAGAAGAATCCTGGATTCCCGACACAATAGAACTTAGCTTTGGGCTACTTCTGCCCAGTCTATAAACTGGGAGAGAAATCACCTCTATTTTGATTAGCCCCTTATAATGTAGGGTCTTTGTTGGAGCACCTGAACCCATGTCCTAACTAATGTAGAATCTGATGCCCGCTCCAGCAGAAGCGGGGGGGTGTGGCACTGACTTAGAGGCTGAACAGCAGATGGTGAGCAAACAGCAAAAAGCAGCTAACTCTTGCCATGACACAGCAAAACATTTAGTCGAACTGCCATCTTCAATGTTAGTACCTTAAAAGTACTAACCAAGTCTCTAGCTTGAATGAAGTGATTGGGAATGTTAGCAAGTACTGGCTATTTCTCGCTGCTTTCAACAAAATCCTTCAAGAGATATAAGCTCAAGCCTAAATAACACAGTATGAAGCAGATGTGGAAGGGAATTCGGGTCTCCAGAAAAAAGTTCACACCACCTTGAAATCTCAACTGACTGAGGGTCTGGTAACGTGGGGCTTCCTGGGGTTTAAAAGCCAAATTCTTTCATATTCGAAAGAAACATGGTAAACATGAGTTTTAGAATATACAGCCTAAGCTGATATAAACCTGAGACTCAAGAATTTACAGCCAGACAATGAGAGCCAGTATGCCAATCAAGAAGATATTAAGGATACTACCTTCTCCTGCTTCCGATTCTGTGTCTCCCTCTCTCTCTGCCCCTCCCCCGTTCATGCTCTGTCTCTCTCTGTCCCAAAAATAAATAAACATTGAAAAAAAAATTAAAAAAAAAAAAAAAGGGGGGCGCCTGGGTGGCGCAGTCGGTTAAGCGTCCGACTTCAGCCAGGTCACAGTCTCGCGGTCCGTGAGTTCGAGCCCTGCGTCAGGCTCTGGGCTGATGGCTCGGAGCCTGGAGCCTGCTTCCGATTCTGTGTCTCCCTCTCTCTCTGCCCCTCCCCCGTTCATGCTCTGTCTCTCTCTGTCCCAAAAATAAATAAACGTTGAAAAAAAAAATTTTTAAAAAAAGGATACTACCTTCTCACTAAGCCTCAAGGTAACTGTCCTTGATTTAGAAACTGGAGGATTTACAGAGCACAAAGGCCAACAATTAAATTTCAGTACAATGGGGCACCTGTGTGGCTCAGTCGGTTAAGCATCTATCTGACTCTTGATGTGGGCTCAGATCACGATCTCATGGTCATGAGATCAAGCACCTCATGGGGCTCCTCACTGGGGGTGGAGCCTGCTTAAGATTCTCTCCCAGAGCTATTGGGTGGCTTAGTCAGGTAGTGTCTCAGTCTTGATCTGGGCTCAGGTCATGATCTCAGAATTCGTGAGGTCGAGCCCCACGTCAGGCTCTGTGCTCTCAAAATAAATAAACTTAAAAAAAAAAAAGATTCTTGGGGCTCCTGGGTGGCTCAGTCAGTTGAGTGTCTGACTTCAGCTCAGGTCATGATCTCACACTCCGTGAGTTCAAGCCCCACGTCGGGCTCTGTGCTGACAGCTCAGACCCTGGAGCCTGCTTCAGATTCTGTGTCTCCCTCTCCCTCTGTCCCTCCCCTGCTCGTGCTCTGTCTCTGTCTCAAAAATAGATAAAAACATTAAAAAAAAAAAAAAAGATTCTCTCTCTCCCTCTGCTCCTCCCCCACTCATGCATGCGTGCTCCCTCACTCTCTCTCAAATAAATAAATACACAAAAATAAAATAAAACCCAGCATTCTTAGCTAGGAAAAAACTAACAAACCAATGCACACAACTATGTCTTGATTAATGTTTGACTATGGTTACTCTCACTTGGAACTAATCACCGCAAATAGGGATAAAATCCAATACGTTTTTGAAGGTATGTATTACACACACATAACACCTGGACTGTAAAAGCCTATAATTACTCAATCCAATGACAACCCCTTGGGCTCTTTTTCCTGCACCAGCAGGAAGCCAGCTTAGAAGGCTATCCATCCCTAAGAAAAGGATATACTTTTCAATGCCCACTTTAGATCTGGCCATGGGCAATAACAGACAATAAACAATCTCCCAAAGGACAAAGCCAGAAATCTTGGAGAATAAGTGATTTCCTCCCCAAGGGCAGGGGATAAGCTTGCCAGGAGGGCTAACAAAGAACTTCTTCAACTACCAGGATAAAAATCTTCATGATTCCTACACACAGGATTTGACTGTTGCAGAGTGACTATTGGGTTTCCAATCTTCCCCTTTTCCAAATGGAGTGTCTTATCCTGCTTTTCCTCTACCAGTATCTTTTGGATGTATTACCCTGCCTTGACTTTACCATTGTATATCGGATGTGCATCTGGGCAGTGAGCAGATGGCAGATAAACTAGCTTTCAGATCAGATACACCAACAACAAGAAATAGTATCAGAACTTGAGAGAAAGGACTGACTTCACATCATCCAGGTATGACAGTTGGAAAGGAAATGAACATTTTTCATGGTTGGCAGAGAGAGTGCATGTGGCAGAAACTGTTAGCTATCTCCCCAAATCCATGTTTTCTTTTTTCCATACCACTAGGAATTTTAGCCGGGTATATGGCATCCTACATTTCCTAGTCTCCTTTGCACTACATATGACTATGTACATATGTACATATGACTATAACAGAGTTCTGACAAAAAGAAAAAACAAACAAACAAACAAAAAAGTGATATGTGCTACCTCCAGGTCAGTACCTTAAAAATAAAGGAGCATCGGGGCGCCTGGGTGGCGCAGTCGGTTAAGCGTCCGACTTCAGCCAGGTCACGATCTCCTGGTCTGGGAGTTCGAGCCCCGCGTCAGGCTCTGGGCTGATGGCTCAGAGCCTGGAGCCTGTTTCCGATTCTGTGTGTCCCTCTCTCTCTGCCCCTCCCCCGTTCATGCTCTGTCTCTCTCTGTCCCAAAAATGAATAAAAAATAAAATAAAAAAAAAATAAAGGAGCATGTCCTCCCTCTTCTGCTATTTGCTGAGATATAAACATGGTGGTTTCCATCCATAAGCATGAGATCAATATCCTCGAGACAACAAAGTGAAAAGATAGAAGCAGCCTGGGTCCCTAACACTGTGCAGATTCCTTCCTCACCCTGAACTAGCATATCGTAAAACAGCTGATGTTTGGGATCTCTGTTCTAGCAGTCAAGCCTATATGCTAACTTACACATGCTTATAAAACTATGACAAAGAACTTTTCAGTTTAATGTCTAGATATGTGTAGAGACACAGAGAATAGCTGTAAAACCCTACTCCACCTAAACCGCTAATTTAGATTGTGACTCACTATGGTAATTCTGTGTTTTGCAAAACCATTTGCTACAAGATAATAATAGTAGTTAAAATACAATGCTAAATTACCACTTATCTTTTTAAAAAATTAGGAAAACTCTAAACATACTGAAACCTCACTGAAATGAAATGCATTCTCTAATGGAAATTTGTAAACACAGTAAGAATGCTTTGAATTATAAAATTTGGGAATTCTTAAACTAATTTGTTAAGATGGCATTTCTCAATATGTAAATTTTGTATTAATACATATGTGTTTGAGTCGGTTAGAATTGAGACTTTTCATTTATTTGTTCCATTTTTAACAAAATAACTGTCAATGAAAATATCTATCATACAGATTAATATTTAGTTACTTAATATTTATCCAATAAACACTTATATGCATATTGCTGTCTCCTGAATGTCCAAGAAGAAAAACAGTTTAAAAGTATAGGTGTTTAATGTTTCATAGTTCACATACTTTTCATGTATGTGGCTTCCCAGCAGCTGCCAAGAGGGCTAAAGAACAGAAACCCGTAGGACAGGGGGCAAATGTTGACCAATGACAGACAAGAGACAGGAAGAAGAAATAGATACATTATTCTCCTTTTTTCTCTGCAACAGACTATTCTCTTTTTTTTCCTTTTTCTTTTTTCTTTTTTCCAACGTTTTTATTTATTTATTTTTTGGGGGGACAGAGAGAGACAGAGCATGAATGGGGGAGGGGCAGAGAGAAAGGGAGACACAGAATCGGAAACAGGCTCCAGGCTCTGAGCCATCAGCCCAGAGCCTGACGCGGGGCTCGAACTCACGGACCGCGAGATCGTGACCTGGCTGAAGTCGGACGCTTAACCGACTGCGCCACCCAGGCACCCCAACAACAGACTATTCTGAAATGAGTGTTTCCATATGGCTTATCCAGAGACAAACCCGGTGACATGTCCATATTTACAAATGAATATTGTGCACTAGGTATTTGCTGTCCTGTTTTGGCTGCCTTGCTTCATTTTTCCCCTTCACTTTTGCTACCCTGGGATTGTACTCAGGTAGAGCATGAACTCCTCGACTTTGCCTCAGACTCTGTTGGAAACACAGGCTAATAACATAGGCAACATTAAACTAATTGAGGCATCTTTTTGATACTTTCCCCAAAAGAATTTGAAAAAAGAAACAGCATTTTAACTATCACAGTGCTTACAGTGGAATAAAGAGAAAAGGGCACTAATCCAGGTTGAGCATTTTACAATGCATCTAGCACTGTACTGAATTTTCATGTTATTTCATATAATCTCATTTAATCCTCCCAATGTACCATCCAACTTTATCAATGAAGAACAAGGAAATACAGAAGTGGCTGTGTTTTTAACTGGAACACTGAGCCCACCACAGCAGAACAAGCATCACAGCTTGGATTCTGCGTAGTAGCCAGCCAGATTCCTGCAGGCATCTTCCAGGACTGGCGTATCTACAATATGTAACCAATCTGCAGGAAATCCTTTAGTCCTCCTTTCCTCCTCATTGTGAATGCTTGCTTTCATCTTTTTTTCATTTCACCATTCATATGCTAATCAAAGCTTAGGGGCAGCCAAAGAGCACTTTTCCTAAGCCAAATTTTCTGTAAATGTGGCACAGCCTGCAATACAAACGTCATCTTCATGTCAAATTTCAGTCTTTGTCTATTTGCCCTTTTTAAGCAAAAAAAAAAAAAAAAAACCTGTTGAATTTCAGTTAAATTCAAACTTCATTTTCTTTAACCAGATCTTTAAAGAAACTGTAAAAATTCTATCCAAGCAATCACATTTACTGTTTTTGGCAAACCTATTTACAAAAATTAAGACATAAATAAAATAATGGCTTTCATATTTGCTAATTGTGCTTTTTCTGTATGCATTTTACAATCAAACAGTATTGATATACCTAAATAGTATTGGTATCCAAATTAACAGAAACTACAAAGATTCTACAGATTTACAGAATAATCACAAACACTTATGTGATCCATATATGTGCCAGGCACTATTTTACACATACTATACTTGTTAACTCATTCATCCTCAGGACTGGAAAAGATTTCAAAGACATGTAAGTTCAACCCCCAACTACTACTTAAATCTCCAGAAGAGCACCCAAGTTAAAATTAGGAGAACTTGGTCTACCACTTATTCATTAGGTAAATTGATCTGTTTGGCACTTTCGGATGTCATTTCCTTTGACACTTATAATGACCTTACATGTAGTTAGTTATAGCTCCTAAATTTTTACCTCCATTCCAATCTCATACCTGAGTTGTAGGCCTGTCAAATTACCCAGATATCCTACAGACACCTCAAACTCAATATGACCAATACTATTCATACTGTTTTCACACACCTCTGCATTTCTGAGATCAATGTCTAGTTCTGTTGATGAGAAATCCCAGAGTCATCCTAGATTCCTTCTCTCTCACACCCACTTCACATCTAATCCATTACTAAGATTTGTCCATTTTGTCTGTGTAAAGCCTTTGAAATCATTACCTCCATTTTAACTGTTCCTGTCTTAGTTCAGGTGAATGTCCTTTCTCATGTGGACAATAGCCAACAATCTTCTCACTGTTCTCACTATCCAATCTGTCCATCTCCCTCCTGATGTATACCTTACACACAATTTCTTTCTTTTTTTTTTTTTTTAAGAAAGATAGATAGCATGAGTGGGGGGCGGGGGCAGAGAGAGAGAGAGAGAGAGAGAGAAGGATGGAGGGAGGGGGAGGGAGAGGGAGAGGGAAAGGGAGAGGGAGAGGGAGAAGGAGAGAGAGAGAGAGAGAGAGAGAGAGAGAGAGAGAGAATCTAAAGCAGGCTCCACAGTCAGCACAGAGCCCAACACAGAGCTTGATCCCATGACCCTGGGATCATGACCTGAGCTGAAATAGAGTCAGATGCTCAACCAACTAAGCCACTGAGGTTCCCCACCTTATATTTATACACTTTAAACTGTCTTCACATGCCTATTGCAAAAATGTTCAATTTTCCTATTTAAAATATCTTAATAGCACCTGAGGGGCAGGGGATGGGCAAAATAGGTGAAGGGAACCAAGAGGTACAAACTTCTAGTTACAAAATAAGTAAGTCATGGGAACGAAAAGTACAGCATAGGCAATATAACCAATAATATTGCAATAACTTTGCATGGTGACAGACAGTAACTACACTTATGGTGAGCACTGTATAATGTATAGAGTTGTCGAATCACCATGTTGTACACCTGAAACTTATAATATTGTATGTCAACTATACTTCAATTAAAAAATAGTAGCATCCCTGACCCATGTATTTCCACTCTCCAACACTTCAGGCTCTCTCTCTCTCCATTGCTTTGGAAATGCTCTATCCTCTGCTTCAAATACCCATCCTCAGGCACCCATCCCACCCACTCCCTTCTTGACCAGCACCATTTCCTGTAGGAGGCCAGTCCAGACCTCCTAAGGGTTAAGACCCTCTCTCTGGGGGCCCCTGGGTGACTCAGTAGGTTGAGCGTCCAACTTCAGCTCAGGTCATGATCTCACAGCTTGTGAGTTCGAGCCTCACATCAGGCTCTGTGCTGACAGCTCGGAGCCTGGAGCCTCCTTCGGATTCTGTGTCCCCCTCTCTCTCTGCTCCTAACCCACTCGCATTCTTTCTCTGTCTCTCTGAAAAATAAATAAACATTAAAAAAGAAAAGACCCTTTCTCTGTGTTTCCACAGCACTTTAAGTAGAGCTGTCTAGCAGTATCTTTTCCCCCATGATACCATGAGATCCCCAAGAGCAGAAAGGCTCTTCATCTTCTATCTTCAGTAGAAAGCAATAGTCAAAACTCCATAAAAACAGAATTAAATAAATGAACAATTCAATAATTCATCCTACTAAACAAAACTTTACATTTTTACATCCCTAAAGGGGAGACATTCAAATCCTCAATTAAAAAGGTAAAAGAATAGAGTAATTGTATGGATATACACATACATACACATGTGCACTAAATTATCATATCATAGAACTTGAGACAACCTGAAAGATTGTTTATTCTAATTCCTTCATTTTACCAAGAAGAAAATTCAAGCTAGGAGAGATTAAGAGACTTGCCCAAGATCTTAAAACTGGAAACCCACCCTAGTTTAGGAACATGTTACTTTTGTAATTTGCTCATCGTTTGGGAGATTTGTGCTCATTGTATTTAAAATGTCGAGGGGCTCCTAGTTAAGTATGAGTAAGATAATAAGTACATTTTCATTTCCAATTAATTAACATAATAAGCAAGGGTTTATATGATAAAAATATAAAACAATCTTACCCAAAATTATAAATTAGACTCCTGGAAAGGTGATACATATTTGCCATATAAATGCAAAGTCATTACCCTAGAGATAATTAATAAGGGGGTGTATGTGTTCTTATTGCTGATGTAACAAATTAGGACAAACTCTGTGGCTTAAAACAACATAAATTTATAATCTTATAGTTTTGTAGGTCAGAAATCCAAAATGGGTCTCGTTGGTCTAAAATCTAGGCACCAGGAGAGCTGCATTCCTTTCTGGAGGCTCTAGGGGACAATCAATTTCCTTGCCCTTTTTAGTTTCTGAAGGCCACCCATACTTCTTGACTCAGAGCCCTCTCCCTCCATCTTCAAAGCCAGCAACAGCTGTCCAGTTCTCACATCACATCACTCTGACCTCCTCTTCTGCCTCCCTCTTCCCTATTTAAGGACCCTTGTGATTGCACTGGGCCCACTCATATAATACAGGTTTACCTCTCTATTTTAAGATCAGCTGATTAGCAACCTTAATATTTCATCTTCTGCCTTAATTATCCTTTGCCATGTTATGCAACTTATTTGCAGGTTCTGAGGATTAGAACTTGGACATTTGGGGAAACTATTATTCTGCCTACCAGGGTGGTGGTGGGGGGTGGGGTGTGATATGATACACTATGATAAAATATGATATGATATGTGATATTTTTCCTCCACATCAAGTAAACTTTAATGATTTACATCAAGTAAATCATTAAAGTTTACTTGATGTGGAGGAAAAATATCAAAGAAAAAATCAATTTCAGTCTATATAAATAATCATTCTATTTCACTAGAAAATATAAACAGAGGAAAGTCTGGCACAGAAAACGAGAGGACATTGTAAGACCTCTCCTTATGTAGATAAACCAGCCTATATAGGAAGTTACTTGCTTCTTTAAAAGAGATAGAAAGGCATTAGAGCTGAAAAGCTGAGATCATACTGCCTAAGAAGCATTTAACTCCAATCTATCTTAACTACAGAATTCATCCTCAGAGTTGGTTAATAGCAAGAAATAAATTTGAGGGGAGTCCTGAGAAAAATTTTCAACTCAAGTCCAGGATTTGGAAGGGTACAATGACAAGAAAAAAGGAATCTTAGTTTAGTGTCACCATAATTCAAAAGTATGAATTACTGTCTATATTGCCTAATCATACCTGGTTTTGTCTTCCCTTTCTAAAAATATATCCTATGGGAAGATATATGAATAGATAATAAACACATAGGGATAAATCTTCATGACCTCCAGTTTGGCAAAATCATATATCTGATAAGGGTCTAATATCCAGAATATAAAAAGAAGTCTTATAACTCAACAATAGGCAGATAGATAAAGAATCCAATTTAAAAATAGGCAAAGAATCTGAATAAATATTTCTCTAAAGAAGAAATACAAATGGTCAATAAATACAGGAAAAGATGCTTGATATCCCTGGTCATTAGGGAAACACAAATTAAAACCACAGATAGATAGCATTACATATCCAACAGGATGGGCTATGATCAAAAAGACTAACAAGACCAAGAGTTGACAAGGATGTGGAGAAACTGGAACCATCATATACTGCTGGTAAGAATATTTAACAGTACAGCTACTCTGGAAAACTAACAACATCTTAAAAATTTGAGGATACCCTTAACATATACCCAGTAATTCCATTCCATAGGAATGAAACCATTTGTCCACACAAAAACATGTGCAAATATTCACAGCAGCATTATTCAAAATAGCCAAAAACTAACAATAATCCAAATATCCACCAATTGGTGAATAAAGTGCAGTATCTCCCTACAAAACAATACTACTCTGCAATAAAAAGGAATGAAGTACTAATACACACAACAATGTGAATGAACCTTAAAAACAGAACACTAAATGAAGACACAAGACTCAAAAGACTAAATATTATGGTTCCATACATAAAAAATTTCTAGAAAAGGCAAAACTACAGAGAAAGAAAGCAGATCAGTGATTTGCCTGGGAGTGAGGTAAGGAAGGAATGCCTGCAAACAAGCACAAATTGGGGTGGTGGAAATATTTTTAAAATGGACTATGGTAATGGTTGCACAACTGCACAAATTTACTAAAGTTTATTAAACTATATACACTTATATTGGGTGAATTTTATGGTCTATAACTATTAAAAACTTATGTTTCAGTTCTTTATAATTCACAACTTGTACTTAATATTGTTTTTTAATTTGAAGCAGCACTATTCATTCATAGGAAATCATATTAAATTACCATTTTATTTTGTATTTTTATTTTTTTTAATGTTTGTTTATTTTTGAGAAAGAGACAGAACACAAGTGGGGGAAGGGCAGAGAGAGAGGAAGACACAGAATCTGAAGCAGGCTCCAGGCTCTGAGTGGTCAGCACAGAGCCCGCCGCATGGCTTGAACCCACAAACAGCAAGATCATGACCTTAGCTGAAGTCCAACACTTAACTGACTGAGCCACCCAGGTGCCCCTATTTTTTTTTTAAGTTTATTTATGTATTTTGAGAGACAGAGACAGTACAAGTGAGGGAGGGACAGAGATGGGGGTGGCGAGAGAATCCCAAGCAGGCTTCAGCGCAGAGCCCAACATGGGGCTCCACCTAACGAAGCATGAGATCATGAGCTGAGTTGAAACCAAGAGTCGGATGCTCAACCAACTGAGCCACTCAGCTGCCCCTAAATTATCATTTTAAATTATAATGGCTACAACAATGTTTTGCCATGTATGGTCAAATACATATCAGAATAACATGAGAGCTGATAAAACTGCACTCCCACCTCCATCTCTCATACCTAACCACACGTGCCACTCCCAAACTGCTAACCCACTTAACCAACTCTGTTTTTTCCATAGTATTTAACACCTTTTTTTTGGGGGGGGGACAGAGAGAGACAGAGCATGAACGGGGGAGGGGCAGAGAGAGAGGGAGACACAGAATCGGAAACAGGCTCCAGGCTCTGAGCCATCAGCCCAGAGCCCGACGTGGGGCTCGAACTCACGGACCGCGAGATCGTGACCTGGTTGAAGTCGGACGTTTAACCGACTGCGCCACCCAGGCGCCCCAACACCCTTTAATATACCATGGAATTAGCTTATTTTTTATATTATTTTTTCCCACCTGTGATCCCCACACTCACATGCATACACAAACAGTGGCAAGAAGGCTTCCAGAAAGAAAATACTGACACATCCCTATCACCTGGAACAGTTGCTGGCACATACTGTTAAGTACTCAAATATTTGCTAAATAAGTGAAAAATATGTTCCTGCGCCTCATTGCAGATCTACTAAACAGACCCTTAGTGTGAGGCCCTAGAATCTACATCTTCATCAGTTCTCCTGAATAATGGCAAATCAACATTTAGGATCTACTGGTCCATAAGGAGCCCAGGTCTTCACACATGGCCATAGCAAGTTAAGTGGTGGCAAAAATAATCTAACAGCAAGGACAATCCACAAAGATGTAAATAGCTGAGTACTGAGCTTACAGACCTATCACAATGTTAGATGAAGTAAGGAACAAATTCCTCAGTTTTTGGAGTATGACATATAAAATTCTGCCTCAACCACAACCACCCACACAAATCTAACACAATACTCTTAGCCAGGCTTTTAAGTTGTATCCCAAGAGGCTTTTATGTAACCACAAGTCAAATTAACAACTAAGTAGGATTCTTCTAACTGAAATTTTAGCTGTAAATCCAAAGCAACTGACAGATTCTTATCTATGGTGCCAACAGTGTTCTACACACTACTCAAAATATGTACTTTATTTTGGAAAATTTATACTCTACATTTTAAAAACTACCATTAAAATAAATGGCCATTGAATCTCTGTTTAAAGTGGCCATTATGGGGCACCTGGGTGGCTCAGTCAGTCAGTTGAGCGACCGACTCTTGATTTTGGCTCGGGTCATGATCCCAAGGTTATGGGATCGAGCCCCAAGTCAGGCTCCATGCTGAGCATGGAGCCTGCTTAAGATTCTCTCTCTCTCTCTCTCTCTCTCTCTCTCTCTCTCTCTCTCTCTCCCTCTGCCCCTCTCCCCAGCTTGTGCTCTCTAAAGTTTAAAAAAAAAAAAAAAGTTTAAATAAAAAAAATAATAAAGTGGTCATCTTTAGCATCACATGAGAGTTCACAGAGAAGTTCTTTCAAAGACATCATGGTGGCACCTGGGTGGCACAGTTGGTTGAGCGTCTGATTCTTGATTTCGGCTCCAGTCATGATCTCACCATCATGCCATCAAACCCCACATCAGGCTCTGCAGAACCTACTTGGGATTTTCTCTCTCCCTCTCTCTCTCTGCCCCTCCCTGTTTGTGCTCTCTGTGTCTCTTTCTCTCTCTCTCAAAATAAATTTAAAAAATGAACACGAAAAAAAAAAAAAAGAGGTCATGCACAGAGATATAAAGAAATAAGTTTATCTGTCAAATAGAAACAAACAGCATGTAGTCTGCCCATCTCCTCAAGTTATAGTGAGGCTAAATCAGATCATTAGAGGTACTTAAAGAACCTTATATATATATATGTATTATGTATTTTGTACTTACAGCTATGTAGTCTATCCCCTCAGACTTCTAATAGGCAATGACTTTAATATCTGCTCTGATATCAGAAGGGTTTATACCAAACTGCTATGCCCAAGGCTTATCCATGATATGAGTCATCAAAGAAACGTTTCTGATAGAATAAAAATTCCAAGACAAAATACTAAAAAATTATTCCTCTATGCAGGATGCCTACTTTTATTCCATTATATTTAAACATTAAATCTTATATTTTGCTTATTTTAGCACTCTCCCTATATAAAACTTTTCATCTCATTATCACAACTGAGATAAAAGTGGAATCAAGCACAAATGAACTATAAGAGAAAGAAGACAAAGACATATTTGACAGTTTGAAATGTAGGCAATATGCCTTTATAAACATTATCAAAATGCAAATTCCTTTTTATTTTGTGCCAATCACCCAAACTACTTTATATATTTATGTGAATAGCCATTGACTATCCCCCAATTTAAGACTGGCATCTTCTAACATTCTGAGAGCTAAATTTAAGAAGGAAACCAGCTTAAATGCATCCTGTCCTAACCTAACAGCCTAAGTTCATTAAACTCAGGTATTTGTCTTATATTTTCTGAGCATAGCTAGATTCCCTGGGGCACAAGATGATTATAAACTAGTAGAGGATGAGAGGCATGAAAATAAATAGTTGCAATTTTGTGCAGTACATGCAACACCAGAGACCTATACGAAGGTTATCAGTGGTCAAAAGAGGAAAGTAATAAATTGCATGAACAATATTAACAAAAGTTAAACAACAAAAACAACAAAAATCCCACTTAACTCTCTTTGAGTTCAGAAAACCATCATCTCAGTCATTAAGCATCCGACTACGGCTCAGGTCATGATCTCACGGTTTGTGAGCTCAAGCCCCGCATCAAGCTCTGTGCTGACAGCTCAGAACCTGGAGCCTACCTGATTCTGTGTCTCCCTCTCTCTCTGCCCGTCCCCTGCTTGAACTTTGTCTCTGTCTCTCAAAAACAAATAAATATTAAAAAATAAAAATTTTAAAAATTAAAAAAAAGAAAACCATCATCTCTCTTGAATTACTACAACACTCTTCTCTATTTTTCTTAGTTCTGTTCTTGCTGGAGCTACCACCTCTCCCCCATGCATTCTCCATATAACACTCATTTTATTGTATTTCTAAAACATATATCTGATCACGTTACTCCCTTATTTCAAAACTTCCAATGATTCAACAAAAATAGGATTGATAGGATAAAAGCCAAATTCTTTAAATTCATGTTATGAAAGACTTCAGCATCTTTTTTCCTTATCTCCATCAGATATACACTTCCCCTTTCTACAAATCCAATCCATCCTCCCCAGTCCATACAGTGAGCTCCCCAGCACTCTAACCCACATTGACCTTTTCCTTCTCTAAACTCCTACGACATTTATTGACTCTATGACTAATTTTATGCAAAACTGTCTCTTATCATACATTATCCTTTCCTGTTTCTTGAATGAATCTTTTTTCTCATATAGGAAATATTTAATCCTCATATCCATTCCTTGTGCTTGTTTTATAAAAAACATAAATTCCATAAATACTTATTACATAATTACATAGTAACTATTACAAAAATTATTCTTTAATGGATTTATCATGGAACCAGAGTTTCAAAATAATGACTAAAATTAATCATTTTTCTGCTCTCAAGTAAACTTTAAGAAAGGATATTTACTATATATTCTTAACTCTCTCATACTATAAAATGTTCCTTTACAACCAGGCTACTAGTTTAATGGCCTTTAAAAAACTTTTCCTTATGCCTACACTATTTTTTAATGAAGAAAAAGACACCCACTATTTTAAGTGACTCCTCGTGGATTCATTTGGCTCCCCATTCATTTTTTTATTAAACAGATACCTACTGAACAACTGCTAGGTACCAAGCACTAGGGAAAAAGCACTGAATAAAATAAAGTGCCTAGCCTCAAGTAGCTTAGATTCTAGTGAGGAAGAAGTCAGTATATAGTATGTGTAATGGTGGCAAAGACCATAGAGAATACTAAAGCAGAAAAGAGAACAGAGTCGAGGTTGAGGGAGCAAGCAAGCTGCTATTTTACATAGGGTAGTCAGAGAAGGCCTATTAGTGAGATGACATTTGAGATAATACTTGAGCAAAGCCTTGAAGAAAGAGAGGAAGTCATGCAGATATCTGGAGGACCAGTGTTACAGATAAAAGAGGGAACAGCAAGTGTAGAGGTCATATAGAGGTCCTATAGTATACATTTGCTTGTGAGAATATCTATTTGCTACAGAAGTTGAATAAATATATAAGTAATAATAAATAATAAATAGGCAGAATTCACAAGACATGTTAAACATATAAATAGAAATAGTAAGCAGAGCATGTGTCTGAAAAGATAGAAATGGAAGGACCAAGATGCCTAAGTTCATGAGGCACTAAATATGCAATAAGCCCTAATATTCAAGAGGTTCTTTGGGTGCCTGGGTGGCTCAGTCAGTAAAGCATCTGACTTCAGCTTAGGTCATGATCTCACAGTTTGTGGGTTCAAACCCCACATCAGGCAGTGTGCTGACAGCTCAGAGCCTGGAGCCTGTTTAGGATTCCATGTCTCCCTCTTCTCTGCCCCTCACCTGCTCACATTCTCTCTCTCTCAAAAATAAATAAACATTTAAAAAAAAAGAAAGTGGTTCTATATATAATGAGATACCTGATGCATTAAATATTCATGAACAATAAATAAACATGAGACTTAAGAGGCACTCTACATATATATGAGGTCTTAATTTAGTTATCCTACATGTTCTCTCCCCAAGAAACAAAAATAAAACCCATAGCTGCTCACCAAAATAAGTGGCAAGCTAGAGCTAAGGCCAGGCATGCTCACCCCAGCGTCTCTTTGATTGAGCAGGTACGTGTTGTGGTATTACCAGAACATCTTCTACCTGACTGGGCCTCTCACTTACCTCAATTCTGGTCCTCTTTGCTGTTAAGGCAGAGAAAGAAAAGGCATGAAAACTGTGTATTCCAAAATTCAGGGAATCTGGTCCTTCACTCACTTGTGCCCTATCTTAAGTGTATTAACTTTATCCCATTTCTCCCCTTCTTTCTCATAGTGTACTGTGTGTGTGTGTGTGTGTGTGTGTGTGTGTGTGTGTGTGTGTGTATTTTTGAGGGGGGGTCAACGGGGGAGAGAGGAAGACAGGGAGAGAAAGAGAGAGGGAGAGAGAGAATGAGAATCTTAAGCAGGCTCCATGCTCAGCACAGAGTCTGACGTGGGGGCTCAATCCCACGACCGCAAGATCATGACCTGAGCCAAAATCAAGAGTCCAACACTCAACCAACTGACCCATGCAGGTACCTCTCATAGTGTGTTTTAAATTGACTTAATAAACCATGTGTTTGAGCATCTTAATTGGCCCTGTGAGCCTTTCTGTTCCATTACTTCTGTGATAGATAGATGGCCTGGTGTTGCCCTGGGAGACTACCATTTACCAAACAATAGGCCCTCAAGCTGAGTGGTCCTGGCAGTTTAGAACAGTCTGGAAGCCAATGGGGCAGGGACAGAGTAAGAGAGAAAAAAAGGAGAGAGTAGGAGTTCAACAAATCTGTAGAGACTACATCATGTAGAACCTTGTAAGCTATTACAGAGATTTTGGCTTTTACCCTTAGTAAGATGGGAAGCTTTAGTAGGGTTCTGAGGAGAAGAGTGACATGATCCAACTCTGTTTTAGAAATTTTACTGTGTAGAGAAATGTAAAGGGTCAGAAGCAGGGAGATAAATTTAAAAGGTACTATGATAATTTAAGCAGGAGCTGGCAGTGACACGGACCAGAGTGCAACAGTGGAGCTAAAGAGAAATTATTTGAATACAGTATATTTGAGAAAATAAAGCCAACAGAATTAGTTATGGATTAGAGGTAAGATGTGATAAGGGAAAATCCAAGATTATTGTCTTGAATAAATGATGACTATGTGGAATAGAAAGACATATGTCATAAAGACTAAAACAGGAAAATTTGATCTTGGTCATGATACTACCAAATAAGAAACTATCAAATCCATTTAATGCATTGGCAACATAAATGGAAATAACCTTCTTTTAAAAAGAATAGGATAAAAACAAAGTATCTACTTAATTGCCACAATTGAGTAAAAAATATGAAAATAGAAATTAGATATATGGCACATATGTATGTGTGTTTGTCTAAAGTAAATACTTATCAAACAGTAGTATTCTCTGGCCTGGAATATGGACACTTTTTAATCTTCCTTTTTAATTTCTTGTATTTTCATAACATTCTATAATACATATGTATAATAACAAAAGTTATAAGAAATGAACAGAATTATACGTTTTCTGTAAATAATCTATGTTCCTTATTAATTATTAAATTAATGGGAATCTTGGCTTTGTAAGTTCTAGATGAGACATCCCAGTTACATGGGGCCAATAAAAATAAGCACTTGAAAAGGCAGCAGGAAACGCTACAATCATGGAGACTGTTCTCTAAGAAGGTAATTAGGTCTTTAAATACCTTAAGAGACTCTCTTAAGAAGTATTCTATCAAAAGCAGATATTGATCTGCACTAAATTATCTATTCAGGAGGGGGAAAAAAACAGAAAATCTACAGTCAGTATGTGTGCATCAAAGACATGGGTTTTGTGCACAGACAGTGTCAGCATACTGAGGTGGTGAAGAACATGAACCCTGGTGTCAGATTAAATGATCAAAATTGAATCTTGGTTCTGCCACTCCACAGTTCAGTGCACCTGGGCAAGTAATTGAATCTCCCTGTACCTCAGTTTCCTTGTCTCTAAAATAAGGCTAAAGGTACCTATACTTCTTGTGGTTGTCAAGAGGACTACTGACATGTGCATATTCACTATTAAACAGGCTTGGATTCAGGGTAATGGGTCAGGAACAGCCTAAGGCAACATATAAAGCAGGAGAAGGAAATAAGGAATGCTAAGTCCTTTGACTGCAAGGCAGCCAAACCCTGTCCTGATTCTAGGTCTGATAAAGTGCAAAGGCTCCATAGGAGGGTTCCAGGGGAGTTTAGAAATCATAGGATGATTTAATAATTGCTTGCTCTGGACCAGAGGGGAATGAGACAAGATATAGAAATAGAAAACTTTGAGACATCACTGGAACCAATGACTAGGAAAGTTAATCCAGGCTAGGAAAAGAAGACAGATCCTATAAAGAGTCTGATCTGGGTGCCTCCAATCTACTATCAAGGATACAGAAACTTGGAGAGATGAAGGAATTTATCTCAAGTCCCATGACCAACAAGGATTTCATCTGTAATGTATAAATATCCTTCATAAAAATTGCAATGACTTCAGCAATAAAAAGTCAAATTTTCTACTAGGACAAAATTAGGCTAATATGACTGGTATATAAAAGGCAAGGAGAATCACACTTTTTCTTTGCAATCACCTGTAAGGAATTAATTGGCCCTTCTGTAAGGTAGGTTTCACATTTCTGACAACTAAATGTAAAATGCATTTATTTAATGGAAGTTAAAGGAATTTAAATATATTCTAATGTAACTCCACCCCAATTAATTTTTCTAAATCTTACTGGAATCAAAAGTAAAGAATAGGGATGAATAGCATCATTTATCACTCCTATATTTATTGCATTTGCCGTGTGTACAGTAATGACATAAAGCTCTTTGCTAACAAGTAACAACAGTAATATAGAAACAAAGCAGACTTCATGTGATACAATAAAGTGCTCTTCCTGGTTATAGTAAAAGCCCACAGGCCCAAGACTTTAAAGTTGTTCTCCACTGTTCTCAATGTAACATTGTGTGTCAACTATATTCAAATTTTTAAATTTGTAAAAAAAAAAGAAAGAAAGAAAGAAAGAAAGAAAGAAAGAAAGAAAACAAAAGAAGGAGAGGAAGAGAAGGGGAAGGAGGAAGAGGAGGAAGGCAGGATGGAAGGATGGAAGGAAGGAAAAAAAAGAAAGAAATCAGGACCAAAAAATCTAAAGCAGAAAACGGTTGATGATACCAAAGGAGAAAACCATTGCCTGTCCAGATTTTACAGAGGTTCCTGGAAACAAGAGGTTTTTATAGAATTATATTCATGGAAACGAGACTAAAAGATTAATTTAATTCAAAAGAATAAATCTTGAGCACCCACTTTTTGAAAAGCCCTATGTTTGGTATTGGTGAGAAACAAAAATGAGTAAGACCAGAGTTTATCCACACTGAGCTTGCATTTCAGAGAATTCAGATGTTATTTAAAAATGCAAGATAAAATAAGTACTGCAAAGGGAATAAAAAACAAGCTCTAGGAACCCAAAGGGAATTACTGTCAAAATGAAATCAGGAGAATGTCATAAGTATAGTATGAACGGAAAAAACAGAACATTTGTAAGGAATAATTGTGACAATAGAAAGCTGTAACTTTCAGAACTGAAAGTTCGCATACAGAACATGGGAACATAAACTTGTTTCAAGGTCAAAAGAAACAAAAATAATAGTAGAGTGTTAAATAAAATTTTCAAAATATATTCTTCGCCCAATTATCCTATTTATAAAGACAATTTCTGAACAACATTTCTTACTCTGAAAAAAAAAAAAATGCCTGAGGTGAAGTTTACTATGCCAAGGATTAAAGGGTGTTCAAAATATAATGCTATTAACAACAGTAAAGCCACGTTCCCGTGATTCTACCAATACTTATTGAAACAACTCAAAGAACTTGAGAGTGCATGACAGGAATACTTGGAGAAGTGCCAAATGCTGAATCAAAACCAGTACTCGGAATATCAGTCAAAAGCATGTCTTCTGGAGGAGTGTTTAAAGTGTTTTCTATTCCTAAATTCTTCTCAAACGTTTTTCAAGATAAGGTATTTTGGTAGACACTTACCTTTGGAAATGGGATTTCAGGATTAGTAATAAATGTACATATCAATTATACATAACATAAAAAAAAGGAGAACTGTCCAAATACATGAAAACCACAGTTTATCCAAAATGTCTTTGAACTACTCATTTAATATACTTCCTTGTCAAGCTAGTTATGAGTTGCAAATATACAACTATGCACATACGCAGAGAGATAGACCAAGTATATTTGATTCATTTATTCCTCCTACTTATAAACAAAAAATTATATAGAGATACATAGATAAAACAAAAATAAAATCAAACAAAACTAGCAGCCCACAAAAACTGTATTTGGACATTCTGAATAACTGGCATAAGAAACAATCTGGTTCTAGAGAAAGAAAGGTAACAGTACCTTTCAGGAGATTTTATACACTTAGGAAATGACACCATAGACATTCTATTTTATGTAACACAGAAGGATCTCTATTAGACATATACCAGAATGCCGGAAATCTTCATGAACTATTAAAACTATTTGAGAAGAGCAGGAAGTGGGTCTATTTCTTTCTATCAAAAAAGGCAAGGGAAAAGTTATAATGGTAGTTTAAAGGTTTGTCAGATTTAGAAACATTTTCTTTAGATATTCTCTAAGGGTTTTTGAGATATTTCTAAAATAAAAGGAACTCCTTTTACCTCTAATGCAAACTTGGTTCTGCCCTGGTAACATACAATATATTACTGGGAGTGCATATGTGACCAAAATATTCCACAACACAACACCAAAAAAAAAAAAAAAAAAAAAAAAAATATATATATATATATATATATATATATATATATATACTGCCATCTTATGATTGCTTTGCTTTTTCATGAAGCACTATTTGACGTCTGTTTGTGAGAACTGGCACCACCATGTATTCATGACTCAAGAACATGTACCAACCCTGTTTAAAAATCAAGAGCCCAAGGGGCACTTGGGTGGCTCAGTTGGTTGAGCATCCAACTTCGGCTCAGGTCATGATCTCGCAGTTTGTAAGTTCGAGCCCCACGTCAGGCTCTGTGCAGACAGCTCAAAGCCTGGAGCCTGCTTCAGATCCTGTGTCTCCCTCTCTCTCTGCCCCTTCCCCTCTCATGCTCTGTCTCTCTCTGTCTCTAAAAAATGAATAGACGTTAAAAAAAAAATTTTTTTTTTAATCAAGAGCCCAGTAATGAGACTTTGCCATTTTAAGACAAGAATACACATCAAAAACCTTCAAACATTCCCCTTGACACAAAAGCCTAAAGGTCCTTCATTCATTTATCAATTCATTCATTCATCAAACACTTAAACATCTAAGTACTCTGTGCAACAGAGTAAGCTAGACAATTAGAATATAAAGATATATAACACATAATCCATGCCCCTACCCAACTCACAGTGTAGAGTTTGTAAGATAAAACATATTTACTATTAAAAATATGCTAAAATTTAATCAGTATGTTTATTTTTCTAATTAGAAAACTTTAACAATGTCTGATGATATATATGCATATGTAATAAGTGTATACACATAAAGTATATACACTTTAATTTTCAATTTTAGATATCTTACATGGTGTGATATAGAAAGAGCACTGGTCTAGGTCTCGACTTACATTCTAGTCAAGCTCAGATGCTTATTAGCTACATGACCTAGGACAGGTCACTTAACGTTCATTAGCCTGTTTTCCAACACATAAAATGAAGATAATATCTGTTTTACCTACTTCACAGGCTTGTTATGAAGATAAACTGGCAAACAATGTAATAGTCCTTATTCACTTGTAGAATTCTACACAAATGTATAATGTAATAACCTAAAACATGAGAACTTATTAACTTCCAGAGCTATTAAAATAGCTCAAATACTTTCAAGTAAGTTTTTAAAACAACTTTTAAGACCAGTGTTGAAGATTTAATGAAAAACAAGTTAATTTTGCATTTAATATTAATGGCAATTGAGTTAATGTTGAGAAATAGACACTTAGCCAAAGTTTCTAAAAGGACCAGATACATCCTAATCATCTAGGAGCCTGTTAAATATGCTGACTTGTAAAACCGAATTTCTAGGGGGGCTGAGTTTGGGTATCCACAACTTTATCAAGCACTCAGGAGATTCTTACACACATTAAAATGTCAGAGCCACTTGGGGCATCTGGGTGGCTCAGTCAGTTAAGCATCTTTCTTCCAGCTCAGGTCATAATCTCACAGTTTCATGAGTTTGAGTCCCACACAGGGTTCTCTGCTCTCAGCACAGAGCCTGCTTCAGATCCTCTGTCTCCCTCTCTCTCTCTCTCTGCCCCCCCCACTCACATTCACTCTCTCTTTCAAAAATAAACTTTTTAAAAAAAATAATAAAAAATAAAAATGTAAGAGCCACTTAACTATAGTGAAAGATCACCTTATCCTTCTAACCTTACTAGCAAATAAGATAAGAAATGCAGTAATTATTCTTTGTGATGTTTTATTTTCTAATCAAGACACAAAAAAATTGTCTTTACTCTCTTGATTAGAAAATAAAACATCACAAAGAATAATTACTGCATTTCTAGCTCTCATAAAAATGTTTTTTTAATTAAGAAAGGATAACACTCTCTAGGTATGAGTTTCACTACCCTGTGCAGTGGTAAAAATAATCTGAGTTGTTACTGTTTTTCATAACTAAAACACATTCCAAAAGCAGTTGAGAAATACGCAATAAGCATTTGGGGCCATTAATATAAAAATTCTCCTTTCTCTTGAGATAACATAATTTAGCAAAACTCCTACCTACTCCTTGAAATGTAATACTATCATCATGTTTCATGATACAGATGACAATATAAAACTATGTTGTCAATAGTATACAAATATTTTTCTATAGTTTCAATAATGAAACTTTTTACATGTTCCTAAATTGAATTTTATATAAATATAATATAAAGAAAATAGTGGAATTTTAAGATTTTTTTTAAATTTATTATTGATTTTGAAAAAGAAAAAGAGAGCACTCACACATGAGCAGGGGAGGTGCAGAGAGATAGGGAGAGAGAAACCCACGCAGGCTCTAAGCTGTTAGTGTGGAGCCCAACACAGAGCTCAGTCTCATGAACCATGAGATCATGACCCGAGCCAAAATCAAGAGTCGGACGCTTAACGGACTTAGTCACCCAGGCACCCCTAGGAGTTCTTGACAAATTAAATATAAAATTAGCAATACCTACATAATATTTCAACAATAGCTATACTATTCCAAATATCATACATTCCCCACTGAGCAAACACTAATTTCAAATGTAGTGTGAAGTAAATTATACCTATGTAAATTAAATTTTCATAAGGCCTTTTTTTAACTAAAAAAATACATAGTGGATGCCATTATAACATGTAATAGAGAATTTAAAGCTATTTTGTGTTAAAATTGTAGTTGAGAATTTGCTTTTTAAATTGTCTTCAATATTAAATGATATTTTAAAAAACAAAAGATTAGGAATATATATAGAATTGTCCAAAAAATCTTTACCAAAATAACTGCAACATTTTTAGTAATGTCTATATAAACAGTATATATTTGTTTATGTAAAAAAATATGTAGGATCTTATGTAAAATGGTCACCATCTAATAAAACTGAAATGCAGAAAAAATTTAAATAGTAACAGTCAAATAAAGCACTGTTGAAAGCTTTACACAGGTTTTTAAATATTCCTTACATTAACATTTAAGAAACAAAAACCTACACACACTTTTCCTTGCAGCTGCTTTATAAAAGTGTATATAAAGTTCCAAAACAAACTACTAAGAAAAGCCCCACATTATTGTTGCATGTTTCTTACTAACAGACGTTTCTCTGTTTGAAACAGAAGGCTGCCTGTTCACTAAAATGACTGATGACAGCACAGAGTTGGTCATTCTTAACTATGCCATAAGAAAAAAATATGCAATCAGAAAAATACTAAATTCACTCAATACTGCACAAAATACTAACAGGACAGTTGCAAACCCATCATTATATCAAATATGTCACTAACTTGTGTGTACATATATATATATGTATATATACATATATGTGTGTACATATATATATATGTACACACACACACACACACACACACAAAAAGTCTCCCCTTTAGTTCATATGTAAAGCATGTTTTTACCTATGTGTTTCCTGGCCACCCTTCATGTTCAAGTCAAAGAAAGCTTAGAATACTCAAAAAACCTTTTGTAAATTTTGTAAATTCTGAAAGAAATTTGTAGTTACAGAAAATAGCCTGTAAGAAAATAATACTACTACTATTCACTCACTAACAGCAGCTCCTCCCTCAAAAAAAAAAAAACTATTAATATTTTCAGTTTCAACAAATTTTAAAACAATATATTTTGTACATAAAATGAAAATGAAAACAATTCAAGGTCATTACAATATGACTATACTTCATTTAAGATGACTGTAAAGTTGTAATATCATTAGAAGAAAATGGACAAATTCATATCTCTACCCACACAACTGCACAGGAAGTAGAACCCACAGATAAGGAATTCAAAGACTCTGGATGAAAGAAGCACAATACTGAAACCAAAGAGATGCTAAATGATTATCCTTTTCACATCTACACACACTTAAATGCCCAATGAACACTCACCTCCCACTAAAGCCACCTATGTTGCCCGAAGTGCTGACTGCCCCCTCTGAAGGACAAAGCCTGTGGTCTAAGTGATCCATCTGCTTCTTCTCCATTTCCAACCCCACTCTCAGAGAATCCTTTTGTTTCTTACCTCAGTGAGAAAATACAAGCTATGGAAATAAAATTTAAGTATCTCTCCACTCCCAAATCTATTCATACTTTGTTTTCAATACTGTTAAAATGAATGCACATTCCCTGTTTCTATCAAAGGTCAATTTCTGCACTTGTAGGTTGAATTCCATCATTTATCACCTACAGTAGACTCCCTTATCCATGGGAATAAGTTCCAAGATGCCCAGTGGATGCCTGAAACTATAGACAGTACTGAGCCCTATGTGCACTATGTGTTTTCCTGTACATAATACCTATAATGTTTAATTTATCAATTAGGCACAGTAAGAGATTAATAAGAATAATAATGAAGTAGAATAATTTTAACAATAAACTTGAGGGGCACCTGGCTGGCTCAGTTGGTGGAGCATGAGACTTGATCTTGGGATTGTGAGTTCAAAACCCCACGTTGGGTATAGAGATTACTTAAAATCTTAAAACAAAAACAATATACTTTAATAAAAGATATGTGAATATAATGTCTCTCTCAAACTATCTTATTGTACTCTACTCACCCTTCTTCTTGTGATGTAAGATGATAAAATGCCAACGTGATAAGATGATGTGAGGTGAATGATGTAGGCATTGTGATGTAGCACACTGACCTTCAGCTACTACTGACCCTCTGACAATCTGTCAGAAGGAAGATCATCTGCCTCTGGACCACAGTTGACCACAGGTAACTAAAACCATAGAAAGTGAAACCAAGGATAAGGGAAGACTACTGTACTTAACAACTTTATTCCTGGAATTACCCTTTGGCTCCTGAATTCTTCCCTCCCTACTAGATTTTTTCAGTTCACAAACATTTTATAATTGCATTCCTCTCTTATGTCTCACATTCCTCATTTTTACAATGGGGGTAAAAACAGTATCTACTTTAAATTTTTTTTTTTCAACGTTTATTAATTTTTGGGACAGAGAGAGACAGAGCATGAACGGGGGAGGGGCAGAGAGAGGGAGACACAGAATCTGAAACAGGCTCCAGGCTCTGAGCCATCAGCCCAGAGCCCGACGCGGGGCTCGAACTCACGGACCGCGAGATCGTGACCTGGCTGAAGTCGGACGCTTAACCGACTACGCCACCCAGGCGCCCCCAGTATCTACTTTATAGAGTTGTTGTGAAGACTACTATTATTATTAATAATTATTATTATTATCATGATGTCTTAAATCTATCACTTAAGCTCATGTGCCCCTCTGGCAACCACATTTTAAAAATCCCCTTTATAGCAATCTCAAAACAGTGGCCTATTCTTACTGTCTCTAATTCCCTATTCTCTCCCAAACTTCCTCAACTCAGGTGTTTGCCATCAACAATCCCTAAAAACCCACTAGACAAATGAACTAATGACTACCATGTAACCAATTCAATAGTCTATTCTCAGTCCTCAAATAATAGCCAATACATATTGAATGCTTACTATGCTGCCAAACATACTCATTTAACCCTCACAAAAACTCTGCTGGATAGCTACTATAGTTATCTCATTTTAAAGAGGAAGCTAAGGAACCAAGATGCCGAGTAACTTACTCAAGGTCACCCAGCTTACTCAACCTCTCAGCAAGTTCTAGAGAAAACTTCACAATTTAGCTCTATTCTACCAATTATTTTATTTTATTTTACTTTATTTTTATTTTTTATATTTTTAATTTTCTTTATTTTTGAGAGAGAGAGAGAGAGAGAGAAAGCATGAGTGGGGAAGGGGTAGAGGGAGGGGAAGATACAGAATCTGAAGCAGGATCCAGGCTCCAAGCAGGATCCAGGCTCCAAGCTTCAGCATAGAGCCCGACACAGGATTCGAACCCACAAACAATGAGATCATAACCTGCACCAAAGTCAGATGCTCAACCGACTGAGAGACCCAGGTGCTCCTCTACCAATTATTTTAACATACACTTCCCACTCATTCCTTCACAGGCAGCTATCTGGTGTCCTTATGTCCCTACTATACTATTCACCATGATTATCAATATTTCCTAACCCATGCTCTCTTCCAAAAAAACAAACATCTCCTTCTATTGGCCTTATACACATTACATATGGCATAAAGTCAATAATGTCAAGACATATTAACAGAGGAAGGAAAGATGTGACCAATTATCAAGAGAAAAAAAGGTAGATAATGGAAACAAATCCACAGATGATCAAGATGTTATAGTTAGCTAATGAGAATTTTAAAATAATTATTATGACTATATGAAAAAGAAAGGATAAACAAAATGGATGAAAAGAAAGAATTTCTTTTTTTTTATGAAATTTATTGACAAATTGGTTTCCATACAACACCCAGTGCTCATCTCAAAAGGTGCCCTCCTCAATACCCAGCACCCACCCTCTCCTCCCTCCCACCCCCCATCAACCCTCAGTTTGTTCTCAGTTTTTAACAGTCTCTTATGCTTTGGCTCTCTCCCATTCTAACCTTTTTTTTTTTTTCCTTCCCCTCCCCCATGGGTTCCTGTTAAGTTTCTCAGGATCCACATAAGAGTGAAACCATATGGTATCTGTCTTTCTCTGTATGGCTTATTTCACTTAGCATCACACTCTCCAGTTCCATCCACGTTGCTACAAAGGGCCATATTTCATTTTTTCTCATTGCCACGTAATATTCCATTGTGTATATAAACCACAATTTCTTTATCCATTCATCAGTTGATGGACATTTAGGCTCTTTCCATAATTTGGCTATTGTTGAGAGTGCTGCTATGAACATTGGGGTACAAGTGGCCCTATGCATCAGTACTCCTGTATCCCTTGGGTAAATTCCTAGCAGTGCTATTGCTGGGTCATAGGGTAGGTCTATTTTTAATTTTCTGAGGAACCTCCACACTGCTTTCCAGAGCGGCTGCACCAATTTGCATTCCCACCAACAGTGCAAGAGGGTTCCCGTTTCTCCACATCCTCGCCAGCATCTATAGTCTCCTGATTTGTTCATTTTGGCCACTCTGACTGGCGTCAGGTGATACCTGAGTGTGGTTTTGATTTGTATTTCCCTGATAAGGAGCGACGCTGAACATCTTTTCATGTGCCTGTTGGCCATCCGGATGTCTTCTTTAGAGAAGTGTCTATTCATATTTTCTGCCCATTTCTTCACTGGGTTATTTGTTTTTCGGGTGTGCAGTTTGGTGAGCTCTTTATAGATTTTGGATACTAGCCCTTTGTCCGATATGTCATTTGCGAATATCTTTTCCCATTCCGTTGGTTGCCTTTTAGTTTTGTTGGTTGTTTCCTTTGCTGTGCAGAAGCTTTTTATCTTCATAAGGTCCCAGTAATTCACTTTTGCTTTTAATTCCCTTGCCTTTGGGGATGTGTCGAGTAAGAGATTGCTACGGCTGAGGTCAGAGAGGTCTTTTCCTGCTTTCTCCTCTAAGGTTTTGACGGTTTCCTGTCTCACATTTAGGTCCTTTATCCATTTTGAGTTTATTTTTGTGAATGGTGTGAGAAAGTGGTCTAGTTTCAACCTTCTGCATGTTGCTGTCCAGTTCTCCCAGCACCATTTGTTAAAGAGGCTGTCTTTTTTCCATTGGATGTTCTTTCCTGCTTTGTCAAAGATGAGTTGGCCATACGTTTGTGGGTCTAGTTCTGGGGTTTCTATTCTATTCCATTGGTCTATGTGTCTGTTTTGGTGCCAATACCATGCTGTCTTGATGATGACAGCTTTGTAGTAGAGGCTAAAGTCTGGGATTGTGATGCCTTCTGCTTTGGTCTTCTTCTTCAAAATTCCTTTGGCTATTCGGGGCCTTTTGTGGTTCCATATGAATTTTAGGATTGCTTGTTCTAGTTTCGAGAAGAATGCTGGTGCAATTTTGATTGGGATTGCATTGAATGTGTAGATAGCTTTGGGTAGTATTGACATTTTGACAATATTTATTTTTCCAATCCATGAGCAGGGAATGTCTTTCCATTTCTTTAAATCTTCTTCAATTTCCTTCATAAGCTTTCTATAGTTTTCAGCATACAGATCCTTTACATCTTTGGTTAGATTTATTCCTAGGTATTTTATGCTTCTTGGTGCAATTGTAAATGGGATCAGTTTCTTTATTTGTCTTTCTGTTGCTTCATTGTTAGTGTATAAGAATGCAACTGATTTCTGTACATTGATTTTGTATCCTGCAACTTTGCTGAATTCCTGTATCAGTTCTAGCAGACTTTTGGTGGAGTCTATCGGATTTTCCATGTATAATATCATGTCATCTGCAAAAAGCGAAAGTTTGACTTCATCTTTGCCAATTTTGATGCCTTTGATTTCCTTTTGTTGTCTGATTGCTGATGCTAGAACTTCCAGCACTATGTTAAACAGCAGCGGTGAGAGTGGGCATCCTTGTCGTGTTCCTGATCTCAGGGAAAAAGCTCTCAGTTTTTCCCCGTTGAGGATGATGTTAGCTGTGGGCTTTTCATAAATGGCTTTTATGATCTTTAAGTATGTTCCTTCTATCCCGACTTTCTCAAGGGTTTTTATTAAGAAAGGGTGCTGGATTTTGTCGAAGGCCTTTTCTGCATCGATTGACAGGATCATATGGTTCTTCTCTTTTTTGTTGTTAATGTGATGTATCACGTTGATTGATTTGCGAATGTTGAACCAGCCCTGCATCCCAGGAATGAATCCCACTTGATCATGGTGAATAATTCTTTTTATATGCCGTTGAATTCGATTTGCTAGTATCTTATTGAGAATTTTTGCATCCATATTCATCAGGGATATTGGCCTGTAGTTCTCTTTTTTTACTGGGTCTCTGTCTGGTTTAGGAATCAAAGTAATACTGGCTTCATAGAATGAGTCTGGAAGTTTTCCTTGCCTTTCTATTTCTTGGAATAGCTTGAGAAGGATAGGTATTATCTCTGCTTTAAATGTCTGGTAGAACTCCCCTGGGAAGCCATCTGGTCCTGGACTCTTATTTGTTGGGAGATTTTTGATAACCAATTCAATTTCTTCACTGGTTATGGGTCTGTTCAAGCTTAAAAGAAAGAATTTCAAGAGAGAATCTGAATCTAGAAAAAGGAATGGATATTCTGGCAATGAAAAATATGATATCTTGGGGCGCCTGGGTGGCGCAGTCGGTTGAGCGTCCGACTTCAGCCAGGTCACGATCTCGCGGTCTGCGAGTTCAAGCCCCGCGTCAGGCTCTGGGCTGATGGCTCAGAGCCTGGAGCCTGTTTCTGATTCTGTGTCTCCCTCTCTCTCTGCCCCTCCCCCGTTCATGCTCTGTCTCTCTCTGTCTCAAAAATAAAAATAAAAACATTGAAAAAAAAATATGATATCTGAAATCAAGAACTAATTGAATAGATTTCATAACAGCTCGCACATAAGACGTCTGGCTAGATCAAAACAGATCAATAGAAAATACCCAATCTGCAGCACGTAAAGAAAAAAAGAATGAAAAAAGAACAGAATATAAGGGAGATGTGGAACATTCTCAATACATAACATACATGTAACCACAGTCCCAGGAAGAGAAGAACAAGAAAATGAGACTGAAGCAATATTGGAAAAGATAATGGCCAAGAAATATCTAAAAATTTTGGAAGACATAAACTTAGAGATTTAAGAAACTCAATGAATTCCAAGCAAATAAAGTAAAGTTGAGAGATTACTAAAGATACATAGGAATATCTCATAATGACTGCAGGATTGTGACAGAATAACACCAACCCCAAAATGTCTACGTCCTTGGGGCTTTTGGGTGGCTCAGTCAGTTGAGCATCCAACTCTCGATTTCGGCTCATGTCATGATGCGAGGGTCACAGGATTGAGTCCCGCATCAGGCTCCATGTTGAATGTGGAGCTTGCTTAAGATATTCTCTCTCGGGGCGCCTGGGTGGCGCAGTCGGTTAAGCGTCCGACTTCAGCCAGGTCACGATCTCACGTTCCGTGAGTTCGAGCCCCGCGTCAGGCTCTGGGCTGATGGCTCAGAGCCTGGAGCCTGTTTCAGATTCTGTGTCTCCCTCTCTCTCTGCCCCTCCCCCGTTCATGCTCTGTCTCTCTCTGTCCCAAAAATAAGTAAACATTGAAAAAAAATTTTTTTAAAAAGATATTCTCTCTCTCTCTCTCTCTCTCTTCCTCTGCCCCTCTCCCCTGTGTGCTCGCTCTCTCTCTCTCTCTTCCTCTGCCCCTCTCCCCTGTGCTCTCTCTCTCTCGCTCTAAGATTAAATAAACAAATAAATAAATAAAACCATCTTTCTATCCCATTTAAAAACAAACAAAAATGTCCATGTCCTAATCCCTGGAATCTATGAAAACATGACTTTATATGACAAAAGGGACTTCGCAGATGTGACTAAATTAAGGATCTTCAGGTAGCAAATTAACCTGCATTATCGGATATCAGATATCCTGCATTAGGTAAGGTAGATATGATCTACCTTATAAGACTCCTTATAAGACAAAAGACCATGTGAGATTGAAGATGCTACTCTGCTGGCTTTGAAGACGGAGGAAGGGCCATGAACCCAGCAACACAACTACAGCAGTAGAAGTTAGAAAACGCAAGGAAAAGAATTCTCCCCTAGAGCCTCTAGGACACCTTGTCTTTGGCCCAGTGAAACCCATTTTGGACTTCTGGCTCCAAAAGAGTAAATTAATAAATCTGTGTTGTTTTAAGATACTAAGCCATGTCAACTTGTTACAGCAGTATCTTGTAAGTATTGTTTCTAATACTTTGTATTAGAAAACTAATACAAGGATCAATAAAACAAGAAAATATGACAACCCTAATGCCTATAAAAAGCAAAACTTGACACAACAAAGGGAAAATCAATAAATTCATTATAGTTGGTGAATGTTAATTCACATCACTTAACTAACAGATTTTTTTAAAAAGAATTTTTTTTTTTACATTTATTTATTTTTTGAGAGACATAGAGAGACAGAGCACAAGTTGGGGAGGGGCAGAGAGAAAAGGAGACACAGAATCCGAAGCAGACTCCAGGTTCTGAGCTGTCAGCACAGAGCCAACATGGGACTCGAACTCACAAACCTCAAGATCATGACCTGAGCTGAAGTCAGATGCTTAACTGACTGAGCCACCCAGGCGCCCCTAAATTTTTTTTTAATATTTATTTATTTTTTGAGAGAAAGAGAGAGAGAGAGAGAGACAGACTGCGAGCGGGGGAGGGGCAGAGAGAGAGAGGGAGACACAGAATCTGAAGCAGGCTCCAGGCTCCGAGCTGTCAGCACAGAGCCCAATGCAGGGCCCGAACCCACAAGCTGTGAGATCATGATCCGAGCCAAACTCAGATGCTCAACTGACTGAGCCACCCAGATGCCCCATAACTAACAGATTCTTTTTTAAAAATCAGTAGAGATATGGAAGATTTAACCAATACTACTAGCTATCTTGGCCTAGTTGACATTTATAAAACATTAAATGCAACCATTGCAGGATACATTTTCTTTACATGCATATGAGTATTTACTGAAACAGACCATATGCTGGCCATATAGCAAGTCTGCACAAATTGCAGAAAACTGAAGTCATACTAAGTATATTCTCTGACTACAGTGAAATTAAACTAGGAATTAACAACACCGATAACTAAAAATTCCTAAATATTGGAAAAGTAAGCAAGTTACAGAGCTTCCTCTTCCCCATAAAATTCTCATGCATACCTTAAACATTTGGCGGGAGGGTGAAAGAATGTTTCTCCCTGCTCTGAAATGTCACTGCCCTCATTCATACTCATCTTTGTCTCTGACATTGCTCCCCTTCTCTGTAAGGCCTTTCCTTTTCCCTTCCCACCCATTCCTGCCTCATTTCAAGACACAGCTTAAACCTTGCCTTTGCTATGAAGGAATCCTTTTTTTTTTTTTTTAATTTTTTTTTTAACGTTTATTTACTTTTGAGACAGAGACAGAGCATGAACGGGGGAGGGTCAGAGAGAGGGAGACACAGAATCTGAAACAGGCTCCAGGCTCTGAGCAGTCAGCACAGAGCCCGACGCGGGGCTCGAACTCACAGACCGTGAGATCATGACCTGAGCTGAAGTCGGCCACTTAACCGACTGAGCCACCCAGGCGCCCCTGCTATGAAGGAATCCTTAAAGATCTCAACTTCCCCTCAACTTTCAGATCATATATTATCCATGCCCCTTTACCTCTCAATCACATCTTATCTTGAAGTATTGTTTAAATACCTCAGTTGTATAAATACTAAGTCTTCAATAAGAATGACAACTACTTCATCTATACCTTATGACTTGCTGCTCATGGACCATCAACATAAACCATCAACTGGGGAGCTCATTAGAAGTGCTGAGTCTCAGGGGCGCCTGGGTGGCTCAGTTGGTTGGGTGTCTGACTTCGGCTCAGGTCATGATCTTGCAATTTGTGGGTTTGAACCCCATGCCAGCCTCTGGGCTGACAGCTCAGAGCCTAGAGCCTGCTTTGGATTCTGTGTCTCCCTCTCTCTCTGTCCCTCCCCCATTCTTGCGCCCACACTCTCTCTCTCTCTCTCTCTCTCAAAAATAAACATTAAAACAAAAGTAAAAAAAAAAAAAAAAAGAAATGCAGAGTTTCAGGTCCCACTCCAAACCTTCTAAATTAAAATCTCTATTTAATAGGATCCTCAAGTAACTGGAATGCATACTGAAGTTTAAATGCTCTGACTTACAGTGATTCTTTTTATTTATGTTTTTTATGTTTATTTATTTTTGAGAGAGACACAGAGCATGAGCAGGAGAGGGGCAGAGAGAGAAGGAGACACAGAATCTAAAGCAGGCTCCAGACTCTGAGCTGTCAGTGCAGAGACCAATGCAGGACTTGAACTCATGAACTGTGAGATCACGACCTGGGCCAAAGTCTGATGCTTAACCGACTGAGCCACCTAGGTGCCTGCTAAACTTCTTTTAAAAAGTTAATATGACACCTGGGAAGGTGCAAAATTTTATTATCTTGACCATGTAGTATCTAAAAACCTTTGTTTCTAATTTAAACAGATAAACTGCAAGCTTCAGTTTCTTACTTCCATTTTGGAAATAATTGGTCCATTCTTCCCTCCTGCTCCTACCTATTCAATACTATTCACATAATCCTTGGGTCTAATCCTTGGGTCCTTTGACCATGAAGAATGCTAAGAGAGGTTCCTCAGGAACAAGAAGAAACTGTGGTCCAAACAGATGACTACTGTCATACCTCACTTCTTGTTCTAGGAGAATAAAATCAGTTCTGATGGATAATAATTCCGAAATCCTACAACGAATCACTAATTCAAATTACTTCAAAGCTAACTGTGAAATTACTTCAAACTATTGTGAAATAGAAACTAACAAAATTACATACATAACACAGGATATAAAAATACATTCAGGCCGTGTCTTTTTTTCGTGGCCATAATGATAAATAAGACCATTAAATGCGATATATGGAATTAAAGCTATATTAAAATGTAAATATCTCATAAAAGTATTTTCCCATAGGAAAATGTAATATTTGACAGTCTTGATGAATAAGATCAACAAAATGCCATAAAACAAATATAGTAAATCTATTTGTTGACGCTAATAAAAGTGTTACACCAACACCCACAAAATGGGCATAAGTATACTATACGTTTTGATTTCACAAAGAGTTCAGATGTACTCTAGCTTAATTAAAATTCTACTGTATAAGAACCTTAAAAGAAACTAACATGATATATATAACAAACTAAAATGTATAAGACTATCTTTCTGTACCACATTAAATTAAAACCTAGCATTGCTTTTGGGGACTGGTTTGGATATAGCTCAACCTCCGTTAAAAGAAAAGCATGGATATTTGACTTGACTTTTTCTTTTTCTTTATATCTTAACAGAAACATTCTAAATCATTCTACACACTTAAAACATTTCATATCAAGATTTAAACGTAATTATTCTTCCTGTTGCTAGGGATGGTAATATAAAGATTACGCTTCACCAAACCGTCCTTTTTATTCTCTCTTGCCCTGCAGTTCATTTGATTACAAAAGTGCAGTGCAGAAAGCAGACCAAAATGATCACTATGAGACCATTAACTGCTATTACATCACTGTCTCTGGTATTTCACTGTTAAAATTGCTGGCTGGTATTTGGTTGACAACTATGTACCACAAACACAGAAAATTATTTAAAAAAAAACAATTAGAGGGGTGTCTGGGTGGCTCAGTCAGTTAAGCATCTGACTCTTGATATCCACTCACATCGAGATCTCTCACAGTTGTGAGATCCAACCCTGCATCAGGCTCCATGCTGAGCGTTGAGCCTGCTTGGGGTTCTCTCTCTCACTCTGTCTCTCAACATAAATAAATAACCATTTAAAAAATAATAAATAAATAAACAATTAGAAAGCTTTTAAATATCTATTAAAGAATTCTACACAGGCTTGGTAAACACGTGATCCAGCTAAACATAAGATCTAAAAACCAAATAGATCCACAGGGTCTTGACAATCAGGGGGTATCAGCAGCACCATGAAATATGAAGAAATCCATGAATGAAGGCAAGTGCACCTAAGTAGACCTAGCAGTAGACAGAGAACAGCATTAGAAATATGATGTCAAGCAACAGAAACCTAAACAGATACAGTCAACATCAGGGAAAGTATACTGGCAGGTGTCAGAGACTCAGTGACAAAGATTTATCTTATGGGGCACTTGAGTGGCTCAGTAGGTTAAGCGTCTGACTCTTGATTTCAGCTCAGGTCATGATCCCAGGGTCATGGAATCAAGCCCCATGTCAGGCTCTGCCCTGAGTATGGAGCCTGCTTGAGATTCTCTCTCTCCCTCTGCCCCTCTCCCCCACTCATGCTCTCTCTCTCGCTCTTTAAAAGAAAAAATATATATGTTTATTTTATTACAAAAAATATAGTCAATCAATATTTATTGAAGGTCTCTTCTGAATTAATCAGTTCTAGATACTGACAACCTAGTTATGAATAAAATAAAGACCCTTGCTATATACAAGGGTCTGTGCTAAACATCTATGAATACAAGTGTTGTTTCTGTTGTGGATGTTAGTTCAAGGAAAAGTTCAATGATGTACTCAGCAGTAAACAAAGACAGTAATTAAAGCACATGAAGCAACAAAACAGAGTATAAATTATTGGAATAGTGATACAAGGCAGGGCCACAAGTTTAATTCCTGGAGTTGAGCTATGGAAGTCCTAGTAATAAAGGGTTTAATTCATACAGAAAAAAAAAAAAAAGTGTATACACTGAGTATCAGAAATGAAAACAGAAAAAAGACAAGACAAAACTGAACTTCTGAACCACTAGAGCTTTAGGATGGCCTAGTATTTAAGAACAGGATCTGTTCTAGCATCTAGGAAAATGATAAATCTGCAAGTGTTAAGTAGTCTAACTTCAAAAGATAAAAATACATAGGGGCAAGAAGACAATGAGGTCTGTATTGATGTGTTCAAAGAAATGGCTTAGGAAAGAACAATCTGATAGCAATGAAATAGACTGGAGAGGGATGTAAGATAAGGCAGAGGGCACAATAAAAAGAACATGTGGTTAAAAATCAGAAGGCTTGTTTTAGGGCACCTTGGTGGCTCAGTCAGTTAAGTATCCAACTCTGGCTCATCTCATGGTCATGACTCTGTATCAGGTGAGCTCAAGCCCCATTCGGGTGAACTGGAACCTGGCTTCCGGTTCCAAGCTGACAGTGCAGAGCCTGTGTGGGATTCTCTCTCTCTCTCTCTCTCCCTCTCTCTCTCTCTCTGTCTCCCTCTCTCTCTGCCTCTTGCTCATTTGCACCCTCTCTCTGTCTCATAAGAAAGAAAGTTGGTTCTAATACCTGCTGTTATACTTACTATTCTCTGATACTGTCAGAGTCTGTCTTGTCATCTTGAAAATAGGAATAACAACAAGCTGATTAGAAGGCTCAAGTAAGAAAACATGAGCATTCACTCACTCTCTAATCTGCAAGGAACCATACAAATGTTAGTTATTACTATCATAGTGAAGAGACCACAGCAAAGTAAATTAAATAGTAACGACCAAAACTAGAGTGAAGGCAATGTGAATTGCTAGGAGGAAGGCGAGGAGATAAGTGCAATATGAGGCATTAATGAGAAAAACACAGTAGGATTTGGTACAAGTAGGGTAAATGAAAAGGAGGTAATTTTAAAAACCTAATTACACTGTTAAGAGGGAGGGTAATGACAAATTATTAAAGCATTAAAATGGGGGGGGGGTGGGAATAAGCATGAATAAAACATTAACAATACTAAAACCATGTAAAGATGGCATAAAATTCTCAAGTGGATACAATTTTGTTCAGTCATGATTATACTTGTTAATATCAGCAATTACATCTTTACAGATTTTACTAAATTTTCCTCCATTTATATATTGAAACAAAGAATGAAAAATATACCAGCTAGCTATTTTTTTAACTCATAAGGGAAAAAAAGCCGTGAAACTCCTTTGTATTACTTTGCAAATGTAGTGGACAAGGAAAACATATTGCTTCCTTCATCTTGTCACCTGTTAAGTTCTGTAAAGGCAACAGACTACAAAACAATCTTTAATCACTCTAGATTTGAGTCAGAACATCTTGGAAGGAAGGTTTGCTCTTTGGAATGGTGATACTGGTCTACATCATTAACTAAAACAACTGTAATCACTGAGGCATTAAATAACTTAAAACCTGAACTAAGGTAGTGGCAAAGGAAATGGGAGGGAAAATGGGGTAGATATAAAAGACAGAAACAACAACACATCTATACATGAATATGAAATGATAAGGCTGTACCACCTCGGTTATACCACAATTTGGCCCCTCTTCTGACCAACTTCTATTTCTATCATTTAAGTGAACAAATAGCATTCATAAAATATTGGTTTCGTACGGTCTAATCTATATCTGGCCAAAGAGGTTTAGTAACTTCTGAAGCCTGCCTAGTTAGTAATTCAATAGGAATGACCCACATACATGAAGTGACATGTTGAGTGATGAAAAACATAGCATGCATTGTTGATCAGTCTCTTCCAACAATGCAAATGCTTCTTCTTTTCTTTTTTTTTTTTTAAGTTTATTTATTTTGAGAGAGAGAACATGAGTAGGGAAGGAGCAGAGAAAGAAGAGGAGAATCTCAAGCAAGTCCCACATGGGGAGCGGGGAGCCCAACATGGGATTCAAACTCATGAACCATGAGATCATAACCTGAGCCAAAATCAAGAGTTGGACACTTAACTGACTAAGCTACCCAGGGGCCTCTAAATGCTCCTTCTTTTAACTTTGATATTTGATATGTGAAAACAATACAGTTTCTTGGAGTTCTCTATGAGTTCATTGTCTGTTGATCCTAATATCTTATGATTCTTCACCTGACTGGAAAACTACAAAACCAACAGAAATTATAAACCAAAGCCATTTGATTCAGAATGTTCTTCAATAAGTGAATACTCAAGCATCTATAGTAGAATCAATTAGAATTAGTCATTAATAAGTAAAAGGTCTAGTTTTGAAGTAAGAGCAAATAGCTAAATGTATATGATGTATATGATGATAATGATGTTACATAATTACATTATATTAATAATGCTCTAAGAGACCCACAAATCACCAAGAATTTAGCAATAATATGGCATAATTAGTGAAGCCCCCAGGATATGTTTAACTGGTTTAACTGCTCTTAATATTTGTTGAGCAACTACTATGTGCCAGAAACTACATTTAGAATCTACATCTATTATTTTATCTGTTATTTGCTTAAGTACAGTTTCTCAAACTGTGATTGTTTTCCCCTCTTTAGTAAAAAAGGTACATTATCTACTTCATATATGAAATTGGTGCAGTGACTGGATTCATATAAGTATATAGAGTAGTATATGTTAAATGAATAAGTTGATGAAAAAATAAATGAATGGGATGGGATGGGATGGGATGGGATGGGGTGGGATGGGATGGAATAATATGGTACTGACTCTATTCCAAAAGTTCCATTTCCATGGGTAATCTGTTGACAAGTTCCTAGAGTGCTGTGGTTCTAACAGTAAGAATGCCTTGGAAACTGGTTCATCAGTTTCAGAGCCCGAAGGAATCTTGGAAATCTTTTAGTCTCTCGCATTTTAAAGATAAGGTCATGAGAAAATACGTGATTTGCCTGATGTAACTCATCCAGTTACTGGTGGAAGCAGGGCTGAACCCCAGGTCTTCTACTTTCCATTCCTATAGCATAAACAGTCCCTCTTTTTTTTGCCACTCCCTTGGAGATTGATTGGAGCTCCTCTATGAAGGAGCCATATTGACCAGCAATATTTACTATAAAGTTGCTTGAACTACTAACTCATATAGTAAAATACTAGCAGTTAAAAAAAAGATAAGGGATTGGGCTTTTCTTGTTATCTCATAACTTCAACTACAAACCTCAAGAAAAGTTTCTAACCACATCCCCACAGCATTTACCAACAGGTGACCAAACTGGTCCTTCAACTATCAGTCCTTACCACTCATCTTCGGGCTATATATGATAAGGCAAAAGATTCATGGTGGAAATACTTTAAGAATCCCTAAGCAGAGAGAACACTGTTTTCTCATTTCCTCTCTACAGTATAGGGAAGTAAAATGTCTCTCCTCTACCAAGTCAAGTGAGGACACAGTCCAAGGATTTGTTTACTTACAGAGACTAAAGAGTTATAAGAATGCAACTGTGGCATTTCATTTCTGCAGAATGCAGACTGTCACATCTCAAAATGTCTATGTTAGAGAGCACAGTCCCATCTCAGAGTGTCCACCCAGAGCAAAGTGAGAGAGTTTCTGGGAAAATCTGATGCATGTCCTCTGAATTCCAGTTATATATATTTACACCTGAAAAGTCTGAAGACAGGAAGTTAAAAAAAAAAAAAGTTAGAGGGCAATAACTGAGCAAGCAAGTTGCACTTTCGCTGTTAACAAGTCACAGATACATGGCATTTCTCATTGCCCAAGTAGACAAAAAAGAGAGTGGCCAGACAATCAGCCATTTCATAGAAATTTTGCAAATAAGTACTGACTACCACCAGGACAAACAGACATTCACTGTCACAGACTAGAAATACACAAGGAGAGTAAGAAAAGAGCTAGAGCATTCCCAAAATGTCAGGCACAGAATGCAACCCCATTAGCAAGAAGACTGCCCTCAGGAGGCTCTACAAAGAATCTGAGGGCATAAGAGCCAGCTAGTAAAAGCCAAGAGAGCTCTCCAACAAGCACTAAGCAGCCACTCAAGAAATCAGTTACACACAGTCTTTCAGAATCAGATTTGAAAAGGATAACTTAATAACCTAGGGAAACATTCATGAAATGAAAAATGTGAAGTGAAATAAAATATGATAGAAAACTGAATCAATAATTTATTTTATTACATGAAGAATGAGATTGTGTTAAAATACAAGAGACAGAAATAAAATGTTTTCATTTCTCAGGGTGGTAAAATTCTTACAAATTTTCTAAAATGAATAGATAACACTTTTACAATCAGAAAAAATAAACTGCTCAAAATTCCGCAAGTAGCCTTGGTGACAAAATATGATTTTTTTTTTACTATTACAATACAAATCAACTTCTATCATTTTTTTTAGTGTCAATAATATTGTTCCAAATTTTGTAACCAAAAGAAGTTGCCTTAACGATTTTAAATGACAAGAACTACAAAAATGCTTGAATTTCAGGGCCGGAAAAACAACCTAGTCAATATAATGTTCACTCAAGCTCTCTACAAGACCGTAACATGGCAGGCCAATGCTACCAGAATATGGCTCAGCAATTACCCTTCTATCTCCCTCCAGTGGTGTCACCAGATAACTCAAAATTTTCATTACTCACTTTCTCTTAGTTAGCAAAACATCTCTAAACCACAGCAAAATCAGCTATCTAAAATCTTCAAGATGCTCTAAGATATAGAAAAAGCTCATCAAACTCTAAAGTCACCATCAGAAGTCTAAATTTCCCAGATTGTCTTCCAAAACAAAAATATTCATTCAAGGGGCACCTGGGTGGCTCAGTCAGTTGAGCATTCAACTTCTGATTTCTGCTTGGGTCATGATCTCACATATGTGAAATGGAGCCCCGCATCAGGCTATTTCTCTCTCTCTCTCTCTCTCTCTCTCTCTCTCTCTCTCTGAGCCCCTTTCACCACTCATGCACATGCAAAATAAACAAACCTTTAAAAAGGAAAAAATATATGTTCATTCAACACTCTATATAGCCTCTAATTTGGCCCCATTGTGTCTCTCACTTTCTTCCTGAACACACCTCAACTGTGTGTTGAAAATCATGGTCCAGCAGCAGCAGTATAGACAAGTGGTTTTATCTGGAACACTGGCTAGAACCAAGTTTTCTTGAATTCAAATCCAGTCCTGTCACTTATAGCTGTGCGACCCTAAGCAAATTGCTCAATTTCCTTTTTTATAAAGTGCAACTGATAATAGTGCCTATAGGATTATTGTGAGTATTATGTGAGTTAATATGTGTTTAGAAGTTAGAACATCTGCTTCTACCACAGTGTTTAAAAGTTCATTTATTTAGACTTGAAAATTCACCTATGCCTTCAACCTAAAACCTCACCTACCCATCCCCTGAGGATGTGGCTTTCACTGATATGCCCTCAAGTACGGCTAATTTTTCCTTTCACACCACGTACAGGTTGTTGCCTGCAGGTGAGTTTTCTTCTTGCTCTCTAGCGTAGTTTCCAACCTGTCTCTCCTTCCTCTTCCAAAGATCCCATCTTCTTTAAAGCATGTCATCAAAACTTACCACATTTCAACATCCCTTATTGCTGTCCTTGTCACACTGCCTCATCCATTATTCTCACTTACAGTCTACAGTATCCCCTTCACCACTGCTTCTATCAGCATTCTTGGCAACTTCAAATCCCTTAAGTGACAGTTCTTTGAGCTCTTTAAAACCATTCTCATTTCGCGGGGGGGGGGGGGGGGGGGGGGGGGCGGGAATGCAGTCAGAAAAGAACTACCGCATCTTTATATTCACTACATGCATCTATATCTGCAAATTCTGCTTTTCCTCTTGCTAAAGGACAACTAAAGTCAAAGTGTCCCAGATTCTATCTAAGGCCACTCTTTCCACTTTCTCTTTCCAATCTCATCCTCAGTCTCCTTCTCAAGGGCTTCACTCCTACAAATATCTCCTCTCTTTCTTTCACTATCGATTCCTTCCTCTCCTGGATGATTTTCATCAGGCATAAGCATTGCTCATCATCACCCATTAAAATAATCTTCCCTTAACCTTATCCTTCTCTGCTTCATTTCTTTGCTCCCATTCACATCAACATCTTCCGAAAGTATTACTGATTCCAGGGTGTCTGCTTCCTCATCTCACATCCTGCTCCAACCAAGCAATCCACTGAAACAGACCCTATGGGTCACCAATAACCTACCTCTTACAAAGCCAACGGTCCCTCTTTGCTCACATCTTACTTGACTTCCCAGCAACATTTGAAACAGTTGCCCAACTTCTAGTACAACATACTTCTCCCTGCTTTTTCTAACCTCACTGACTACTTGTCTCCAATCTCCTTGACTAGATCTTTTTCTCTTATTGACCTCTAAATTTTAAAGTCTCCAGGGCTTTTTCCCCACAGTGTTCTCCAAATTTTTTTCTCTTCATAGGTGACCTCATCCAGTCCCATGCTTCAACCATTTAACACTATTGCCTTTAGGGGCGCCTGGGTGGCGCAGTCGGTTAAGCGTCCGACTTCAGCCAGTCACGATCTCGAGGTCCGTGAGTTCGAGCCCCGCGTCAGGCTCTGGGCTGATGGCTCAGGGCCTGAAGCCTGTTTCCAATTCTGTGTCTCCCTCTCTCTCTGCCCCTCCCCCGTTCATGCTCTGTCTCTCTCTGCCCCAAAAATAAATAAATAAACGTTGAAAAAAAATAAACACTATTGCCTTTAAAAGTTTATCTTCAGCCCAGACATCTACCTTGTGAGCCATACTTCTATAATAGCCTACCCGACATCTTTATTAGGATGTCTGATAAGCATAATAGCAACCAAAGTAGAACTACTTTCTCCAAAATCCATTTTTCCTCAAAGCTTCAAACCTGAAAATCTACTTAATTCTTGTCTTTTCATCACACCCTTTATCCACAATTCCTAACAGCTCTATCTCCAAAATACACCCCATATCTGCTGTTCACCATCTGTCCTGCTACTGTTTAGTCCAAGTCACCTCTATCTCTTTCCTGTAACACATTAACAGCTTTCTCACTGGTCTCCCACTTGCATTTTTAAATCTCTTATAACATAGTTCACCCTCTCCGTAGCAACCACTTTTCTTTCTAAAAGGTAAATCAGATCATGTCATATCTCTACTGAAAGTTATCTATCGCCTTCCCAACTAAAATGAAAGCCCAAAATTTCCATTTTAGACTCCAAGGCCCTAAATGATCTGGCTCCTGCCTACCTCTCAGTTACATCTCCATCCTCTTTTATTAGCTATATCTGGCTATACTGTTCTTCTTCCCATTCCACTCACATGCCAGCTTATTTTTCAAGGCTTTTGCACTGGCTTTTGCTTAGAATGTTCTTTCAGATCTTCCTCGTAGCTCACATCTCAGTATTCCGACCTCAACTCAAATGTTTCCTCCCAGACAAAGCCAATTACTCTCAAGCATACTGTTTCATATTCTGTATAGTACTTATCAACATCTGAAATTATTTTTTTATGTTTATTGTCTCTATCCTCACCCAATGTTGGTTTGACTTACAATTTTTCAACTTCTCAATGTTGCAAAAGTGATACACATTCAGGAGAAACTGTACTTTGAATTTTGAATTTTGATCTTTTCCTGGGCTAGCAATACCAGCATGATACTCTCTCATGATGCTGGGCAGCTGTAGTGAGCTGCAACTCCCAGAGAGCCACAACAAGAAAGGCAAACAACTGATACGCTTACAACCATTCTGTTTTTCACTTTCAATAAATCACAGGAGATATTCAACACTTTATTACAAAACAGGCCTTGTGTTAGATGCTTTTACCCAACTATAGGCGAATGTAAGTCTTCTGCGCATGTTTAACATATTTGAGGCTAAGCTAAGATGTTTGGCAAATTAGGTATATTCAATGCATTTTCAACTTAATGATATTTTCAACTTACGATGGGTTTATCAGAAGGTAACCCCATCGTAACTCGAGAAGGATCTATATATCCTCCACACCCAGAGCACCCTCCTGCAACCTCAATGGCAATCAAATATTTTTTGACAAACTGACTTAAAGATTCCATAAGAATAATCAAGACTATGCTATGTTTTTCCTCTGATGTTAAGAACCACATCTGACATTCATACTGATGTATTAAGCACTTCACAGAGGACAAAAAAATAAATAAAAGTCTATCTTTGCTCTTAAATAATTAAATACCCATTCAGGAGGGAAGAAAAAACAATATAAACCCAAGACACTAAATACAACTATTTACAAAGCAATCTATCATACACCATAAGTTATAGCTACATATGTGAATATGGTAGGATTAGTCAGTAAAGGTACCCTTAGAAGAGAAAAATTCTGTGAGGTATAGAGTATCAAGATCTTGTACAGATGAGGAAATTGAGAGCAGCTAGTTTAAACAATTCACTCAAGGCTAAAAACTAGGAAAGGAATCAGGTTCGATCAAGTCTCTTAATGTCACAGTCCATTCTCTTAGGAAATCATCTCTGCCACTTCCTTATAACAAGAGCTAGCTACTATGAAAGGTGTATCTAACAGAAGATTGGATAATAACAAACGGAGTTGCCAAGGACATCTAGAAGTCTATAATTCCACCAATATTAAATATTCAAAGTGCTTCAGGTTTTGGATCTTGAAAGATAAAACAGATCATCAGTCTCCTAGGAAAAGACACAGCCTATTACCCACAGAACACCAGGATTAATGGAGCGGACACACAAGGAAAAGATACACACACAACCAACTAAGAGATTTAAAATCTTATTCAAACTATACTCAGAAATGGAGTATTTTAGGGCACTTTCCATAGAAGCCTCCTGCCTCACTTAGATCCAAGTTGGCCTCTCTGAATGGATTAGTTATTAACTAACTGTGTGGGAAAAGATATGTGTATATGTGTGAACATGCATGCATCTCGTGTATAGTCATGTACTTTTATGTGTGGAGAGGCAGTTGCAAATAATGACTGCAGAAACTAGGAAGAAATTTATGGAGAGGGATTTTTTTTAATGGAATTAGTATGACAATTAGGAAATATTAGAGAAAATAAGCACAGAGGAAAAGAAAAAAAAGCAAATAAACCAATAGAGCTATGTTAAAAATCAGAAGATTGTTGGGTTGTCTGGGTGGCTCAGTCAGTTAAGCATCTGACTTCAGCCCTGGTCATGATCTCATGGTTCATGAGTTCAAGCCCTGCTTTGGGTGAGCTCAGGCTCCACGCTGACAGTGCAGAACCTGCATGGGGCTCTCTCTCTCCCTCTCTGCCTTTCACTCACTCACATCCTCTCTCTCAAAAAAAAAAAAAAAAAAAGGATTAGAAGATTGAAGAGCTTACATTACTATTTTGGAAAATATGGAGTCATTTTTCTGTCTTAAAAAGTGAGCCATTGTGATTACAATGGCTACTGAGGTAAAATACTCCAATAACTTGCACATAATGTGTTCACACTTCATTTTGGCATGTTTAATGAGAGAGCCATCAGATCTGATAGGGACACGTAAGACTCTCCTAACTGGACTGAGTTCCTCAAGGGCAAAACCCCTCCAATTCATCTTGGATTTCCCAGGGCCAAGCAAAGTGTTTACACTGCACTCAATTTTAGTGGGACTCAACAACTAATAACTGGGACTGAAATAAATTGAAATATATTGAACTGATATGAGCCAAACTAAATTGGAATGATCAGTGATGGTAGCTACTTACCATCTTCACAAATTCATTTTCCTCCATTTTATTTTAATTTTTTTTAACGTTTATTTATTTTTGAGACAGAGAGAGACAGAGCATGAATGGGGGAGGGTCAGAGAGAGAGGGAGACACAGAATCAGAAGCAGGCTCCAGGCTCTGAGCCATCAGCCCAGAGCCCGACACAGGGCTCGAACCCACGGACCCCAAGATCGTGACCTGAGCTGAAGTTGGACGCTTAACCGACTGAGCCACCCAGGCACCCCATTTTCCTCCATTTTAGATATCAAAATACATTTAAATAACTTCTGCTGTACTTAAAACAAGCTTGGAGCAATAGCTTTGGCTTTACACTTTTAACGGCACTTTACAAAGAAGCTATAATGTACTCAGCAGAAGTATAATTCACTATATACATGTAGAGGGACTGAGTCATAGAGAAGTGTCATGTTATTTTTCCACAGGGTTACTTTTACACACTGCCACCTCAGAGTGAGTCAGTGGAACAGAAAAGAGCTGAATTCAAAGTCCAAAAGTATTACTTTCATCACCAAAGTTCATTTTAAAAGATTCAATCATAAAAGGGAAATTATGTAATGTGCAAATAAACGTATTTGGTAGTACAAAAAAAAGCACAAAGGAGGACTGCTTTCGGAAACAGAAATTCCTGTTATTGCATTCTTTTTTCAGGTAAATAGCATGTGTCTCATCCGAATGTACAGAAATAAACTCAAATATATAAGTATCTGTTTTTATAGTATGAGGGTTCGGAATCTGATGATTTTGGAGAATATTCATTCTCAGTTATATTATTCTATTCCTAACTCTATGATCGTTATTTTAATAGCTAATATTTGGAGGATTATGCTTGTCAAAGACAGCAAATGGGCTGTCTTAGTCATCTTCAACATCCCACTTACTTTCTACCACATATTTTCTAAGTTCATCTATCACCACACTGTTTCATTTCACAGTACATCTATTTGTAAAGGACACAAAAAGGTATTTATTTTACCAGTTCAATCAAGTTTGTTTTTCTAAACTTTAAAAAGTAAAGTTTGTTTTCAGGATTGTTTAAGTTTCAAACTCTGTTCATGCCATTATCACTCAAAAACTTCTTTTTCAATGCAAACAAAACTACAAAAGTTTAAGCAGCTAATATTGTATAAACAAGAAAAGTCTAATTATTGTGTAAGGTCTTAAAAAGAGTCACAAATTTATTTTTTCTTATTTAATCATGGTTATTAAATTTAAAAATATGCAAAATGATTGGTCTCATAATATAAACTATAAAAATAAAAAACTTAATCAAAAAATGTTTAATTAGCAAAGGAATTCTGTTGCCTCAATCAAATCTTTCAATTATTTCACGTTAGACATGGAAATAGATGTTCTCTTAGAGCTTATACATAAGTGTGTATGTGAGTGTTGGATCATTTTTGGGGTCTTAGTAAATACTGTCAGTATAAGTAGAATTGTGCCTGGGTTAATGATATGCCAAGAGATGTATTTAAGAGGTTTAAGGATTAACATGTCAGTCAGCTCACCTTGCCAGGTAAGCACTTGGAAATCAATCAGTATTCCCATGTCCTTAAAGATAAACAAGAAAGGAATGTCATTCCATTAGTATACATACCAACAAAGGACAAAGATTTTCTAAAAATATTTTATTCAACCTCGTCAAGAAAGCATAATTATCTCAGCCTTGACTTTCACAACTCAACGTTTCATAAAGACAAATTAAGACATCCATTTTATCATGTAAAAACAATGCTGATAACTTCTACTGGTAATATCAAGGTCAATATCATCTAATATAAACACACTATTATCATCCTTTTTATTCAGCTTTACTGGGATACAACTGACAAGTAAAAGTGTAAGATATATAAAGTGTACATTGTGATGATTTGATGTATGTGTACACTTCAAAGGATTCCCCCATCAAGTTAATTGACACATTCATCACCACACATATTTGCTTTTTTTTCCCCTGATGAGAACTTTCAAGTTCTACTCTTAGCAAATTTCAACTATACAATATAGTTTTATCAACTACAGTCACTATGTTATACATTAGATCCCCAGACCTTACTTATCTTATAATTGGAAGTTACAACCTCTCCCTATATCTATCCCCCATCACCTCTTCTCTTTATCTTTAGAGACACACATAATAAATGACTTGAAAACATCACTGTTCAAGAAATAAATTTTTGCAAGTTAATGAATACAACTAACACTTACTGAGACCTGCTATATGCCAAGCATTATTCTGAGTACTTTATAAACATGCCAATTTATTCCCATACCAACCCTATGAGATTAATACTCTTATTATCTCTATTTCACAGATAGAGAAACCAAGATGAAGGTGGAGTTTTATAAACAAGAGCTCACCAATGAAATTATACCTGTCTTGAGGTGATTAGAAAAGAAACTGTGGTTAGTCACTACAAGTCCTACCTAGAAGAGGAAAACAGAAATTTATAGAGATGGGGATAGATGGAGAGAGAAAAACAGAGGTGGTAGGAAGAGGAGGAAGAAGGAGAAAGGGAAAACTATAAGAGAAAAGAGAATCTAACATCTCCTAAACACTTCTAAATGCAAGGCATTTATAACATTCATATAATCTTGGGGTGCCTGGGTGGCTATTGGTTAAGCATCCAACTTCGGCTCAGGTCATGGTCTTGCAGTCTGTGGGTTTGAGCCCAGCATCGGGCTCTGTGTTTACAGCTCAGAGCCTAGAGCCTGCTTTGGATTCTGTGTCTCCCTCTCTCTCTGCCCTTCCCCCTGCTTGTGCTCTACCTCTCTCTCTCAAAATAATAAACATTAAAAAATAATCATATAAAAAAATAATAACACTCATATAATCTTAACAACCTATAAGGTAGGTATTAACTCCATTTTATTGATAAGAAAACCAAGATTCATAAAGCTTAGGTGGCTGTCCTAAAATTTAGAACTCAAATCTTTGTGACGCTAAAATCCATGCTGTTTTTAATAAGCCATGCCCCAAAGGAAAATAAAATTAAGGCAGGCTTGGGGTGAAGGGAAAAGACAAAATTAATAAGGAATATGAAGCTAGAAAAAGAGATATCAAGTGGTTTTTGGCAGATCCTTGACGGATACTGGGATAAGACAGGGCACTGGTTAAAAGAACCATTAAAAGAACCATGATGCTTTTAATTGAGAGTGCAGGGCTACTGAGAACCACAATGGCTACCTGATTTCAAGAAACGGTTCCCTTGATCCCTTTCACACATTCTTCTTCCCATCCCATCTCACTTCAGTGAAGCTGCTGTGAGAAACAGCACTGGCCAATTGACCTAGATATGCCAGTCCTGTACTAAGCAATTACAGTGTATACCATTGATCTGGCCTAGCCCAACACACAGTCTATGGGCTGCTTCATCAGAATTGAGATGCTGGGGCACCTGGATGGCTCAGCTGGTTAAGTGTCAGACTTCAGCTCAGGTCATGGTCTCACAGTTCGTGAGTTTGAGCCCCACATCAGGCTCCACGCTGACAGCATGGAGCCTTGGAGCCTGCTTGGGATTCTCTCCCTCTCTCTCCACTCCTCCCTGCTCATTCTCTCTCTCTGCAAATAAATAAACAAACAAAAATTGAGATGCTAAGCTGTCATTATGCATATATTATATGGCCACAGCAATAGAACAGAACCATTTTCATATTAATGCATAGGTAGGTACAGTTTAGGGGTGAACAAAATTTTCCACTACAAAATGACAAAAAGCCACAGATGAGCACTCAAAATTTCATATATTTGACAAATTCATATAAGTTTTTTAACCAAAATGTCATACAGACAGGTTGACAATATTTTCATCAGCTGATGTTAAGAAATAAATATCTGGGGTACGTGGGTCGCTCAGTCGGCTGCGCAACTGACTTAGGCTCAGGTCATGATCTCACCGTTGGTGAGTTCAAGCCCTGCATTGGGCTCTGTGCTGACAGCTCAGAGCCTGGAGCCTGCTTTGGAATCTGTGTCTCCCTCTCTCTCTGCCCCTCCCCTACTCGTGCTCTGCCTCTCTGTCTCTCTCTCTCTCTCTCTCTCTGCCTCAAAAATAAACATTAAAAAAAATTTTTAATCACAAAAAAATAAATATCTATTTTGTCTATTAACATTAATATATTTTATACCACATTAGCCAGATTCATCAACTCCTCAGTGGATTTTATGTTTTGAGGAGTGTGTGTGTGTGTGTGTGTGTGTGTGTGTGTGTGTGTGTTTCATGTCAGTTCCATGACAAAATCACAGCTTCTTGATCTCAAGTGAAGTCTGTCTCAAAAAATACCTGGGCGCCAGGCTGGCATGGGGTAAGAGAGAAAATTCGACAACCAGCCTGGATGACATGAAAGTGAAGTTAAGGGCCAGAAGTAACCCAGGCTTGATCAGTGTCAGCGTATATATGCAATTAGAATCAAGTAAGCCCACCTGAGTTAAAGGAAACTTCACTTGAAAAAAAGAGGACAAGAAGGCTTTCAATAATTTCACTTAAGCAAATTTGGATTCAAGATATAGGAAAAGGGATACAAATCAGGAAACCAAGACAGAAGTCAAGTCTGGACAAATAAAATAGGTTACAGGGAAAGCTATGACCCTAAAAGCACAGCATATAAGGTTGGAGCAGCAAAACAAATTTCAGACTAAGGTGGGGCAAACAACACTGCTCTGATTTACTTGTGGCTTTATTTAGGACTGACCCAGAAACTCAGAGGTACTAAGCAGAGAAAATAATTATAACGAAAATAACAGTAGTGTCTACTCTTTATAAAACATTTATTTACTAAGTGCCAGTAGTATAAGAGTTTTATATACATGTTCTTATTTAATTTTCACAGCAAACATGTAAGTGCTATTTTCTCTTATTAAGCCTGTGTAGACTTTGACTATAACAATATTTATTGAGCTCCTATATTTATTTGAAAATATAAAAATATTTTCACTCATAATGACCTAATAAGGGGGATGAAAATTCTGGAACATGGTTAAATAATTCTCATCAGTGTTAACCAATTTGTACTGATTCATGCTCACCAGTTGCTGCTTCTGAACAGCAGTATTTGTTGTCATAGTAAAGTTTACATTAAAAAGCAGCAAAGCACACAAGTCCATCCAGGAATAAAACTCATAATCTTGGCCTTATTAGCATTATACTGAAGTGAACTGAACTTACAGATCACCAATACCCACAGTACTCAAAAACACATCATTTCTTTATGTCTATTTTTAAATAGAATGAGGTAGAACCCTACTGTTGAAACATAAAATGAGACAACAGAATTGATGTCAAAATGTACTCAAATTTAAAAGTGCAAAATCATCAGAAGTCTTTGACTTACTCTATGTGGAAAAGCTGCACTCATAGAACATATACACAAGATAAATAAAATTATGACTGGCTATACCAAGTTAATACAAAATTAAGAACCAAAGATGACTAAAGAAACCCTATACTCAGAGACAAGAATCGAATCTGCTACAAAGGTAACAGAAGGTCCAATTACACTTAAGCATCTAAAGATAAGAATATAATCGAGGACAGATGGAATTTGTTGCCAATCTAAGGGCAAGTTGGCAAACTAAAATTCAAAAGTATCATATTGTATTGCCTAAACTGATACTTAAAAATGTCACAGATGTCACATTTGGATTAAAGAACCTTAAATGGCAGGCCAAATAACCAGGAATGAAATCTGTAATCTCATGTTTAATCAGCAGTTGACAAGTTCCATTTTAGAGCAGGACAGATGCAGACTAGGTGACCAACAGGCTGCTCAAGCAAGTGTTTTGTGTTAAACTGAGGTGAACAAAAGCAAAATAAGTACTTTAGAAGTGCACTACTTTTCAAGAAACATGGAATGGTTATGGACCTGTGTTTGATTAACCATCAGTGGCTTAGACCAATGGGTTCAATGATATCTGTATTACCCTAATACATTATATCTTGCTGTAGATATAGCTGAAAAATTAAAGTTATAAATCAAGATATCTTTTCCTAAAAAGCATCCTCAATGCCACAACATTTAACCATATGTTGTGGATGGGCAGCACTACCCTTCCCCTTCAATTCCAGAAAATGGTCATTTGTACAGTCTATGCTTATCAGTAGAAATGAAAACATTACCAGGAATCATAAAGCAGAGCCAACTCTTAGAAAAAATGAAATTAACATCCTTATTAGACAACAAAAGCCTGTCAATTAAATTACTGTTTTATATATGGAATTTAATATATATTAAACACTAAAATACAGTAGATACTTAAACATGTTACTCAAAATGCCCTTCTTTGATATAAGGACATGTAAAAATTCTTATGCTATACTCTAAAATGGTAAACATCAGGCTATAAAAGTATATCCACAGAAACAGACTAAAAAGAAATATACCAAAACGCTGATTGACAGTAATTAGATCAGGGTGGTGAACTGTGATTGATTTTTTTTTCATCTTTTCCTAGATGGTTTCTAATGTGATTATATTATTTCAATAACAGAAAAAAATTGGGCACCTGGCTGGCTCAGTCAGAGGAACATGTGACTCTTGATTTCTGGGTTATAAATTTGAGTCCCACATTGGGTGTAGAGGTAAAAAAAATAAATAAATAAACTTTAAAAGAAAAGAAGAAAACAATAAGGGAGAAAAGTCAAATAAACATAACTTATGAAATGAAAAGCTGATTTTAAGATCACTAGACTAGGCTTGCAAGATCTATTTCCTGCTTCTATGTAACAGTATTCTTTAAAATGTTTTTAGCTAAGTCTTCATATAGCTCTATCAATGAATACTGCAAGTACATTACCCCATTAGCTCTAGGTGCCAAAATTTAAGAGAAAATGTAAATTTTTTAAATTTTGTATTAGTATTATTTCTGGTCTTTTTACTTAGTTTACCCTTTTTAGCACCCTTTAATCCATAGTCTGGTTTAGTGCGCTGTTGCCTACATTCATACGAGGAAGCAAGGAAAACATTAATAACATTTTCAAAAATCTAGTGCAAGCCATTTCAAAATGAAAATTCACATTTTTATTAACCAATTTAGTCATCATCCTCTTATATTAGGTTAAATAACTAGTGGAAAATGTAACTCAATACTATTGTCAATGTCAGCAGTAACTACAAAATACTCAAAACCATACCAACTGAAAGTCTGTGTGGGAAGAGAAAAGAAAGAATAAAAATGGTGGATTTTACTAAACTATAAAAGAAGGAATTTGGTAAGACAGAGAAGGATGGTATGTGATGCACATATTGAAAACAAAATGAAACTAGAAGATTGGACAAGGAAAGGATTTTGCAAGTATTTATATACATTTTTGGACCATTCATAGTGGTGCAAGTCACAGACACACTCAAAAGAACAGATACAAACACATATAAACCACTTTACACATTAGGGAATGACTAATCCAATTGCTAGAGTTTAGAATATAACCAACATGCCCATCATTGGCTATATCAGACTCATCTCTAATAATATTCCTGCCTCTGTTGTGTAAAAACCATTTTCCAAATGCTTTCACATGACTGGCTCTTTTGATCCTTTTTCAAGTCCACTTAGATAGGTACATAACTACTGACTAAAAGCCAAATTTGTCCCTGGTTAGGGTCCAGACCAAAACACTTCCTAACCACCCCATGTTCATTCTATTATATTACCTTGTCTCCAACATGATTCCAGTACTCAGTGGACATTTAATAATTATATAATAAAAAAATGAATTTTGATCTAAAAAGTAAATAAGATTAGGAAGAATACAATTGAGAGTAGAGATGGCCTATGCCTCATTACACCATGTGATCAACATACCACATCCTAATTATTAACTACAGCTTGACCCTCTCCAAGGCTAATTGTTCCTGCTTGCTGAAAGTCTCTCATTTAAAACAACTCCAAAATGACTATGTAACTGTGTAGAAGAATACAAATAACTACTCTGACAAAATACGTCCTTCATCATATTCAGAAAACTACAATATCATAATGCTAAGTGACAGACACAGCTCCTTGAAGTTGAGAATAATGTCAAATTCAATCTCAAAAACTAATATTTTACTACATACTAAGAGATCCAAAAAGTAGGGACTAAACCTTGAGCTGTCCTTGATTTAGCCCCTGCTTGGGCTCATGGTGGGGCACAATCAAGTATGAACAATTTCCTTAGTTCCCTGCTCTTACTGAAGACACTGACAAGGGTGAATAGTCACCTAAGTAGCCTGACCGTGGGGTTAAATCCTGAAAGACCTTCACTCCAATCTAGACATGTAGATATCTGTTTGTTTCATTACAATAACCGCAATGTCCTTCAAATGTTCCATTATAATGATACTATCAATACATTAGCACTTTCTTTTAAAAAGCATTAAATATCCTGTGAGTTTGGGAAACATTTCAATGCTCAACAGTGAAAATTACATGGTGTATATCTCTCTCATGGCAATTTTAGAGGGAAAGAGAGAAGACTCATATAAAGAGGATTTATGGCCAGGGCACCTGGGTGGGTCAGTTGAGCATCTGACTCTTGATTTTGGCTCAGGGCACAATCTCACGGTTTGTGAGATGAAGCCCTACATCAGGGTCTGTATTGACAGAGTGTAGCCTGCTTGGGATTCTCTCCCTCTCCCTCTGACTCTACCCAACTCGTGCTCTCTCTCTCCGTGTCTCAAAATAAATAAATAAACATTAAAAAAAAAAGGGCAGAAATTTCTATGCATGGGAGTGTAGAAAGATTTCATGTAGAGGTGGGACTTAAGACATCTGTTGAATGATAGGCCTCCATTATGGTCCAAATGTCTTGTATTCTTTATTTCCTTCTAAAATAAAGAGGGGAAGGGATGAGATATTACTTAAAAGCTTGAGAACCACCTATCAAGTGAAGTAATACTCAAAAGGGGGTCTTTTTAAACCACTCAGATTTCTAGTTCCATTTCCACTTCCAGGTTCCAATAAATACATCTCACCCCCCACCACATGATCCAACCCTACCTCTACCCTATGCTACCCTCCAACCATCTTGCTCATAGTGAGTCTGCCATTATTACTGCAATGTGCTATAATCCTTAAGTATGTTGGAGTAAAAAGAAAAAAAAGTTTTAAGAACCAAGGGAAGGGAAGGGGGAGAAGGCTATGTGCCTAGCATTCACAAAATCCTCCTATTTCCATGTTGAACATTATTTCCAAATTAGACTATACACACTTATCCTTTGGTGGTTGTAGTTAAAGCACTAATGTGCTACCTATGAATGTTGAAGACAGTCCATATTATTTTAATAACCCAGTTCTGGCATTTCTTCACATGTGAATATGCCAGGAACCCCAAAATATAGACCAGAATTTCTATTCCAGGAGTCCCTCTGTTTCTGCCTTTCACAGGTCCTTTTTAGAAACACTTGTTCTAGTTTTCTAGAATTGAGGCCATCATAAAGCAAAAATAATGGGCACTAAGAATGGGGGAACTCATCTAAATGTCAAGTGAACTTTTATAAGGAGTACTTAAGGGATTAAAACTGTAGTTTTTAAGATATAAACTTAATCTATTTCTAACATGTCTGCCACAAAAACATAAAGATCTAGAAAATCTACAAAACTAATAAACAGAACAGTTGAGAGGCTGTGGTACCTCACGCAATTTTCTCAACTTCTCTGGGCCTCTATTGTCTAAACCATTGTAAAGAAGGGGCCTCAACCAGCTAGTCCTTTTACACCCTTTCAATTTTAAAATCTATTTTTTTCAATAATCATAGACATACTACAAATTATCTTCCATATATAAATGTCTAATAATTTCAAAAAACAAAGGATAAAGGAACTTCAAATACAATTCTTAAACATTCAGAAGGATCTCATAATGACCATACAGTGTCACAACAATTGTCTCTGGCTTGGCTGTCATTTACTTCAAATAAAGCTTGAGCTACAGGAAAACTATTTTAACACTCTGAGAAGATTAATAGTTAATCCACTGGGAAACCAAGCTGAAAGACAGAATTCACAAATCCGCTTCCCAGAGAGAAGTGTTGAAAATAACAAACATATTTGTTTCATTTTGAATAAACTTATTCTAATGATATACCATATACAAATACTTTCTATTATCTGACATCCCTTTTCATTTTTGTGTTTTCCTTCCTAATCTGAAGCTGAGATGAAGGTCATGTCTAATGTTGACAAAAAATAACCATTTGTAAATCAGAGTCACACAAGTGGGTTGTAACATATCTTGGGGGAAAACATCCATTATAATGCATATTCCAAGTTCACATCTTTGAAGAGAAATTGATGAGAATTGGAAGATTGGGAAGATTATGAAATTAACTGCCAAGATAATTTCTGCTTTCATGGTTTCACGAAACTGGAATTTCTAGTGCATCATTCTCTACCCCATAATTATGCATCAAAATATTAACCAATTAGCAGGTATGATGGTATGAGCTCAAAGGGTAGCAATAATTAGACATGAAACTTGAACTTTCATGGAGTTCCAAACAACAAACAGGTCTACCATACTTCATAAATTGAATAAACCCTATCTGAAGAAATAATATCAACTCATATTTGTAAATAAAATAATTTCACTGACTTTCAGCTTACATCATCTACTAGCTCTTTGGTCTCCTTTCTTTCATTTCCCTTACTTCCTAATCCAACTACAAAGACATACAAAGACACATACAAAGTGGGGCATGCATATTTTATCAAGTAGGACATGATATAAATAAAATCTCCCTAATGCGTAGGCTTTGAAGTTCACCTTTCATATGAAATACCTTTGGAATCAGGGCACACCTTTCATTTTTTAAATCACTGTTTTTAATGAATGCAGTAACTAAAAAATGCTATTAAAAAAATAAAGTAGAGGGGCTCCCAGCTGGCTCGGTTGGTAGAGCTTGTGACTATTGATCTTGGGGTTGTAAGTTCAAGCCCCACATTGGGTGTAGAGATTACTTTAAAAAAATAAAATCCTTAAAAAATAAAAATAAAAAATAAAGGAGAAATAAAAACTAAGCTGCAACAATTGTCTTTCTTTCTAGTTCACACCGTTGATTACATTTTGTGTTAGTTCCAACATATTTTGTGCTTTTAAAGAGACTTGTACTGTTAGGGATGTAAAATCAGGGACCAAGTATGTCATATGGGCTGCATATCCCCCAAATTAGAAAAGTATTCAGCACGGGGCACCTGCCTGGCTCAGGTGGTGGCGCAAGCAACTCTTGATCTCAATGTTGTAAATTCAAGGCCCACATTGGGTGTAGAGATTACTTAAAAATAAGATCTAAAAAAAAAAGTGCCCAACACATAGTAGGCACTTAATAAACACTTGTTACATGAAGAAAGGAATAAACAAATGATCAAACACCAGAAAATCATCTATTTCCATAAAATAAATATTTCTAAAAGCCTCATTTATCTACTTCTATATTTTCTAAATATTAAGTTATTTGGAATAATTTACCTCACATGTATATAAGCATTTCAGCTTGAAAGATCTTTATTACCTTGAAATTAGTAGATGAAATGTTTTGAAAACATTTGGAAAAACGTTTAAGAACAGAAATAAGAGACTTTAGGGGCGCCTGAGTGGCTCAGTCGGTTAAGCATCCGACTTCGGCTCAGGTCATGATCTTGCAGTTCGTGAGTTCGAGCCCCACGTCGGGCTCTGTGCTGACCGCTCGGAGCCTGGAGCCTGCTTTGGATTCTGTGTCTCCCTCTCTGTCCCTCCCCTGTTCATGCTCTGTCTCTCTCTGTCTCAAAAATAAATAAAACATTAAAAAATTAAAAAAAAAAGAAATAAGAGACTTTAACTAGACGTATAGTGCTGACCACTTTGCAATGTGATTGCAATGATATTGAATCATTATGTGTTTTTTTAATTTTTTAAATTTATTTATGTATTTTGAGGGAGACAGAAAGAGCAAACAGGGGAAGGGAGATAGAGGGACAGAGAATCCCAATCAGGCTTCCCACTGTCAGCAAGGAGCCAGATGTGGGGTTCAAACTCATGAACCAAACTGTGAGATTATGACCTGAGCCAAAACAGAGTCAGATGCTTAACCAACTGAGCCACCCAGGTGCCCCTAATCATTATGCTGTATACCTGAAACTAATATATGTGTCAATTATTTCTCAATTAAAACAAACAAAAATATTTAATAGCTAAGAAACCTTGAAAAGGTCACCCAGTGCCTTTTTTCATCTCATTTTTTCATCTGTAAAACAGGGAAAAGGGTATCTGTACAGATTACATGATAGAGTTTTAATGAAGATTAAGTAAAATATTGTACATTTTCATTATAACCAGAATGGGAAAAAGTGACCACAAAAGACTAAATGTTTTCTGTTCAATAACAAAGAGTACCCAAAGTAAACATATTATTAGGAAAGTCAAGTTTGAAATGTTAAAATACTTCCTTCCTGTCAATATAGAGCCAACAGTTTAACCAACAACAACAAAATCACATATTTAATACACTGCATGTCCAAAGTTCTTAGAATTCTTAATACCTTTACATTGCCACCTCAGCATGTGGAAAAAGAAAAGTGCAGAGAGGTCACATTGGAAATCAGTGCCACTCACAGACCTAAAACTGAGCTTTTAACTGTGCAACCAACCAATCATAAGCCTGCTGAGTAATGCCACTTCTTAAAATTGCTTTAGTAAGGTAAAAACACAGCAAATTGAAACCCAATTAGAGTACATTACAAACTAATCCAAACTGACTGTCAAGAATAGGTACAGCTCTCTGCCAAAGCCAAACAAAGACATTTTAACTCACAACCATAGAGACAATGACACAAAAACACAATGGTCTTCTCTGTATCTCTATTTTTGTCCAACCCTTGACATATTTTGCAAACTAAAGTTCTTGAAAAGGAAAAAAGTTTCAAATCTGCTAAATCAGCATTCATAGACAGGGAAGGGGAAAAGGCACATCATCTGATAATGTCTTAAATTTAGAATTCAAAATGTTTAATTGATCTTATCATTTTGACTTAACTGATTCAAATCAGTATACTTAGATATTAAGAATAGAATATATATTACACTTTGTTGCTCATTTTTGTTGATGACATCTACCTAAGCCATCCATTTAATTTACCACATTTTCTAAGACTTCAGCTACCATACTGAGTCCATAATCAGTATCTTTCCACACCTATGTACCCTGGCGGGGGGGGGGGGGGGGGGTCGGTAATGTTACCTTTAAATCAAGTCGTGTGTGTGTGTGTGTGTGTGTGTGTGTGTGTGTGTGTGTGTGTGTCTATCTAAAAAAGACACCTTAGTTATTATGGAATTTCTTGATCTAAGGGTGTGATTAGTCTATGATGGGGTGGCTATGATTTATTTCTATATATTGATGTACCCTAGTTTTATTCTGTACTTCTTTCACATTTTTTAAATTATAGAGCAGTACTATTCAATAGAATTTTTTTTTTAATTGTTTAGTGTTTATTTTTGAGAGAGAGAGAGAGACAGAGCCTGAGCGGGGGAGAGGGAGAGAGAAAGGGAGACACAGAATCTCAAGCAGGCTCCAGGCTCTGAGCTGTCAGTACAGAGCCCAATGCAGGGCTCGAACATTTGAACTGTGAGATCATGATCTGAGCCAAAGTCGGATGCTTAACCAACTGCGTCACTCAGTCACGCCTCCAATAGAAATTTAATGTGAGCAACATTTACTTAATTTTAGTATATGTGCTGCTGAAGCGAGCACAACATTTATTTAATTTTAAATTTTCTAGGAGCCACATTTTTTAAAAGGAAAAATAAATAAATAAAATTAATTCTTTTTTTTTAATGTCTATTTATTTTTGAGGGGCAGGGGGTGGAGAGAGATGGGAACAGAGGATCCAAAGCAGGCACTGTGCTAATGGCAGAGAGCCCAATTGGGCTCAAACTCACAAACTACATGATCAGAACCTGAGCCGAAGTCGAACACTTAACCAACTGAGCCACCAGGCACCCCAGGATGAAATTAATTTTAATAATATTTTATTTAACTCAATATATTGGGGCACCTGGGCAGCTCAGTTGGTTAAGCATCGGACTCTTGATCTTGGCTCAGGTCATGGTCTCACGGTTGGTGAGTTCAAGCCCCACATAGAGCTCTGTGCTGACAGCACAGAGCCTGCTTGGGATTCTGTCTCTCCCTCTCTCTGCTCCCCCCCACCCAATCACAAGGCTCTCTCCAAATAAATAAATTTTAAAAACTCAATATATCAAAATATAATTTTAATATGTAATCAAAGATTATTGACATATTTGCATTCATTTTTTCTTACTAAATCTTTTAAATCCAGTGTATATATTATACTTATACCATATGTCATTATGACACTAAATTTTTACCAGAAATATTTTGTAAGTATTTAAATTATACAAACTTAAAGTTAAAAAAGTAGATCCATATAACCAAGTTGTTTCAAGAATATTCACGGGGGGCCTGGATGGCTCAGTCAGTTGGGCATCTCACTTAAGCTCAGGTCATGATCTCACAATTCGTGGGTTCAAGCCCCATATCAGGCTCTGTGCTGACAGCTCAGAGCCAACAGCTCAGATTCTGTGGTGCCTGCTTTGGATTCTGTGTCTCCCTCTTTCTCTCCCCTCCCTTGTTCACACCTGTCTTTCTCTCTCAAAAATAAATTAAAACATTAAAAAAAAAGAATATTCAAAAGTTACCCAAAAACTAAATCAAGGACCAATTTTTTTAAGTTTAAAAATGGGGTGCCTTGGGTGTTTCAGTTGGTTTAAGCATCCGACTTCGGCTCAGGTTATGATCTCCTGGTTTGTGAGTTCGATCTCCGCATCAGGCTCCAGACTGGCAATGCAGAGCCTGCTCTGGATTCTCTCTCTCCTGTCTCTGCCCCTCCCCCGATTGCATGTGCATACCCACATGCGCGCTCTCTCTCTCAGGTAATTTTTTTCTTTAATTTTAAGAAAATGATAAATTTAGTTCCTGAGTAGCATTACTCCTGATTCAAGTGCTCAAAAGCCACATGGGTTGAATAGTAGGGCTGTTATCTGAATCTATATCCACCACAATGAAAGATACCCTGCAAAATACCTCAGAAGGTAAAAGCCATTTTCAGAAATTGAATAAAAAATATTCTCCCTAAATAAGAAACTTTCTTTTGCATTTCCTTTCCCCAAATTTTTATAGGACCCTTGCACTTACTATGAGAAATCTTAAAATAGAGTCATCAGCTTTAACATACTGATAAGTCTCTTCCTCTAACAAAACACAAGAACCTCTAGGACACTTTCTGCATTTCACAGTAGAGTCAGTCTCCTATACCTGTTATTACATTATTCATTGAAGAGGAAAAGCAGGTCAAATGTCTGTTGATTTTTGTCTGTGTGTTGATTTACTTATCCTGCTGCTGAAGTCTGTCACAAACTAGGGTAGGATTGGAGGACCCTGGAAAGATTAAAGACAATCTGGGGAAATATTTTAACTAAGTTCAGGTCCTCTCTTTTTGAGTTTTATCTTTTCCAGCAATATCAAGGTATGCATAACTTGTCAAAGCCACTCATTTGTAATTGAACTAGAACCCAAAAAAGGCAACCGACCTCAAGCTAAATAAAGCTTTGTGAAGTATGTTCTTGCCTTTCACCTATATGGGTTTAATGGCTAAGAATTTGGGCTGTAGAGACAAGCTGTCTGGCTTGGAATGCTGGTTCCATCAGTAGCTACTAGTTTAAGCAGGTTTCTTAATCTTTCTGTGTCTCATCTGTAAAATGGTCATAATAACAGAACCTAAATCAAAGACTGTTATGGCAAATAAATGAAATTTTACATGATATAAAACATCTTAACAGCACTGACCCTAGCACACGGTATGTGTCCAAGACTTATTCCTGTTTTTAGCTCAGAATCAGGATAATCAGAGATAAGGATATGCATTCAACAAATATTTGCTGTAAATGAAAATATATGTCTCCAAGCACTTTATAAATACCAAAGTGCTATAAAAACATAAGTTATTTTTACCCTATGCAAAATAAGTTTAGAGAGTGGATCTATTCAGTGTTTTTAATGGAAAAAAGAAAAAAAGGACCTTCACAATGCAGCTTACCAAGTTGTTAACATTTTTATAAACCTTTCCCAAACAGACCCATGCTTACCACTTAAAAAGTGCAAACATACATACCAAAATCAAATATAAATTATTTATCTGTCAACTGTATTTTCGGGTCACCCGTGACTGCTCACCTCCAGTGCAAGCGGCAGATTTAATAGCATGGCAAATAACCCACCCTATGATATTTTAGAGAATTCAGACAAAAACCTTAAATCTCTAAAAATGGTTTCTCTTACACCCTAATTTTCTGTTTTCATTACTATTTTATGCTCCTTCTTCACCTCTTCGACCAGCTCTGCTAACAAAACTGCCTTTTATTGGGTTTCTGCCATGGTACAGTCATTAATGAGTATTAAAAGGCCAAAAGAGAGGTAGCAGCAGTATTTAGGAAAAATAAACTAATCCAACAATTGGATAAGTAGTCCCAGAATATCCAAAAATGCCAAATTAAAACTCCAAAAGCTTTAAAACAGGTGATTCTAAACAGTCATAAAACTGTCACCTCCATGGGTGATCACTTCCTGATCTGTAAGAGAAAAAAAAAAGAAAATCTTTAAAATTCATGTTATTCTCAGGCTCCTGGCTGGCTCAGTTGGAAGAGCATGACACTAGATCTCCGGGGTCATGAGTCTGAGCCCTATGTTGGGTGTAGAGATAACTTAAAATAAAATAAAATAAAATAAAATAAAATAAAATAAAATACATGTTATTCTGTAAATTGATCAAAGACACAAAGTGTATAAAGCTGCCATTTCTATGCCTAACCAAGATTTGCCACTAAAATAATAATGCTGACATGACAGCATTTTTAAAATAACTTTCCAGAAAGGCTCCATGAATGGCAGATTTTGTCTCAATAATTTTCCGAGGAAATTTTTTTTAATCCCTCAAAGTTTAAAAATTTTTATAATCCCTCAAAGTATAAAGAGAAGTGGGTTCACAGTAGGACCATCAGAGAGCTGTGAAAGCAACGCACTTATTCTACCATGAATGCTTCATTAATATTTCAGTGATGATGTTGCAATTTTCCGTGAGCAACTGTCAGAGCTCTGCCTCTTGATATGTATCAAAACAGTCTAAATTATATTCGATACTCCTGCATCTGTCGTTGACCAAAATACAATTTTGATGTATCTGGTATTTCAAAGCTCACGCCCAGGCGTGTATAATGCTGTGTTGTATCCACCCTGCCTAACGTCAGGCTGTTACACCCAGTCACCCATGTATTCCACTTGCTGAAGAGTTTTCTTCCCTCTACAGGCCTGACACCAAGAAATGTAATTCATACAGAGAATTCCCATTCCAACGCCAAACAGGCCAGCCAGATGTGTCTCCTACACCCACACGCTTGTGCTACGCGTGTCTCCGTGATGCTTGACGAGACTTCCATCTGCTCGGGCATCTAGAACCCTGCGTCGGAAGCGCTGTCAGTCTGATGCTTTGTCTCCAGCCTCAGAAGGCCGGAGTTGCACGTACACGTAGGACAGACATTCTCTAAATAATAAAAAGAACACCGCAGCCCAGCCCCGAGGCAGCTCCTCCGGGCGAAGCCGGCCAGGCCGTCGCCCAAGGCGGCCCCACCTGAGGCGGTTGTTCCCCTGGTGCGGGACCGGCCGGGGGAGGGCGGCGACGGCTTCCACCCCCGCGCAGTCTGGGCGCCCGGGGGACCCGGCGTCGCGCAGCCGCCCGCTACCTGCAAAGGCCGCCGGCGCGGGGGCTGCAGGGTCTCCCCGCGCGCGCCCTGCCGGCGGGGATACGCAGCCTCAGTTTACCCAAACGCCGGCCTCCCGCCAGACCGCCCCCTCAGGTCTCGGCACCGCGGCCACGGCTGCCCTGGACGAGAGCGCGTCCTCGCCGCGCCCTCAGCCCGCCAACCCGCAGCCCTCCCGCCGCCGCGTCGGTCCTCACCTGACAGCCACCCGCACCGAGCTCTCGTCCGGGGCGCCCCACATGCTGGCGGCCGGCGACAGCAGGGCCCCTGGGCCTCTGCACCGCAGAGCCGACGCACCGCCGGAGCCGCGGCGCTCGGGCTTCGCAGACTGGAGCGGCAGGGGGCGACCGGCTCACCTCCGCCGCGCTCCAGCCATGTTGGGCGACTGAATGGAAAGGTGGCGGCGGCGCTGAGGCAGGAGGAGGAGGAGGTGATTCGCGACTGGCGGACGCCCGCCCCTTCTCCCCGTTCACCCCCCAGGATCTGGGGCGGGGACGAGGCGCGCTTGAAAGGCGAGCGCGGCGGCGGCGGCGGCGGCGGAGCCAGCAGGCCGCCCGCGGCTTCCTGACGGCCGGTAAGTGCGCCCTGCCCCCTCCGGTGGGGACGCGGCCTGCGGGCGGCCGGGCTAAAACGCTCCACGCCCGCCTGGGCGCTCAGGGCTCCGGCCCCGCACTGCGTCAGCGGCGGCCGCACGGCCCGGCCCCAGCTCGCCCTCCCCCGGCCTGCGCCCCGCCCTGCCCTCGGCGGGCACTGCCTGGCGCTGCTGGGCAGGGAGGCGCGCGGGGGAGGGATGCCGGCCGCGGGCTGCCCACGCCCGAGGGCGACGAGCCCGTGCGCCCTTCTAGGCTCTTCTGGGAGAACGCAGCAGCGGGTGCTCGCCCTGCGCCTTTGCTAAAAGTCTGAGCTTGGAGCACGAGCGCAGCGCCGGGAATCGGTCAGCTGCCACCCTGGGGCCGCTTTGTTTCCACCCTTAGGCTTATTGTCCTCTCTCCAGCTTGGACTTTGACCCCCTTCCCCAGCCCCCCGCGGATCGCCCTCCCTCCCGGGAGTCAATTGTTCGTGCTAAACCGGCTCCCCGGTTTGGCCACTGTCTGGGCAGCTGGGCTCTTCTGCAGTCCGTCGGCCGTTTACCAGCCCGCGTGGAATATGGAAACGATTTACTCCGAGACTCCTGAATGCGTTTCTGTTAAGTCATGTGCACGCTAGTAAATGAACTGCACCCTGGTACCAAGTGTTCCCAGAACTGAATATCCACCAAGACCTGCTGTGTAGTAAATCCTCACACACTGCCTTTTTTTTTTTTTTCTCTCCCCTTCCTGGCCTTCAAAAAGCACCTCCCAATCCCGGGATTCTATCAACATTGAGCCATTGTGGTTTCTGCTTGTGACTATTGTGCTTCCACATGCCTTGAGATAGCTCTGTAGCAACAGCCTTTATTAGCTTCGCCACAGAGTATCTTTTGTGGACTGCCCCATACATTTCTCTAAATAAACATGCGGGTTCGTACAAAACAGTGTAATAGATTAAATGGCACCTTCCCAGTAAAGACACAGCCCCAAGTACTGACATCCTAAATTCGCACACCCAGTCACCCTAGCCAGCAGAGATCCAGCAGCAAGGGTCAGAGGAGGCAGCACACTCTGGGACAAACAAGACGCGTGTAATGGCCTTAAATGAAGGCCTGTGTGGTATATCATTGTGTATAGTTTGAAAAGGTATTCTGTCCCTAAACCTCCATACCCCTGAGTCTTAACAGACACAAGGCTAGGAGGTAAAGAGAGCAGAGATAGGGAGTATCCTTCTGTAGACTAAATTAGTGGCAAAGCTCTCCTCTGCCCTCCAGAGAGCCTGTCCTCCCCTCAGTATTTATCTATTAACAAACCAGAGCACCATTTCCTCCAGCCCTGGCAGTCCCAGGTGGGACTGGGTGGCTCTGAATTGGCTTCCTTGCTTCTTGGATTGATAAACCCTGCAAGGAAGGCAACTAAAGCCAAGCAAATTTAGCAAGAAAACTAAAGAGAAATATAAATAATTTAAGACCTTTTAAAAGAATCTTATTTCTTTAGTGTGTGTGTGTGTGTGTGTGTGTGTGTGTGTGTGTGTGAGAGAGAGAGAGAGAGAGAGAGAGAGAGTGCATGCACACACATAAGCACGGAAGCTGTACAGGGAGAGAGACAATCTTAAGCAGGCTCCACACCCAACATAGAGCCCAGCTTGACACGGCGCTGGATCTCACCACCATGAGATCATGATCTGATCCAAAATCCAGAGTCAGGTGTTTAACGGACAGAGCCATGCAAGCACCCCAAAAGATCTTATTTAAGGGGCGCCTGGGTGGCTCACTCAGTTAACCCCATGACTTCAGCTCAAGGCATGATCTCCGGGTTCATGAGTTCGAGCTTCCCGTTGGCGTCGGAGGGAACTGTGCTGACAGCTCAGAACCTGGAGCCTGCTTTGGATTCTGTGTCTCCCTCTCTCTCTGCCCCTTCCTCACTCATGCTCTGTCTGTCTGTCTGTCTGTCTGTCTGTCTCTCTCTCTCTCAAAAGTAAGTAAACATTAAAAAATAAAATAGCACCAGCTTACATAAGTCTCAGTAGGAGATGTCACAAACACAAATTCTACCAAGCAATAGCCAGGCAGGTCACTTAACATGAGTCTGAGCAGGCAGAGTAAGGACTGATAAAATAGAAAACACCAGGCCTCTTACAAAGACAGTGGCCATCACCAGCTCTGGCCTGCTGGAATGCAGACCCAATGCTGCCAAGCTTTTTGTTTGTATGTTTGTTACTTCTCAAGAGATAAGGAAAAATCAGACCTTTATGTGAAAACTCCTTAGTTCACAGCATCAACAACAAATTCAGCACCACATTTACATAGCATGCAAACCAATCAAAATATGTATTAACCCAGCTTCAGTTCCAACCCATCAGGCTAGAACTTCTGGCCAAAACATTAGCACCAGTAACAGCTGTAGCTTTCTGCTCGGTTTCAGGAAAAAGCAGTATAAAAATTAAAATTTCCTTTGAGGACTGAGTCATTTCCCCAAAATTTCCAAATTTGTAAATTATCTTTGTATTTAATTTAGATTCTTTTCTAGCTGCTATCTAACCCCTTACATCATAGCTCACCTAATTTATTATCTTAAGTTGAAGAAAACTCTAAGGGAAGAGCTGTTTACCATAGTATAGTTTAAATCCTATTTCAGTTACTCAACTAATATTTAATAAATGCCTGTAGACAGAGTTAGTGGTAAAGCTATATGCCAGCAATAGTGGAAAGTAGAGTCTATGAGGAGCACAGACAGTCAGGTCTACCAGGAGCTTACAGTCTAGTTCAAGAAAACAAATTTGGAAATCCATAAGTGCGATAATAGAAATTGTAACAAAAGTATGATGAATTTTTTTCTGCAAGGGTGAGGAATTCTTCAGATATAGATCACTCAGGATGGTTTCCCTGAGCCCACTCTCACTTCCACACTGCAGAAAGAGTGATCTTTTAAAATCTATGTCATTTATAGCATTCCCCTGCCTGAAACCTTCCAAGAGCTACGTAACAGAAATAGAGTAAGTTCTTCTAGACTTTAGGACACTTCACACTCTGGCCTCTCCAGATTCTACCCTTATCTTTTTACTTTTTTCTTTTTCTTTCTTTCTTTCTTTCTCTTTAATCAGTGGGTTTTAAAAAACAAAACAAAAAACTTTTTAAGTTATCTCCATGTCCAATATGGGGCTTGAACTCAGAACCTCCAAGATCAGGAGTCTCATGCTCTACCAACTGAGCCAACCATGCACCCCTAACATTATCGGTTGTTACTCTAAGTCGTAACTACTACATTGTGGTGATACTGGCCTTCATTCTGTTTCTTCAACACAAAGAATTCTCTCCTGCCTTAGAGACTTTGCAGTAGCTAATTTCCTCTACCTGTAATGCTCTTTCCCCAAATATTCCCATGGTAGGCTCCTTTTGAACTTTTAGGTATCAACTTAAATTTTTCTCCTCAGAGAGACCTCTCCTGATCATCCCATCTGAGGTAGCACCCCCACAAGGGCCAGCTACATGATTTGCATGTCCCAATGCAAAATGAAAATGAAGAGCATCTTGTTAGAAAAGCAATATAAAAATTCTGTTAAAGATGCTAAAATACTTGGGGCACCTGGGTGGCTCAGTTGGTTAAGGGTCCGACTTCAGCTCAGGTCATGATCTCACAGTCTGTGAGTTCGAGCCCCGCATCAGGCTCTCTGCTGACAGCTCTGAGCCTGGAGCCTGTTTCAGATTCTGTGTCTCCTTCTCTCTGCCCCTCCCCTGCTCATGCTCTGTTTCTCTCTGTCTCAAAAATAAATAAAAACATTTAAAAAATAAAAAAAGATGCTGAAATACAGGGGAGCCTTGGTGGATCAGTTGGTTGAGTGTCTGACTCTTGATTTCAGCTCTGGTAAAGATCTCATAGTTCATGGGTTCAAGCCCCACGTTGGGCTCTGTGTTGACAGTGTGGAGCCTGCTTGGGATTCTGTCTCTCCCTCTCTCTGCCTCTCTTCAGCTCATGCATTCTCTCTCTCTCTCTCTCTCTCTCTCTCTCTCTCTCTCTCTCTCTCTTATTGTCAAAATAAATAAACTTTAAAAAAAAGATGTTAAAATATAAAGCTCTTTCTTCTGAACTCTCGCTCAACTTGTCATGGTATTTATTTGCTATTTAATATTACTTTCCACAAAGAAAAGTTTAAAATTTTTAATTATTAACATTAATTTTACCATTCATCTTTACATTGTGCAATGCCAGCTTTAACTATGAATAGAGCAATTAACATGTGGAATTATCAAAATTATACAGTTCCTATTGTGTAGTACATACATGCATATGAATTTCATTCTTAACTGTGAAAACATTGCACAAAACGAACTCAACTTTTTTTATTTCACTTGTTGATACATCTATATTCTACTAACACTTTCTACCTTTGGCTTACAGATGAGTAAGGAAGAACTGAAAGGAAGAGGAACTACTTTTCCCTGTCTTTGTTTTCCTTTTACATCATCATTAATAGTACCCACGGGGAAGTGATGACTAAGAAAGAATATGATAGGGTTCTTTGGTCAGTGTATTTCTTAGAATGCCACTGCTTTCTTTTTTTTATTTGAAGCAAGTTCTGGTCCAAGGGAAGTATAGCCTCTCAAAGTATCAGCATCCCTGCTTACACACACATAACATGTTTACCTCATACTTATACTGGCTTTGAATCCCACCAAACTCCCACACATTATAGATCAACCAGATTTCTACGCTCACAGGACATCACAAAAGCTATAGGAGAATGCTGCCACAAAGAATGGAGGACATGGATATTGTCTTATGTCCTCTACTTACCCAGATGCACTAGTCTTTTATCAGATCTCCCTCATGAAACACAAATCCAAAGATAAAATTATTAAACATTTTAAAACAGTGGTAGTAGATAGTGTGCCTGGGTGGCTCAGTGAGTTAAGTGTTCAACTCTTGGTTTCAGCTCAGGTTATGATCTCATAGTTAGTTCATGGCTTGGACCCCTTCATGAAATATTCTCTCTCCCTCTCTCTCTGCTCCTCCCTTGCTCTTGCATGTGCATGCACTCTCTCTCTCTGAGAGATAAATACATAATCTTAAAAAAAAACTATATATATATTTTTTAAAAAGACAGTGATAGTAGAGCATTAAATTAATAGCAAAGGCCCTCTAAGCCCAGGGCCTTGTGTGAGTGCACTAACCATTCACCCATGAAGCCAGCACTGTGTACCCCCAGTTATTCACTATCATCACTATTTTATTTCTTCATAGCCCTTTTCACTAGGTTATATTTTCTTGTTGATAATTTTTTTGTATTGTTGTCTGCCTCCATTTGAATATTAGCTTCAAGATAGCAGAGACCTTTCTGGTTTGTTTTTTTTTTTTAATGTTTTTAATGTGTTTTTTAATGTTTATTTATTTTTAAAAGAGAGAGAGAACCAGCTGGGAGGGGCAGAGAAAGAAGAGTACAGAGGATCCAAAGTGGGCTCTGTGCTGACAGCAGAGCAGGAGAGAGAGAGAATCTTAACCCATGAACCTTGAATTCATGACCTGAGCCAAAGTCAGCCACTTAACCAACTGAACCACCAAGGCACCCCTCTTTTCTGTTTTATTCAGTCATGTATTTGTAGGTCCCACAACAGTGTCTGACACATAATATGGATCATTAAAGATAAGCTGAATGACTAAGTGACTTTGGGCAAGATATGGGACCTAAGTCTCAGCTTCTTATACGTCGGCAATGTATTTTTCACCTTATAGAGTTGTTTTGGAGATTGAAAGAGTTTTATCGTATGTTAATCACAGCACTAACTCACAATAAGTGCCCTGTAAAACTAGCTAATTTTATGGTAAATATCTTTGTAATACGAAGTGTTTTAAGAAACAGATACAGATGCTGCAGCTGCACCTGTCTAAGGTACATTCAGAAGAAAGATTCTAGCACACAGTAAACAGGCAGCCAAAAAGAAGCTACAACATGCATTAGAGCAACTGTCTCATGAGTTTTTTCCCTCTAGGCCATCTACCCAGTGTTTTTCTGGTTTTCACATTCTAATCAGTCATTAAAAGTTATTTGCTTCTTCCTTTTTGCTGCTAGCAGAAAGATTAAAAGAAAAAGTTCTGATTACAACTTTATGTGCAAACAACCAGCTTTGGAAGAGCATGCCTAGACAGCCATCTCCTCAGAAATCTTTTTGAAAACAGTCTCTAGGAAACCAACCCTTAATACCACAATCAGAAATACCAATTTTCCTTTAGTGATTCTTTTTGTTTTATTCATTTTCCTCATTGATAACAATGGAAAGCGTTTATGAGACTCTCACACCATGCCATTGTAATGTGTGAAGTGACTAACATGCATTATTTTACATAATTCTTTCCTCGTTAGAGGCTGAGTACAGTTATCACCTCCATGTAACATATGAGGAAACAGAAGCCTTCCCAACAAACAACTGTCAAAATCTTATCTATAGTTCAGGCCCAACTCAAAAATCACCCTTTCTTCAACCTATTTGTGATTTCACTCTGCCTCTGCACCAGATGTGTGATTTTTTTCCTCTTTCAGATCTTCATCACATTTCATTAATGTCTTTGTTATTGTTATGATCACTTTTTAACTCCTCAACTAGACTGTAAATTACTAAAAGGGCAGAATCTGTGGAAAGTTCAAGAGTGCAGCCAGTACTTATTTGTTCAACAAATAAGTGATTCCCAGAAGGGTATGCTATGCTTTGATTTCAACACAGAACAAGTTTTCATTGTAGATAGTCTGCTGCCTACTGGTTATAGTTCTCAGAGAGACTATTTCCAAACTGTAGTGTCTATTAAAGGTTACATTCAAACTATCAGGAAGAAAACCAGAGCGCCTGAGTTTCTGTAAAGTGGCGAATGTAAGCTAGGCTCCTATAACTTTGGAGATGGAGAACATTTTACAATTAGTACACCCCTTCCATTTTACAGACAGGGAAACAGTTCCCGAGAGAAGAATTGCTCACTACCTCCAGCTGCCGCCCCTTCCCCCACTCTCTTTCTCCCCACCCCCACACCCAACCTGCCCCAATACGCACACGTACACTACCCAATGGCAGAGCTCATTTAAAATCTAGATATCTCGACTCCCTATTCTGGGTTCTTTGTTCTTCACTGTTAATTTCACTATACTTTTTATTCTTAAGGCTTAGAAAATCTCAGCCTACAGTACAAGTGTTTGCATACGAAGAACATATACTGCAAAGTAACACAAGGTGAGCTTAAATACTTACAGTAATTAACCTCATGATAAAAGGAGTTTGTTCACATCTTGTAAATTTATTTTTTAATGACTCATAACATTACTAGAAAAATCAGTTTTAACTAACTACACATTTTCTTCACATTTTTCTCATTTATGTTTATCTTGAGTACTGGGAGTCATTTCTGGGTGGGTTTGAGGGATTTTTTCATTTCCTTCTTTGTACCTTTTAATATTGCTCGAAATCCTTAAAATGTAACATCAATCACTTTTATAAAAATAGTGAAATTCTTCTTCTAAGGAAAACTAATGGCGAGTATCTAAATTTCTTTTCATTAAGAATAAACAGGTAGAGAAAAGTTAAATTCCTGTGTCCACACTTAAAATCAGAGTTCTGAAATCTAAAACTGTGTCTAAAGGCTTGCACCAGGATTCCAAATCTAAGGGAAATTCAAAGAGTAAAGATTTCTCTCCAGTGCTTTGGACTTTTGTTGAGCTTGCAGCTTACGCTATTGCACACAGCTTGATTACCCCAAAGTACTGGCCCAGTTAATTGCATTCAAATGCAAATTACAGCTATTAAGTCATGCTGGTCTTGAGCCAAAGTCTTGAGCCAAGTTCGTTAAGAGGAGTGTGTGTTTTTTTTTTTTTTTCCTAACTGTGCAGGACTCAACTTGATAAGCATTTTGGGATAGTCATTCATTCTTTGTGTTTTTGTGGGGGTTTTTTTGGGGGGGGGGGAATATTATAGAACTGAATCACTGAAAGATAATTTATTAGTTATTTTTATATGAGAACATTTCACCGTTTACTACCCCTCCTCTTTTATTTATCCATCAATACCACCACTTTTTTTTCATATCTCTTAACTGAATTTCCTGCTTTCATTTTCTATTTTCTCACCATTTTCTTTTCGTGTGACCTCCACCTGGATATTTTTCAAATTCTCATGGCTCTGGAAACCCTGAAACCAAAAGATTAATGAAGCTCTAGGTTTTTCATTCTTACTGTATTTCAGAAAACCTACAGCAAAATATGAAGTTAAAATTAATTATAATCTACAATTATATGATAAGTATTTCACCAACTTCTGCAATGAACATGTGCTTAGATTTATCTCCCCTCAAAACAACAACACATTAAATAAGAGAATACAAAGTCTTTACATGTAGATCTCAAAATTTTCCTTATTCAGATATCTGTTTGGTAGAATCAGTGGTTTTTAGGTAAAAACACACAGGTTACGTTGTAAGATGCTTTACCTAAATCAGTATATAACTTGACTCTCATTTCCTTGATCTAATCTGATAACAGTTATTTCACAGTGGACTTCACCAGGAAAGACCCCCCTCAGACAGAAGGAACTGGTGACATTTGTGTTTGTTTTATGATCCCAAACTACTCCTCCAATTTTTGCAGAAGTCCAAAGGGAAATAGGAAAATAGTTGTTAGGAACTATTTCTGACAGGAAAATAGTTGTTAAACTCAAGTTTTACTCCAAAGACATCTCAAAATTACTATTTAAAGGACTTCTTTGGGTGCACCTGGGTGGTTCAGTTGATTAAATGCCTGACTCTTAATTTCGGTTCAGGTCATGATCTCACGGTTTGTGGGATTGAGCCCCATGTCAGGCTCTGCATTGACAGCCTGGAGCCTGCCTGGAATTTTCTTTCTCTTTCAAAATAAATAAATAAACTTTAAAATAAATACATAAGTAAATTACTTCTTTCTACTGACATCAAGAATAAAGATAAAAAGAGATATGGACACACTAAGGTGTCAGTGGGCATTAAATTAGCAAAAGATAATGGCAGCACTAAACACACTTGCTTATGCATACACCACAAAGAAGGTGTGTTGCAACACCAAGAGAAATAAGGTGAGTAGAATCTTGAAAGCCAAAGGGTTTGATTGACAAAATATAGGAAACCATTTAAACTTTGTGAGTGAAAGAGTGATAAGACAAAGGTAGTATTTAAAAATATATAGCGTGGGGTGCCTGGGTGGTTCAGTAGGTTGAGCCTCCGACTTCAGCTCAGGTCATGATCTCACAGCTTGTGGGTTGAGCCCTGCCCACATCAGGCTCTGTGCTGATGGCTCAGAGCCTGGAGCCTGCTTCAGATTCTGTGTCTCCCTCTCTCTCTGTCCCTCTCCTGCTCGCTCACACTCTGTCTCTCTCTGTCTCCCAAAAATAAATAAACATAAAATATGTAACGTAGGGGATGCCTGGGTGGCTCAATTAAGTGTCCGACTCTTGATTTCGACTCAGGTCATGATCTCAAGGTTTATGAGTTCGAGTCCCACATTGGTTCCATGCTGACAGTGCAGAACCTGCTTGGGATTCTCTCTCTCCTATTCACTCTGCCCCTCCCCCACTCATGCTCAGGCTCGCGCTCTCTCTTTCTCTCTCAAAAATAAATAAATAAACTTAAAACATTTTTAATAATAAATATAAAAAAATAAAATAAAAGGTCTTGGAGGGTCCTTCCAATCAGAGATTATGAATTTATAAAGTGGTTTTCAAAAATATCCCTAAATGTAGACAATTGAGAGAATAGTACTATTAGCTGAAATAGGCAAGTTGGGTGGAAGGAAGGGAGAGTTCATTTTGGGAGAAGAAAGACAATTTGGGCTGAAGTAATGTGATAAAGTGATTGTCAAAGGGTAGGTAGAACATGGGAATGGAGGTATGGGAGGAACCAAAGGGAACGAGGACAGAAGAAGAATCAATGGATCTGTCAGGTCAACACAACTAATTGTAACCATAGAGAATAATTGTGGTAGAAGAGGGGAAAGAAAATCTAGGTGTCCAGGGAACTAAGAATTGGTGATGGGAAGGCAAGGGGATAATTTACTTCTTTGAGAAGTTCATAATGAAGATGCAAAAAGGGTTCAACCTAAGTTCCATTTCCACTTGTAAGTCATTACATCAGTTCAACAAGTGTTTTAGTGCCTCAATGAAACTGTATTTAAAGTACTTTCATCACTTTATCTCCATTTTACCCCTGTTTATTTGGAAGAACTTCTACCCAATCTTGAAAGTGTCTTAGACTCTTTTTTATTTTTAAATACTCTCTACACCCAACATGGGGCTTGAACTCACAACCCTGAGATCAAGAGTTGCACACAATACCAACTGAGCCAGCTGGGCACCCCTAGACTCTTTTCTTTATGCTCTCATACTTAGATTAGACCAAGGGCCCCTTTTATACACTCACTTTGTACATAGGCATAAAGGTTATTAATTTACTTTGAATTTATGTTTTAAAGATGTCTTTCCCATTAGATTGTAAGTTTTTAAAAAGTAGATACTGTGTGCATATCATTTGACAGTGTGTAAATGTTTATGGATGACCAAAATCTCTCTTCTGGAAACATTGCCCTTGAATTCCAAATAGCAATTAAGAGTTAACTGCTTTTTTTTTTTTCCATTTGTTTGTTTGTTTCCCAGAGATACTCTCTATTGCTAGGCCACTAATTCAGGTATTTTAGACTTTTTTTCAAGCCTTCACTTCCTGATCTCTAAATCTTCAAACTCCCAATTCATGGTGCAAGGTCCTTTCTCCTTTCCTTTTTACATTTTCCCTCATGGCTTAAATTCAATCTAGATGGCAATTATTACCCATCTATGCAACCATTTATTCAATAACTATGTGCAACACTATTTCAGGCACTGGAGATCTAGCAGAAAACAAAGTGGGCAAAAACTTTTGCCCTCATTTTTAGAAGAGAGAAAGATAAAACAATATCAGTAAAATGTAACACATACTTAATGGTGACTAATGCTATAGGAAAAAAAAGGAGTATACACAATGCTTGGGTAGTAGGAATGTTTTGTATTTTAAAGAAAATAATCAGAAAAGGTATGAATGAATAGGCATCCATGAGAAAAACCTGAAAGAAGTGAAGAAATGATCCATGGGGGAACTGGAGGAAAGGCATCCCTAGTAGAAGAAACAGCAAATGCAAAAACCTTCAGGTAAAAACACACCTGACCCTGTTTAAGGAACAACCAAGTGGGTAATATGGCTGCAGCAAAGTAAGCCAGGAAAAAAACACTGAGAGATGATGTTAGAGAAGTAGAAGGGAGGGGTTAGTACAGGGAAGAACAGGCCAGATGATCACCAGATTATCATCGAGGGCGGACCTTTCAAGGCATAAAATTGGTGAGTGGGATAGGATGCCAGTGGATTATATTGAACTAAGTAGTGACATAGCTAACTCCGCTTTAATAGGATCACTCTGACCACTGGGTTGGAAATAAACTTAGGGAAGCTAGAGATTGGAAAGAGGGAGATGGTTAGGTGGCTATGACCATAATCTCAGCAGGAAATGATCTGACTTGGGCCAGGCTCAGCAATAAAGGTAGTGAGAAGTGGTAGATTTCTGAAGATAAATACACACACACACACACACACACACACACACACACACACATTTTGTAGAATGTTCTTCAATTTGGGTATGTCTAATGTTTTCTCAAGACTTGATTGAGTTTATTATTAAAGAAAAATGACACTTTAATAATACCAGAGAAGTGATGTGGCCTTCACAGTACATCCTATCAGGAGGTACATGATGCCAATATGTGCACATATGTTTTATCAATATGTCTTAATCTGTGCTAACAAAATACCATAGACCCAGCAGCTTCAACAGCAGACTTTGGTTTTGTTATGGTTTTGGAGGCTAGAAGTCCCAAATCAAGGTCTGACAGGATCAGTTTCTGGTAAGGACTCTCGTCCTGGCTTATAGACACCTGCCTCTGTGCTGTGTAGAGATAAACTCTCTGATATCTCTTCTTTTAATGACACTAATTCCATCAGATCAAGGCCCTACTCTTAGAATTTCCTTTAATCTTAAGTACTTCAGTAAAGATTCTATCTCCAAATACAGTCATAGTGGGGTTTAGGGTTCAACATACGAATTTGTGGGGGATGCAGTTCAGTCCACAGCACCACTTTGATGTTGACTTTGATCATGTGGTTGAGGTGGTTGTCTGCTGGATTTCTTCACCGTAAAATTATTATTTTGTCTTTGTAATTAATAAATATGGGAAGATGTGTTGACAGTATGATCATCTTTTTTCTTATACTTTCATCCACTAATTTTAAAATCTGTCAATGATTCTTATCTACAATAATCACTAGGATATTTGCCTAATAGTGATTTTCTATTTCCATCTTTCCTTCTATTTTATTAATTGGAATTCTACTAGAAGGAAAAGCTGCCCTCTTGCCCCATTTCTTTCTTTCTTTCATTATTTATTTATATAGGCGTGGACTTACGGGTATTTATTTTATTCTATGGGTTATAAGCCGTTAGAAAAAGAAGAAGAAAGAAAAAGGAGGGAAGGCAGGAGGGAAGAAAGACAATACTTGTCTTTCCTGATGTATATTCCTGACAGGGTGAAAAGTTACTGTGTTACTAATATCTCATATATTGTAAACCATAGAATACTACATATGGGAAGTATTCTACTAAAAACAAGTCATGAGTTTTTCAAAAAAGTTATTTTTTTAAGTAATCTCTATACCCATGTGGAGCTCGAACTCACGACCCCAAGATCAAGAGTTCCATCCATGCTCTACTGACTAAGCCAGCCAGGCACGCCTAAAAATAAGTTATGGCTTTTTATTTATTTGTTAATGGGTTTTTTTGGGTTTGTTTTTTTTTTTTGAGAGAGAGAGCACATGTACATGCACACACACACACGGTGGGAGGACCAGAGGGAGAGGAAGAGAGAGAATCTTAAGTAGGCTCCACTCCCAGCATGGAGCCCCATGAGGGGCTTGATTTTACCACAAGATGATGACCTAAGTCAAAATCAAGAGTCGGATGCTTACCCAACTGAGCTACCCAGGCACTCATATGATTTTTTAAAAGAACATAAAACTTTAGTAAAATTTTTGAAGTGCCCACATATTTTGGTTATTAAATATTAAAATATAAATATATAAACTATGTATTTATAAGACATAAAGAAAACTATTAACTCAAACATCAAGCAATTGTCAAAACTATTATATTTTCTTCCCAAATGGTATCTCTGATTCCAGTCTGCCTTTCTTCAATTCATCTCAACATCAGTGTCTAAGCACCAGAACAGCTACCAAATTATCTGTAAATCCTTTTTATAACATTGATATTTTGTAAATACTCACCTAAGTGTTTGGTTTGTTTGTTTTGAGGTTTATTTATTTATTTTTTGAGAGAGAAAGTATGAGTGGGGGAGGGGCAGACAGAGGAGGGCAGAGAGAGAATCCCAAGCAGGCCCCACATTGTAAGCACGGAGCCCAGCACAGAGCTTGAACCCATGTCCCTGAGATTATGACCTGAGCTGAATTCCAGAGTCAGATGCTTAACCCAGTAAGCCACCCAGGCACCTGAGTGTTTGGTTTAAACAAAACAAAACAAAACAAAACAAAACAAAACAAAACAAAACCAGGCGGTTAAGTGCCTGACTCTGGAATTTGACTTAGGTCATGATACCATGATTCTTGAGTTCAAGCCCCACATCAGGCTCTGCAGTGACAGTGCATAGCCTGTTTGGAATTTCCCTCTCTCAAAATAAATAAATAAACTTTAAAAAATAAAAAATTAAACTAGTGTCATGAGCTATATACGCATGCATTTTTCTAAAAAACCTCTTCCAAAAACAATGTTTTTTACTACTTGTATTAACCTGAAAAGGATTCCACAGCATAGTGTGGTTTCCAAATTAAATTTAAAGAATACTTTGATATCTATGTTTCTAAGACACCCTATTTACCATCTCCATACCAGAAATTTCTGTGTCCTTTTCAGTATTACTTTACCCTGATACAGTTTAAGCCTTCTGTACAAATTTGCTTTCACCTAGATCACATTCACAATCCTATTCTTTAACAAATCCATGTCGTCTTTTAATTAAAATACTTTTTAAAATTTTAATTCCAGTATAATTATTATATCAGTTTCAGGTGTACAACATAGTGATTCAACAATTCTATACATTACTCAGTACTCATCATGATAAGTGCACTCTTTAATCCCCATCACCGATTTCACCCATCCTCCTACCCACCTCCCCTCTGGTAACTAGTCTGTTCTCTTTAGTTAGGAGACTGTTCTTTGGTTTGTCTTTTTTATTTTGTTCATTTGTTTCATTTCTTAAACTCAACATATGAGTGAAATCATATTGTAAAAGTCCATGTCTTCTTTACACGTGTTTGTTCTTTCCTATTTGGCTGAAAATTCCACAGACTTGACTATGGTCATGGACCATGTATATTGTACACTGCTTTGTGCCCAATGCCTGCTATGGTGCAATGGCACAAAGTAGATGCTCAATAAGTATTCACTGAGCAAAAGGATGAATGAATGGTACTTTGCTTAAACCCAAATATTAATGAACATGAACTTCAGTTAAGGAAACACTAGCCGCTCTTCATGGAGCATGGCTTTATCAATTAAGTTGTAGTAGCCTTTACTGCATGCACAGGGTATGCAGATGTGCCCATGGGTTTTATTTTGTATCTGCTATGTTTAAATTTAGGAAATAATTCAGCATAACATACAAAAAAGAGTTGGAAAATTTCACCACACCAAATACCTATCATATTCTGACCTGAGAGTTTAGATTTAGAAGCAAATGCTAAATATAAATAAAATTTCATGAGTTTACACAGAAAAGAGTGCTAACATATGAACCATAATATGTTACTATCTTTTGTTGCTCCTTATAGCTCCGTATACTCCTACTTAATGCATATGTGATGTTTTCATTTGGCAACATCATACGTCAGTAATAATATTTTCTAATTATTTTAATTTCTTAATGAATCTAAATACCAAATTAGTTTGTTTTGTTTTTACTGGTGGGTGGATAATTTTAAAATGTAATATGTTTACAGGCTGGGGCCCCTCACCTTCCTGTGGGACTCCATGCCTGAGGTGGAGGCCAAGGCCAGGATGGCAGTGCCCAGACCATGTGTATGAAGCCCCTACTGTGTTACCAGAGTGTGTGGTATTCAGCATGAATCTGACGCTGGAGGAGATGGACATTGAGAGGGAAATCCAGCTGGTACCTGTGAATGACAATGGGTATGATGCTCCTTGATATCCCAGCCATAATGGGCACTATGCTATATGCCATTCTTGCTGGAAAGTGGAGCCTAGTGGCAATCCCAAATCCACTAAGATGATGCTGTCTACACTGGGCCAATTACTGTGGGCACACAGAAGTAGCACACCTTCTATTTTCTGATGGGCTAACCTCAGGTTCAGAGAATGGCAGCATCTCCAGTCTGTGTGAGGTTGCTCTGAAATGTCAAGAGGACATTCATTCCCTCCTTTGAAATCAACCCAGCCTTGAAGGCTGTCTGAGATAGAAAGGTATGACCAACAGGTGACCCACTGACCTGTAAGAATGACTGTTATGGCCTGAAAGTTTATATCTACCCCTCCCCCCCCCCCCCCCCACCAAATTCATATATTGAAGTCCTAACCCCCTGTGTAATAGCATTTGGAGATGGAGGCTTTGAAAGATAATTAGGTTTAGAGGGTAGGCCTCTCATGATGGTATTAGTGTCCTTATAAGAAAAGACACCAGAGGGGTACCTGGATGGCTCAGTTGGTTAAGTGTCCAACTCTTGATTTCAGCTCAGGTCACGATCTCACAGTTGGTAAGACTGAGCCCCGTGTTGGGTTGTGCACTGACAGCACAGAGCCTGCTTGGGATTCTCTCTCTTCCTCTCTCTATCTACCATTCCCCACTTGCTTGTGTGCTCATGCTCTCTCTCTAAAAATAGATAAATAAACTTAAAAAAAAAGAAGAAGAAGAAGACACCAGAGAGCTTGATCTCTCTCTCTCCCATTGTGCACAAAGAAGTCACAGCAAGAAGGCAGCCAACTACAAGCCAGAAAGAGAGTTCTCATCAGGCACTCAAATTGGCCAGCACCTTGATCTTGGATTTCCCAGCCTCCAGAAATGTGAGAAATAAACTACGGTTATTTAAACCTCCTGATCTATGCAATTTCTTATGGGAGCAAAGCTAAAACAATGACTTGTTTGCCTACTTACTCACCACCTTCCCATCTCAAGCTGCCTTTTTCAATGGTACTCAGCTTGATGTTCACAACCTTGCTCAAGGTCAGTTTCCATATTCAAGGTGGAAAACTAAAGCCAAGAAAGAATTGATAAGATTATCTACCCTACTTTTTTGAAGAAGTCACTACAGAAGCAATAGAGCAGATTTGGAGGGATGAGGAATGCAAGCACTCAAGCCTGGACAGATGATCAAATTCCAGATCATTCATGTGGAAATACTTAACCATTTGGGTGGGGGCGGGGAGGCTGGGGCCTCCCTCTCCCCATTCACAAAAATTCCTAGGGTATTAAATACCCACATATAAAAAACAATGTTGTGTAAATATTGAAGAAAACATAAAATATATGACATGAATTGAAAACCCTGAAGGAAAAGTTTAACTAACATAAGTACATAAAATTTTAAAACTGCAAACAAAAAGACATCTTGAACAAAGTTAAAAGATAAGTAACAACTAAAAAAAAATACTGCTATATTTATTACAAAGGATTAGTACCCCAAATGTATTCTAAAACACAAATCAGTATGAAAACATAAAACAAGTTTTACAAAATGAGCAAAGGCTATGAACTGATCATTCACAGAATAGAAACAAAGAAACGAACAAAAAACCACAAGATGCTCAACCTTACTAGTAATTAGGAAAATGCAAAATAAAACAATTACTTGGGGCGCCTGGGTGGCTCAGTTGGTTAAGCATCTTGTTTCAGCTCAGGTCATGATCTCATGATTCCTGAGTTTGAGCCCCACATCAGGCTCTGTGCCGACAGCTCTGAGCCTGGAGCCTGCTTCGGATTCTGTGTCTCCCTGTCTCTTTGCTCCTCCCCTGCTCATGCTCTGTCTCTGTCTCTCAAAAATAAATTAAAAAAATTTTAAAACAATTTTTAAATAATAAAAAATAAGTAAATAAATAAAACAATTACTAGATCTTTTTGTTTAAATACATTGCAGAATAATTTCAAAAAAAATAAGTCAACAGAATTTTATACCCATCAGGTTGTTGATAACAATAATGACATTCTGATAGAATCTCAAGTGCCAACAATGGTTGAGTTGCTCTTATTCACTTCTTGCAATGTGCCAAGTAGTCTTCATACATGTTAACTCCCTTAATCATCCCAGTAACCCTGTGGGTAGCTGCTATATTGTCATTCACATTTTACAGTTGAATTGAAGGACAGCATAATCCAGTGATTTATACCAAGGTTGCACATTTAGTGACTCCCAAGTCAACGCTTTTAACCATTACACTATACTACCTATAAATTGATAGCAACCTCTCTGGAAGGCAATTTGGCTGCAATGACAAATTTTAAATGAGCACACAGACACACAAAGCGCCAAGTCATGAATAGTGCTCAGCACTAAAATGGTTTTAGAGGGGCACCTGGGTGGCTCAGCTGGTTAAGTGGTTAAGCATCCAACTCCTGGTTTCAACTTAGGTCATGATCTCATGGTTGATGAAATCAAGCCCTGAATTGGGCTCTGGGCTGACAGTGCAGAGCTTGCTCAGGATTCTCTCTCCCCTTCTCTCTGCCCCTACCCCCTCCCTCAAAATAAATAAATAAACACTTTCAAAAATGGTTTGAGAGATGGTTGTCAATATTTGTTGAGGACTAAATACAAGGCTGGGAATTCATTGGAGAAGGGAAGCTTTAGGTAAGAGAAAAAGGATTCACCGTGCTTTATCTTCAGACTTGACCATTTCCTTGGAGTTATACAACATGCACATAGGCAAGGATTTAAATTTACAATATAGTACAACAACATATAAGGGGGGTCACATTAAAATAGTACAGGCCAAACACAAAATTACACTAAAGTCCTTGAAAGCAGAAGACTGATAGTGTCATACAAAACCTATTTCATAGTCCTGGCTTTCTTCAGTTTTAGTAAAATAGAAATCACACTACCTACTAGGAAGGGTCGCCTTGAAGATTAAATTAATGTAAGTAAAATGCTTAGCACACAGAGGGTCTGGCACAAAGTACAGGCCTACTTTGGAGTTACTGTGGTTCAGTTCCAGACCATTGCAATAAAGCAAATATTGCAATAAAGCCAGTGAAATGATTTTCTTTTGTTTCCCAGTACGTATAAAATCTGTGTTTACACTATACTGTACTGTTAACCATGCAATAGCATTATGCCTAAAAACCAATGTATAAACCTTGATTTTAAAATACTTTATTTGAGGGGCGCCTGGGTGGCTCAGTCGGTTAAGCGTCTGACTTCAGCTCAGGTCACGATCTCGCGGTCCGTGAGTTCGAGCCCCGCGTCAGGCTCTGGGCTGATGGCTCAGAGCCTGGAGCCTGCTTCTGATTCTGTGTCTCCCTCTCTCTCTGCCCCTCCCCCATTCATGCTCTGTCTCTCTCTGTCCCCAAAATAAATAAACATTAAAAAAAATAAAATAAAATAAAATACTTTATTTGCTGCTAAAAAATGCTAACCATCCTCTGAACTTTCAGTGAGCCACACATAACCTTTTTGCTGGTGGAGGGTCTTGTCTCAATGTTGCTGCAGCTTCTACATCAGTATTTGCTACTTCACTTCGCATTTTTCTGTTACAGACATGGCTTTCCTTAAATTTCATGAACTAATGTCTACCAGCTTCCAACTTTTCTTCTGTGGCTTCTTAACTCTCTCAGCTCTCAGAATTGAAGAGTCAGGGCCTTGCTGTGGATTAGGCTTTGGCCTTTGAAGGGAATGTTATGGCTAGTTTGGTCGTCTATCCAGACCGCTCAAACTTTCTCCATGTCACCAATAAGGCTGTTTCACTTTTTTATCATTCTTGTGTTCACTGGAGTAGCACTTTTAACTTCCTTCAAGAACTTTTCCTTTACATTCATAACTTGGCTATCTGTTCAGCACAAGAGGCCTGACTTTCAGCCTGTCTCAGTTTTTGATGTGCCTTCCTCACTGAGCTTAATCATTTCGAGCATTTGGTTTAAAGTGTGAGACATGTGACTCTTTTGCCTGAACACGGAGAGGCCATTGTAGGGTTATTAATTGTCCTAATTTCCATATTGTTGTGTCTCAGGGAATATGGAGCAGTTAGAACACACACATTTCTTATGTTTGCTGTCTTATACGCGTGCAATTTGGGACATCCTAAGCCAATTACAATACTAACATCAAAGATCGCTGATCACAAATCACCATTACAAGTGTAAAAATATAAAAGTTGGAAATATGCTTAGAGTTACCAAAATGTGACACAGAAGCATGAAGTGAGCAAATGCTGTTGGGAAAAAATGGCAGCATTAGTCTTGGTTGATGCAGGATTGACACAAAGCTTCAATTTGTAAAACAAATCTGTGAAGAAAAAAAAATCTGTGAAGCATAATAAAGCGAGTATTCCTGTAAGGGATTTGTGCTATTATTTCTAGCTGCAAAGAGAAGTCAGAAATAAGAGAAGAGTGAGGACTATTCAGAAAGTCAGGCAGTGATTGAGTAAAGTGTAGTGTCAGAAAAGATTTTTTAGAAGAAATGTGTTTCCAACAGGCTTTATGAGAGAAAAAGTGAAAATGACATCTTCCAAAATAGTCTCTTTAGAATGGGAATTTTTACATGCTGGGACAAATGAATTTGAGTGTGGTGACTGTACCAGTAGCTAAACTTCAAATGTGAGAATAGCAATCTTTTTTTAATTTTTTTTTAACGTTTATTTACTTTTGAGACAGGGAGAGACAGAGCATGAACGGGGGAGGGGCAGAGAGAGAGGGAGACACAGAATCGGAAACAGGCTCCAGGCTCTGAGCTGTCAGCACATAGCCCGACGCAGGGCTCGAACTCACGGACCGCGAGATCATGACCTGAGCCGAAGTCGGGCACTTAACCGACTGAGCCACCCAGGTGCCCCGAGAATAGGAATTTTGATGCTGCATATAGGAAAAGTAAATTGTATTGCTCTAGCTGTCCATTTACATCTAGATACCAGCGAAAAAGTTGTTATACACTTTATCAAACTTTCAGAAGAGATTGGCAGCCTTCTGTTTAAAACACAATCAGGTTTGCACAGAAAAAGGCAACATTGATGCCTATTATTATTAAATGGAAGCATTTGTATCTAAAGTAGCACACAACACTTCAGGGATAACTTAAATTTAAAGTTGCCTTTTATTTTTTTTTTAATTAATTGATTTTATTCTTTGAATAGTTTTATGTTACAGAAAAATTGAGTGGAAAGTAGAGTTCCCATACACCTCCTCCACCCTCCACAGTTTCCCTTATTGTTAATATCTTGCACTAGCCTGGAACATTTGTTACAATCAATGAGACAATATTGATACGTTATTACTAACCAAAGTCCAGAGTTTACATTAGGGATCATTTGTATTGTACATTCTTTGTTCTGAGAAATGTATAATGACAGTATCATTCAGAATAGTTTAACTGGCCTAAAACTCCCATTCTTCCCCTATTTATTCCTCCTTTCTTCTCCCTCACCCCTGACAACTACTGATCTTTTTATTTTTTATTTTCTTTTCTTTTTTTTAAGTTTATTTATTTTTGAGAGAGAGAGAGACAGAGCATGAATGGAGGAGGGGCAGAGAGAGAGGGAGACACAGAATCGGAAGCAGGCTCCAGGCTCTGAGCCATCAGCCCAGAGCCCGACGTTGGGCTCGAACTCACGGACCGCGAGATCATGACCTGAGCTGAAGTCAGACGCTTAACCGACTGAGCCACCCAGGCGCCCCAATACTGATCTTTTTTAAACCATCTCCAAAGATTTGCCTTTTCCATAAAGTTGCCTTTTTTTTGAGAGAGAGAGAGAGAGGGAGAGAGAGGGAGGGAGGGAGGGAGGGAGGGAGAGAGACAAAGTGCGAGCAGGGAAGGGGCGGAGAGAGAGAGGGAGACAGAATCTGAAGCAGGCTCCAGGCTCTGAGCTATCAGCTCAGAGCTCAACGTGGGCCTGGAGCCCACAAGCCATGAGATCATGACCTAAGCTAAAGTCGGACATAAACTAACTGAGCCACCCAGGTGCCCCTAAAGTTTCCTTTTTTTTTTTAAGTAAATATTTATAAGCCACATCTTGGCTAAGAAACCTATGAAATCAGGTATAAGAAGCACTGAACTACCAGCAAATTATTTTATAAAGAACAAAGTAGAAAAGATATTTGCAAAATAATAATAATAATAAATAAAATCAATAGAAAAGAGAAAACAAGCATAAAAAAAAGATGTTGAAGGACTCTTTGTACAATAAAAGGGAAATCCATTAATGGCATAGATTTTCTGTAACAAAATAAATTTGTCAAGCCCTTCTCCTTCATATATGTGCCATACAGATGTCAATATTTGGTTTGTATTCTACATATAATTTCACTCAATACAGCAATGATTTCATTCAGCCATATATTATCTCTCTTTGTGGTGATATTGATATTAAGTGACCTTTACTTTGTTCTTTTTTTTTCAATATATGAAGTTTATTGTCAAATTGGTTTCCATACAACACCCAGGATTCATCCCAAAGGTACCCTCCTCAATATCCATCACCCACCCTCCCCTCCCTCCCACCCCCCATCAACCCTCAGTTTGTTCTCAGTTTTTCAGAGTCTATTATGCTTTGGCTCTCTCTCCCACTCTAACCTTTTTTTTTCCTTCCCCTCCCCCATGGGTTTCTGTTAAGTTTCTCAGAATCCACTTAGAGTGAAACCATATGGTATCTGTCTTTCTCTGTATGGCTTATTTCACTTAGCATAACACTCTCCAGTTCCATCCACGTTGCTACAAAGGGCCATATTTCATTCTTTCTCATTGCCACGTAGTACTCCATTGTGTACTTATATACACTTATATAGCCACAATTTCTTTATCCATTCATCAGTTGATGGACATTTAGGCTCTTTCCATAATTTGGCTATTGTTGAGAGTGCTGCTATAAACATTGGGGTACAAGTGGCCCTATGCATCAGTACTCCTGTATCCCTTGGGTAAATTCCTAGCAGTGCTATTGCTGGGTCATAGGGTAGGTCTATTTTTAATTTTTTGAGGAACCTGCACACTGTTTCCAGAGTGGCTGCACCACTTTGCATTCCCACCAACAGTGCAAGAGGATTCCCATTTCTCCACATCCTCTCCAGCACCTATAGTCTCCTGATTTGTTCATTTTGGCCACTCTGACTGGCATGAGGTGATATCTGAGTGTGGTTTTGATTTGTATTTCCCTGATGAGGAACGACGTTGAGCACCTTTTCATGTGCCTGTTGGCCATCCGGATGTCTTCTTTAGAGAAGTGTCTATTCATGTTTTCTGCCCATTTCTTCACTGGGTTATTTGTTTTTGGGGTGTGGAGTTTGGTGAGCTCTTTATAGATTTTGGATACTAGCCCTTTGTCCGATATGTCATTTGCAAATATCTTTTCCCATTCCGTTGGTTGCCTTTTAGTTTTGTTGGTTGTTTCCTTTGCTGTGTAGAAGCTTTTTATCTTCATGAGGTCCCAATAGTTCATTTTTGCTTTTAATCCCCTTGCCTTTGGGGATGTGTCAAGTAAGAAATTGCTGCGGCTGAGGTCAGAGAGGTCTTTTCCTGCTTTCTCCTGTAGGGTTTTGATGGTTTCCTGTCTCACATTCAGGTCCTTTATCCATTTTGAGTTTATTTTTGTGAATGGTTTAAGAAAGTGGTCTAGTTTCATTCTTCTGCATGTTGCTGTCCAGTTCTCCCAGCACCATTTGTTAAAGAGACTCTCTTTTTTCCATTGGATGTTCTTTCCTGCTTTGTCAAAGATGAGTTGGCCATACGTTTGTGGGTCTAGTTCTGGGGTTTCTATTCTATTCCGTTGGTCTATGTGTCTGTTTTTGTGCCATCCTTCAACATCTTTATGACACAGAAGGTTTACCTGTGGAATAGAATTTCCAGTGCAGAATAGATATATTTTCTAATTTGAAATCTCAGACACACTCACTTTTCCCATTTTCAATGCAGTGGTTGACTCCCTTGAATTATTTACGTACAAGTCTATTTCCTATACTAGATTGTAAGTTGTCTTTGTGGGACTTATTTATCTTTACATAAGTGTTTATGTGTTTAACACATAAGTAAATGGACAATAACTGTCTGGTAAATGAACTTTTGTAAATAAAACATATCTCCTTTTACTTCTCACAATTCTTGATAAAACTGACCCATTTCTTCATAAATAATAATTTTTAAAAATCGAGTCTTCTTCAAGACATTTTAAATAATAAACTTGAAAGGTGCTCATGGTAAAAAAAATTAAGCAATGTAAAATGATATGATGGAAAGCAATAGCCCTTCCTATCAACTCAGCATTCACATTTCCCAGAGATAGCCACAATTATCTGTTTTATGTTTTGACTTTCAGAGATGAGCTATACATATATACTCATACTACTGTGTGAATGCATATATATTTTACCTTGAAAAGGTTCTTCTCCCGGTTTCTACTAGGGCCCCAAAGCTGAGAATCACAGGTGAAAAATATAAGTGATCGAAAGTGATGTGCTATGTAGATTATAGTTAGGTAGTTCTAGAGCCATCTCCTATTTCCAGCCTAGAAATGAGAAGGCTAGAGAAATTGGAAAGTGAAGGTTTCTTTTAAGAGCATTAATACTATGTATACTTCTGTCTTATAACAAGCCAAATAAGAAGTGCATCAAGAAATGTAATTTTTGAGAATAGGGGTGTCTTGCAGGAGAAGGACCTACATGCTATATAGTCTTTTTCCCTTTCCTCCTCACCTGCCTACTTTGATACTTATTGAGCTACAGAAACCTGCTGAACAAGTGTTACAGGACAGGAGTAGAGCTTGGTGATAGAAATGAGAGAAGTTGACTATTGCCCACTAGAATTAATGTAAACAGAGGCAAGTGTTTGACCTTACCTAGAAAAATCCAGTCAGGAGGATTTCTGTTTCTGGCTGTATGGTGTACTAGAGGTTCAGTGATAAACCTCTGATAAATCCCCATTCCGAAAAATCAAACATCCTAAAAACTTACATAGAGATAAAGAACAAAGGTGTGACCCATGAAATAAATTATTGATAAGTTAGGCTGCATTAAAATGAAAAATTTCTGTTCTGTGAAAGATAACATAAAGAAAATGAGAAGACAAGCCATAGATCAGGTGGAAATATTTGCAAAAGACACATCTGATAAAGGACTGTTAATTTAAAATATGTAAAGAACTCTTAAAACTTGACAAAATGAGGGGCGCCTGGGTGGCGCAGTCGGTTAAGCGTCCGACTTCAGCCAGGTCACGATCTCGCGGTCCGGGAGTTCGAGCCCCGCGTCAGGCTCTGGGCTGATGGCTTGGATCCTGGAGCCTGTTTCTGATTCTGTGTCTCCCTCTCTCTCTGCCCCTCCCCCGTTCATGCTCTGTCTCTCTCTGTCCCAAAAAAATAAATAAATGTTGAAAAAAAAAATTTAAAAAAAAAAATTAAAAAAAAAAAAACTTGACAAAATGAAAAAATAAATAACCCAATTTAAAAAGTAGTCAAAAACCTTAACAGACACCTCACCAAAGAAGGTAGAGTATACGGATGGCAAATAAGCATAGGAAAAGATGATCTAAATCACATGTCATCAGGAAAATGCAAATGAAAACAATGAGATACCACTACACGCCTACTAGAATAGCCAGAATCCAGAACACTGACAACGCCAAGGCTGGCAAGGATGTGGAACAACAGGCGCTCTCATTCATTGCTTGTGGGAATGCAAAATGACAGAGCCACTTAGAAAGACAGTCTGGTGGTTTCTTAAAACTAAACATACTCTTACTCATGTGATCCAGCAGTTGTACTCCTTGGTATTTACACAAAGGAATTGAGAACTTAAGTGCACACAGAAATCTGTATACAGATATTATAGCAGCTTTATTCATAATTGCCAAAACTTGGAAGAAACTAGGATGTCTTTAAGTGGATGGATGGATGGATAAACAGTGGTAAATCCAGACAATGGAATATTATTCAGTGCTAAAAAGAAATGAGCTATCAAGCCATGAAAAGACATGGAGGAAACTTAAATGAATGTTACTAAGTAAAAGAAGCCAATTTGAAAAGGCTACATAATGTACATTTCCAACTACATAACTTTGTGGGATAGGCAAAACTATGGAGACATTAATGATCATAGTTTCTAGGGGTTGGGGATAGGGAAGGATGAATAAGCAGAGTACAGAGGATTTTTAGAACAGTGAAAATACTCTGTATGGTATTATAATGGTGGATACATGTAATTATAAATTTGCCCAAACTCTTAGAATGTACAACATCAAGAGTGGACCCTAATACAAACTATGGAATATGGGTGGTAATGATGTGTTCTTGTAGGTTCATCAGTTGTAACAAATGCACCACTCTCATGTGAGATGTTGATACTAGGGAAGGCTATGCATGTATGGATGTAAAGGATATATGGGAAATCTCTGTACCTCAATTTTGCTGTGAAACTAAAACTGCTCTAAAAATATAAAGCCTTGGTGCACCTGGGTGGCTCAGTCTGTTGAGCATCCTACTTCAGCTCGGGTCATGGTCTCGTGGTTCATGAGTTCAAGCCCCTCATTGGGCTCTGTGCTGACAGCTCAGAGCCTGGAGCCTGCTTCAGATTCTGTGTCTCCCTCTCTCTGTGCCCCATCCCTGCTCTCTCTCTCAAAAATAAATATTTAAAAAATAAATAAGTAAAAATATAAAGCCTTTAAAAAAACCTGTATTAAAAATTTTTTAAACTTAAATGTAGGGTTGAACTCAGGCCAGAAACAAAGTTTCAATCTGTGGGCATAAAAGAGAACTGGAGGTGGTATTGGCCCTAAGACTATCTGTCTACTACCATGGACAGACCTGGGTTTAGTAACCCATCTGTATGAGGAACAAGAGGGAAATCTGGAGTCTGAGTACAGAGAAACATTAGATAGGAGAAACCTCTGCCTAAAAGCAAGATCTGGAAAGAATGATACTCATCACACAATGTGAGATTGTGACCATCTGTACATGTTTTATCTTTGGATCTAAATAGAATGGGAAAAAATATGTATCTCACCTGAGATTTCCTAATTATAAACTTGAGCTCCACCTATATGGTCCATCATACTCTAAGCCAACAATTAAAAAAAAATCAGATATGCAATAATTGCAGTTACAGAATTATCAGACACAGAATACAAAATAACCATGCTTGATATACTTCAATAAATAGCAAACAAATGAAAATAAGAGACAAGAAGAAAAAAAGACTTGAAAATGGCTAGTGAGATTTGAAAGGGAGCAAACACAGAAACTCTAGAAATGTAAGTTTTTATAATTAACATTGGAAACACAGTGGATAGATCAAATAGTAAGTTATGCCTAGCTGAAGAAAGAAGGTTAGACTTGGAAAAATTGATCTAAAAGAATAACACAAACGTAGCATGGGAGACAAAGAGATGAAATATAGTTAAAGAGATCTTAAGAGACGTGAAGTTTAGAGTGAAAAAGGCTTGTATATGCTCCATTCTAGGACCTAGAATGATTAGAAAGAATGAGAAAGTTTTGGATCGATTTTGATTTATGTTGCTTATGATCTTTTGGTTCCTGGACCTGAAAATGTAGGACTTTTAATAATTAATAGAAATGTTCAGCCGTTATCTTGACTCTGTTTATAGTAATTTTTTTCAGTTTTGGTTTGAAATGTCTTTGTCTTTTTTCTTACTTTTGAAAGATAGTTACACTGAGATACAGAACTTTGAATTTGCTAGAAGTTTCTTCTTGACATTTTGAAGATATTCCAATATCCTTTGGTTTTTGTATCACTCTTGGGACAGATGTCAATCTAATGGTCATTCCTTTCTAAGTTTGCTGGATTTTCTTTCCTCTACTTTTAATATCATCTGTTTGTCTTTGTTATTCTACCGAAACTCAGTAAATAAACTTGAGAGAGGAAAATGATCCCAGAAATATTTGAGGTACAAGAAGAATGGTGAGCAAAGAAAAAAATAAACATAATTAAAGCTAAAAAAAAATAATAAATTGTTCAATTAATGCCATTTCAAGAAACCAAGATAGAATTAAAATCTTATACCCCATTTTTATATTATTATTCAATTAAGAAGAAAATAATAGCAAAGTTATAATTTAAATAATATGAAACTTTTATAAATTAAAAAAATCTTCTAATAGATATTTGGAAATATTATAATGAAAAGAGAAGAATAATATAAAAACTACTTATCAGAACTTGTACATTTATAGTCTTAAATGCTTGTTAAGATGAAGAAAATTTGAAAATTAACTTTTAAAAGCAATTTTCTAAGCATTTCTAATTTAACTAATTAGAAAAAAGAACATAGTAAACTCAAGGTAAAAGGAAGAATACAGTGAAGAATAGACAAATGAAAATAGAAAACAAAATAGTATCAACAAAGAGAAAATTGGAATGATTTTTTTGAGATTTTGTTTATTTTTATTTTTTAAAGAATTTTTTTAACCTTTATTTTCATTTTTGAAAGAGACAGAGAGAGAGAGAGACAGAGAGGCAGAGACAGAACATGAGTTGGGGGGCAACAGAGAGAGAGGGAGACACAGAATCTGAAGCAGGCTCCAGGCGCTGGGCTGTCAGCACAGAGCCTGATGTGGGGCTCGAACTCACAAACTGTGAGATTATGACCTAAGCCGACTGAGCCACCCAGGTGCCCCTAAGATTTTATTTTTAAGTAATCTATACGCCCAACATGGGTCTCAAGCTTACAATCCTAAAATCAAGAGTCAAATGCTCCAATGACTGAGACAGCTAGGCACAAAATTGGAATGATTAATACAACTGACAAGCTCTACTCAAAAAGGTAAAGGGCCACACAACCAAAAGAAATAAAAGGCATCCAAATCAACAAGAAAAAAGTAAAACTTTCACTATTTGCAGATAGCATGATATTATATATAGAAAATCTGAAAGAGTCCATCAAAACATTGCTAGAACTGATAATTCAGTATGATTGCAGGATACAAAATCAACATATCCTGAAAATCTGTTGCAGAAATCTGCTGCATTTCTATACACCAATAATGAAGAAGCAGAAAGATAAATTAAGAAGAGAATCCCATTTACAACTGCAGCAAAACCCATAAGATACCTAGGAGTAAACCTAACCAAAGAGGTAAAAGACTTGTACTCTGAAATATTGATAAAATATTGATGAAAGAAATTGAATTTGACACAAAGAAATAGATATTCCACGCTCATGGATTAGAAGAATAAATATTATTAAAATGTCTGTACTACCCAAAGCAATCTACATATTTAATGTAATCCCTATCAAAATACCACCAGCATTTTTTCACAGAGCTAGAACAAACAATCCTAAAATTTGTATGGAGCCACAAAAGGCCATGAAAGCAAACCTTGAAAAAGAAAAGCAAAGCTGGAGGCATCACAATTTCAGACTTCAAGTTATATTACAAAGCTGTAGTGATCACAACAGCATGGAACTGGCACAAAAATAGACACATAGATCAACAGAATAGAGACCCCAGAAATAAACCCATGACTATATGGTGAATTAATCTTTGCTGAAGCAGGAAAGAATATCCAATGGGAAAAGAACAGTCTCTTCAACGAATGGTGTTGGGAAAACTGGACAGCTACATGCAAAATAATGAAACTGAACCAGATCTTCTATCATACAAAAAAATAAATTTGAAATGGATTAAAGACCTAAATGTGAGACCTGAAACCATAAAAAACCTAGAAGAGAACACAGGCAGTAACCTCTTTGACATCAGCCATAGCGAGCTTTTTTCTAGATGTGTCTCCTGAGGCAAGAGAAACAAAAACAAAAATAAACTATTGGGACTACACCAAAACAAAAAGCTTCTGTACAGCAAAGGAAACAATCAACAAAACTAAAGGAAACCCACAGAATGGGAGAAGATTATCTGCAAATGATATATCCAGTAAAGAGTTAGTATTCAAAACATATAAAGAATTTATACAACTCAACACCCAGAAAACAAATGATCCAATTAAAAATGGGCAGAAGAAGGGCACAGGGGGAGCTCAATCAGTTGAGCATCCATCTCTTGATTTTGACTCAAGTCATGATCCCAGGATTGTGGGATCAAGCCTGCAGTGGGCTCCATGCTCAGCATGGAACCTGCTTGAGATTCTCTCTCTTTCCTTCTGCCCCTCTCCCCACTTGCACTATCTTTCTCTCTCAAATATTTTTTAAAAATTAAAAAAAATTAAGTTTATTAATTTTGAGAGAGACAGAGAGTGTGAGCAGGGGAGGGGGAGAGAATCCCAAGCAGATTCTGCACATGGTCAGCATGCAGAACCTGATTCAGGGCTCAATTCACAAAACCATGAGATCATGACCTGAGCCAAAATCAAGAGTTGGTTGCTTAACCGACTGAGCCACACAGGTGCCTGTTTTTGGTGTTGTTGTTTTTTTTATTATTAAAAAATAATTTTTTTAATAATAAAAAAAAATGAGCAGAATACATGAACAGACATTTCTCTAAAGAAGACATACATGGGGCACCTGGGTGGCTCAGTCGGTTAAGCGGCCGACTTCGGCTCAGGTCGTGATCTTGTGGTCCATGAGTTCGAGCCCCGCGTCGGGCTCTGTGCTGGCAGCTCAGAGCCTGGAGCCTGTTTCAGATTCTGTGTCTCCCTCTTTCTGACCCTCCCCCGTTCATGCTCTGTCTCTCTCTGTCTCAAAAATAAATAAACGTTAAAAAAAATTTTTTAATGTAAATATTAAAAAAAATAAATAAAATAAAGAAGACATACAGATGGCCAAGAGACACATGAAAAGATGTTCATTGTCACTTACCATCAGGGAAATGCAAATCAAACCACCAGGAGATAACCACCTCACACCTGTCAGAATGGCTAAAATCAACAATACAAGAAAAAAAACAGTATTGGTGAGGATATGAAGAAAAAGGAACACTCTTGCACTGTTGGTGGGAATGCAAACTGGCAGAGCCACTGTTGAAAACAGTATGGAAGCTCCTCAAAAAGTTAAATATGGAACTACCCTATGATCCAGCAATCGCACCACTGGGTATTTACAAAAACACTAATTCAAAGGGATACATGCACCCCTATGTTTATAACAGCATTATTTACAACACCAAGTATAGAAGCAGCCCAAGTGTCCATCTACTGATGAATGGATAAGGGAGAGGTGGCATATACACACAATAGAATATTATTCAGCCATAAAAAACGAAATGTTGCCATTTGCAAGAACATGGATGGAGCTAGAGAGTATAATACTAACTGAATAAGTCAGAGGAAAACAAATACCATATGATTTTATTCATATGTGGAATTTAAGAAACAAAACAAGCAAAGGGAAAAGAGAGAGAGAGACAAACCAAGAAACAGACTTTTAATAATAGACAACAAACTGAAATTACCAGAGGGGAGATGGGTGGGCCAATGGGTTAAATAGGTGATTGGGGATTAAGCAGTGCACTTTTGATGAGCACCAGGTTATGTATGGAATTGTTGAATTACTACATTATATACCTGAAACTAATATAACACTGTATGTTAACTAATAGGAATTAAAATTAAAAAACTAAAAAAATAGATAAAGAGCATAACTTAAAAGTATTAGGAATGAATAAATGAACAAAATAAAACATAATACCAGATATTTTTAAATATTCTAAACAACCTTATGGCACAAAAGTTGAAATACATATAAAATAGACAAATCTCTAGAAAAATATAATTACCAATCTAAATTAGAAATCTCTATAGTATATTGGAAAAAGACAGAACATGTGTATGATCATGTAGCAATAAAAGAAATCCAATCACTGGATCAAAATAGTCTCATAAAGAAAACTCTAGACCCAGATAGTTTTAAAAGTCCTATCAAACATTAAAAAAATTTTGATTATTCATAACTTTTCAGAAAGTAGAAAAAATGGAACATTCTCTAACCTCTTTAATGAAAATGGTATGAACTTGATACCAAATTCAGAGAAGAATGCAAAAAAAAAAAAAAGAGAGAGAGAGAGAGAAATTATAGCCTGTATTTCCCTCCTGACTAAAGAATCAATCCTAAATGAGATATTAGCAAATTTAGACCTACAATATATTATTAAGGTTGATATATCAAGTCAAAGTTGATTTTATTATAGGAATAGAAAGTTCATTCAATATTAGAATATCTAATTATTTATATTAAAATTTTAATGAAGAAAAACTTACTCAGCACAGTAGATTTAAAAAAGCATTATATAACATGTAACAGTCATTTTTTATAAAAGCTGTTAATAAACTAGGAATAGAAAGGAGCTTACATAATATGAAATATATCTACACATTTCCACAAAACACACAAAATACAATTAGTGTCCTACTTAATGGTGCTAGATGAGAAACAGGAAAGGAATCCCATTGTTGGCTCTTTTCAGCATGGTCCTGGAGGTTATAGTCACTGCAATCTGGCCAGAAAAAGAAATAAAATGTATCAAGATTGGAAAGAAAGAAATAAAACTGTTATCATTTGTAGATGATTGTCACTATTGAAAACATTAAATGATCTATACAAAAAAATTATTATAAGTTTGCTAGTTAGAAATCATTATTAAAAAGTCAATTACAGGGGCACCTGGGTGGCTCACTTAAGCATCTGAGTTCGACTCAGGTCATGATCTCATGGTTCGTGGGTTCGAGCCCCACATTGGGTTCTGTGCTGACAGCTCAGAGCCTGGAGCCTGCCTCAGATTCTGTGTCCCCCTCTCTCTTTGCCACTCCCCTGCTCATGCTCTTTCTTGCTCTGTTGCTCAAAAAATAAATAAATGTTAATTTTTTTTCAAAAGCCAATTACATCTGTGTATATAGGCAATAAACAGACACAATTTTTTGTTGAGGAGAAAGAAACATATGATTACAGACTTCACAGAAAGACCCACAATTTGTAGGCCTTTAATCTGTGACAGAAATGGCAGTGGAGATGAGTGGAGAAAGGAGGAATTTCCCATAAAAAGTACTACGAAAACTGTGAATAAGTAAAAACGTGAAAGTGGACTGATATGTCACATCATACTAAAAATAATAGTAATAAATCCAGGTGTCTTAAAGACGTAAATATAAAAGGCAAAATTATGGACATTTTTAGAAGATAATATAGAAGGTGATATTCATGGTCTCAGGGAAGAATTTCTTAAACAAGATTCAAAAAAGCACGAACTGGGGGTGCCTGGGTGGCTCAGTTGGCTAAGCCACTGACTTCATCTCAAGTCATGATCTCATCCATGGGTTTGGGCCCCTTGTCAGGCTCTGTGCTGACAGCTCAGAGCCTGGAGCCTGCTTTGGATTCTGTCTGTCTGTCTGTCTGTCTGTCTCTCTCTCCGCCTCTCCCCCACCCATGGTCTGTCTGTCTCTCAAAAATGAATAAACATTAAAAAAAAATTTTTTTAAGCACTAACTGTAAAGGAAAAGATTGAGAAATTTGACTACCTTAAAATTAAGAACTTCTCTATCGAAACACACCATCAGTGAATCTAAAACTATCTCAAAATGTAAAAAATGTTGCTGAGTTAAAAAGCACATTATTAAGAGTAAAGATGAGCAAAAACCTGTGGAAAGTTATTTAGTAACAGAAAACTGACAATGGGTTAGGATGCAATACATAAGGTATTCCTACAGTTTACTTTAAAAAAGCCAGAAAATGATAAATTTTAAAAGTGATCAAAGGATTTGACTAAGTCTTAAATAGCCTCCTAAATCTGGAAACATCTCAAATATCAATGGAGAGTAAAAAAGATAAATAAATTATGGTGTGGTAGAATGTTATAGGGAAATTAACAAATGAACCTTGGGTATAATTCATAAAAGTTTAAAAAATGATGTTAAATAAAACATTATTTATGCTGACAGCTCGGAGCCTGAAGCCTGCTTCGGATTCTGTGTCTCCCTCTCTCTCTCTCTCTGACCCTCCCCTGCTTGCACTCTGTCTCTGTCTCTCAAAAATAAATAAGCATTAAAAAAAACATTCTAAAAGTTATAGAATACATACATAAACATTTTTAAACATGTAATTACTAGTGTCAGACCAGGTATTTTATAAATATTAATCTACTTAATCCTTGGAACAATTCAGTGATGTAACTGCTATTGTTACCCTTTTGGTTTACGATGCAGAAACTGATGAATAGAAAGGTTAAGTAACTGCCCAAGATCACATAACCGGGAGGGGCCTGATTTGAAACCAGACAACCTGTCTCCGGGGTCTGGAGTTTAACTCCATTCATAAACGTTCAAAAGTAGGCACAGCTAAGCAACATATTATTTAATAATATACATATATTTGTGACTAGATATGACAGAAACTATTATTAAATATAAAATTAGCACAAAATTTACAATTACCTGTTGTAGGGGAGGGGAGAGTATACAACCTTAGAGGGAAATAGAAGGATTCAAAGAAACTGGCAATGTTCTCTTTCTTAAGAAAGTATCTGGGAGGTGTGTATATAGATGTTAATTTATTATTGATGTTGTTATTCTCTGGTGTACATATCCATTACATGCAGTCTCTATTTCTGAATTTTTGAAAAAGATTAAAAGAGAGAGGCTAACCTCTGAACCCTGAACAGAGGAACAGTCCCTGCACTGGAAGAGAAACCTGTACTTCCAGAAGTTTTCTGTGATCTACATGGGTGCCAGAGAAGGTAGTTGGGCTGAATCATCTTGAAAGGATCTTTCCCCTACAGCCGCCCAGGGTCAGGGTATGTGGGTAGGATCTGAGAAGCTAGGTCCTGCTGGAGAGCACGGTGCAAATGAGGGCTCTGAGCAGTGGGGATGGAGAGAGTTGTCCAGAGAGCTCACAAAAGCAGCCCAAGAAAGAAGAGCCAGAATCTGAACACCTGCCAGATGATAACTGCACCATGAAAGCAGACACTACAGGGAATAGAAGGTGAAGGGATAAAAGGGTAGAAGGTTAGAAGAGTGAGGGGGGAGTGGATGAGCTTCGAACTGGATAAAATTAAATTCTTGATATAGACTGGACTGGACTCTTAGTCACCCATAAATGAGGCTTTTTGTTAATTTATGAAAGTGGCAGGGGAAAGTTAAGGGGATCTGCCTAAGATGTTGTCCAAAAAAGGAAGATTTTGCAGAGCTTGTTTGAAGCCCAGTGGGGAGAACAAGTAAAGTTGTTTCCCACTTGAATTTTACCAAGTTTAATAAATGAATTCAGATCATAGAGTCACCTGGGTTTTGAGGGCACCTGGGTGACTCAGTCAGTTAAGCATCCAACTCTTGGTTTTGGCTCAGGTCGTGATCTCACAGTTCGTGAGATTGAGCCCCCGTAGGGCTCTGTACCAACAGTGGGGAGCCTCCTTGAGATTCTCTCTCTGACTCTCTCTCTCTCTCTCTCTCTCTCTCTCTCTCTCTCTCCCTCTCTCTCTCTCCCCCCACACAAGCTCGTGCTCTCTCTCTTTCAAAGTAAATAAAAAAAAAAAAAGACATGGGTTTGAACTGTGTAGGTTCACTTAAATGCAGATTTTCTGATAATATAGTACACTACCGTAAATGGGTTTTCTGTTTCTTATTATTTTCTTAATAACATTTTCTTTTCTCCAGATTACTTTATTGTAAGAAGACAGTACATAATATATATAACATACATAATATGTGTCAGTCAACTCTTTCTGTTATCAGTAAGACTTCCAGTCAACAGTAGGCTTTTAGTAGTTAAGTTTTGGGGGAGTCAAAAGTTATACACAGATTTTTTTGACTGTGTGGGGAATCAGTGCTCCTAACCCCAGCATCGTTCAATGGTCAACTGTACACACATGTCTATTCATTTGTCTTTTAAAAATAACTTTACTGAGATATGATTTAAATATTTTAATGTTCAACCTTTCCAAGTGTACAATTCAATGGTTTTTAGTATATTCACAAGTTTGTAAAGTCACCATCACTATCTCATTTCAGAACATTTCATTACCCTGAAAGGATACTCTATACATATTATCAGTCACTCCCCATTCCCTGTTGTCCCCAGCAACCTCTAGTCTATTTTATTGTCTCTGAATTTGTCTGTTCCAGACATTTCATATAAATGGGATATATTGCCATTTGGGTCTGACTCATTTTACTTAGCATGATGTTTTTAAGCTTCATCCATGGTGTAACATGTATATCATGTTCCACTTTTTTCTATGTCTATGTAGTATTCCATGCATGGCTTTACTATATTTTGTTTATCCATTCATCAGTTGATAGACATTTCAGTGTCCACTCTTTCCTGTATTATGAATAATGCTTCTGTGAACACTCATGTACAAGGTTTTGGGTGAACATCTGCTTTCAATTCTCTTGAGGATACACATAAGAATGCAATTGCTGGAGCATATGATAAACTCTACGTTTAACATTTTGTGGGAAAAAAAAACTGTTTTTCAAGTGACTGCATGACTTTACAACCTAGTCAGCAGTATATGAGGGTTCCAATTCTCCACATCCTCGCTAACACTTGTATGCCTCTTATTTTAGACATTCAGATGGGGGTAAAAACGAATCTCATAGTGTTTTTGATTTGCATTTCTCTAATGTCTAATAATGCTGAACATTGTTTTATGTACTTATTAGCCATTTGTATACGTCTTTGGAGAAATGTCTATTTAGATACTTTGCCCATTTTTAATTGGGTTATTTGTCTTTCTATTGTTGAATTGGAAAAGTTCTTTATATATTCTACATGTAAGTGCCTTGTGCTATATATGATTTATACATATTTTCTCCCATTCTATGGGTTGTCTTTTCACTTTCTTTATGATGTCCTTTGAAATACAAATTTTCTTAATTTTGATGAGATTCTATATTTCTATTTTTTCTTTTGTTGCATGTGCTTTTTTCTCTGCCTCTTTTTATACACAAATGCAATCATACCATACCCATTATTCCTCAACTTGCTTTTTTTAAATAATAATTCTTTGGCATCTTTCCACATCTCTCTCTCTACCTCTCTCATATCCAACTATACTATATATCATTTTATAGCAGCATAGTATCTTATTTTATATAGGTAAATAACAAGTTCTCCATTGATGAATATTTAGATTTTTAAAGCTTTTTGCTATTATAGTGCCAAAGTGAACACTCTGAGAATATATCTTTATATACATATGTTAGTATACCCACACTGTACATTTCTAATTGTGAGTGTTGGCTTAAAGAATTTTGTACTTGAAATTTTGAGAGATATTACCAAATTATCTTCAATAATGTTATATATTATCCTCTAGTAGTATTTGAGAATGTTTTGCATCCACAGGGTACTACCAAACTTCTTAGCTTTACCCATCTAAGTTGCTTTGCCTTTGTTTGTGTTTGAAGTTGACTATGTTTTATATGGTTATTGGACATTTTTATTTCATTTTGTATAAAGTGTTTCTTTATAGCCTTTGCCCATTTTTCTAGTGGGTTATTTGTCTTTTTATTGAATTTTCAGAGCCTTTTGTATATTAAGAAATTTTATTTTTTCTCAGTTATATAAGTTGTAATATTTTTCTTATTTTGTTATTTTCTTTTGAATTTCCTTATGGAGTTTTTGATGTACATAGGTTTAAGGGGCTTTTGTAGTTGAATTTACTACTCTTTTTTCTTATGAACTATAGCAAGTCATTTTTTCCTTTTTTCTTAATTTTTTTCTAAGGACTTTTTCCTATTCTTCAAATTTTGGAGAATCTGAAATCATTGGCTATTCTTTTCCTTGACTTAACTATAAAAACCACTGCACACAATTCTTTGAAAATTTAATTATTACCTAGAATAGTGTCATGTACATAAGCCCATTGAATAAATATTATTAATAAAACTTTCAAATTCATATTCAAATTTTACACTTTTTCCATTCAAGACTATTTAAATATTTTTTAAGTCAAAGCTTAAAATAAAATTGGTTTGGCATATCCCTTTACCAAATAAAGCCAACACAAAATAAAGTTTTAAGCATAACAAATTTACATTCCATAGAACACTTGCCATTTTACCAACAAAGTTCAGTGGTTTGCTCGTGTTCTTGTTGTTCACACTGGTAGATAGCAGTTGCTTCCTGAGGGGCTGAGAAGTAACAACAGACATTTGAGCCCTTTGTATTTGGAGAGAACCCCTTTGTTCAGTCCAGAAGCCCTAAAGGTTCCCAGGCACCAGTCAGAAGGGGTGTTTCCTAACCCTGAGTGACACCTGAATACATGTCATCCACAACAAAAGGAGAGTTTCAATGTGTTCAGGCAGGAGATTAAACAGAAAGTCTTTTCAGAAATGAACAGAAGTGCCTGCAATTTAGAGCTCAATTCATTTAACCTGTTACCATAAGTCTGCTAACTTTCTTGTTTTCTGTTCCAAGTCATATCTGCAACAATTGTGACAAGAATAATTAAAGTCAACCATTGTTTCTGTGATCTTGATCATATATCCAAACTCCTGTAATTATGCTTACAAAAATGCAAGGCTTGAATTTTGTTAATAATGACATTTTGAGTTGCATAGGAAGTTAGTGATATTATTTTTCAGAATTTTGCTTTTAAAGTTAAATAAATATATTAAAGGCATATAATTATAAAAACATTCACATCAAAAAAAAACCTTACAAATGAAACTGTAAGGGAAGTCTGCATAAAAATATACAACTAAGAACTAAATAATGAAAAACATTTTCAAAATTGTTATAGGAAATCTGTATAGAATAGAGTGAGGAAGCTGAACTGGAAAACTTCTGAGTTGATGCTCTATAACTTTTTTTCAGCTCAAGAAGACTTTATAGAAAGAATAGGATTCAGCCTATGTAAAGGGATAGTTGAGATTTATACACATAAAAAGTTACAAGGAAAACATCAGCTCAGAATATAACTAAAAAGTACAAAGTGTGTGTTTGGAAGAGGAGGAGTGTTAACAGAGATTATAAAAAGATATTGGCAGGTCACGGGTGTTTATTGGACAGAGCTGTAGACGCTGGCAGGAAACTGGTTACCCAAAGCCTTGAGGTTGAAACCAAGATCAGAATCTGATCTGCATGACCCAAACTGGATGATATCTGGGAAAACAAATTTGATTATGTCACACCCAATCTTATATTTCTTTTATCATTCCTCACTGTCTAAAAAGAAAGTCCAAACCCCATAATAAAGTCTGGCGATGCCCTTCACGTTCTGAACAGAAGTCACATTACTATATTTATCTTCCAACCCTAAGAAAGTCTGCACTCCATCCTTTCCAAATTTGCCTCGTGCTCTGTCCATGCTATGTTCTTTTTATTCCTCCATATCTGTCCTGCATGGTTTGTATGTGTGTTTTCTTCATCTCACTTAACCATCTTGCAAACTTCTATTCATCAAACTCAACCTTAATGGCTTCTCTTCGGAAGTCTAGCTATTCTCTTAGAGATAGCATTCCCTCTTCCATTATTTTGTGACATTGTTCATTCTAGAAGGAATTATAGATATTCTTCCCCTGATAGTTGGAGCTACTCAAACTGAAAGACCACCTCATATTTATGTTTGTATTTGAATTGGTTTAAAATCCAAGTCATCTGATAAAAGAGCTCTATATTAATATTCATAACACTTCATCTTAAAAATAAATATCTAAGAAATTAGATTAATCCATGAGAAGCTGTATTTATCATTTGGATTCTGTAGAAGTAAGCCTCAAATGTGGGACCTGCTATCTTCTGCCAGTGTAACGGCACAATCACTCTTCATTATAAAAATCTAATTTGCAGTGATGTTATGGGCAAATTACATAATGGAGTTGTAATTTATAATTTATTCTTTTTCCCAGTTTCTTTGAGATATAACTGACATATAACATTGTGTAAGTTTAAGGTTTACAATGTGATCCTTTGATACATGTGTATATTGCAAAATGTTTACCACAATAAGATTACTTACCACATTCTTTACCTTACATAATTACCATTTTATTGTTGTTGTTACAATGAGAACATTAAAGCTCTATTCTCAGAGCAACTTTTTACTAAGATCTGTACATATTATTAAGATTATTGACTTGGGGGTTTATAAAATTTGTGATTATTTCTTCCAATATTGTAATTTTCAAATTATTTGAGAATATTCAATTACGGTCAAAAGGCAAGAAAACAAATGGTATGAGTAAAACTCATAAAAAAAAGTGTAAAGCATAGATAGTAAATAAACTATTAAGTTATGACATATAGTTTAAGTCTACAGAAGGTAAGTGTAGATAATGAGTAAACAAGTAGCATGTAGAACATAAGCAAACTTAAAATATATATGAAATATCAAGAATGAATTACTAATCTTTAACATATACCAAAGATAGATAAAATTGACAGAAGTTGTGATGGGAAAAAAAGTGTTAAAGACAGAAAAAAAGCATAAAGACCAGTTTATGATCATGACAACCCCTAGATAATAATAACACATAATAATCCCATTTTGGTCCCAAGTGTTCTTTTCTCAATCCAAGAAACACAAATAAGAACCATAGTGACTCAACAAACTAATTGGCCTGAGTTTTCTGATAGAAGAAATGTGTATCATTGCCCCAGACACACCCTGTCTGTGGGCACCTTGTTCAAATCTCAGCTATGATTCTAATAATCACATTGTAAACCAGGAGATCTAATGCAACTGAGAGAGACGCAGGACATATGAACTTTGCATAAGGAATTCAGATAGTATAGTATTCTCACTCACAACCTTTTCTAAGGGTATTAATGTAATCAACCTTTTTTTATGGTTTCATGCTGGTATCTTTAAATGATTTAATAAACTATAATTTGAACATCTTAATTTTGTCAGTAAATCTTTCTGTTCCGTGGCCCCTGGGATAGGCTGCTTGGTAGTATACTTGGAGGCTACCATCACATCAAGGTAATTCCCCATGTGATCAGTAAAACTGTAGATTCTCCTGGACTTTAAGGAATCACATAGCTGAAGTTAAGAGACTAAATAAAAGAGTAAATGACACAGCCAAGAAAATGATCTTTTCAATCAAGAATAAAATATTTATGCTAGCTAAATAATCATCAAACATTTTTTAAAAAGTCATTGTGATTGAGGAAATAATTTCCCTGTTACATACTAAGAGCTATGAGCCCTATTGAAAACAGTCAAAAAGGAAATGGTAGAGGGGAATTGGTGAATCCCTAACCTGGGGAGCAAAACATGAACTCTAATCTGGCTTCTGCCACTTCTTAAATGGGAGACTGACTTGAGTTACTTAACTTTCCTGAGCCATGGTTTCCTCATATGACAAGTGAGAAAAAATAAAATAAAAAGAACCCAAGAAGGTATTTTGTAGATGTGATTAATATCTACAATCAGTTGACTTTAAGTAAAGAAGATTACACTTGATGGCACAAAACTAGACACATAGCTCAATGGAACAGGATAGAAAGCCCAGAAACAAACCCATGAATATATGGTCAATTAATCTTTGACAAAAGAGGCAAGAATATGTAATAGGAAAAAGATAGACCCTTCCACAAATAGCGTTGGAAAAATTGGGCAGCTACCTGCAAAAGAATGAAACTGGACCAGTTTCTTACACCATACCCAAGAATAAATTCAAAATAGATTAAATACCTAAATGTGAGACCTGAAACCATAAAAATCCTAGAGGAGAGCACAGGCAATCATTTCTCTGAAACTGGCTATAACAATATTTTTCTAGAATTGTCTCTTAAGGCAAAGGAAATAAAAGCAAAAATAAACTGTTGGAACTGTGTCAAAATAAAAAGCTTTTGCAAAGCCAAGGAAACAACAAAACTAAAAGACAACCTACTGAATGGGAGAAGATACTTGCAAATGACATATATGATCAAAAGTTTGTATTCAAAATACGTAAAGAACTCATACAATGCGACACCCCAAAAACAAATAATCCAATTTAAAATGGGCAGAAGAGGGCCGCCTGGGTGGCTTGGTCAGTTGAGCGTCCGATTTCGGCTCAGGTCATGATCTCACGGTCCATGAGTTTGAGCCCCGCGTCAGGCTCTGTGCTGACAGCTCAGAGCCTGGAGCCTGTTTCAGATTCTGTGTCTCCCTCTCTCTCTGCCCCTCCCCTGTTCATGCTCTGTCTCTCTCTCTCTAAAATAAATAAACGTTAAAAAATTTTTTTTAAATAAAAAAAATAAAAAATAAAAAAACATAAAATGGGCAGAAGACATGAACAGACATTCCTCCAAAGAAGACATACAATTGGCCAACAGACACATGAAGAGATGCTCAACATCACTCATCATCAGGGAAATACAAATTAAAACTACCTCACACCTGTCAGAATGGCTAAAATCAAAAACACAAGAAACAAGTGTTGACAAGGATGTGGGGAAAAAGGAACCCTCATGTACTGTTGATGGGAATGCAAACTGGTACAGCCACTCTGGAAAACAGTACGGACGTGCCTCAAAAAATTAAAAATAGAACTACCCTATGATCCAGTAATCATACTAATAGATATTTACCCAAAGAATACAAAAACACTAATTCAAAAGGATATATGCCTTTCTGTGTTTATTGCAGCATTATTTACAATAGCCAAGATAATGGAAGCAGCCCAAGTAACCATCTGTTGAATGAATAAAGAAGCGGCAGTATATATATATATACATATATATACACATATGTATATATGTATACAGTATATACATATATATGTATATATACATCATATATATGTGTGTGTATATATATATATATATATATATATACACACACACACACACACACACACACACACACACTAGAATATTATTGAGCCATAAAAAAGGATGAAATCTTGCCATTTGCAACAACATGGATGGAACTAGAGAGTATAATGCTAAGGGAAATAAGTACATCAGAGAAAGACAAATACCATATGACTTCACTCATTTGTGGAATTTAAGAAACAAAACAAAGGAACAAAGTGGGGGAAAGGAGAGAGAGACAAACTAAGAAATAGACTCTTAATTATAGAGAACAAACTGATGGTCACCAGAGGGGAGGTGGGTGGGTGATGGGTGGAATAGGTGAAGGGGATTAAGAGTATACTCACCAGGATGAGTACCAAGTAATGTATAGAATTGTTGAATCACTCACTATATTGTACACATGAAAGTAATATAACACTGTATGTTAACTATACTGGAATTAAAATTTTAAACTTATATAAAAAAAGATTATACTTGATGATGTGGGTGGGCTTTACCCAATCAATTGAAGGCCATGAGTGTAAAACCCAAGATTTCTCTGAAAAGAATTCTACCTCAAGACATAAAAATCCTGCCTGAGTTTCCAGCCTGTCAGCCTGTCCTACAAATTTTAAGCTTGCCATCCCTCATAATTGTGCGTGCCAATTCCTTAGCCTAAATCTATCTACCTACATCTATTATCTATCTATCTATCTATCTATCTATCTATCTATCTACCTACCTATCTATCTATCCATGCAATCTATCCCCTGCTCGTCTGTTTTTCTGGAGAACCCTAGCTGATACACCTTTCCTACTTCTATGCCACAGAAATAGGAAAGTAATTTGAAAACTTCAAAGTTCTATGCCAATTTAATGTATTATTATCCCAAGTGTAACTCAAGTTTGTATTTTATTTTATTTTATCTTATGTTTATTTATTTTCGAGACAGAGACAGGCTGAGTGGGAGAAAGGCAGAGACAGAGGGCGACACAGAATCTGAAGCAGGCTCCAGGCTCTGAGTTGTCAGCACAGAGCCCAACGTGAGGCTCGAACCCACAAACCACAATATCATGACTTGAGCCAAAGTCAGACACTTAACCAACTGAGCCACCCAGGTGCCCCTCAAGTATAATGACTGCAAATGTATTTATTATATGTTTCTGAAAAGTTCTTCTTGTTTTTACAAAAATATACCTTAACTGATAGTTTGAGCAGAAATGCCAGTTTTCAAAAGGGAAGACAGTGGGGAATATTTGAATGATGCCTGTGAACGATTGGTTTAATTACTTATTTTGTGAATCTTAATTTAATAACATAGGTGAAAGGGGGAAGAACAGTGTCATGATTTATTGGTCCTCATCATTCAATATAATTGAGTAAATTATCTATTTTGATTTTAGCATAAAGCTTTCGGTCTCAAACCTTTCAGTAAAAATGAAATTTTAGGTTATTCATTTAATCTAAAAATACACAGAACCTTTCCCTATATCACCATAATCCCCATTTTTCTCTTTGCTCTTTGTCCCTCCATAAAACTTACCGTTTTGGTTAGTCCAGTCCAGACAAGCAGGATTGCTCCACCTGAGTGAGTATGTCCTCAAATAAAAGCTCAACTATGAATTCTACAGTTTGTTCTGCAGAGTTCACCATGAATGTGTTACTCTTTCACCATCAGTTAGTAATCCAGCTGATCACCCACTTAGCATTATCCAAGCAAATCATTGTGCAACATGCCTCTCCTATCATCACTCCTCCACTTTCCATAAGTCTCATATCAGAGTTAGTCGTATTACTTTAGGGACAGCTCATTTTGGATTATAAGCAATATTTCTTGTTTATAAGACTTGGCTTGATGATTTTAGCTTTACTGCAAAAATTAAACCACCCTTAAAGGGAAAGTTTCACGAGCAGTAAATGTTCAAAAATACAATTCAGAGTTGGAAAGCTATTCCCAAATGAGCATCTCTAAAATTATTTGTAACAGTAACGTTAATACATTAAATAATTGGGCTTGATGCTATACAGTGAACATGTGAAAAAGAATAATGCATATTGGAATGTTTATATTATGATAGGGTCATTTAAGAAAACTCAACCTAATAACCATACCTCATTATTCATTGATTTTAAAAGAATATATATTCTTGGGGCATGTGGGTGGCTCAATTAGTTAAGCATCTGACTTCAGCTCAGGTCATAATCTCACGGTTCATGAATTCAAGCCCCGCGTCAGGCTCTGGGCTGATGGCTCAGAGCCTGGAGCCTGCTTTGGATTCTGTGTCTCCCTCTCTCTCTGCTCTTCCCCCATTCATGCTCTGTCTCTATCTCTCTCAAAAGTAAATAAACATTAAAATATTTTTTAAAAAGAATATATATTCTTTTTGTATATCCCAGAGTCTATGGACAGTAAAGAACAATTCATCTGTTAGACTTGCTTACAGATATAATAAAAAAAAAAAAAAGCAAATTGTGTTCAGAATAAATATTAACTACTACTTGAGTGAACTGGCACAGAGTTAAAATTCAATTTTCTTCTCTAGTCTTTATAAAATGTTCATTAACAGAGTTATGACAAAAATGAAACATCTATTTACTGTTTGGAACAATAATAAAAAAAAACTTTTCTACAAGTTTTTGTTTTCTATCTTTGTTCTTGGTCCTTAATTCTCAATATCCTTCCTTGAATTATCACGCCTGTTAGTGTCACATCTCAAAAGATACATTTTCTCATTGTCAGACTTTTCCCATAAAGTGCATTCTTCTGGGTAAAGTCTTGATAAACCTTGAAAATATTGCAACAGACAGAAAATTTAAGTTTTAATCTCTAGAAATTTTTTGAATATTAACTGCCTAAATTCTAATAAGTCTTCCTTAATTATGTGTTATTTTTTAAATGCTATAAAAACTGTCAAGATAAATTGAGATGTACCTCAATCTACCTCTCTCTGCATTTTGCTATGTAGCTTTATCCTCAATATTTTTCTCTCCAAAGAGCTCATTACTCAAAACTAAAAATATAAAGATAGCAGCAAGAACTGTTATGCCTGGATAATTTTGGGCAGATAGTTGCAGGGTATTGTTGGTTTGTTTTTGTTTAGTTTTGCTTTTACAAATTCCTGGAAATCTGAAGTTTCTGCATTATGTATGAATTGCTAGAATTGAAATCTGTAAGGACGGGGGCCGTGTTCTTCCCTGTCCCAGCATTCCACCCAGACCTCTGGAAATTAGAGAATGAATTAAAAGGAAAGAATATTTTATTTTTTTATCAAAACTTGGTCTGATTCTGTATGAAGGCCTAGAATTCATAGACCACATCTATGTTACTTTCATTGCCTCTTTTTTGGCATCAATAGGACATCTCCAGAGTCATAGGTTACAGGAAGGTCCTTCTGTAAAATATCTTCACTTCTCTCTCTCTCCCTCTCTTTTTTTAATGTTTATTTATTTTTGAGAGAAAGAGAGTGAGTGAATGCAAGCAGGGGAGGGGCAGAGAGAGAGAGGGAGACACAGAATCCAAAGCAGGTTCCAGGCTCTGAGCCGTCAGCACAGAGCCTCACTCAGGGCTTGAACTCACGAACCATGAGATCATGACCTGCGCCAAAGTCAGACACTTAACTGACTGAGCCACACAGGTGCCCCCACGTCTCTTGATTTCTTTTTATATGCGCATCTAGAGGACTTTAAGGTACTGATTAAGATTATGAGGTTCTAGAGTTGATAGACCCAAGTTTCAACACAGTTTTGTCATTTATTGCAAGTGTGACTGTGGACAAGTTACTAAACTTCCCTCTATTCAATTTACTCATTTATAAAATAATAATCCCTATTCCAGAGATGATTAAATGAAATAATTTATCTAAGACATGTAGTGCTAGTTGGCACCATAGGAATCATTCAATAAATGTTAGGCATTATCATTATTATTACTACTGCTATAATTATATTTCTATTTAACTTATAAGCTCCATGACAGCAATAATCACCCTTTTTTAAGCTTTTTGCTTCCAATACTTAGCATAGTATTTGATATGTGTTTTTTGAACTGAACTACTTTGATGATCTACAGAGATAAATGTAAAAAAAAACAAATACTCTTCTTTTTTCCTGGTTGGGCATGGGTTAGGGAAGAGGTAATATACAATACTCTTAGCTTATGAATCACAAACAGTGATTGCCTGATCTATATTTCTAACCTAAAACTCAAATGCCCAAATTTTAAAGGGGGAGAAAGATTGGCTTATAACTTTAAACTGAGAAAAGAGAAATTTGAGCAAAAGCTAATAAGGTTACTTAAATGTTTGTGTTCTGCTTTTTTGTTGCATATGCTGCTTGGTTTTTAAAAGCAACACAGGTGGAGTACCTGACTAGCTGAGTCATTAGAGCATGCGACTCTGTCTGGGGTCATGAAAGCAAGACAGGTAAAGAAAGAGATGACCAAAAAGAGAGGAGAAAGTGCCAGAGAAACATTAAGTTTATTTACTGTATTTCACCCTATTATTATTATGTTGAGGGAATATTCCAGTTGTCTGTTTACCAAGTAATTTCCCCCACCCACATAGCAAAGTTTGGTGATTCTTCAACCATGGCTAAATGTCAACCTTTCCATATTACTTGGAAGAAGTTTCCAAGAAGCTTCCTTAAAGGAATTCACCATGTAAATGCATGATGATAATAAGAATTGTAAGATCATTAGGGCTTCCTCCTCATTGAGAATTTCTTGCTAAGTAAACCTATATCTGTGTGTCTGCATGCTTTTTTTTTTAATTTTGTAATGTTTATTTACTTTTGAAAGAGAGAAACAGAGTATGAGCAGGGGAGAGGCAGAGAGAGGGGGTCATAGAATCCGAAGCAGGCTCCAGGCTCTGGGCTATCAGCACAGAGCCTGACGTGGAGCTCGAACTCATGAACCATGAGATCATGACCTAAGCTGAAGTCAGACACTCAGTCGCCTGAGCCATCCAGATGCCCCTGTGTGTCTGCCTGTTTTACACAGCAGACACCTTGCCATAGTAAGCACTGTAAGTGGGGAGAGATAGTGCTATTTTTCATTTGGAATACATTGGAATGTTGGTTTTTCCAAATTCCTCATGCAGCATAATAAAAGGATTTATAATCTCATATATAGGCCACTTTGAGCACTTCTCTTGGTGCTGTCAGCCCAGAAATCAACTGATAAAATGATTCCACCAGACAAGGTGAGGCCTATTAAAACATTACATCATTTTGTATGCACCGAGCCAAGGAAGGATCTTCTCATATGGCACTTCCATGAGGAGCTTGTCCAGTGAACATTTCAGTGACTCAAGTGGTTATGATTCTACCTTGCTTGAGAAAATATTTTGTAAGTTACTCATCCTGCTCTTAGGAAATTTAGACATATGGAGCGAGCCATACAAAACATTTGAGATCACCAAATCCAACCCTCTTGTTTTTGAAATTTATCTAAGATCTAATTGGTGGAAAACTGGAAATAAACCCAGGTCTCCTTTTCACTACCTCACACTGATTCCTAGTTATTTAATGTAAAAATAACTAATTTTATTTTAGGAGCACTCTTCTGTTCCTTCTGTAGTATAATTAAGGATGTATTTTCCAAGCAACGGTTCTCATGCCAGAAAGTTTCTTGATTTCATATTTACGTTCTTGATGTTATAGTATCTATTTAATTTTGTAAAATATATAAGCAAAACATTTAGGATTTCTCTCTTTCAGAGAAATTGTAACTTGGTAAAAATGTATTACATTTAAGTTTTTCAAAATTGTAAAACTAAGTGAAGTTAGTGCCACTTGGTGAAAAATGTCAGTTATTCATTTTGGGAATATAGCTTAACACCCATATTTAAAAAAATTTTTTTAAGTTTATTTATTTATTTTGGAGGGGGTGGAGCAGAAATAGAGGGAGAGAGAGAATCCCAAGCAGAGTCCACACTATTAGCACAGAGTCTGACATGGGGCTCAATCTCATGAACCGTGAGATCAAGACCTGAGCCAAAATCAAGACTTGGACGCTTAACTGAGTGAGTCACCCAGGCACCCAAGATTTTTTTATTTTTAAGTAATCTATACACCCATCAGGGGGTGGGGCTCAAAACGTGGGGCTCAAAATCACAACCCCGAGATCAAGAATTGCATGCTTCGCCAACTGAACCAGCCAGGCTTTCCAAGACCCATATTTTCATCACAGGTAACTGTTTCATGGTGCAGTGAACTAACAACTCCATACTTCTACAATGTAAATATAATTTCATTCCTTTTAAGCAGTTCCTGCTGCATTAGCTATGAGATGAGTTACTATGTTATTTCTCAAAACTGTTCATATGGTCCAATATTTTTCATGTGACTGTCATAACATGGAATTCATGAGGGCCACAAGTCTTTCTCTGCTTTGGGGAAGTGGCTCTTGAAGTTACTCTCTTTCTTTTTTTATCAAGTACTTAAAAAAAATTTTTAATGTTTATTTTTGAGAGAGAGAGAAAGAGACAGAGTGCAAGAAGGGGAGGGGCAGAGAGAAAGGGGGAGACATAGAATCCAAAGCAGCCTCCAGGTTCTGAGCTGTCAGCACAGAGCCTAACATGGGGCTCAAACTCACGAACCGTGAGATCATGACCTGAGCCGAAGTTGGACACCCAACCGACCGAGCCACCCAGGTGCCCCGAAGTTACTCTCTTTCTTTTGAAATTCTCTAGGACTCTTCACTTAGGAACAAAATCTGACTATTCAGCCTAAGAGACAAAATGTCACTGAAGAAAGCTTCCAGGGAATTAATTGTCTTCTTTATGCTTAGCCATCATCAAACAAGTTCTCTTAGAATAATATCAAGACCTAGACTGGCTCATATCCCTGTAACCTAGAGTGACAACTACAGGGTTTTTAAATCTGTGTTTAAACCCTAACTCTGCCACTGAACAATAGCTCTATCACCTTGGGCAAATTAAGGAACCTTCCAGTGCCACTGTTTGCTTATGTGTTAAGACAATAATTCCTACCTTTCAGTGGTGTTGTAATGATTGGATAAAGTTATATATATATATATATATATATATATATATATATATATATATATATATGTAAATTGCCTCCAGAGAATGCCTAAAACATAGTAGGATTTGAATAAAAGGTACTACTTACAGTATTACCCTTCAAACAAGAAGTCATTCCTGACCTGTAATTCTTTAGGTACTTACAGGTTCTCATATTTCAAATGACCAAAACCAATGCTGATAGCTAGGTGGTCATATTTTCTCAGTATAACTTCTTAGGCTAATTTATCGTCCTTTTCAATTTTTGTATGTAACCCATAGTTATCACATTTCTGGCATGTGCTCATTATGGTTAGACTTTCCAGCTTAGTGCTTTCCCTCCCTAGAAGATCAGAACCCTTAATTATGCACTTTTCCCCTAGCCACATAGCCAGGGATTTAGAGCTCCTTAAGAAGATTAATTAAAACTGCTGCCATTCCTGTAGCAAAGCTTCCTTTATTTTGGACTGCTGAACTGAGGGTTAAGTGCTTTATCACAGAGCAAATCAATGGCAACACTGGATGTGGAAGCCAACAAGCTAGATTACCAGCTCTTTGTGCCACTGAAAGAACACTTCCATTGAGTGATTTTTTCTTCTGTGGGATTTCAACAATACCTTAGTGAGAATCTGCCTAGAGACAAGAGCACCTTCCTGTACTGTGATATGATATATCCGCACACTCACAGACAATTCCCCATTGATCTTAACTGTAGAAAAGGGAAGCCTGGCACACTACTTAAGAAGGGCAAGTCAACCTAATTAACAATTGCACTTACTCCCAGCTTTTTTACATCAATAGTGCTTTGTCTATGTTGCTTAACCCTTGAATACTTACGGGTGGGTTTCCTGCTTACAAATAACTAGCCAATGTTTATCTAACTTAGGTTTATTAGATAATTTAATTTTGTCTATTTTTCCAGATCATTCGTATAATAAGTAGTCTGGCTCAAATATCAATGTATTGCTCCTTGACACATAAATGAAAATACCTCCATATTCTTTGGTACATAGCATTTGTTTCTTTGTTTGTTTCCTCATGGAAACTGAAAGCAAGAGAAAATATATCCTTTTAATAAGAAATGCTTTGTGCTTTGCTTTTATAATACAGTTTTGTGCCAAAGCCCAGAATGAATTTACCTTATAAACCAATCTCTGAAATTATGAATTTAATTGTTTTAAAAGTTGATTGTTATTAATCAGAGTGATAGAGAAGAGATTTGAATAAAGAAAAATTCTCAAAATTATCAAGTATAGCGTGTATAACATATAAGATACATGCAACTATTACCTGGAATGTGGTGTGTGTGTGTGTGTGTGTGTGTGTGTAAAAGACACTGCTGAGGTAAATTTTGAATCAAAGCAAAATGTAATCCTAATGTATAGACTGCTTATAAAGATATCTTACCAGTGAGAGTTTATACACCATTTTTATGATATTTTGATTTGGACTCTTCAGTAATTAAAAATATGTTCCCCCTCAATATGAGCTCAGTTATTAAGTACAGTATTTTAAAAATGGAAGACACAAATAGAAAAATAAACCATAGGTTGCACTGTTCAACCATCATTATGTGCTACCTCAAATCTTCATCTTGATGAGCACTTTGCTTTACTAAATTGTTCAAACACTCTAGTATGTGTATCTTCAGTTTTGGAATAAAAAGGAAAATGTAATTGAAAAATAACAGCGTTTATGTTTAGCAATTTGGACATTTTGGATTACCCATTCTAATATATCAATTTCAGTTCATATTTCACTCTTTCTCATTGCCAGGTAGTATTCCATTGTGTATGTAAAACACAATTTCTTTATCCATTCATCAGTTGATGGACATTTAGGCTCTTTCCATAATTTGGCTATTGTTGAAAGTGCTGCTATAAACATTGGGGTACAAGTGCCCCTATGCATCAGCACTCCTGTGTCCCTTGGGTAAATTCCTAACAGTGCTATTGCTGGGTCATAGGGTAGATCTATTTTTGATTTTTTGAGGAACCTCCACACTTTTCCAGAGTGGCTGCACCAGTTTGCATTCCCACCAACAGTGCAAGAGGGTTCCCATTTCTCCACATCCTCTCCAGCATCTATAGTCTCCTGATTTGTTCATTTTAGCCTTTTGTAGCAATGTGGATGGAACTGGAGAGTATTATGCTAAGTGAAATAAGTCATACAGAGAAAGACAGAAGCCATATGTTTTCACTCCTATGTGGATCCTTAGAAACTTAACAGAAGACCATGGAGGAGGGGAAGGAAAAAAAAGTTAGAGAGGGAGAGAGCCAAACCGTAAGAGACTCTTAAAAACTGAGAACAAGCTGAGGGTTGATGGGGGGCGGGGAGGGAGAGGAGGGAGGGGAGGGTGGGTGATGGGCATTGAGGAGGGCACCTTTTGGGATGAGCACTGGGTGTTGTATGGAAACCAATTTGACAATAATTTTCACATTAAAAAATAAAATAAAATAATAAACAATTAAAAATATATTCATTCATATTTAATAATAAGCCTGCAGAATTCCTGTGGCTGTTTATTCTTTGTGATGAAATTCAAGATAGATTGTACCAGAAACAGTTTTCTTGACTATTCATATATATTGAGGGTGAGAAAAAAGATTAAGTTGAAATAGAGTTCTTTACAGTTCATGTTTCTTCTCATCTAATGATGGCAAACTGTGAAAACATTACCCAAGAGCATGGTTTTCTAGCTAGTAAACCATGTTCAGAAATGTTTCCCAGTTTAATACAAATACATTCATTCAGAAAAGGAAATCGCTGCGTTGATATGTCCCAGGCAGATTGTTTCCTGTTTTGGAAACCACTGTGTTCAGTTATTCAGAGCTGAGATGGTTCTATTCATCCTCCATAAGGGGAATTGGCCAGCTCAGTGAGAATGACTTCCAAATATTTCAGTAGAATTAAAGCTCAGGTTTTAGACTCACTGGATAACTAAATATAAAACTTCTTTTCCCTATAAATTAAAAATGTTTAGGGGCACCTGGGTGGCTCAGTTGGTTAGGCATCCAACTTCAGTTCAGGTCATGATCTCACAGTTCGTGAGTTCAAGCCCCATGTCGGGCTCTGTGCTGATAGCTCAGAGCCTGGAGCCTGCTTTGGATTCTGTGTATCCCTCTCTCTCTCCCCTTCCCCTGCTCACGTTCTGTCTCTCCCTCTCTCTCAAAAATAAAGAAACAAAAAATTTTTTTAATGTTTATTTTTATATGCTATGATCTTTTATTTTTTTCATACTTTGTATCTGCATGCCAAAAGAATTTGGAGTTTCAATTTAAATCCCCATTTATGCTATCAATCTTATGAAATCTCTTCTGGTAAGATGAGACATAATTTTATAGTTAGAGGAAATTCTTAGCTACTCCCATTAGAGAGGCACAAAGTTTTGGAAATTATGTATTAGCCAATAACTCCATTTTTCCCAATCACATTTTCCATATAACCTGCTACTAACAAGTAAAGTAATTGATCTAAATTTTATATTACTCCCAAATTTTACTATGTTAATCACTTTGTGCACCCAACACTTTAAACTCCCTTCCTTTGGTGCATGTACCATACTCTTCCCCCCGCCCCCTTCTGTATAACTTTTGCCCTGGCCACCTGTTTAAAGTAGGAGTTTGCAAAGGCATTACCACCTCCAGTTCCAGTGATTGGACCAAGCCAGGCTAATAGCAGGCATTCCCAAGATTTTTCTAATTTGATGAGGGAAGGGACCAAATGAAAGGAGGTATTTGTTTACTAGATGTATTAACTAATTTGGGATTTATTTGTGATCATTTATTTAGTGTTTTTATAAATTGATTTAAAAATTCCTCCTTACATAACAAAAATAGAGAGTAACCTATTGTTACATTTGGATCATATAATAATATGGAGTTTAACATTTTTAGGTAGCCAAACATGTTTTATTCTATCACTGCTTTTCAAAAATTTTTGAAGTACAGCTGACATACAATGTTATATTAGTTTCAGGAGTATAACATAGTGATTCAACAATTCTATACATTACTTAATGCTCACTATGATAAGTGTAGTTTACCATACAATGTTATTATAATATTACAATATTATTTTGCTGCTAAAAGCTTTATTGTTTCCATTTGATCCATGCCTTGGAAGGGCTCCAAGAGGGTTAAAAACCTACTTAGTGACTGCAGAGAGAGGCTCAGGCATAAGCCCTGGCACCAGAGGGATGCCAGAGGGGCCTCTCAAAGGCTTCTGGGCTTCAGAGGCTTCTAGTCATGCTTGAGGGTGAGCCTTTCAGAGAGATACTCACCCAGCCCAGCCTGGGGGCCAGCTGGCCTGTGGAGGTTAATCAGATGGTCGCCCATCTTCTTGATGAGTTTCACCTCCTGATTTAGGAAGTGGTTCTCCCTGAAGTCACAAAGATGGAAGTCTGTGTGGCAGAACCCTGACCATGCATACCCAAAAGGGCCTGGTTCAGGTTCTTCTCCAGGACCATGGTGGCTTCCATGGTGTTCAGGGTTTTACCCCACTCATCTTATGATGGCTTCTGCATGTCCTGGAGGAGAGAGCAGTTGCAGCACTGGTTTTGCACCTTTAAGAGATATTCAGCTCCCTCACACTTCTCAACCAACTCGTAGATGGAATGGCTCACTCTCTCCAGAGCCACTGGAAATAGAAGCCCAGAGAGAGGTAGGTGTAGGAGGCCAGCAGATGCATGTTGACCAGATGTTTGACAGTGTCTCCCACGTCGGTGAATTAATTCTGAAAAATATGGGAGCTCATGGGTAATCAGTAATAAGGAGTTATGTTCAACATAGGGTGTTGGCTGATCCTAGAGGCAGACTGGCTGAGAATATGGCTCCAAAGTTTGTGACTGGAAAAAAGGTTGGAAAAAAGTTTGGATGCTGGTAAGAGGCTGACAGAAGGGGCATTCCTGGGTCTGTACAGTCCAAATACTGTTGAAGCAAGAAACAGATCTGCAGGACCCTGGACATACAGCCTATTATAGTATTATTGACTATATTCCCTATGATGTTCTTTTTTTTTAAGCTTATTTATTTATTTTGAGAGAGAGAGAAAACAAGTGGGGGAGAGCAGAGAGATCTGAGGGGAGACAGGAAGACAGAGGATCTGAAGCAGGCTCTGTGCTGACAGCAGAGAGCCCGATGTGGGGCTTGAACTCACAAACCACGAGATCACAACCTGAGCAGAAGTTGGATGCTTAACCAACTGAGACACCCAGATGCCCCCCCACCCCCTGGGCTGTACTTTTCATCTCCATTTATTTTATAACTGTAAGCCTATACTTCCCAATTCCCTTCACCTATTTTGCCCATCCCCCCACCCACCTCTTCTCTGTCAGTCACTAGTTTGTTCTCTGTATTTAAGACTCTTCTTGTTTTTCCTTTGTTTGTTTTGTTTTTTAGATTCCACATATGAATGAACTTATATGGTATTTGTTGTTCTCTGCCTGGCATGTTTTACTTAGCATAATACCCTCTAGGTCCATCCATGTTGTTGGAAATGACAAGATCTCATCATTTTTTATGGCTGAGTAATATTTCATCGTATATATATGTATGTATACACATATATATACATCTTTTTTATCCATTCATCTGTCAGTGGACACTTCGGTTGCTATCATATCTCAGCTATTGTAAATAAAGCTATAATGAACATAGAGGTATGTATGTATCTTTTTGAATTGGTGTTTTCATTCTCTATTGGTAAATACCCAGTAGTGGAATTACTGGATCATATGGCATTTCTATTTTTAATTTTTTGAGGAATCACACTGTTTAATTTTTTGAGGAATCACACTGTTTAATTTTTTGAGGAATCACACTGTTTTCCACAGTGATTGCACCAATTTACTTTCCTACAATAGCACACCAGGTTCCTTTTTCTCCCCATTCTTGCCAATATTTGTTGTTTCTTGTCTTTTTGATAATAGCCATTCTGACTGTGTGAGATGATATCTCATTGTGGTTTTGATTTACATCTCCCTGATGATTAGTGATGTTGAACATCTTTTCGTGTGTTTGTTAGCCATCTGTATGTCTTCTTCAGAAAAAAAAATGTCTATTCAGGTACTCTGCTCATATTTAAATCAGATTGTTTGGTTTTTGGTGTTGAGTTGTAAAAGTTCTTTATATATTTTGGATATTAACCCCTATCAGATATATCATTCGTAAATATCTTCTTGCATTCAGTAGGTTGCCTTTTTGTTTGGTGGATGGTTTCCTTTGCTGTGCAAAAGCTTTTTGTTTTGGTTTAGTCCCAATGGTTTATTTCTGCTTGTGTTTCCATTGCCTGAGGAGACATATCCATAAATATGTTCCTAAGCTCTTGCTGTTCCTGTTTGTAGTCTCCTTGCTCTAGTGTTTGATTAATGCTCTCAATAGTACATCACACAATTACTTTCCGAGTTTTGAGCATTTGCTCACCACTTTTGCCAAGCCTATCATGTGCTTAACCTCTGCAATGATAGAGAATGGCAATTGTTTTGCTGAATTAACTCTGGAAAGTGACCATTCCTAATAAGCAGAATTAAATGACAAGGAGATAATTTCTTTGCTGCTTTGTTTTGTTTAAGGCTTAGGACCACCTACTGAGTGGATGGGGATGGGAAGGCTATTTGCAATTATTTTTAAAAAGGAAAAAGAATCTGTGCACCTGTCGCACAGCTGTAGTGACAGCCAAATAGGGACAAAGCATGCTGGGAGTGTGCTCAGCAGTTATTTCTCTTACATGAGGTGTAAATGCTTTGCTGTTTCAGGAATTCCTATGAAAAGCATCAGGCCTAACAGTATCCTCAATGAATTATTTTGTGAGAGATTCTCTATCCTGATTTCATTTTAATTTGTAGAAAGTGATAAAGAGTAGCTTATTTGCAAAGGCAGTAAACTTTATAAAATATCTCATAGAATGAAAAATTTTAAAAGGGGATAACTGAGATGAAAAGAGAGAGTGATTTTTGAGCCATTTCCATTATTACAGAAAGCTCTGTTGAACAATGTTGCTCTGGAGATCCCTATTCTATAAAAATACAGTTTCAAATAAAATTCTGGATACAATTATCAGGTTCACATCAAACTGCATTTATCTTAGGTCTGTTTTCTTTTTGATGTTTATTTATTTTTTGAGAGAGGGAGTGTGACTGGGGGAAGAGCAGAGAGAGAGGGGGAACAGAGGATCCGAAACAGACTCTGTGCTGACAGCAGCCAGTCCAACGTGGGCCTCGAACTCACGAACCCCAAGATCATGACCTGAGCCAAAGTTGGTTGCTTAACCGACCAAGCCACCCAGGCACCCTCTTTTTTTTTTTTAAGTTTATTTATTTTGAGAGGCAGAGAGAGTGAGAACAGGGGGAGGGACAGAGAGAGAGAGGAGAATCTCAAGCAGGCTCCACACTGTCAGCACAGAGCCCAACATGGGGCTCAGACTCACAAAACTGTAAGATCATGACCTGAGCCAAAATCAAGAGTCAGAGCTTAACTGACTGTGCACCCAGGTGCCTCTACCTTTACCTTAGGTCTTAAAACTATATATATACATATACCTATACGTATACATATAGGTATATATATATAAAGTTATTATCATAAAATCATAATAATGGTTATATCTAAAGGAAAGGGGGGAGGATACACTCTTTTAGGCATACATGGGTGCACTTCTAGGTTGCCAGCAGTGTTCTATTTCCTAATATGTGAGATGGTAACATTTGCATTTTTCTATAGATTCTCCTCAATGTGTTATATTTTGCAGTAAATATGGGCTAAAAATCACTGTCACAATTAATTGCATATGCCTACATCTTTGAAAAAATCAAATCATGTTTAAACTGATACCAGTGAGAGATTATTCATAACTGCATGGAATCTAGATGAGTGTACAAGCTACATTGTTACCTTTTAGTAATGAGAGGCAATTGTTAATTGAAAAATGCTGGCAGTAGATTGTGGTAGACACACTTAAACAAAATAACATCACTTTTTTATTCCTTGGGGGTATGCATAAACTAGATGGCATATTTTTATTCTTCAAGTAGCTGGATATTTTAAATATCTTTGCTGAGTTTGCTGTCATTTTGTTCTAGATATCATGTCAAATAAAAGATTAATGGAGGTGTTTATAGATTTAGAAGTTGATACTGATACTGAAGCAGTTATTAAGGACAAGTTAGCACAAACATTTTCCTACTGCCACTAAATCCAGACTAGGTTCAAAAATTTCAGTTGAAAATGTTTCAAATATTCAAAACAATCTCTTATGCTATTATAAATTGGACAGGTTTATAAGCTTTATCTTCAGATACTTGTACGGCAAGAAGGATAATTCATACTCAATTATTCCTAGAAACTGGGGTTGTTGTTTATAAAGTGATAAACTTGGAAAAATATCAGACTGCTATAATCTGGAGTCTGACTACACCTCCTAATTAATATCTTTTCTAATTATTAATGTCATTCCAACTTAATGCTCTGCCCCTCTCCGAGTCTCACTACAGAGTTAAGCTTCTTGAGGTTTTTTTATCTCCATGCATTCAATTGTGTGAAGAGTCTTTTGATTACTAGTTACAAAAATCAATTCAAGCTAGGTTAAGAAAAACAGAAAAAAATCTTTAAACTTAAAAAAAAAACAAAAAGAAATTAAATACTAACTATACAATTTCAAACCCAGAAAAAGGAAGTACTATTAAAATTTGGCTGTCAGGGGCACCTGGGTGGCTCAGTTGGTTAAGCGTCCGACTTCAGCTCAGGTCATGATCTCATAGTCTGTGGGTTCAAGCCCCGCATCAGGCTCTGTGCTGATGGCTCAGAGCCTGGAGCCTGCTTCGGATTCTGTGTCTCCCTCTCTCTCTGCCCCTCCCCTGCTCATGCTCTGTCTCTCTCTGTCGCAAAAATTAAAAATTAAAAAAAAAAAATTGGCTGTCAGTCATTTCAAATTTTATGCATACCTGCACAGAAATTTTTTTCTTCACATGAGATGATACTATCCATATTACTCTTCCAGTGCCTTTTTTTTTCATTTAATGAATAATCTTGCAAGACAGTATTAAAGAGTAAATTAGAGGGCTTCCCAATTTTGCAATGGCTGCATTATGTTAAATATTTAGAATATTTCCAATTTAAACAAGAATTTATGGACATTATGCTGGGACCATGAGTATAAGCTGCCATACAGAATCCAAGGAAAAGTCTAATAACCATTCACAGGAATGGAGGAAACAAGGCAATTCTACAGCAGGAATCCTTTGACTTTCCTTCCAGAGCTCTGTGATTAATATGTCTCTCAGTTTAAATTCTCCAGAGAGTGTATCAGATTGGTCCCGCAGGAGTTAGGTACTACATTTGGTCCAATTAGCTTTGACCAAGGGGCCAGGATCAGGTAAGAAAAAACATGGCTGCCAAGAAACAACCTTGGTTTGTGGGATGCAGAGCCCATGTCATATTTGATTTTGTCTTTCTGGTGCTTATGCAGTGTCTTACCATCTCCACAGAAAGAGTTGTGACAAAGTAGTTCTCTGTAATAAGTTGTCTTCCTCTCATTTCCCCCCTTTATTTTAGTATTATACTGACATTACATGCTAAGTTAAAAGATGATTTGTGTGACAGGCCCTAAATGAAGTTCAGGTCCAGTGGGGCCAGCCCCATGGAGGTACAATGAAAGGAGGAAAAGGAAGTCTGTGTGAGATCTGAGTCACAGATCCCTTGCCTTCAGTATCCAATGCACATGACCCCATGCTTGCTTTCTCTAGGTCCAGAATTGCATATCTAGCTGCTTACCAGCAATTCCATCTAGACATCCATTGGACACTTCAAATCAGCATTTCCAACACTGAATTTACATTCTTCTCACAGACTTCCACTTGTTCTGTCTTACCTTAATTAATGGCATCTCACCCTGTTTTGCAGTCAGTCACCAACTTCTGTCAGCTCTTCCTTTAAGTTCTCTCAAATCATTCCATTGTTTTCCAGTCCACTGCCACTGCCCTGGCTTAGGCTACCATCTTCTCTAGCCTGCACAACTGCAAACTAATTCATGAAACTTCTCTTTTGCCTCTAGTCTTTTTTTTTTTTTTTTTAAGAGAGAGTACACACACATGGGAGCTGGGGGGGAACAGAGAGAGGGAGAGAGAGAGAATCCCAAGCAGGCTCTACACTGTCAGCACACGGCCCCATGTGGGTCTCAATCCCACAATCAGCAAGACCATGACCTGAGCCAAAATCAAGAGTTGGGTGCCCAACCGACTAAGCCACCCAGATGCCCTCTCCTGCCTCTAGAATTACTTTTACAGTCAGTTTTTGACCCTGCACCCAGTGAAAGCAAGACCTTTCCTTGCAAGTATTCTCTTTTCAGAACAAAGCCTGAAGTCCTTAGCATAGTTCAGCACAGGATAGCACTGAACAGCCTGCAAGACGTTTTGTGAATTGTCCACTTCTTCCATCTTAGCCACTCTATCCTCCTTACCCATTACCTTTTCTCTCTGTTTTCTTGAAGCTCCCCGATTTCTTGCCTGCAGAACAATAGTTTTGAACCTTGAATGTACATTAGAATCATCTGGAGAACTATAAAAAATCCCATTAGTCTAGGCATCCCAGACCAATTAAATCAGAACTCTGGGGGTGGGACCCAGGGCTAGGGATCAATATGTTTTTAAAGCTCCCCAGATGATTCCAATGTACAGCCAAGTTTGGGAGCCTCAGCAAAACTTTGCATAGGTTCATTTCCTCTCCTTGACCTAATCCCTATCCCCACTTTGTTTATTCTTCACTCCCTTCTTCAAGATGCCTAGCTCATACTCATCCTATTTATCTGACAAACATATATACAAGGAAACCTTTCCTGACCACATAATATAAATTATGTGAATAGATGCAGAATTTTGAATGATGGGACTCTCAAGATCTCTGAATTCGTATCTCTAATTATCCTTTGGACCTTTGATATCTATATAATAAACATCTGGAAGATGTAACTGTGTTTGTCAGGCTAATAATATACATTCATTCATTAACTGCCACTGTCAGAATTTGTGCTAGTTGTTTGTCTAATTATCTTGTTTCATCCTTTCAGTAATTTTTAGGAAGTATTCAGATCCCGTTTTACTGCTAAGAAAGCTAAAGCTTAGACAGTTTAACAAAAATGGACTAAATATAAATTTGTATATATTATATATACATATAATATATTAATTATATATTTTAAACATAATTACTATATGTATTATAATTGTAATTATATATTTAGTATATAGTATATATACTAATATATATACTAAATATGTAATATATACTAAAGCTAAAGTACAGATACTAGTATGAATCAAACCAAACAGAATATGAAATATTCCCCAAGTTCTTTTTTTTTTAATCAGCATTATAAACAAAAAGTTTTGAAATCCTTTAAACAAGAAACTGTTTGGAAATGTATGTTTTAAATTTTGCAGATGCTTATGGAAAGAACTATTCAGCAGCATAGCAGAAGAATAATAAATTAAAAAATTGGAAATATCAACAAATGGTTTTGTGCAAACAATAGTTTCCAACCAGCACATAAAGATTCAGATAAGAGAAATGGCAAATTACTTTATTTTGCTTTAAATTGGAAAATAGTTCTTTGACAATTCTAGTGTGTATTTAAGAGGATACATTTCAAAAGCAGCAGTTAGGAACAAAAGCTTAAAGGGGATTTCTAGTAGTTTCAATGCTACAGAGATCTTTATATCTACTGCATGGTTGACAGATACTAAGGTTTCAGAATCAGAACATACACCACACCCATTTTTGTTCACTATCCCTTTATCTCTTCACTTCTCCCCTCCCATCCCCTCAAATCACAGCCTCTCTTTATTTTTCCAGCTTGCACTGTGTTCATTCACTTCCTGTGTAATTACCATAAATAATCAGCAAGATAGGACCTGTGTGGCACAAATGCCACACCTTGGTTGTGTTGTGAGCAACCACTTGAAATGGTGGCAACCTAAACATTTGCACACTTTTTAAAGCCACAATGTCCTGTATTTAAGTATTTCACAAGTAAGTCTTTTAACACCCAATAGGTAAAATATCTGAATGTCGTTCCACTGTTAATACCTGACCCAAAAGTCACCTTTTGGCTGGCCACAACACTTGACTCTACATGCCTGGGATGGGTGTTGACTGCAGCTCAGAATGATTCCTTCAAATTAAAAACAAAACACAAAAAAACAATTGTTCTTCCCTATTAAGAACTGAGCAGGGGAAAACAAAAGGCTTTGTTCAGTTGTAAATCATGTAAAAGCAGGGGTATGTTACCTGCTTCTGCCAAGACTAAAGTAAAGCAATCAGCAACATGACTTCAGGGATTGTAAAATCCCAGAAAATGACTATTATGGTACTTTATTGAGTCAGATATTAGTGACATTTATTAGGAAAAATAAAATAAAATAATAATAAAATACAATAAAAAAAATAAGTTCCCAAGAAATAATAAGATAGGTAGGAAAAAGTCCCCTTATGGGTTCCTTTGGCCCATCCCTTCTTCACTGCCAGACTCAGCCTCCAATAAGTATTACTTTTCCCTCGGGCTTCGTTGTGTGCTCTGTGGGTCTTCCCAGCTGCAAGACAATTTTTCATCCCCATCTTCTCAAAGAAAGTATGAGGTTTTTAGCATGTAATAATGAGTCCTCAGTTTTGGAGAGTTACAAAACTCTGATTTCCAAATCACAAATACCACTTCCTGCCCAGCCCCTTACATATATGGGGCCCAAGGTGTGCAAAAAAAACAAAATTATACCATTAGATGGTACTGTAAAAACCAGTCAGTTTCCGTAACTTAAAAGTGAAGAAACTGAGAGTCAGAAAGAATTCTTTTGTTCAAATTCACACCAGTTATTGGCAAACTAAAATAGAATTCAAATCTCATGAGTTCCAGTCAAGCATATTTTCTTATACCTAATTATTTGTCTTTAGTAAGTTTATTTTGTTTACAAAATTTCACAACACCCTTTCAGATAGCTGGAGATACCTGGAGTATCATAAAACTAAGTGGGATCATCACCAAAGAGAAGCATAGAATTTAATTGAAATTCCTAAACATTCATTTTGTATTCTACTTAATCACAAAGTTCACAGATGCCAGATTTTTTATTTCAGTTATCTGGCTTTTGCTAGCACAATCTCCCCTGGGTAATCTGTTTCTTATCATAATTTTGCAATGTAATTTTAACTGTTGCCTTTTCCTTTGATTTCACACTGTCATTCTTTCCAATATTGACTAACCATTGCACGTTGTTTTCAAACAAGATGGTACAGCTTTTCTGAAGGAACTAGTGAGAAAATTGAGACAGATTAGCTGCTCTAAGATAGCTGCTTCTTAACTCTGTGTTTTATGCAGCTTTCCTTCTCGACCTAGGTAGGTGGCTTCTGGAATGAGCTCAACTCAGCCAAAACCATTCTGATAACTTGTCTTAAAAGATCTTGTATCAGGTTTACTTCTCACTCACTAGCCAAACATCAAATAAATTTCTTTTTCTCCTCTTCTTCAGGTGCTCCAACGACCAATGAATTTACATATAAATTTCATAAAGTCAAGGCATAATTGTTCTTACTTAGTAGCACTTAGTTCAGTAACATAGCCATGATATGCCATTAAGTAAGTGCTAATTCTTTAAGCACATGTGATTCATCACCTAAATGCAATTGTAACATACAATCCTAGGTTCTTCAGGGTCCAGGGCACCCAGACATTACAACCTGTTACTTAGCTGCAGACTGTGCTCAGGCCAATTCTGCTACTTCTTCAATCCCAACTTAAGCTTTATATTGGAAACTATATTTACCATTTCTCCCCATTTCTAAGTTTAGATACAACTAAAAATATTGCATGTGCATCTTTCAGACTGTGAGCCCCTTCTGGGCAATGACCATGAAGTATTTAATGTTGACTTCCCAGTGACTAATTGCCTGATTCTTCATGGTTATTTAATAAATGTTTAATCAATAAATGAATGAATGAATAAGAAATGAATGAATGTGCTCCAAATCCTTCCCATACAAAGATAATGCTGTTGAGACTGTACATTAAGGTCAATTTTCTCTATTGTGATCAACGTTTCCTTGCCCTTTCCCTAACTGCAACTCCATTTCTTCATCTCTGCCTCAAAAGAAACTATCCCTTTTCTGCTATGGCCCAAGATTATAGGGAATTGCAAAGATTGCAGAAGATGCTGATCTCATATGTCAAAGTAACAGGATACTCATTGGCATGTCCCAGTATATTATTGGATATTTATTGGGGACAATGATCAGATTCCAGTTTATAAGCAAAACTGACACCATCTATTAAGAAATTATCTGACGCCTGGGGTGCCTGGGTAGCTCAGTTGGTTGAGCCTCCAAATCTTGGTTTAGGCTCAGATCACCATCCCAGGGTTGTGGGATCAAGTCCTGTGTCAGACTCCCCACCAAGAGTGGAGCCTGCTTAGGACTATATTTCTCCCTCTGCCCCCTGCTCCACTTGTGCTTGCTCTTGCTCTCTCTCTCTCTCTCTCAAATCAAATTAAGGGGAAAAAAATGGGGGGTGCTTGGGTGGCTCAGTTGGTTGAGTTTCTGACTTCAGCTCAAGTGGTGATCTCGCTGTTCCCCAGTTCGAGCCTCACGTCGGGCTCTGTGATGACAGCTCAGAGCCTAGAGCCTGTTTCGGATTCTGTGTCTCCCTCTCTGTCTCTGCCCCTGCTCCACTCTTGCTCTGTCTCTCTCAAAATTATCTGTATTTTCTGGGGCCTGAACATTGAAAGGGAACACACCACTTCAAAGTCCAGAGGCTAGACTGGAACTCAGCAAGGAAAGGAATTGGAAGAGTAGGAAGAAAGTATAAGACCAGCTGGTGCTAAAATAGACATGAGCTTCTGAATGCAACCACAGAAGCAGTTCATACCTTCTCCACCCCAACCCCCTGCAATGAGGCCTGGATTGTTGACAGTTGTTCAGCTCTTTCCACTATCTTTCAACTATCTCAGTTGCTTCTAAAGGATTTGTGAGTATTGTTTTTTTTTTTTTTTTGCCTTTACCTTGTAGGACTGTCTTTAATAGTCAGTTATTAATCACATTTCAAACGTCAGCAAATGTACTATTTGTTCTAAAATCTGAACCCTACTCAAGAAAGCCCATTTACTACAGAGAGTTCTGTGTCACTGACCCCACAGACTAAGTATAATCACTAAGGCAGCATGTTTTAAATATACAAATCCTTTATCACTGATTCCACTTCTAAGAATTTAACCTAACAAAATATTCATAAATGTGCTGACATTTATCCCTTCTTTACAATGTCAAAAAAACTGGCTTTCAAGTTATACATGAGAGATTGGTTAAGTAAATAATGATACATCCATATAATGGATACCTTCAGTTGAAAATCAAGTTGTAATGGGATATCAACATTATTAATATTACCATGAAAACGAGTTCATCATATATTTTTTTAAAGTACATGCTGTTTAGCTATTTTTATGTATGTAATTATGTGCACAAGAAGAGTAAAATGTTACCGTTTTACTCTCAACAAAGAGCTATCTGGATGTATTCTTTAGAAAAATGTCTGTATAGGGAGGTGAGTGGGGTAGGGAGTGAATGGGCTAAATGGGTGATGGACTTTAAGGAGTGCACTTGTTGGGATAAGCAACAAGTTATATGCAAGTGATGAATCACTAAATTCTACTCCTGAAACCATTATTACACTTTATGTTAAGTAACTTGGATTTAAATTTTAAAAAATGAAGAGAAATGTCTGTTCATGTCTTATGCCCATTTCTTAACTGGATTATTTGGTTTTTGGGTGTTGAGTTTGATAAGTTCTTTATAGATTTTGGATACTAATCCTTTATCCAATATGTCATTTTCAAATATCTTCTCTCATTCTATAGACTAACTTTTAGTTTTGTTGATTATTTCCTTTGCTGTGCAGAGGTTTTTATCTTGATGAAGTCCCATTAGTTCATTTTTGCCTTTCTTTTCCTTGCCTTTCTTTTCCAGTCATGTCTAGTAAGAAGTTGCTACAGCCAAGGTCAAAGAGGTTGATGTCTATGTTCTCCTCTAGGTTTTTGAAGATCTCCCATTAGGACTTTCATTCATTTTTTATTTGTTTTTGTGTATGGTATAAGAAAGTAGTCCAGTTTCATTCTTCTGCATATCACTGTATAGTTTTCCCACACCATTTGTTGAAAAGACTGTTTTCCATTGGATCTTATTTTTTGCTTTGTTGAAGATTAGTTGACCACAGTGTTGTGAGTCCATTTCTGGCTTCTCTATTCTCTTCCATTGACTTATGTGTTTGTTTTTGTGCCAGTACCAACTGTCTTGATGACTACAGCTTTGTAATATATCTTGAAGTCCAGAATTGTAATGCTTCCAGCTTTCCTTTCTTCTTCAGGATTACTTTGGCTATTCAGGGAACTTTGTGGCTCCATACAAATTTTAGAATTATTTGTTCTAGCTCTGTAAAAAATTCCCGTGTTATTTTGATAGGGATTGCAATGAATGTGTAGATTGCTTTGGGTAGTATAGACATTTTAACAATATTTGTTCTTCCAATCCATGAACATGGAATGTGTTTCCATTTCTTTGTGTCTTCTTCAATTTCTTTCATAAGTGTTCTATAGTTTTAAGCATACAGATCTCTTTTTACCTCTTTGGTGACATTTATTCCTAGGTATCTTATGATTTTTGGTGCAGTTGTAAATGGGATTGATTCCTTGATTTCTCCTTCTGCTGCTTCATTATTTGTGTATAGAAATGCAACAGGTTTCAGGGCACCTGGATGGCTCAGTCAGTTAAGTGTCTGACTTCAGCTCAGGTCATGATCTCATGGTTCATGAGTTCGAGGCCCGCATCAGGCTCTGTGCTGACAGCTTGGAGCCTGGAGCCTGCTTCAGATTCTGTGTCTCCCTCTCTCTCTGCCCCAACCCCACTCATGCTCTGTCTCTCTCTCAAAAATAAATAAATGTTGGGGCGCCTGGGTGGCGCAGTCAGTTAAGCGTCCGACTTCAGCCAGGTCACGATCTCGCGGTCCATGAGTTCGAGCCCCGCGTCGGGCTCTGGGCTGATGGCTCAGAGCCTGGAGCCTGTTTCCGATTCTGTGTCTCCCTCTCTCTCTGCCCCTCCCCCGTTCATGCTCTGTCTCTCTCTGTCCCAAAAACAAATAAACGTTGAAAAAAAAAATTAAAAAAAAAAAAATAAATGTTAAAAAAAAATTTCTTTAAAAGAAATGCAACAGATTTCTGTACATTGATTTTATATCCTATAATTTTGTTGAATTCATGTGTCAGTTCTAGCAATTTTTTTTTTTTTTTGTGGAGTCTTTTAGGTTTTCTACAGAGTATCATGTCATCTGTAAAGAGGGAAAGTTTGACCTCTTCTTTGTTGATTTGTATGCCTTTTATTTCTTTTTGTTGTCTGATTGCTGAGGACTTCTAGGGCTATGTTAAGCAACAGTGGTGAGAGTGGACATCACTGTCATGTTCCTGACCTTAGGGGAAATGCTCTCAGTTTTTCCCCATTAAGGATGATATTATCTGTGGGTCTTTTGTATATGGCTTTTATGATGTTAAGGTAGGTTCCTTTTATCCCTACTTTGTTGAACATGGATGCTGTGTTTTGTCAAATGCTTTTTCTGTATCTATTGAGAGGATCATATGGTTCTTATCCTTTCTTTTATTAATGTGGTGTATTACACTGATTGACTTACAGATATTGAACCATCTCTCTAGGCCAGGAATAAATCCCATTTGATTGTGAATTAACATACTGTTAAATTCAATTTGCTAGTAACTTGTTGAGAATTTTTGTATTCATGTTCATCAGGGATATTGGTCTGTAATTCTTCTTTTTAATGGTGTCTTTGGTTTTGGAATCAAGGTAATACTGGCCTCATAAAATGAGTTTGGAAGTTTTGCTATCATTTCTATTTTTTGGAACAGTTTGAGAAGACTAGGCATTACCTCTTCATTAGATGTCTGGTCAAATTTGACCCTGGACTTTTGTTTGTTGGGAGATTTTTGATTACTGATTCAATTTCTTTGTGGCTATGGGTCTGTTCAAATTTTCTGTTTCTTCCTGTTTCATTTTGGTAGTTTGTATCTTTATAGGATTTTGTCCATCTCTTCCAGATTGCTCAGTTTGTTGGCATATATTTATAATATTCTATTATAATTCTGTTTGTATTTCTGTGGTGTTGGTTGTGATCTCACCTCTTTCATTCATGATTTTATTTATTTGGGTCCTCTCTCTTTTATTTTTGATAAATCTGGCTAGGGGTTTATCAATTTGTTTATTCTTTCAAAGAACCAGCTCTTAGTTTCATTGATCTGTTCTACTGTTTTTTTTTTCTTTCTATATCATTTATTTCTGCTTTAATCATTATTATTTCCCTTCTTCTGCTGGCTCTATGCTTTATTTGCTGTTCCTTTTCCTGTTCCTTTAGGTGTAAGGTTAGTTTGTGTATTTGAGAGTTTTCTTGGTTCTTAATATAGGCCTGTATTGCCATCTACTTCCCTCTTGTGACTGCCTTTGCTGCATTCCGAAGGTTTTGGGCTGTCATGTTTTCATGTTCATTTGCTTCCATTTACTTTTTTATTTTTTTTTAATGATTATTTATTTTTGAGAGAGACAGAGACAGAATGTGAGTGGGTTAGGGGCAGAGAGAGCAGGAGACAGAATCCAAAGCAGGCTCAAGGCTCCGAGCTGTCAGCACAGAGGCCGACGCAGGGCTCGCACTCACGAGCTGTGAGATCATGATCTGAGCAGAAGTTGGACACTCAACCGACTGAATCACCCAGGTGCCCCCATTTACTTTTTTATCTCTTCTTTGATTTTCTGGTTAACCCATTCATGCTTTAGTAGGATGGATGCTCTTTAACTTCCATGTACTTATGATCTTTCCAATTTTTTTCTTTTGGTTGACTTCAAGTTTCATAGTGTTGTGGTCAGAAAATATGCATGGTATGATCTCAATCTTTTTGTACTTGTTGAGGCCTGATTTGTGACCCAGTTTGTGATCTACTCTGGAGAATGTTCCACTTGAAAAGAATGTGTATTCTGCTGCTTTAGGATGAAATGCTCTGAATACATCTGTTAAGTCCATCTGTTCCAGTGTTATTCAAAGCCATTGTTTCCTTATTGATCTTCTGCTTAGATAATCTGTCCATTGCTATAAGTCAGGCATTAAAGTTTCCTTCTATTATGGTATTATTATCAATGAGTTTCTTTATGTTGATTGTTAATTATTTTATTTTTTGAGTGCTCTCAAGTTGGGGGCATAAATGTTTACAGTTGTTAGATCTTGATAGATAGACCCCTTAATTATGATGTAATGCTCTTTTTCATGTCTTGTTACAACCTTTAGTTTAAAATCTAGTTTGTCCAGGTGTCTGGGTGGCTCAGTCAGTTAAGCATACAACTTCTGCTAAGGTCATGATCTCACAGTTCGTGAGTTTAAGCTCTGCATTGGGTTCTGCCCTGGCAGTGTGGCAGTGGGAAGCCTGCTTGGGATTCTCTTTCTTAACTTCTCTCTCTGCCAAAATAAATAAATAAATTAATTAATTAAATATATTTATTTACCAAATATAATAATAATAAATATAATAATATGTTATATATTATATATAATAATATAACAATAATAAATATACTAAATATATATATTTATTTATTTACCAAAAACTAGAATGGAGGCCTTGACATTTAAAGCAGCTTTTTCTGGGGCGCCTGGGTGGCGCAGTCAGTTAAGCGTCCGACTTCAGCCAGGTCACGATCTCGCGGTCCGGGAGTTCGAGCCCCACGTCAGGCTCTGGGCTGATGGCTCAGAGCCTGGAGCCAGTTTCCGATTCTGTGTCTCCCTCTCTCTCTGCCCCTCCCCCGTTCATGCTCTGTCTCTCTCTGTCCCAAAAATAAATAAACGTTGAAAAAAAAAATTAAAAAAAAAAAATAAATAAATAAAGCAGCTTTTTCTTTGCTATTTGCTGAAATCACTACGTTTTTTTTTTTTGTCTCTTGTTCTACTGGGATGAGATTGTATCATTGGATTTACACTAATTGATGTATTCTGTTCCTGTGTATAAGGAATAACAGTTTAGAGTTATAAAGTAAATAAGTATATGGAAAAAATCAAAATATGCCATTTCTTTATCTATTTATTGTAGTCCTTGAATATTAAATGCAAAATAAAAAGTACAAAGTTGTGCTCTTTTTTAATGATTTAATTTATTTGACAAATACTACAAAAGTAGAACTTAATTGTAATGTTTGTCACTCATATATCCATAAATATTTTTTTGCCTAAGAGAATAAATAGTTAAGGAGAGCTGAGGGTCATGAAAGTCAGGATGGAAAGGACGTTTTCCCATCTAAAAGAAGTTTTCACTGATACAATGGGCCTTACTATCACAGCAGCCAAACATACTATTTCATTGCTGTCAGAATTCTGTTGAACTCACATATTGGAAAGACCACAATGAGAAACAAATATTCCAGTCATTAAAATGTTATACAAAAAAGATAATTTTAAGATTCTTACTCTATATGTATTTGTATATGTGTGTGTTTCCTTTTTTAAAAATCTGGAACCAGCATTTGATTTTTAATTCTGGAAAATGAAGCAAAAAGTTTAAGAATTATCATATTACCTTTGGCTTATAATATAATTTGTTAAGTGGGAGAGTTTTTGAGACGAGGTTTAAGCCTCTTTCAAGGCCCAGTAGAGCAGATTAGTAAATATCAGTGACTAACATTTAGACTTTAATCATGATCATGACAGTTTCAGGTAACCTTTATTAATCATTTCTATTGTAACTCTCAAAACAAAGAATCTGAGTTTCAGTGCCACTTAGAAAAAAATGTTTTATTTTTGCTTCAACATTGACACACAGAAAATGAGAGCATTATGTGTGAGACTTTTAGATACATTAGTCAAATTAGTGTATGAATCAGTTACACTTGGAAAACTGGGGAAAAGGGTGCATATGAAAAAACTCTGAGTTGGAGTAGACTGACAGTAAAAATAATGCAATTAAGTAAAATAGGTTTTGTCAATTCAAAAAAAACGGTCTATTTCCAAGTTTTGGGAGATATTTTCTGAGGTAAAGGGCATTTAAAAATTGCTTTCAACACGTTTTTGGAATGTTTACAAAACTTCTTGGAAAAGCCAAGCTTGTGTTTCATAAGCAAGGAACAGGATGGAAAAGAAGGGACGTAGAAAGACTGTTGAAAAAAAAATTTTGTGGAGAGTCAAGTATGAGGTATTATCCAAGGGAAAGACTGGAGTTGGACAGATCAGGTTTGAATCCTAGCTCCACCATTTGGTGTCTGTGTTATTTAATCTCTTCATTCTTCAGTTTCCATATTGCTACATGGATAAAATACTCTCCAGGATTTTAAGTATTAAATGAAAAGTACTTGGCATAGCACATGGCATTTAATAAACTGTCAATGAATGGTGATGATGGTGTTGATGATGAAGATAATGATGATACTATTTTGAGGAAAGTAGGCAAGAGTAGAGCAGTGTTTTCTATAACTGGCTTATCAGTGCTTAGGCTGCAGCATAGATCTTCAGGGGTTGGGGCCCAGAAATATATATTTTTAAAAATCCCTGGTGACTGTGTTAATAAGCTGATTTTAAGGACCACCACTGAAATTTAGCAAAAGTTGCTGGCATTTTAGTGACTTTTGTGGTGTGAAGGAAGGAAACCACAATCCTGTGATATCTAAAAGTAACCAAGAAAAGAACTGTGAGTGAATTCTTAAGTGAGCTTACATCCTTTATACCTCTGTGATCTCCAGACCTCACGTGAGACTACACTCCAGCTACCTGTAATGCTAGCATGCTAGTTTAAATAATCTCTTCAATTAAAAAACAAGTAAATAAACAGATGTTAATAATCTCTGTAAGACTGATAAATCCATTGAAAGAGCAAATAGCTAAACTTATGTTGATCCATAAATAATATCTCTAAATTCTGAAGGTGTCAGCTGTGGATTGTTTGGGACTCAAGTGAGACCTGAGGCAGAATTTCCAAACTCTATTTGCATTCCTGTTCCCATTAGTGGTTCTCTAATCCTATTTCAAAAAGTGAGATGTCACCGTGGGGTACAACCCTGATTCTGATTCCACAGTTTTCTACTCTGAAAAGTAAGATGGACCCATGACACTTCTCTGTATCCTTTAGTGGGTAAGACAAAAGCTATAGAAATAAGTGCTAGTAAGGGTGTGGAGAAAAGAGAACACTCTTGTACTATGGTGGGAATATAAATTGGTGTAGCCACTATGGAAAAAATATGGAGGTTTCTCAAAAAATTAAAAATAGAACTGCCATAATGATAATCCAGCAATCCCACTTTGGGGATATATCCACTTTAGGGAATATATTCAAAGAATATAAAACCAGGATTCAAAGAGATATCTGTACTCCATGTTCATTGCAGCATTATTCACAATAACCAAGATGTGGAAATAACCTAAGTGTCTTTAATGAACGAATAAATAAAGAAGATGTGACACACACACACACACACACACACACACACACACACACATATATATACATACACATATATACACACACACACAATGGAGTATTACTTAGCCATGAGAGTGAAAGAAATCCTGACAGTTGCAACAACTTGGATGAAACTTGAGGGCATTATGCTAAGTGTACAAATCAGGCAGAGAAACACAAATACTGTATGATATTACTTATATGTGGAATCTAAAAAAAAAATCGAACTAAGGGAAACAGTAAAGTGGTGGTTATGAAGGGCTGGGTGTGGGGGAAATGGGAGATATTAGTCAAAAGGTACTAACTTCCTGTTATAAGATTAACAAGTTCTGGAGATCTAATGTATAGCATAGTGATTGGAAGTAATAATGCTAAGTTATGTACTTGAAAGTGCCAAGAAAGTAAATCTTACATGTTCTCACCACAAAAATGGAATGATAATTATGTAACAGGATGGTGATGTTAGCTAATGCTATCACAGTGATCATTTTGCAACATATAAATATATCAAATCAGCAGGTTGTACACCTTAAATTTACACAATGTTATTTCAGTTATACCTCAATAAAACTGAGGTAGAAAAAAATATGAAGCTCTGGGATACCAGTGGATGTTAAGTTGATGGTAGAGAAAGCAAATGAAATTTCTTCACTTATTAAAAATGACTGAGAGGATTTCCTGAAATCTATGCATTTACTTTCCTTCTTGAGTCCATGCAATGTATTTATTTAGGTACTTTTTGCAATAATTTGTATTCCCTGGACTCAAGTTAGTCACATGTTCTGAGATATAATCCATACAGGAGCATTAGCTACTGTGATATGCTCAAGTTTGTCACCTAGGACAAGAAGGTTCCATTATATGACACAATTTTTCATTATGACCCCTAGGAAACTGACAGGGAAATAGACAATAACCCTTTAAGCAGCACTTTTTGGAAAGTATCAAAGGCAAGACAGTAATAATAATAATAATAATAATAATAATAATGCAACATTTATGTAACACTTTAAAACTTAGAAAAGGCTTAGCAAATACTGTTAAATTTAAGTTTTGAGAAACTTTATTTTATTTAGTTTGATTTTTGTAATCAAAATAAAATGAAAAGAGAGTAACAAGAAGGAATTACTTGCCCAAATATAAACAAACGCTAACTGCGGAAGTTAGAGTTTTTGTTCCAATGCTTTTTCACTAAATGATATCCATGACTTCAAGTCTACTATTCTCACTGTAAAAAGCTGATTTGATCACAATTTGTATGTAGTAAAGAAATACTGGCTCATTGCAATTTTTGGTGTTGATTCTAATATTAAGTACAATAGTTCCTTTACAGAAGTTGTTACTAATTGTGTCAAGGAGCTAATTTATTGACTCCTCAGGCAGAAAATGACCTCCTATTGTAGTCCTTAGTCTTTCATAATATCTTCTGGGTCCACACAGTATTCTTCATTGTTTCAATAGTCCTTCTTTAACAGATAGTTAGAAAAAGAGAGCTACTATATTTACCACAGAGATATATTTCAAAGTTTCTTTTATGAGGAATAAGGTAGAGGAAATGGGAAGCCTTATATAAAATCTGCAGCCATAATTAAAGGGGTAATAATAAAACTCTCATTGGATTACATAGGATGAGACTCAGACCAAATAACAATTATGCAATGTGTTTTAATAACACTCTACAATCACTAATTAGATAGTCCAAACATCTTCCCTATGAGGTAGGATGAATATTGTCATTCCTTTTTTGCCTATGAGGAAATAAAAACGCAGAGTGCTTCCATGACGTGTCCAGAGTCATACAGGTGAGTCATGGTTAAGCTGAGATTAGAATCCAGAGCTCTGTTGTTCCTACAACTTACTATTCTTCTTTCACAGGTTAATGCTAAAATATTGTTCTGTATGGTTTGGGATTATCATTTCTGCTTAAATGTTTTCATAAAAATAATGCTACCTCATTGCATTTATAGCTTGTTTCTTTTTTCTAATTTAAAGAATTTGATAGACATTCATTAGGCTGTCTGTCATGGTCTTATAGCCATGTGTCCATTGCCTGATAGGTATGGAGGTGAATAAAGGAGATGACAGGAGAGGTGTAGAGAAAACGAGATTTACACTATAGGGTATGTATACACATATAAATGTTTGAGTGGGTATGTACACCTATCCTAAATCGTGAAAACACATATTCACATGTATACATACCCTGGGTAACCTATAAGGTCTCTCAGAATGGCCAGTTTGAACTGAAATTGTTAGGAACTAAAATGGAGGCACCCAAAAATATTTATAGAAATGAATTAGATAAGAAATAGCAGCTACCTTAGACTGAACTAGATAGAACAGAAAATCAATTTTGGTCTTAGTTTCATTGTTAGCACAGTCATTTAGCCCCAATAAGCCCCCTTTTATGCACTTGAACCAAATGTGAAATAGTCACATTTCCTGGATTTGGAGTGTAATTTCACCCTTCTCTTCCTTTTGTCATATTGCCTTTTACTCATTATTCTATCAGCAAAAGCATAGTCATCCTTCAAAACCCAACTTAAACATTACCTTGCCCATAAATGCTTCCTGAATAATTCCAATCAGGATTATTTAGTGACTGTTCATTTCTATATATGTCGCTTTTATCTTTTTATGGTTTTTATTTGATTCTGGTACATGTAGTTGTTTACATATTTATCATATGCCTTTCACTAGATAGTGAACTGGAGATCAGAGCTATGTCTTTTTCATCTTTGAGTTTTTGTCTCAAAGATGGAACACAGCACCATGCCTTGAATACATCTTCTAAAGTGTATTCCCTTTTACTTATTTTACAGCACCCTATTCATTTTTTCTTTATTGATTATCATAAGTTGTAGTTATTTTCTCTATTTATATACAAACTTACTATCTGAATCCTTCACGAGAATATAAAGTCCACAAGGGAAGCGATCATGTCTATCCAATTCATCATTGTTTCTCTAGATGAAATGGGAGCTAATCAATAACTGCTTGCTTTTGGGTAAATTCCGTCTCTAGATTGTCACTTCCTTGAAATTATGGACTAATGCACAACTCGTCTTTAGATTATTCCCTAATGTATAGTAAATAAACACTAATTGAAAATTAGCTGTAAATTATGTTTAAAATGTATAGATGTCATCAAAAGGAAAAAGACATAAACAAAAGTAGTTCTTAGATAAGAAATTTGTGGAGAGTAGTTTTTTAAAATTTGTTAAATTGGTTTTTCAGTTCTCCCAGGTGTTTTTGGGAAGTAAAAATTCAGAAGAATGAAATATGGTAATTTCAATGTTCAGAAAGATTTACACAGTCTTACTTCTAATTCCCATAAATTAGATAGTACATTTCCAAATGTCTGAATGGAGGGGCAGCTGGGTCGTTCAGATGGTTAAGCATCTGACTTTGGCTCAGGTCATTATCTTGTGGTTTGTGAGTTTGCGCTCCATGTCGGGCTCTGTGCTGACAGCTTGGTGCCTGAGCCTGCTTCTGATTCTGTGTCTCCCTCTCTCTTGACCCTTTCCCTGCTCATGCTCTGTCTCTCTCTCAAGAATAAATAAACATTAAAAATTTTTTTAATTAAAAAATAGAAAGAAATAAATAAATGTCTGAACATAAACCTCAAAATAGTTTAAAGAATAATCACTTTCATATATATTCTTTATGTAAATAGTTATGTGACTTAACTTATAACTTCAGACTATAAGCCTTTATAATACGAAAATAATAACATAATGTAATGTTATTTATCCACATTGAGAAGTACCAAATAGTGTAACTTTCAAAATAGCATTTTAATTATTTTGAAGCATTATTAGTTAGGCCTCCAAAGGCAAAGTTGTATAAAAGAGGAAAAATAATTTTGTGACTTCTACTGATTCAAAAGAAATCTAAATTAACTAATTCCCCTTAATACAGTCTTTGTCTTCATTATCCAGAAAATTGGTCCACTCTTCACTGATATAGTCACATTAATATTTACTAAAATATCTTTAAGTTAAAAATTATTTTTGAGGGGCACTTGGGTGGCTTATTCGGTTCAGGTGGAAGGGGGTGATGATGTATAAAGACAAAAAGGATCGGATACAGTAAATGGAAGCTAAAACAATTACAACTGAAAGGAATTCTTATTTCTGTAATTAAGGACAGAAGAAATAACTGTACCTAATTTTGAGGAGAAGAAAAATTTCAGTACAAACGTTGATGCATTTTTTTATGTTGATGTATTCCCTATGAAGATTAAAAATCTCCTTAAAATCAATTGTTTATCTAGACTTTCTATGGAAACGTGAGTTCTACCTAATCCCTTCCCAAGGAAAAGCAGGAAAAGGAATTTCCTCAATAATAAATTCTTCAGGGGCGTCTGGGTGGCTCCGTCTGTTGAGCGTCCGACTTCGGCTCAGGTCATGATCTCGCGGTCTGTGAGTTCGAGCCCCGCGTCGGGCTCTGTGCTGACAGCGCAGAGCCTGGAGCCTGTTTCAGATTCTGTGTGTGTGTGTCTCTCTCTCTGACCCTCTCCCCATTCATGCTCTGTCTCTCTCTGTCTCAAAAATAAACGTTAAAAAAAATTAAAAAAAAATAATAAATTCTTCAGGTGGAATATGAAACAGAAGAGGGCGTTTATGATTAATTATGATAATGTTACATAAAATTTATGCATTTATGGTATTTTAAAAATTATCCTTAGATTTAGTGAAGCTCCTTGTGAAAATTATAACCTCAGCTGTTCTATGGAAAACCAAAGTGAAGGGGTTATCATGTTCATATTTAACTAGAGTTCCCCAAAGAGAAAGAGAAGCAGTTTATTTTGTGGGCTTCAAGTATGGCAGAAGTATCAAGAGAAAGAAGTTTTGAAACAGCTGAACACTGCCAGTCATATTTTTAAACAGTATCTAGTTTATGTAGGAACTGGGTTTTTTTGCTTTTTGTGTGTTTTTTTGTTTTTGGCCTATAATCAAAACTTTATTGAAAAACCGGGACAGCAAAATAGGAGATCCCTGTTGTATACCTTACAAAATGAAACATAATTACATTATCCTATTACATTAACTAGAATTACTGAACTGATAAGGCTTTCTGTGATAGAACACAAATTCAGGAAGTTATATGGATGATTAGTATTGCTTTCTTGTAAATGAACACCCTGCAAAGGAAGCATGAGAGTGTATTTAACACAAATCTACTGTATACCTGGTATAGTTTCAATGACAAAAAGTGCTTTTTAAGTAAAAAATTCAGGTTTTAGGAATATTAGACTCATATTCATACATAGGTTTTTCCCTTTTATACCAGAAATTTGCTATTACAAATCTTGCATAATTGAATTTATTCTGATGTGACTACAACTGTCAATCTTGTTTCTTAAATGTTGTAATGAGGTCTCTTTAAGACCATGAGCCTGACTGAGTTCAACAGTTAAAACTCTAATGAAAGCTGTCAAAAAATGCAATCTTAATTGCAATCTTCTTAAATGCAATCTTAGGAACTATTCTGAGTTACTTTCCTAAGAATGTAATTTTGATTAGAGTTATTTTCTGATCTACTAGGAATACTCTGGTACAGATGTACCCTATTAATCATCTGTCAGCACATGAGCACAAAATTCCAAGATCATGGCATGTTATAAAGATTTCAGAAATCTGATGCAGGAGTTTTTAATCTGGGCTCCATAAATGGGCTTGAGGGGTCAGCAGAAACCTATAAATCATAAAAAAAAATTTATGTACATCTGCATTTGTCTTTTTAATTTAAATTATTGAGGGGGTTTGGTATATCTTAACTAGGGCCACTATTTATATTTTAATTGGGACAGTACTTCTTTATAAGGGACTGTTCCAGATATGAAGAACATATAACATCCCTTGGAAACATTTCCATTAAATGCCAGTAATGACTCCTTAGTCTTTGTGACAACTCAAACCAATCTCCAAGTTCCCATCCACTCCCCGAGTCCTTCTTGGATTGAAAAATCACTGGATGTTATATAATCTCCCCCAAAACCAAGAAGCATTGCTTTCTGAAGCTTTGATTGGCTCACATTTGGAAAAGTGTTTCTTGCTTGTGTATGATGATCTTGCAAATATCTAATTGACTGGAAGCCTCAATTAGATGAATTGACAGGTATTGTGGGAATATCTGAGAAAGAGACATGAAAGAGTAGAAAGAAGGCAGTAGTCAGAATGAGATGTCTGAATTTAAGTTCAGAAGTTCAAGTAGTTCCAGATAATGACAAGTTCATTTGTGTCCATGGAAGTGGATGGCTTACGTGGGTGGAGGTGAATATCATTAAAGATGAAGAGTTCAGTGTTGGTTCCCAGGCCTCTGGCGAACTTTCCTGGTGCAATCTGAAACTGTACTCTGTATGTGGAGGGCAGGGAGAGACCAAAGAAAGAGGCTGGTAAGTGGTAGTTTTAATAATAACAAAGAGAACTAACATACAAGGCTGGTCTGAGGCAGCAGCAAGACAAATGAATTCCCGCACATCCTTCCCCCCCCCCCCCCCCCCCGCCACAATCTTAAAAGTTTATAAAGAGGCCCTGACAGGCTCAGTAAGGTAAATACTGTGTGGGTGTTTTCAACACCACAATGCCATCTCAAAGTTATGTCCTTGGAACAAACTTTGGGAGCAGGAAAGGAACGCAGAACCCACATTCCAAAGACAAGGGAGGGGGTGAGGAGCCCCTGAGTACCCAAGTCCAGTTCACAGGTCAATCAGCGGTCATGTCTTTTTGATGATGTTTTTCAACAGTCAAGGAACAAAATGGCCATGTTCTTGAATGAGTTTTTCACATGTACATTGCCAAGACTCAGGTTAGTGGTAGGACTTGGGCTGAGGGGTGTTAGGTAATAGAGCTTTAAAAAGGGAACTTGACATTTGACTTTTGAAAAGATAATTTGACATCTCTAATAGTCAGGAAGAAGCAAATTAGAAAATTAATCGGGTACTATTTTTCACCAGTTTGACAAATATTAAAAGATTGATAATATTCAGCACTGGAGACTGAACAGGCAAACAGATATTATTATGTATCCCTAAAGGGAATGCTACTATCTTTTTGGTTAGAGATTTGGAAATATCTATTAATTCCTCCATCCTGCTCTTGAGAAGCTATTCTGCAGGAACTTAGCCCACAATGTAGAAGGCCAAATGCACAAATCTGTTTATTGTAGTATTGTTGATAGTGTTAAAAAACCTAGTAACAAAATATCTATTTTGTGGAACAGTGGAACACAGTGCATTTATAGTATGGAATGTGTTGCATCTACTGAAATAGAAACAAATTAGAAATAAATGTTTTAAGAGAAGATATCTATAATATGTAAAAAAAAAATTCAAGTTATAGAATTATACGTGAAGTAAGCAATAAAAAGAAACCAAATCCTATATTTGTTGGTATGAAAATAGAAAAAGTGTGGAAGACTACCCACCAATTTGTTCACATGTGGTATATCATGAGATAGGAATGGAAGGGGGAAGACAGAGATTACGAGTGCTTGTCTCATACACTTTGACTTTTTTGACTTGCTTAAGTAGGATTACTTTTACCGTTAAAAACAAAACTACCGTGATGAGCAAAATAATCTATTTACTCAAAAGAAATGATAATCTTGAAAGGGGTAAGAGAAGTATGCAAATAGCATTAAGAGGCAGAACAATAGATGTGTCTTGAAAGATCAACAAATTATATATATATATAATATATATATATTATATATATATACTACTAATATATATATAATATATAACTACTACTTATATATATATAACAAAGGGAACAAATTATATTATATAATTATATTAATATATATTAAATATTATATATTTAAATGTTTATTTATTTTGAGAGAGAGGGAGAGAGAATGAGCAGGAGAGGGGCAGAGAAGGAGGGAGAGAGAATCCCAAGCAGGCTCCGCATGTCAGCGCAGAGCCAGACGAGGGGCTCAAACTCACAAACCGCGAGATCATGACCTAAGCAGAAATCCAGAGCCAGACACTTGACCAACTGAGCCACCACCCAGGAGCCCATACCTAATAATATTTTTAAGAAAAAGATCGACCTACTCAAATTTTAAATTCAGATAGTCATGTGAATTTTACTATAATGAGAACTACCATATAGGAAATTTTCTTCTTTATATGTGCTGGGAGTTCATTAAAATATGTATATTTTAAATTACTTTAAAAAGTAGTAATCTCTACTTCTGTAACAACTGACAAATAGTATTGCGTATTTAACAGGTAGTACTCCTTGACACATGTCTTGTTTCCTCTCCTGCAACACAATGCCTCTAGATATTGCCTGGAACTAGTATAATGTTTTACCAAACACAGCCCATCCCTAGCCTTTGGCTATAGATACAGTATTACATATCATGAAAATAGATAAAGAAAAATAAGAAGCAGCAGGCATTTATGAAACATGAAGGCTATTATCTCTCCTAACGTCATGCTGCATGTGAACACTGTTTTGCAGAATGGGGATAAAGAAACTGTTTCTTTAGCTTAATTTGTCATAGTATTGCTGTTTTTCTTTCCCCCTCCACCCTTTTGAGCTAATGCATTATGGTTAGAGTATGAGCCTGGGCGTCATCAGTGAACTCCACCCCTTACTTCCAGTTCCACAAGAACCCTAGGTAGGTGGATAGGTGTGTGTGATAGGGTGGTGCCCCTGTCACATTCATCCATCATACTCCTGTTGATCTAGTTGTTGAGCCAACAGGAAGTTGCAACCCCATAAGGAATGAAGGAAAACTTCCATCCAACTCATCTTCAATGTTTCCAACTTCACTTGATATTTAAGGGCATGGATTTTGGAATCAAATTCCACCTCTCTAGTCCCTAATTGTGTGATTTGGGCAGTTATTTCTTTTATCCTCTGAACCTCAGTTTCTTTGCCTGTAGAATAAGGATTGTGTCCATAGAGTCTTTGTGAAGATAAAGTGAGAAAATACACAAAAATTTTCTAAAACCACATCTGCTCAGAAAAGATTGACTCCTTATGTCCTCATCTCCCTATTTTACAATGCTAACTTTGACCTTTCATTTAATTTTCCTTTCACTGTCTATCACCTACTTTCTGCCCTTTCTCCCCCTTTTCCTCCTCTAAATGGATGGTCTTCTTTCTGGAAGAATTGGGATTCTTTTTTTTTTTTTTTCCCCTTAATATTGTGCCCCTTTTAAGTTTTAGCCACTAGAGGGCTACATAATAGGATACAATTCCACTCTGACCGTGCTAGGAAATCAGAGAATAAAATCTAAGAAAGAAGAGTCAAATAATAATAGTTCTGAAGAGATATTAGAAAACATTTAATATAAAATTATTTTAAGTATGAGGGAACTAGAGATTTAAACAAATACAAACACAGGTAATTGTTATGGTTTTCAAATCACTACTTCTACAAATCTATAGTTAATAGATAAATCTCATTTTCTTCTGAAAGTTTTCTAACTTTTAAATCATTTTATGGAAAAAAAAAGAAGATACATGTAAGGGCAAATAAACCTCCTTTAGCAACAAAGCCATTTTCTTTATTTTCTTTAATTATTTTCTTTAATTCACTTCAAATAATTTAAAATGCAAAGTAAATCCACACATTCAATTAAAAATGTAAAATATCTAGGGGCACCTGGGTGGCTTAGTCAATTAAGCGTCTGACTTCAGCTCAGGTCATGATCTCACGGTTGGTAAGTTTGAGCCCTACATCGGGCTCTGTGCTGACAGCTCAGAACCTGGAACCTGCTTCAGATTCTGTGTCTCCCTCTCTCTCTCTGTTCCTCCCCACTTGTACTCTGTCTCTCTCAAAAATAAATAAAGATTTAAAAAAATTTAAAAAAAAGATTTTCAAAAAATGTAAAGTATCTATATTTGAAATATCTCAGGTAGATTTTAATTTTTGCTTTAATATTCAACAAATTAAAATTAGTCCGTACTTAGATATTCAAGTAACTTAAAGCATTAAGGCAGTCTCTTAATGCTGAACACCCACTCATTCTAAAATATATAAAAAAAAATCCCAAAAAGTATTCATACATACCTAGACCTACCTAGAAGCTAATACAAGTTATGATGCTATTATTGAAAAATGGATTAAGCAAAAGTCCTATACTATTAAAAGCATCACATAAAAATGCAAACAATTAAATAAAGAAATGAAAAATCCATGTAAACTATCCAATCCAGATGGTACCCTTTATATTTATTCATTTACTTTTCACACATCTACCCATAGTCCTTATGTCTGGGAAAGTACTTTGTATTTCTGTTTGTTATTTTTTCATTATTCTTGCATTTAAAAAAATGTTGCTCTGTACTTTTGAGCATAAACCAGACCCCACAGAATTCCACTATAGACATGCTAGTAGTGATGAGAGTTGTCTTTGTGCCTCAGAGCTGCACTGGAGAGAACTAAATAACCAGAAGGCCCGTAATTAACATTTCATCAATATGGAAGTGTTTAAATATATCCTCATCCTTAAGTTATATTTTAAGAAAAGACAGTTACAAAGCTGCCCATAAAATGCTATCTACAATTGGCAAAATTAAACTAACACTTGTATACATGTGAAACAAGCCAAATCCTGATTTTAAGTGAGGCTGATGAACGTGGTGACAGATTCTTGACATTAGAAAAATAGAGAAGAGTTTTGTTGCTGTTGTTTTAATAATCCTCTCACAAAATGATTAGTGACCCTAACAGAAATTCTTTGATACTTGACCTTCATTCAGGTAGCCCTTACGCATAATGAGTAGTGATAATTTGATTCATTCATTTGTTCATTGGACACATATTTATGGAGTTTTTCTATAGGCGAGGCAGAAGTCTAGGGTGAAAGCTAGAACCAAACCAGACAAACAAAAAACAATCACAAACAAGTTCCGTAGTCCTTATCCTCTTGAAACTGATGACCTCGTGTATGTTGGGGAAGGGAGGGAGAGGTGCCGAATGGGTATAGATGTTAATCAAAGAAAGATAAAATTACAAATGTGACAAATGATAAGTTCACATGTGACATTAAGAAAATTAAACCAGAGAGGAAGGTTAGAGAAAGCTTCCCTCTGGGGCTGAAGACAGGGTTGAGATCTGAAGAAAAAATAAGGGAGCTAGGTAAAGAGGCAGAAGAGTAGTTATCTGGGCAAGGGGAAGAAACTGTAAAAGATCCCATGATGTTTCCCATTTCAGGAAAGGAAATAAGAACATGAAGCAGAAGAAGGCAAGGTTTGAGAAAAGGCTGTGCAAGGAGAGAATCCATATTATGTGGGGTTTTGCAGACCAAATGGAGGATTTTAGTTTTTCCCAAGAATTACCGAAAATCATTGAAAGAATAATACGATCAGATTTGCATTAGGAAAGGTCACTGTAGCTATTATGACTAGCATGGATGGGTCCAAGAGAAATGTGTGCACATTTGTAGCACAAGACATGTATAACAATATTCACAGCAGTTTGCTGTTCTTAATAGCCCTAATCCAGAAGCAATCTCAATGTTTATCAAGAGTGGGATTAGGGGCGACTGGGTGGCTTATTCAGTTAAGCAACCAACTCTTGATTTCAGCTCAGGCCATGATCTCATGGTTTGTGAGATTGAGCCCCGCATTGGGCTCTTGTGCTCCTAGTGAGGAGCCTGCTTCGGATTCTCTCTCCCCTCTCTCTGACCCTCCCTCATTCGTGCTCTCTCTCACTCTCAAAATAAATCAATAAACTTAACAAAGAGTAAAATTAATAACTGTGCTGTAAGTATACAAGAGACTGCTATATAAAAATGAGAATGAACAAACTGTGATTTTACACTGCAACATGGATAAACTTCATGCACATGATGTTAAATGAAAGAAGCCACACTTAGAAAGATACATACAGTATGATCCTACTTGCATAAAGTTAAAAGCAGGCAAAACTAATGTGTAGTGCTAGAAGTCAGGATAGTGGTTATACTAGGAGGGGGAAGAGGAGCTAGTTATTAGAAAGTGGCTTAGATGGGCTTCAGGGCTGGCAATGCCCTATTTATTAACTTGGGTGGTTAAACTGGTAATCAATTTGTGATAACATAGTGTGTATACCCTGTATATTTATGTTTTGTGAAGTTTTTGGTATTTGTATAATATCACACTTAAAAACATTTTTTAAAGTTTTTGTTTGCTTTTTTTTTTTAATGTTTATTTTTGAGAGAAAGAGACAGAATGTGAGCAGGGAGGGGCAGAGAGAGCGGAAGAAACAGAATCTGAAGAAGGCTCCAGGCTCTGAGCTGTCAGCACAGAGCTCGACACCCGGCTCAAACTCACGAGCTGTGAGATCATGACTTGAGCTGAAGTCAGACGCTTAACCCACTGAGCCATGCAGGTGCCCCTGTTTTTAAGAATAGATTGATGGGGGCACCTGGGTGGTGCAGTCGGTTAAGCGTCCGACTTCAGCTCAGGTCACGATCTCGCGGTCCGTGAGTTCTAGCCCCGTGTCAGGCTCTGGGCTGATGGCTCAGAGCCTGGAGCCTGTTTCCGATTCTGTGTCTCCCTCTCTCTCTGCCCCTCCCCCGTTCATGCTCTGTCTCTCTCTGTCCCAAAAATAAATAAATGTTGAAAAAAAATTAAAAAAAAAAAGAATAGATTGATGGAGGGCATCTGTTTGTCTCAGTCTGAGCTCTTTCAGTCATGGAGCATGAGACTCTTGGTCTGGGGGTTGTGGGTTTGAGCCCCATGTGTAGAAATTACTTAAAAATAATTTTTGTTAAAGTGAATAGATACATGGAGTTATTGGATGGATACAGTAAGATCAGTCAGGAAGCAATGGCAGTAGACCCAGTAGGAGATTTCTGCTTGAACCTTGTTAACATGGCAAAGATGGAAAAGGGACTGATTTGAAAGCACTTACTTAGAAGGCAAAATGAACAGGATTTGTTGGTGAATTAGATATGGAGTGTGAGGGGTGAGAAGGTAGCAGGGGTGATTCCTAGGAGCCACCAATTTAGGAAACAAGAGAAGCAGACCTCTGTGTGTCAGAAGGGACAGGGTCAAATGGGTGTGGTTGAGGATAAGTTGTCATCTTTGGTAGTAGAAAGGTAAAGAAAGGGTCAATCTGAGACCAGCTGTGAGAAAAAGAGAAGGAGGGAGAGTTGGACTTGTTCAGAGAGCAGAGAAAATAGTTGTGGAGAATGGGAAAGTGAGTGAACTAAGGAATATAGTGGGATTACTGAGTGCTACTGAGACGTCTTTGGTGACCACAAATTTATAGTGAACATTTTACTTTGACGAGTGACTTGTCAGTATTGTTCAGCCACTCTTGTCCAGGCATGAAAAGACTTGGTCACACATGATTAGAGTTTTTCCAGATGGGTGTGATCAGTATAGTTTTGGGGCATTAAAATCATTCAAAATAGATCAGTAGGATGTTGTGACAAACCTCAATTTTCCATCTTCATCATAAAGGAGGAAGATCTTCAATGGGCACCTGTTCTAAAGTTCCCTGGGAATGTGGGCATTCTCCTCTTGAGAAGGTAAGAGAGAAGATGAGGGAAGTGGGTGTAACGAGGGTACTAGGTCTCCAGGATTACGCTCTTCTCTCTAGGCATACTTTCCAACATCACTGCCACCACAGTCACATAGTACCATTTCCTCTCTATCTTTCTCTTCATTTTTCTTTTTCTCCAATTCCCTTTTGGGGATTGTGTGGAAGAAATAAGCATGAAGTAGACACACTGAAGTGGAGGGACCCTGGCAGATGTGGGACGGGACATTCTAAGAAGAAAATTAGTTTCACCTGATTGGGCACAGCAGCATATACATAGTTTCAGGCTTCAGTAACTAATGGGCCCATTGCGAAGATGGCATGTCCACACGATTTCAGTGATATGCCAGCTATGATTGGCATGAGGCAAAATTGCAGTTTTATCTTTGGCATGTGCCTATCTCCCTTTCTCTTTCTTCTGCCAACGCCTCACCTATTTATTCATTCAGTCATTCAGTCATTTATTCCACAAACATATATTGAGTAACCACCCTTCAACATAAGCTGAGCTTCTTGTCTGCTAGCACCTCACACTTGTGGTTTCTCACCCCCAAAGTATCACCCCTCCCCCCTAAATTAGCCCTCTGTCTTCCGTGACTCTCAAAATCAACCATTTCTGGAAAGATGCTGATTAGATATTTACTTAAATAACTCATAGCAGTAATATGTGTAAATGGTAATAGCTGTAAACATAAGCCAGGCTCTCTCCTAAGCACTTTATAAGGGTGAATACATTTAATCCTCACAACATACTACCAAGTAAGTACCATTATTATCTTCTTGTTAAAAATTAGAAACCTAAGGCATGGAAAGATGAAGCAACAGGTTCAGTAGGGAGTGGCAGAGGTAGGACTCAACCAAGCAGTCTTTCTTCACAGCCTGTGTTCCTAATCTCTGCCCAGCATGGCCTACACCTGAGGCTTGTGGTAAGGGTTGGGGAGGAACAATTTCTTCTGCCCTTCAAGGTCCTGCTGGCTGGACTAAAAAGCAAGTTGGCATGGGGGTGCCTGGGTGGCTCAGTCAGTTAAGTGTCTGACTTCAGCTCAGGTCATGATCTCACAGTTTGTGAGTTTGAGCCCTGCGTCAGGCTCTGTGCTGACAGCTCAGATCCTGAAGCCTGTTTCAGAGTCTGTGTCTCCCTCTTGCTCTCTGCCCCTCCCCTGCTCACGCTCTGTCTCTCTCTCAAAAATAATAAAATAAACATTAAATTTTTTTTTTAAAAATCAAGTTGGCATGAGACAGATTAACAAGAGAAAATAAAATTTAGTAACATATTTGTGGGGAATTCATACAGACATGGAAATTCCAAAGGCAGTCAGGCAACATGACGCTTACTTGAGCTAAGGAGAGGGGAGAGGGGTCTGAGGATACAAAGGGGAGAAAGACCATTAACAAGAAGGTGAAAGGAGGTATTTGAAAAACAAAGTTTACCTTATTATGTAGATAAGTTTTTTAGGTAAAGAGGAATATGTTAATAGCTCTCTTCCCTATATAAGCAAGCAGTTCAGGGGGAGGTAAAAAGCTTTTCCTGAATCTGCTGGGTTTTAATTGCTTTTAACTCAAAATAATGTTCACACCAAAGTTGTCCATTTTGGGACGGCCTACCCTTTGCTCTCAGTGAGGCAAGAAGAGATGCTGTGTTCTTACAGGCTCTATTGTGGGTTGTAATTGAAATTTGCTTTCTGCTTTGAATTGACCCCTTTGTTCTTACCATCAGAAGTCCAGTGGCCATTAGTGGGGTAAGGTTGTTCTCTTGGTACTGAATTTTATATAAACATTAAAGAAAGTAAAAGTCAATTCATGACTAATTTGAGGAAAGACTTCATCTTATTTATTTAATGAGGGTATAGGATCTTTGAACCTGGAGGGGTATTGAGACCTACCCAGGGAAGCAGAAAGCGGAAGGATGTACACTTGTGGTTCCAGAGAGAGAAAACGTGAAGCAGTTAGAGAGGCCATCCAGTTAGATAGTTAATGGGATATCTAATTTCTATTGAATCAGTGAATTAGAAGAAATGTTTGTGAAAATTTTATAATCAGCATCCTGTTGGGAAGATTAAAACCAGAGTATCACTTCTTGACTTACGGTGGAGAGGAGGAGAGAAAGTGGATGAGGCAAATACTAGGTAATCCCCAAGATGCTCAATTTTTCTTTCAGGAGACAAAACCCCCTGCACTTTAGAGTTTTACCTAGCAGTATGGGCTTAATATACAAGAATATGCACTGTTGAAAGAAATGTAAATTTGTGCAGCGACTTATGGAAAATAGTATGGAGGTTCCTGAAAAACTTAAAAACAGTGCTACCATACAATCCAGCAATACACTTCTGGGTATATATCCAGAAGAATCGACAGCAGAGTCTCAAGGAGACAGCTACACACCCATGTTCATAGCAGTATTATTCACAATAGCCGAAAGGTAGATGCAACCTGCTCTATCAATGGAAGAATGGATAAACTAAATGTGGTATCAACATATGATGGCTTTTATTCAGCCTTAAAGAAGAAAATCCTGTCACATGCCACAATATGGATGAAGCTTAAGGACATTATGCTAAATGAAATAAGCCAGTCACAAAAGGACAAATTCTGTTTGGTTCTACTCACATGAAGTACCTAACATAGTCAAATTCATAGAAACAGAAACTAGAATGATGGTTACTAGGGACTGGAGAGGGGAAGAAAGAGGAGTTATTGTTTAGTGGATATAGAGTTTCCAATTTGTAAGATGATATGTTTCACAATGAGAATGTACTTAACATTCTGAACCCTAACTTGAAAATAGTTAAGATGGTAAACTTTGTTATGTTTTTTATCACAATAGAAAAAATTTTTTTTCACTACTTAAGTCTCAAAATAATTATGCTGTTTTTATATTAAACTTCTAGAATGTGTGTGTGTGTGTGTGTGTGTGTGTGTGTGTGAGGGAGAGAGAGAGAGAGAGACAGACAGACAGAGACACAGAGAGAGAGAGAGACACAGAGAGAGAGAGAGACAGAAGTTGCAGGACAATATATGTATCTGCTTGGATCTACATTAACCTCCCTTATGTAAACTCCATGTTTGTGGATCTTGGAAAGCTGTTGCATGGAGCCACAAGTTAGCCCGAACAAGGGGACTTTGACATTTACTCCCTCAGTCTTTATCACTCTTGAGTTATCAATATCTGCATGTTGCAAAAGGCCACTTTCTATTAGCTTTCCGAAAAGATGGCATCTTATCTAGGACCTCTTTTACCTCATCCTTATGTGAGTCCCTAGGCACTACAAAGTTCTGTAGTTTTATACATTTACATGATTTTTAGGCCCAATTCATTTTTTTTCATATAGAAATTGATTGAACTTTATTGAGACTTGTTATGTGGCCTGATATGTGATCAAATTTGCAAATGTTCCATTTGGGATTTTAAAACATGTGCATTCTATTTTTGTGTGTGTACAACTTCATATGTACATATATACTTACATTCATTTTATATATATTCATTAGAATAAACTTTTCTATTTTTTAATTAGTAAAGGATTTATAGGCCCAATAAATTTTAATTAAGTTTAATACATTCAATAGATAAAAGTTGAATAATATATTTGATATATAAGGTTGCCTCCTATTTTGTATCATCTATAATTAGATGATTTGGCAAGTGAATATTTAGTGTTTAATATTTCATTGTTCCATAGTTGCATTATCTATATTATAGGTATTAAATCACATAAGAACACATAAGGTAAATATTTAATCACTTTATCTTCTACATTGGGTAACAAGTACTGAGATAGAACATATAATTTTAATTGTACTTCATTTTAGAAGCCTTGTGTATTCACTTTTACAATTATTATTTATTTTAAATTTAATTTTTGCTCTTTAGAATTATCCTGCTACAGTTATCTGTATTTTGTGTTAACACAAGAGCAGTACTTTTCACTGTACCCAACTGGTTCACTTTACATGACCTGAACTTGAGAAGCTGTTTCTCAGGTTTCAAGAAAACGTGCTAAATGCATGGGAGCACCTACTGGTGAAGGATGATATAGTCCTGCAGACTGGTTTTATTGGACCTTGTCATTTAGACCAAGTTAGAGGGTATGAGGATTATGAAGCCTTTAAATGTGTAATCAAGGGAATGTTGCTGCCAGAAAATGCTTATTGCTTAAATGTTGCAACAGAGCTGTCCTAGGCAGGAAATATAAGAATTGAGAAAATACTACAAAACAAATATGCCATTTAGATGGGAACATAACATCTAACAGGCATACAATTGTTTACTATTGATGTACTAAAACGTTTCATGAGGACTGAGACCAGGTCTGTGTTGTTCACTTAAAATCCCTAGCACAATAAATGGTACCTTGAATGTGTCAATAAATATTTACTGAATGAATGAATGAATGAATGTTAACTGGTTTGGACATTTCTTCTTCAAAACATTTGAAAATTTGCCTTTTGTTCTCTTTCTCCCATAGGACTGCATCCAACATTTATAATAAAAACAGTGAAAATATAATTTAAGTGACAAATTTGTTTTAGATGAAGAAAAAAATGCATGTTTGGTTAACCAGAAACCTTGAGCCAGTTAAAAATATACTTATAACTTAAGAGTTTAAAAGTTTAGAGTTTAAAACAATGATAATGACAAATTGACCTAAACTAATTAAAAAGGAAGTGATGGGAGTTACATGGCTTTGTAATCCAATATTGCTAGGTTTCAATTTCAGCTCTATAGCTGTAGCTATATGAGGTTGGATGAATTACTTAACCTGTCCTCACTTTCCACTTTTATTGAATTAGTTTTGTGAAGATGTAATAAGTCAATATGTATCAATGCTTTGTGCCTTCTTCGTAAATAATAAATAGTAGCTATTGAGTTTTTCTCTCAGGGTACTCATTTTCCTAATTTTCAATGAATGGTAAGCTTCTTTGTACAGGGACCATATTTTATTTATTCCTAGAACCTAGCACAGTGCCTGGCATAGGCTGGTACTTAATAAGTAAGTATGTGTTGAATTAATAACGAAAATAAATATTTAAGCAACTATTTGGGGACTATTGTTCATAGCACTACATACAGTTGTACACCACACAACTTGTAAATGAGGTGTATATAGACACGCTCAGCAAAGTCATTTAAAATATAGAAATAAGGTGTTTTCTACCACTGTAATAATTTGTAATTCCTTTGATTAATCAAACGTTTTTTAATGATTATTAAGGAATTCACAAGAAATGTTGAGCTCAAGGAACTGCACATTGGAGACTATATCATAGAGCATTCACAAATAGCCACATTCTAGATTAGCTACATAGTTATTTTTACCATTAAGGACATTTTTCTCACTTGCTTTCATTAACACAAGCCCTGTGTATAAGTATAGGCAACTGGTTTTGAACATTTCACAATAAAAACTGCAAAGCAGTTTTGTATTTGGTAATCAAGAAAGGCACCAACAATGAAGAAGGAATTTGCTTTTAATAAAAATATTTTTTGCATCCATCTCAAAGTTCTCATGTGGCAAACATGACAAGTACAACTCTAAAACATATTCGACATACCTAAGGGTATATCAGCAGAAATGTAAATACCCTGGGGTCTATGGAAGTGCTTCACATTTCTAAATGAGACCCATATTTGCCATAATGTAATTCTTTCAAAGGTATCTCTTTTAATCAATGGTTTGATCATCATTACCATATTCTGCACACCTCAGAAGTGTGTAACATTTTCCGGATTTTGGGTTCCAATGTGTCACAAATTTTTCTAGGCTTATGGAATCAAAAACTATTCCAAAAAGATTTTAATAGGCGACGCCTATCACCAAATATGAACTTATACTTGGAACCAAAGTCTCAAATAAAAAACTAACATGTTCATTTATACATTTACTGGAAAAGCATAATTTGAAACAAAACCCAAATTACTGTTGAGGAAAACCTTCCCAATTGTAAACAAATGTAAACTTGGGCTGAATATCGGGATATGTCATCGTCCTTGAGATTACCGGAGAGGGATTTTTAAACATTATCTTGTTTACAAGAACGCACACAATTTTAGATTCATGCTTGGCCTAACACTACATGCTGGAGAAATAAAATGCAACATTTTTATAGAATGCAACTTATTTTCCAAGTTGGAAGTTAGCCAAAAATTGCACATTTAAAAATCAATCTCCATAAACTTACAGCTTTCTTTGACAAAAAACCCAAAAAACCCAGAAGTCAAAAGTTTGGGTAAATAGATAACCTGGTAAAAGTAGTAAAGTAGTTTGAAAATTGAAATATCCTTTCTTTTTCTTTTCATCTACCCTTTGCTGTATTCAAAGATGGCTATTTGATATCTTAATCTTGTTCGTGTTTTTTTGTAAAATGTAACTATAAGAATAGCAAAATATGGTATACCCATTGGACCATTTTGGAAACAGTTAGATGGTACATCAACACAAATTGAAATCACAGATTTTTTTCCCCTCCAAGTTGGAGGATATTGGTCCTTGATGAAAATTCAGAAAATAAATAGGCACAAAAAGCTCATGTAAACCATGTTTCTCTTAGAATTTTAACATTTAAATTACAGTGTGTACAGTTGTTAGTACAGAATTTTAAACATCCTTGAATCCTGTACATTATAAATAATGAATGTTACTTACTTCAGCTCATTGATAGGATGTATCAAATAAGGGCTAATTACAAATCTAATATTTGTTTTGGCATTCATTTCTAGGTTTCAAAACAATATATCAGGTCCTAAATGCTTTATATTTCAAATTGTGAAAATTAAGGCATGGAAATTACGCACATATTTCAAATGAGGACTTTTCATTTTCTTCCTGTACCTTTAAGAGTTAACAAGACACTTGCCTCCGACTGTTTCCTACAGCAGGATAAACTGAATAACCACTAAACAGAAGTTAAGATTAATGGATGATTTTTATCAAGTTTAAATTTTGGGTCCATGCATTTTTTTGAATCTTTGACACTTGCCTCACTGAGTACCTGAAGATACTAACAGAAAAACCTAGACAGATGTACTGATTATGATTTTCTACTGACTTCCTTCATACAAGATGGTTACGTTTGTTGATAACTAAAAATGTCTTGATTAGCATGGAAGAATTGCAAATGTGAACACGTCATGATGTTCTACTACAGTGATCATGAATGACTTCTGGGTACTCTACTGCCTGATAAAGTCTGAGAATCACTGACTTAGCATCTCTTATGATTGTGTCTAAATATGTAAATAAAATCCAAAACCTCTAACAACTGATCACTCTCATTTTTCCTGGCCTGTCAATGTGGTGGCATAGGCAGTACGAGATTAAAATGCCAGTTCTGGATTTTGTATTTCCAACTCCAGGGCACATGAATGGATAAGCTTTATTTCACATGGACTATTCCATGCAGATTCTTTCTCATTACATTCAATAAATATTAAAATTTATCTATAACACAACTAATTTCCCTTCTGATTGCTGGCTATGGAGGTACATCAATATTGAGTATGAGTGTATAGTTGCTGAAAAATTTGCTAACTTTCTTGGTTCATTTTAAACCACAGACCAATGACCTTTCCACTTTGTATTTAATTTCCATGTCTTGTAAACAATAACCACATAGTAACTGCCCTATCATTACCAAATTTATTTTCTTTTCAACATCTCATCTAACTTTTATTGATATTACAGTCCAGTTAGATTTCAAGGATAATAGTAGAAAGTGGAAATAGCAATGATCAAGGAATCAGGAGAACTTTATTTGATCCTTGGATCTGTCCCTAAATAAATTGCATAATTAAGGCAAGTCTGAGTGTCAATTTCCGCAAACGCGAAGTAGGCAAAGAATATTTGCCCAAATAGATTGCCATAAGAATTAAAATGAAATGATATAAACGAGGATTGTAAATTCTAAAGTGCTATTTCAAGTGTGCTATTACTACTGTGATTTTGAGAACCCCTATATTCCATGATAGCGCTATTATTTAAAAATGTGGTGGACTCCTCCTCTGAGCACAAAAACAAGCTGAGTATTTCTAGACAGAAGTTGCAGTAGAAAATGCTGCCAAGCAAAGTAACAGGCTGAGACATACGTTGTTTGGATACTCCTTTTCTGTATTAGCCATTCTCTTTTTAAAACGAAAGGGCTTATTAACAAATATGTAAGATTCTCATTAAGACTAATTTGTTATGTGTCCACATTAAGATGCTGAAAATCTAAAATTTAAAGATATGGCACTTTACACACGTACAGCCATGCTTCTTTCTTTCAACCACTGCCATTAAAATATTTTTTTTTCATATTGACATTATTTATCAAACTGTCAGCTATTTTGTATGCAGGTTTAGTTGACCACTAGCAATGATGAACATGAATTCTAGCTATTAAACCTAATAACCATAAATGGACTGAGACGTTACTCAAACTTCTAATTTTATGCACCTGTTTTCAAACCAAATAATGTTAAGTTGTTCCATTCTCAAGATATCTCCCATGTTTGTTAAGAACTTCAGATGCATCACATACACATAGCAAATCTGGTATTCATCATAAATTCACCTAGAATATCTTGTTTTACAGGTGAACTAGGCCGTCACTAGGAATTAGTATAAGCGAGAATGACTAATCTCACATAATGCATTTGTTTATTTTCCTCTGAAAAGTCAGATCATATATTTCCTTGATGCTAAAGTCTTACAAAACATTCCTTCCTTTTTCTCTGTGCTTAAACACAATGCATGCAACATAACAGAGTGTCTCTGAGCCTTTACCTAAAAATTAACTTTTAAAACATGTCAAAACACATTAGGATGTCTCATCTTCGGTTTTCATTGTTTTCAGCACTGAGTCTTCTCCCAAAATTTTACATAGTTCATTGAGTCTCTGCTGCATTTTGGGAATTCCAGCTAGCTGAGATTCTAGCTTTTGTTTTTCTTCACTGAGTGTTAAACGGATAGCGGTATCCAGTTGTTCAAAGCGCCAGCCTCCTTCACCATCAAACTGTAATAAATGAGTGTGGTATTTCCTGCATGATCAAAATGAAATAATATTATTAGCAATAATTGTGAAAAGCCATTTTAGGTTGATCATTCCAGTTGGTATCCAAAGGCAAATTTTAAGTAAGGTGACTGTTATACATTTGATTTTCAAGAATCCCTCATGAGGTTAAATATTATAATCTTTTTAATTTCAAAAGTCATTAATCTCTTGGGAATTCCATTGCTTATATTTATTTTATATTCTGAATATATACGAACTTCAAAGGAAGATATGCTGTTTGCATCTATTTATCTTCAGAACCCAGTATGGCCCCTAAATAAATATCAAAGCTTAGTTAGAATGGGAATAAGGAAAGCAAGCTGAGAGAAGAAAGTAAACTTTTAAAGTTATACAGGGGAAAAAAAACTAAGAAAAATAAAGGAAATACAATATCAATTCATTAATATACTACCTTTTCGGAATGAATTATTCTACATAAGTAAAAAGTCCTCACTAATAAAGTTTTAAAACATTTTTTTAAGAGAAAGAGAGAGAGCGTGCATGTGTGCAAGCTGGGGAGGGGCAGAGGGAGAGGGAGAGAGAGAGAATCTTAAGCAGGTTGCACATCTAGCCGGGAGCCCAATGCGGGACTCCATCTCACAACCATGAGATCGTGACCTGAGCCAAAATCAAGAGTCAGACATTTACCCTCCTGGCCCCCCTGCCAAGCGCCCCAGTTTTAAAACATTAGAAAAAATGAACTCTTTGATAGAAATCTTTTAACGATACTTCCATGCCTTCATACAATTTAATATCCTTTCTCATGGCTCTGGTTCATAATTAGAAACTTCAGACAAGTATAGAGATTATTTTATTGATGACACAGGAGATAATCCATGTTGTCCTAAAAAGAGGCTAAGATTACTGGTTTCTGGAATTTGTGGGGGACGTGTGGAGAGAGTAATGCTAGCAGAGTTGGCCTTGCATTGCTGTGTCCCTGCATTTTGTCACTTTCCTGACGTGGCGCATACTCCTATGTGTCCTCAGTTTTCCTGTCTTTTCCTTCCAGTTTTTGTTGCTTCTTGATCCCTTTTAAGCACTCTTCTGTCATTATTTACTATAACCAGTGGGCTTATTTCAAGTAAATTCACTTCCTTTTTTAAACTTGAGATATGATTCACATAACACAAACTCATCCTTTTAAGTGTAAAATTCAGTGATTTTTAGTTTATTCAGAAGCTCATGTGACCATCACTACTATCCAATTCCAGAATATTTTCTTTACCCCTAAAAGAAACCCCATACCTATTAGCGGTCCTTCCCCTTTCCCTGCTCTGCTCAACCCCTCCCAACCATCAATTTTCTTTCTGTGTCTCTGGATTTGTCTATTCTAGACATTTCATATACATACAATTATATAATACATGGCTTTTGTGACTGACTTCTTTCACTCAAAATGATTTCAAAGTTCATCTAAGTTGGAGCATGTATTAGTACTTCCTTCATTTTTATGGCTGAATAATATTCCATTGTATGGATTTGCACATTTTGTTGATCTATTCATCAATTGTAGGACCTGTGGTTTCATCTCATTTTGATTAGATGGTTTTATCATGCTGTAAGACGAGGAAATTAACCTGGGTTAAACTGTGTCTAAAAGAATAAAATCACTCTCAAGATGAAGGTTGAAAGTTCATATGCTTGATAACATATGACAGAGATTAATGATCTTTATATATATATATATATATACATATATATATAATGATCTTTATATATATATATATATATATATATATATATATATATTCCTGGGCTTTTCCTAACTTTGGATGTACAGCTGGGAGCAATTTCAGAATGCAGTAGTTCTGATCTTGGGCAACTTTTATCTTCAAGGTATAATGAAGGTTTGGCTCGTTCCTCCCGTCTCACAACATCATTTGATTTCTACATGGGAGGAAGAAAATGTATGGGTGTTTCATTACCTGAGATTCAAAGGTGTGTCCTACATAATGGGCTAAATAGTATTTCAAGGTTTGCTTAAGAGGATTTTACAGGAAACTACTATATTAACTGAGACTCAGAGATAATCTACAGACTTTCTGCACAAATCGAGTCAAGCTTAGGAAAGTGGTAGATATAAAGCTATAATTCTATCCAGGAATCAAATAATTTAATAAGCTCTTATAATTTTTGACCTTTTCATATACTGATATTGATTTTAATCTTTACAATCAATAATTACTACTTTGCTGTCTTGGGGAAAATGTAATACAGTTTTCCCTCATCTGGTATCTTTTCAGGGAAAATAAGAATTTCATCTAGGGAGAAAGGTTAATCAGAAATGATAGATTTCTTCAACCTAAAATGCCTAAATTAATTCATACTGCAGAAGTAACATAATTTTTAGTTTTATGGGGAAATGTACTATGAATAGCTACAATTAAAAACATGTTTTTCTCATTAAAATGCATAAAATTACAGATTTTGTTATTAGCTTAAAAAAATATCTGTCCTCTATACACCTATTAGAACGGCCAAAATCCAGGATCCTGATAACACCAAGTGCCAACAAGGCTGTGGAGCAACAGAAACTCTCATTCATTGCTTGTTGGAATGCAAAATGGTACAGCCACTTTGGCAGACAATTTTTCAGTTTCCTACCGAACTAAACACACTCTTATTATATGATCCAGCACTTGCACTCCTTGATATTACCCGAAGGAGTTGAGAAAACTTGTGTCCACCTAAAAACCCTCATATGAATGTTTACAGCAGGTTTATTCATAATTTCCCAAACTGGAAGCAACCAAGATGTCCTTTAGTAGGTGAATGGATAAATAAACTGTCTACATCCAAACAATGGAATATTATTCAGTGCTAAAAAGAAATGAGGTTTCAAGCGATAAAAAAACATGGAGGAAACTTCTATGAGTATTACTAAGTGAAAGAAGCCAAACTGAAAAGGCTACATACTGTATGATTCCAGCCATATGACATTCTGAAAAAAGCAAAACTATGGAGGCATTAAAGATCAGTGGTTTCCAGAGCTTGAGGAAAGAGAGGGATGAATAGGCAGAGCACAGAAAATTTTTAGAGCAGTTAAAATCCTCTATACAATACTGTAATGATGGATATATGCAACTAAAAATTTGTTCCAACCCACAGACTGTACATCACCAAGAGTGACCCTAATGTAAATTATGGACTTTGGGTCATAATGATGTGTCAGTGTAGGTTCATTAATCATAACAAATGTTTCATTCTATTGTGGATAGCTATGCATATGTAGGGGCAGAGTATATGGGATATTTCTGTCTCTTCCTGTCAGTTTATTGTAACATACTAAATTACTCTAAATAAAGTATTTAAAATCACAGCAACCAAAACCTATTTGTTTCTTCAATTGAGAAAAAAAAAATGAATGAATGTTTCCAATGCCTTTTTAGGCTTCTTGAATAAGGAACTGAGTGACGTAATAACATGATAAATTAATTGATAGAGGTCAGAAAATTACCAGAACTAAGACATAACTCCATGTTACCCTAACATGTGATCAATTAGGAAGCATGTCTGGAAATGACAAGTGTATACCAGAAAGGGTTCAAGAGTTCTGGCGTGGTTCTATGCCATCGCTGATTCAGGGATTTATAGACAAATGTCGTAATTGTTGTGGAGATCCAGTTCCTGTTGGTTTTCTCCAGGGAAAAGTCAGAGGAATCACATTCATTGCCATGTACTCATCCTGGACTAGATCCAGACTGCTTCTGGAGAGATTTTATCACTCCAGATGCTAATTAGTTCTTAATGACAGAGAGACAAACCACAAAGTTCTATAGAAAGGGTCATTTCATGAAATGCTCTATTTTCAGGTTAACTCTCTGCAGGGAAAAATTATGAAAAATCTGAATGTTTAAATGAAGACAAAACAGGTTATTATCTTCTCAATAGAAGTACAGAATCAAAGAATTTTCAACAATGAAAGCCTGATCTAAACTGAATACTCAGTTTACTCACAATTTTACGGTAAGTATTCTCTATACAGTGGAAGTTCTAGAATGCCTTCTAGGATTAACTCAAATAAAGCTGGTTACTTAGCCTAGGTTTGAAGTCACCTACGTGATGGAGGCTTTGGCACAGAATGTGATTAGCCACCTGCTACAGAATACTCCAGCTAGAGAGAGAGGAAAAGTCCTGCCTGTCTCTTGGGAAATATGAGGCTAAAGCATATAGAATCCACTGTAGTAACTAATATGTCAAAAGAAAAGATTTTGATTGATGAAACAAATACCAAAGTAGTGGAGTGTAGTATAAATGAACAGTGTTTTTATGGCTTATATATAAGGTGCATTTTGAGCTCCTTATACTAACTACAGCAGCATACTATAGTATAGAGTGATCATGGTAAGTTACTTTTCTCATTTTTCTAGTTCTCAGTTTCTTAATCATAAAATGGGAATAATTAGACTATCTATACTCTCTATAGGGTTGTTATGAGAATTGAATAAAATGAGCCTGGACCAGAATAGGTGCTGAATCTGCACTATCAACTATTATTATAGTTATCAATCAATGGGAAAAGTAGGGGAATGGTAAAAATAGTGTTGCCATTTCTTTAAATATGGGAAATCCCATTAGGTTTAATGGGATAATATTTAGAAAATATTTTCAATTTTCCTTAAAACAAAAGCAAAAAAAAAAAAAAAAGCTTTTTTTCCCTTGTGTTTTCTCCAACTTAATCATCTGTAGGAATAGTATGTTGTGCAGGTTTTTTCCTGGATTTTGAAAAAAGGGGTAAAAAGATGATATAAAATTACATAAATATATTCATTCCTAGTACACGCTATGGATTATGAATATTTTCAGTTAAACACACTTGATTTTTCCACTGTTTTTCAGAATTATTGGAATGTGATAATAGTTTTTAAATAGCACATATATGTTATGATGTGAGGTTTGGGATATCTCTACTACTAGTGTGCAACTTAACAGAAATATACGTAGAATAAGTGAAGTATCCGATGCTCTATAGTGACAGTTTAGGCAAAGTGGCTCTTTTTAAAATTTTTTTTAAATTTATTTATTTTGAGAGAGAGAGAGAATACACACACGTGTGTATGCACATGAACTGGGGAGGAGCAGAGAGACAGAGCGAAAGAATCTCAAGCAGTCTCAGCACTGTCAGTGCCAAGCCTGACATGGGGCTCGATATCATGAACTGAGAAATCATGACCTGTACCGAAATCAAGAGTTGGTTGCCAATCGACTGAGCTACCTAGGCACCCCTAGGCAAAGCTACTATTTAAGAAATATAGAGGGTTGCCTGAGTGGCTTAGTTGGTTGAGCATCCAACTCTTGATTTTGGCTCAGGTCATGATCCTAGGTTGTGACATCCAGCCTTAGGTCATGCTCCAGGCTGATTATGGAGCCTGCTAGCCTGCTTGAGATTCTCTCTCTCTCTCTCTCTCTCTCTCTCTCTTTTCCTTTGCCCCTCTCCCCTGCTTGCATTATCTCTCTCTTTCTCTCTCCCTAAACAAAAGAAAAAAAGAAAAAAAGAAAGAAATATAAAGAAAAACCATCTATTGCAAATTAGCATTGGAAACACTTACCACAGAGAAGGCCTGTGCGTTATAGATAGTAAGGAAATTCCAGCCCCTTTTGCAGCCTGAAATATCTTTCCTTCAACATCAATGCTGACAGCACTGGTACATTCATCCAGTAATGCATATTTTGGTCTTGAAAAAAAATTAACACAAATAAATTTTTTTTTTTTAGAATTTTACTGAATTGTTTTTATTTTTTTTATTTTTATTTTTTTCAATATATGAAGTTTATTGTCAAATTGGTTTCCATACAACACCCAGTGCTCATCCCAAAAGGTGCCCTCCTCAATACCCATCACCCACCCTCCCCTCCCTCCCACCCCCATCAACCCTCAGTTTGTTCTCAGTTTTAAAAAATTTTTTTTAAATGTTTATTTATTTTTGGGACAGAGAGAGACAGAGCATGAATGGGGGAGGGGCAGAGAGAGAGCGAGACACAGAATCGGAAACAGGCTCCAGCCTCTGAGCCATCAGCCCAGAGCCCGACGCGGGGCTCAAACTCCCGGACCGCGAGATCGTGACCTGGCTGAAGTCGGACGCTTAACCGACTGCGCCACCCAGGCGCCCCTGTTCTCAGTTTTTAACAGTCTCTTATGCTTTGGCTCTCTCCCACTCTAACCTCTTTTTTTTTTTTTTTTCCTTCCCCTCCCCCATGGGTTTCTGTTAAGTTTCTCAAGATCCACATAAGAGTGAAACCATATGGTATCTGTCTTTCTCTGTATGGCTTATTTCACTTAGCATCACACTCTCCAGTTCCATCCACGTTGCTACAAAAGGCCATATTTCATTCTTTCTCATTGCCACGTAGTATTCCACTAACACAAATAAATTAATGGCTTTCCTATTTGAATTATATATCTTTACATGGACAATATGAGTTGCAATGTTAACTTTATTTTTTAATTGTTTAAGCTCTATGCCCAAGGTGGAGCTTGAACTCATGACCCTGAGATCAAGAGTAGCATGCTCTATCTACCAACTGAGCCAGCCAGGTGCCCTGCAATGTTAACTTTAAAGGAGCAAAAGAGTATATGAAATTAGTAAAGGTGACAAATGATAAAGTAAAAGAGGGGTCACCCTCCCTCTTTGGATTAGGACATTATATTGTTCTTAAATTTTAAATAGATTTCCTGATGCCTACTCACTATACAATAAGCTTCATTGTTATGCAAATGGGTGAATCATGGGTATGAGGCATAGGAAAGATGAGGCAGGTCACTGAGTGCATTTTCCCATAGAAGGCAAGTTCATTCCTGGTGACAGGTTCTGACTAATTACATGAAAAATACATTACAGTAGCTAATTATCAAAAAGGCCAAGGCCCTGTTAGCAAAGATTTATTGAGAAGATAACTTTATCAACAATGTCAGTACCAAAACACTATTAATGGAATTTCATTGCTACAAAATTCTGCAAAAGCAGTATGCCTAATCGGACAAATTTACACTGGCATTTAACCTGGTAATACTGAGACCATGCTTTGCAAATTCTTAAGGGAAAAAAATCAGTAACTATTTTCTGATTACATTCAGTTAATTACTTTTTCTAGCTCAATTTTTACTTTGGAAAGGACTGTCTACCACCATCAGAGGTACCTATCATTGGATACCATTTCCTTCTGTTTATTCTCTTCCTTTCATCTCACCCCCTGCTCTTATCTTTCTTTCTTTCCCCTTCTCTGTCTTCTTTCAAGAAGAAGACAGGGTCATCTGGACTTTGGGTATATATTTGGTACTCAACAACATGACTTAGCTTGGTCAATGGGACCAAAGGTCAACTCATGCACTGTCATTTATTATGTATTTTAGAGCTGACAACCAGTATTAAGTATTTTACCAGGACACTGTCCTCCATGAAGATATTCTGATCTTTAAACATAAATGACACTGAAAAGATAAACGTTGAAACCAGTAGTAATTTCTCTTTCAGCATAATTACTTAGTACTTTAAATTGTTTTTCTATGATCTTATTAATAGGATCTTTTTATCTATTCCAGGATGGGTAGACAAGGCTAATAGATATAGGAGTCAACTTAACTTTAACACCCCATTTGACTTTAACAACTGCTTTCCATGCAAAGAACTTAAGGATCACTGGAGATTCCCCATGACATTAACAGAAATAGTTGTGCTGGGTGGTTTTTGGTTACTGTTCCGGTTTAAGTATTAAGCATTACATTTTTGTCTCAGAGTTGATTACTGTTTTGTGGATAATTTTTTTCAAGTAAAAAAGAGGAAGAAGAAAAGGAAGTATAAAAGAGAGATAAACTTTTCTTTTTCTGTGTGAATCTCCTTCTAGTAATTTAGTTACTTATTGTACTGTGTCGCTTTTTGAGCTAAACAGAGAAGAGATGCCATCTTAGAATTAGAAATAAAGTATATGTCTTACATTCAGTTGTCATAGCAATCCTTAGTCTAGCAGATGTAAGATAGACTGCGTACTTTTGTTTTCTTGGCAGAACTGGGGTATGTGTGTATGTGTATGAGTGTGCATGTGTGTGTGTATTTAAATTAAGCAATAGCTAGAATCTGGGCTGATATAACCAAGTGAAACATTATGTAATATTGTTTCTCAGATTTTCCATTCTTTTTGTTTTGATGTATCATCAGAGGAGGCAGCTTTGTGAAGGATCTACTCTATCCCCCTTAAGCAGAACTCTTCGGATCATTCTTTAAATATTAAAATGAAAATCCTCTCCAAAAGAGTATACTACTGTGATACTTAGTACTCCCTGCCAATGTTCTCCATTTTAGTTAGTTCAGGTCTTTCATACTGCATTCACATATTGATATTAATCCTTTGGGAACAAGGGAAGGCAGTTTCTCATAATTATTCTTTTCTTTCACTGGATTTGAAATTTCTATTTAATTTTGTTTTTTCTCAACAGATTCTGCTTTCCAACAACTTGCTCATCTTCACTGATCTTTCTATACAGATCACTAAATTTTCCTTCTAGTGGTGTTTGTAACCTGAGCTTATTTAGTTTCACATTATATCCAAAATATTTTAGATACCAAGTATCAACTCTTGATTTCAAGTTACAAGTGCTTACAGATCTCTTTGGGTTGAGATTAATGCCTCTTGCTCTTTGTTACAAGGTTTATTTTATTAACACACTGACACAGTGAGAAATTTATGGTCACATTTTACATTCCACCATATTATATTTCACCAGCTATGCTGGTGATCATGTTACTGAATATTTATGGACAAGGCTCAAACAGATTCAGGGTGATAGTGGCTAACAGCTGGTCATAAATGTCAAACAGAAAACTTTACCCTTGAATCTCACCACATCATCTGAGAAAGGGACATTTTAAAATACACTGAACTAAAAGTTCTGAGTTAGCAAATTTTGGTTTGTATTTTTTTTTTAGTTCACCATATTCTTTTTTTTTAAAGTTTTTATTTAAATTCCTGTTAGTTAACACACAGTGTAATATTTGTTTCAGGTGTACAATTAGTGATTCAACACCTTTATACATCACCAGGTGCTCATCATAAGTGCAGTCCTTGATCTACATCACCTATTTAACCCATACCCCCAACCCACCTCCCTTGTGGTAACCATCAGTTTGTTCTCTATAGTTAAGAGTCTGTTTCTTGGTTTGCCTCTCTCTCTTTCTCTCTTTGTTCCCTTTGCTCATTTATTTTGTTTCTTAAATTCCACATATGAGTGAAATCATATGGTATTTGTCTTTCTCTGACTGACTTAATTTTGCTTAGCATAATCCTCTCTAGCTCCATCCATGTTGTTGCAAATTAGCTTGCCATATTCTTGAACTAACCATGTAGATTATTACAAATACCATGTTATTGGGGAACCTGGGCAGCTCAGTCGGTTAAGCATCCGACTTCGGCTCAGGTCATGATCTCACGGTTTGTGGGTTGGAGCCCCACATCGGGCTCTGTGCTGACAGCTCAGAGCCTGGAGCCTGCTTCGGATTCTGTGTCTCCCTCTCTTTCTGCCCCTCCCCTGCTCATATTCTGTCTATCTCTATATATGAAAATTTATTTTTTTTTTCAACGTTTTATTTATTTTTGGGACAGAGAGAGACAGAGCATGAACGGGGGAGGGGCAGAGAGAGAGGGAGACAGAGAATCAGAAACAGGCTCCAGGCTCTGAGCCATCAGCCCAGAGGCTGAGGCGGGGCTCGAACTCACGGACCGCGAGATCGTAACCTGGCTGAAGTCGGACGCTTAACCGACTGCGCCACCCAGGCGCCCCCTTTTTTATTTATTTATTTATTTATTTATTTTTTTTTTTTTTTGAAAATTTAATTTTGTCATCTAGCATTACTCAACATAAGAAATACAAAAAAAAGTACTGACAGACTTCTGACACCTGAAAAAAATTACTTAAGAAGCGTAAAACCTATATATTCTAAGGATTAGCTTTTCTTTCTTTTTCTTTTCTTTCTTTTTTATTTTAGTTGACACACATGTTGACATTAGTTTCAGGTGTACAACATAGTGATTAGACAAGTTTACATATTATGCTATGTTAACCACAAGTGTAGCTAACATCTGTCACTATACAGTGCTACTACAATATCATTGACTGTATTCCTTATACTGTGCCTTTTTATTTCTATGAGTTATTCATTCCCTAACTAGAAGCTTGTATCTCCCAATCTCCTTCACCCATTTTTCCCATCCCTCTATTCCCCAGGAAGATATTTCTATGTTTCAAATGTTTATTTATTTATTTTGAGAGACAGAAAGAGAGAGAGAGAGAGTGAGCATGAGTGGGTGAGGCGCAGAGAGAGAGGGAAAGACAGAATCCCAAGCAGGGTCTGCACTGTCAGCACCAAGCCCATTGTCGGGCTTGATTCCACAAACTGCAAAATCATGACCTGAGCCAAAATCAAGAGTCAGACACTTAACTGAATGAGCCACCCAGGAGCTCCAAGGAGTAAGATATTTTTAAAGATGAGGGCATCGAATCATGTTCAAAGATTTTTTTTTTTTAGTTACAATAATGAACTAGTTTCCTGAGTATAGCCTACTTACCTATGATAAAACATGCGAGCCATGCCCATTCTTTGCTTTTCTCCTCCTGACAGAACATCTTTCCAGTCCATAACAGCATCCCATCCTTAAAAATATATAAAAACATATATTTTTATAAGGCATTTGTTTGTTACCGTTTTTACCCCGGACAAGTGATTCCTGGCAAGTTTAAGTTATTAACACAAAGTACCTGGTATTTAAAAAAAAATTTTTTTTATGTTTATTTTTGAGACACAGAGAGAGAGACAGAGCACAAGCAGGGGTAGGAGCAGAGAGAGAGGGAGACACAGAATCCGAAGCAGCTCCAGATTCTGAGCTGTCATCACAGAGACCAATGCGGGGCTCGAAGCCACAAACCATGAGATTATGACCTGAGCTGAAGTCGGATGCTTAATTGACTGAGCCACCTTGGCATCCCAAAGTACCTGATATTTTACAGAACATATGCTTGGATAAACTAGAGAGCCTCATGTGTAAACATTTTGTTTTAGATTTCATGTTTTTTTTAATAGTAATAATTCCTTATGCTGACAAAACATCTTCTAAGATTCTAAATACTGGCACTTAAAAAATTTGTTTGTTTCTGAATATCTCCAAAAAGTTGGTACACTTATACTTATTTGGGAGGGTGGTAGGAGAAAAGACCAACAATTTGCATAGGCCTATTGCCCAATCTACAAAGAGTAAAACAGAAACTAACTTAAATGGCTTCCATGTGCCTGGTACTTTATCTGAGTTTTCTCATTATATATTCATATATAATTCTCATTATAGATCCATAACCTTACGAGTTAGATCTTATTGTTGCATTTTATAAGTGGGTGAGCTGAAATCCATCGAGGAGTTGACATGTCTAAGTTTACACAGCTAGAGATCAGAGCTAGGATCCATATGTAGGTCTATATTCACACTACCTCTTACAACATCTAGGTTTTATTTGAAAATTAGTTTTAAGTTGTTTCTTTTTTTTTTAAGTTTATTTATTTATTTTGGGAGAGAGAGCAGGGGAGGTGCAGAGAGGGAGGGAGAGAGAGAATTCCAAACAGGCTCTGTGCTGTCAGTGCAGAGCTGACACAGGGCTGGATCCCATGAACCATGAGACCATGACCTGAGCTGAAATCGAAAGTTGTACGCTTTACTGAGCCACCCAGGATCCGCTCTCTTACATCTTCACTACTGACTTTCTGTTGGATATTTGTACAAAAAGCAATGCTTCTATATATTAAAAAATTGGTTACATCTATATATACTGATGTAGAAATGTACTTGGAACATCTTTGTATGAAAAATCAAGTTGCAGAATTGTGTGTATGTATAGATATAGACACACACATACACATTTATATAAACTATGACTGCATTTCTATAAACACACACATAGCTCACACCCCACAGGAATGGAATTATGAGACTTTTACTTTCTAAGTTACACATTTTTATAATATTGGGAAATATAATGATTTTTATTATTTTTATGGTTTATCTTTATTTTGTAACAAAAGAAGTGTACTCTAAAATAAAACTAGGGGCTCCTGGGTAGCTCAGTTGGTTAAACATCCAACTTAAGCTCAAGTCATGATCTCATGGTTCATGGGTGTGAGACCCACATCAGGCTCTGTGCTGACAGCTCAGAGCCTGGAGCCTCTTCAGATGTGTCTCCCTCTGTCTCTCTCTGTTCCTCCCTCACTTGTGTGCTCTCTTTCTCGCTCAAAATAAATAAATAAATATTTAAAAGGAAAAAAGAAAGAAAGAAAACAAAACCATGAGGCCTATGAGAGAGAGGGCCATATCAAATATTTATTCATGGAAATGTCAGAGAATAATAGAGCAGAGTAGGCAAAGTCTGATTTTCAAAGAGCAAAATTACTGCCAAAACTTGCCACATACATTTAGGACAACAGTTCCAAATTCCAAGTGTTCAAGGCATAATTTTCCCATGTAGAAAAAATTCGGGCTCTTTGGCCTCTTCTTTCTCTGTCAGCTGAATTTTCACCTTTATTAAACTTTAAATAAACTGGGTCAAAGGAAAAGAAAATAGGAAGTAGAGTCGTTGTTGTTTTCTGTGCAGTGAATTGAATAGATTTTCCCTATTTCCCAATGATACTCCCCAGTGGGGAACCACTGTTCATTTTCTTGGATGAACTTCCAGGAATTTTCTGTTCATTTAAAAATATAGCTTGGGGTGCCTGGGTGGCTCAGTTGGTTAAGCGTCCGACTTCAGTTCAGGTCATGATCTCACAGTTTGTGAGTTCGAGCCCTGCGTCAGGCCCTGCTGACAGCTCAGAGCCCGGCGCCTGCTTCAGATTCTGTGTCCCCCTCTCTCTCCGCCGCACCCCAGCTTGTGCTCTGTCTCTGCCTTTCAAAAATGAATAAACATAAAAAATTTTTTTAAATATAGCCTTAAAATTTTATGTTAAGAGAAAAATCTCCAAATGCCATCTGATTTCAAGTTCTTGCTTCTAGTGAAAATGGTTGAAATATAATTTTTCTCGATAACTGAATTTTATAGCATTTATGAAACATAAGCAAGGATTTGAAAAATAAGCTCAGATTGCTTCATAGTGGAGAAATATTTGGGGCTTAAAAATTTGTTGCTCCTGCCAACTGAGAAGGGGCAAGAGAAAAGTATTTGGATCAAAGGAAACTTTAGCTTTACATATTTAAATAAATCATGTGTTCTGTTCCACTAAACCCAGAAGTTTTAATAGGCAATACTGCTTGATCACAGAACATATAAATCAAACCTCTGAGTTATAATATCATCTCTGATGCTGAGTAAGTGAGTCTAAGCCAGCTGAGGACAGTTTTCCTGCTTCCTTGAGAGGTACATGTTAATTTAGTTCATGTTAACATTTGGTAACACTTTTGGTAACATTTGGTAACATTTGGTAACACTTTTACTCTTTTCTATTTTCTAATCTCTTTTCATGGAATGAAACATAGTTTTTCATTCCATCTTTTACTAGAGCAAAGCATTTCTCTAAGCAAAGTATTAGCTAGTCTAAATAGAACCTCAGTACACTTCTTCCAAAGTAAGTGACGTCCTTGCAAATTTAGATGCTTTTCAGCTTGGCTTAAAAACATGCTTCGTGTTTTAAGGATGAAGCAAGTAGAGTAGGTTTCCTTGGAATTGTTTTATGCGTAAGGATATAACAATTCTTATTAGTGTCTAAGAAGCTAGTAGATTGCATAGCACGGTGGCATAGCCTACGATAGAACATTGACTTTCAAGTGAGATCTTTATTTGAATCCCTGTCATAACACTTGCTGTGGGCCCCTGAGGAAGTTACTAAAATTCTGAATTTCACCTGTAAAATGGGGTTAGTAAAACCCCCATCATAAGACAGTTTTAAATATTAAATAAGATGACAATGTGCATTGCTTAATATATTCTGCACAGTAGGCACTCAATAAACCATAACAATTACTGTTACATTATTAAGGTAAGAACATTCTTAAAAACAGTTCTTAAACTTCTCAATGACTTCTGAAAGAATAGAATAGCCCATGTTTATTTTAAATTTCTATTTGGATTATTGGATTTCAAACCTACCCAAGATTAACATGTAGCATTTATTCTGCTTCCCTGGTGTTTTAAAACAGTGAAGGAGATGATCATATGAAACAAAAAGATAATCTGCTTTCCATATTTTTAGTACTTACGAATTGTGATTATAAACACCATAAAAATAAGTGTAATAATACCAATAATACCTCTCCTGTCTGCCTCATTTGCTTATTATAGCGATCAAATTAAACAACATATATGAAATTGCCATGTAATATACCAAGTACTGGCACACAAAGACAAAATATCATAGTATCAATATTACAAGTAGTAATGTTACCATTAGCTACTGATTATTGTGTATTCACTATGTGCCACTGTTATAAATGCTCTTCAGAGAGCATTTCTTTAAGTTTTCATTTTAATTCCAGTTAGTTAATATACAGTGCTGTATTAGTTTCAGGTGTACAATAGAGAGATTCAACAATTCCATACATTACCCAGTGCTCATTATAAGTGCACTCCTTAATCCCCAGCACCTCTTTCACCCAACTCCTCACCCACTCTCCTCTGGTAACCATAAGTTTGTCCTCTAGAGTTGAGTCTGTTTCTTGACTTGTCTCTGTCTCTTTTTTTCTCCCCTTTGCTCATTTGTTTTGTTTCTTAAATTCCACATATGAGTGAAATCACATGGTATTTGTCTTTCTCTGACTTATTTAGCTCAGCATAGTATTCTCTAGCTCCGTCCATGTCTTTGCAAATGGCAAGACTTAATTCTTTTTTATAGCTGAGTAATACTCTGTTATATCCATATATATAGATATAGATATAGATAGATAGATATAGATATAGATATAGATACACACACACACACACACACACACATACATACCACCTCTTCTTAATCCATTCCTCAATAAGTGGACACTTCTGGCTGCTTCCATATCTTGGCTATTGTAAATAATGCTGCAATAAAAACAGGGATGCATCTATGTTTTCGAATTAGTGTCTTTGTATTCTTTGAGTAAATATCCAGTAGTTCCATTGCTGGATCACAGGGTAGTTCTATTTTTAACTTTTTGAGGAAACTCCATACTGTTTCCATAGTGGCTGCATGAGTTTTCATCCCCAACAGCAGTACAAGAGGTTTGGTTGCTTTTTATCCACATCCTTGCCAACACTTGTTTTTTGTGTTTTTGACTTTAGCCATTCTGTCAGGTGTAAGGAGATATCTCATTGTAGTTTTGATTTGCATTTCCCTGATAGTAAGTGATGATGAACACCTTTTCATGTCTGTTGGCCGTCTGGATGTCTTCTTTGGAGAAATGTCTGTTCATGTCTTCTGCCTATTTTTAATTGGATTATTTGGGTTTTGGTATCTGTTTGTACCCAAAACATTGTATTTTGGATACTAATCCTTCTTCAGATATGTCATTTGCAAATATCTTCTCCCATTTGGTAGGTTGTCTTTTAGTTTTGTTGATTGTTTCCTTCATTGTGCAGAAGCTTTTTATTTTGATAAGTCCCAATAGTTTATTTTTGCTTCTGTTTCCCTTGCCTCAGGTGACATATCTAGGTAAAAGTTGCAATGGCTCATGTCAAAGAGGTTACTGCCTGTGTTCTCTTCTAGGATTTTTATGGTTTCAGGTCTCACATTTAGGTCTTTAATCTATTTTGAATTTATGTTTATGTATGGTGTAAGAAAGTGGTCCAGTTTTATTCTTTTTCATGTTGCTGTCCAGTTTTCCCAACACCATATGTTGAAGAAACTTTCCTTTTTCTATTGGATATTCTTTCTTGCTTTGTTGAAGATTAATTGACCATATAGTTGTGTGACTCTGCAGAGAGTCTTATTTAATATTCACAGAATCCTTATAGGTAGATATTTATCCCCATTTTAGAATTGAAGATACAGAACAGTGCTAATTAGATTTGAGTCCAGAACTCTGACTTCAAAGCTCACATTCTTAATCACTGTATTTCTGATAGGTAAATGGGCTAGGAAGTAAAAGATAAAATCTATGCAAAATTAAACCTAGAATTCTAGCTTGTTATTTCAATACTTTTTCTAGGCTATCAGATTATGTGTTACAAGTTATTTGAAAGTGTGACTATTAGAGAGTAATTCTTTTTTTTTTTTAATTTTTTTTTTCAACGTTTATTTATTTTTGGGACAGAGAGAGACAGAGCATGAATGGGGGAGGGGCAGAGAGAGAGGGAGACACAGAATCGGAAACAGGCTCCAGGCTCTGAGCCATCAGCCCAGAGCCCGACGCGGGGCTCGAACTCACAGACCACAAGATCGTGACCTGGCTGAAGTCGGACGCTCAACCGACTGCGCCACCCAGGCGCCCCAAGAGAGTAATTCTTTTTTAAGCTCATATGTGTAACTGTTATTTCTACTCTTTCAAAAATGCCTTATTCATAAAGAAATTGTGGTTTATATATACAATGGAGTACTACGTGGCAATGAGAAAGAATGAAATATGGCCCTTTGTAGCAATGTGGATGGAATTGGAGAGTGTGATGCTAAGTGAAATAAACCATACAGAGAAAGACAGATACCATATGTTTTCACTCTTATGTGGATCCTGAGAAATTTAACAGAAACCCATGGGGGAGGGGAAGGAAAAAAAAAAAAAGAGGTTAGAGTGGGAGAGAACCAAAGCATAAGAGACTCTTAAAAACTGAGAACAAACTGAGGGTTGATGGGGGGTGGGAGGGAGGGGAGGGTAGATGATGGGCATTGAAGAGGGCATCTTTTGGGATGAGCACTGGGTGTTGTATGGAAACCAATTTGACAATCAATTTCATATATTAAAAAAAAAAATGCCTTGTTCATAAAACACACAGCACAGAAGTTCCTGGGGCACCTGGGTGGCACAGTCGGGTAAATGTCCATCCCTTGATTTCAGCTCAGGTCATGATCTCACAGTTCATGAGTTCGAGCCCCACATCAGGCTCTGCACTGACAGCATGGAACCTGCTTGGAATTCTGTCTCCCTCTTTCCCCACCACCACTTTTCAAAAAATAAATAAATAAACATTAAAAATACTTAAAAAATAAGTTTCTATATCTTATCTAATTCTCTATGTGCTGCTTGACAGAGGGAAAAAATGTATTGGTAAGACTGTGGGTCTGAAAACAAAAAGAGGTTCTGTGATACCACTCTTCAAATTATTAAGTTTAATGTAAGTTGAGAACTTGACAGGAGGATATTTCTGCCACAGATTTTACATGCATCTAGATTAATGATGGCCTCAGAGACACTTGTATATTCAAATATGAAGAAAAAAACCCTTTCATTTAAAAAAATGTTTTTTTTTAATGTTTATTTTTGAGACAGAGACAGAACACGAGCGGGGGAGGGGCAGAAAGAGGGAGACCCAGAATCAAAAGCAGGCTCCAGGCTCTGAGCTGTCAGCACAGAGCCCAACACGGGGCTCAAACTCACCAACCATGAGATCATGACCTCAGCCAAAGTCGGCACTTAACTGACTGAGTCACCCAGGCGCCCTCCCCAAAAAACTGTTTTCAAATGCTAGCAGCAGACAATAAAATATCCTGGTGTGCTGTAGGAAATACAACCCAAGCAGAAGACAGGACGTCAAGAATGGAAAATCAATAAATGCTATGAAGTCCATGTGTGTGTTTATGTTCCAATAATAGCATACGTTCAAATTAAAATAGGGATGATTTACATAAGTTTAGTTTTTGAAACAAAGTTAAATGCATTTAGAAAATGGTAGACTTTACCTCCTTCTCTTTGAACTATGTGATAGAGGTGGACATTGTGTAGAATACATTCCAGGTCATGGTCTGTGTGGCCTTTGTCACGCATGTCATCCACCGAATCAGGGTAGATGACTTGATCGCGAAGACTCCCAAGAGACATGTATGGCCTATAAAACACCAAACACATAAGAATCCTCGTACAAAGCCATTTTAGTTTACTCAGTGTGACGTTCTTGTGGTCTGAAAGCTCGAG